>NC_060138.1:279569305-280769305 GCF_021461385.2 Schistocerca piceifrons
CTTTATATAAAACTGAAACCATGCCCCACCATAGGAAATACCACCAAACACAGTAACAGATAATACACCACTTGAGCAGGTCTCTTACTTTAATTTTTTGGGATGCATGACATGGACAAGGACATATAAAATTATATTAACAAACACCAATCCCTATGCCGTATGATAAAGACTTATAACAAAGGGAGGTAAGTAACATTTTAAGAACAATGGCTACACCTGTATCGTTATATGGAAGAAAGCCATGGATCCCTTAAACTCGATAAAAGTAAACAAGGAACGCGATAAAAGTTAACTCCAAGAAAAATAAATGAGGTTTTTTAAGGAAAGTGAGAAGTGTTACCGGGAAAAATCGAAAACCTATAACAAATGGAGATGTTGGCATTGAACTAATTATTTCTAATGTTAATGGAAAGAAGGAAGAAAATAAAACATTATAGAAAAGTCATCTACTAAGAATGAGTGCAGAGAGAACCCTACATCAGGCTTTGCAGCACCAAGCCATGAGAAAGAAGGGACGTAGAATTACGTAGAATGAGGTGACAGTGAAAACAGACGACAGAATAGGCAAAAGTGCCTATCTTGAAGTGAAGAAGAAGAACAATATTACTGATGTACCCACGAAGAACCCTAGTATCAAATGCTACAAATTGTCATGAACTTTAAGAGTACATCCCATTTTTGTATTATGCAACAAACATTTAAACTGATATTGAAGGAAGACAATGTGTTTCATAAACTTCGCCAGTACAAGGAGCCACCAGCTAAGGCGACAACTATGAATATCTAGAGCTGTGATGCAACAAGTTGTATGTTCATGATAGAAAAGTTACGTATGAAAGTAAATTAAACGCAGAAAGGAGATTTTTTCTGTGTAAAATACCTCGAAAAAGAGAACATCGAAATTGCCACATAGTATCATACGAAAGTTTTCTTGCATGCGTAAGTTAACAGGGTCGCGTCTATTCACAAACATTACTAAACTACAATTGCGGGGCCTGTAAGATCACTACAAAATTTCATTCAGAGTATTCAAACATTATTGCACAGCATAGTTCACTAAGAAAATTAGAATCAACAATTTGTATGGGTGGAATGTTAACTTTGGGCATAATGGACGCTTCTTCCATCCGCAAACGATACTGGAGAAGAAAGGCTAATTAAGTAAACAAACTTTTTTTTGCCTTGTTTCACAAATTTTATCATTAATGTTACTGCGCAACCTAGGCTTCGGGTTATAAGCCCCTTTTCAAGTACATTGCTGATTCCGAAAGATGATAATGCAAAGATAGTTGTCTCAGCTTATTAATGTATCGATTCCTGCCTTAATGTAAAATTACTTCAATGATCATTTTTAACAACTACATATGGAATTACACAATTCAGCAATTACACTAACATGATGGGACTAATTTTATGCATCACCCAAGTACATTTTATCTGCAGATGGACTGAGGCCCAAAGTTTTATTTCTATCCTGGGGATGTGATATCGTCTAAAAGAGGTGAGTAATCGAATTGAGTTTGCTCGTTTAATAGTAGTTGGGGGGGGGGGGGGTGTACACTTCTGTCTTAAATTCGAAAATTTCTAATTGGTTGACTTTAGCCCCCTTTTCCTCTGTGTGTAAGACTTGTACATCTATTATGTATTTGTGGTTATTGCTCAGGCAATGCTCCACAAAGGCTGAATCAGGCTTCTTCGATCTCCAGGGTCTATGATGTTCTTGAAGCCTGGTGCAGATTTACCTCTCCATCTGTCTAATGTAGCAAGACTGACACTCACGGCATGTGATTTTATAAACCCCACTTTTTGTGGTGGCTGGTTGTTTGTCTTCTGCACTGAAGAAGCAACTAACTATTGTCTGAGGGACACAGGAGAACAAAGAGAAGAACAGCTGAACATTGTAAGTACAGTGAAATGTTGTTTAAATCAAAATTATTTCTATTTTCAAAAGGGCTATTATCAGCAAGCAGATGATCTGGCATTGGGCTCACCTTTATCCCCCTTACTTGCAGAAATGTTCATGGACAAGTGGAGACTGATTTTCTGAAGATGGAATCACTGCAAAACATGTTGTGTATTGATACAGATATGTAGATGATATTCTCCGTACGTGGAAAGGTTCCAATAGATGACTTCACAAAATTGTGGAAAATATTAACCAACACTAACAAAGGTCAGCATGGAGTGGGGGGGGGGGGGGGGGTGGGAGGGAGCATAAATTTGCTGGACATTTGCTTAAAGATAGGATACACTAACTGTAAATTTAAAATTTATCGAAAAGACTTCTTCACTGACACATTCATCCCGTTTCCTCCCAACATCCTACAGTGTATAAACATGCAGCATTCAAACTCATGATCCATCGACTCTCTTCCTATCCCTGTGTCCCAAGAAGACTTTGACCAGGAACTTAATACAATAAAAACAATAGCCACAAATAATAGGTTGGTTGGTTGGTTGGTTGGTTTGAGGGAAGAGACCAAACAGCGAGGTCATCAGTCTCATCGAATTAGGGAAGGACGGGTAAGGAAGTCGGCCGTGCCCTTTAAGAGGAACCATCCCAGCATTTGCCTGGAGCGATTTAGGGAAATCACGGAAAACCTAAATCAGGATGGCCGGACGCGGGATTGAACCGTCGTCCTCCCGAATGCGAGTCCAGTGTGCTAACCACTGCGCCACCTCGCTCGGTCACAAATAATAATTTAGCCCCAACATCATTGATAAAATTGTAGGTAAAAAGATGAAAAGGCAAGCCAGGCCTCTGCTGTCCCCAAAGAAAAACACAAACTAGAAAAGAAATGGTGCAGATTACATTTTATAGGGAAAAATCAATTAGTGTAAGTAACATTTTGAATGCAAATGGTTTCTCTTTGTTTTTATATGCCTTCATTATGTTTATCTGTGCATAATCATCTTTGGGAATAAGTAATAAAATTGAAAAGGGGCTTATAACTCGAAGCCTAGGTTGTGCAATAATATTAACAATAAAATTTGTGAAAGAAGGCAAAAACGGTGTTTGTTTAGTTAATTTACAATGTTTCACCAAGAACCCACTGTTGATTCAATTAAAATAGGCTAATATATGACTGTTCAATTAGAAGGTGGTTCTCATAAACAATAGTTTGGGAGACACCTATTAATGCGTTAAAGTACTGATCAAACAACAGCAATTATGTGCAGTCTTTGACTGGATATCCGGCAGGGACAAGGAGAATGTTTTTCGGCGTGGTACAGAAATTGTATTTGTAAGAATGAATTTCTCGTTGGTACAGGTTGAACAGTAATGTAAGTCAAGTAAAAAATTTTATCCACGGAACAACTTCGTTATTGTGGTTTATTACAGTAGAATGCTGTACATGTCTACACCGAATGGATGAACTGGGATACTGTGCCGCCTTAAGAATACTTTTCTCTGCCACCATGTTTCCTAAGTCGGTGAAGCCTTAAGAGTTTGCTCCTCCACTTTCAACAGTTAAGAAATGGGCGAGCACATTCAAACGTGCTGTACTTTTCTATGATGATCCACGTAAGGGCGTCCCAAAGGTGCAGAGACAGGTTAAAACATCGACGAACTGCATATTATGGTACTGAAAACAATATAGGGTACGCTTTAAATGGACAAGTAGCTACGAGGAGGCTTTTATACAAGGTAGATGCTGCATTTGTAAATGCTGACCAAAAGTAAATGCTGAAACATATTTCTTGATGTGTCGGCAGCTGGGCCAACACCTTGTATATCGAGATGGCTGAAAATGCACGCTAGACTAACGCAGACGGGCGTGAAGTACTGGAACAGGCTACGTAATTAATGCTATGAAGAAAAGTACGTAGCTGGATTAATACTTATCTTTAATCAATCATTGTGGTAAATCGCTCTTGACTATACACAGGAGACTTTAATTACAATCACTGTAAGGCTAATGGCGCCTTGCTAGTTCGTAGCCATTAACTTAGCTGAAGGCTATTCTGTCTCTCGGCTAATGAGAGAGAAAGGCTTCGTACATCTAGTCGCTAGCTAGGTCGTCCGTACAACTGGGGCGAGTGCAATATCGTATCACGAGACCTGCCTTGTGGTGGCGCTAGGTCTGCGATCACACAGTGGCGACACGCGGGTCCGACATGTACTAAATGGACCGCGGCCGATTTAAACTACCACCTAGCAAGTGTGGTGTCTGGCGGTGACACCACATTTCTCTCAGCCACATCTGCAGCGTTTAAAAAAGAAACTGTTTTTGAGACACTTGCGATGTGTATTTTGTCTGCTGGAAACGGCATGGCTATACAAAAGCGATACTTCGACTGATTACTCTGTAAAAAGTGAAATAATAACGAACGAATTTTACTGAAGCCATCTTGGTTAAGTGAGTGAACATAGGTGAAAAAAGACGTGGATTCAAAATGAAAAAAAGCTTCTCTCATCAGGACAATACACCTCTCAACATAGGTGCGTTGTCATTATGATAACTAAGGCTTTTTAAATACGAATTACTGGAACATTCAGCCGAATCACCAGCTTTAGCAATCAACCGATTTTGGCGTATTCCCACAATCTAGAAAATATGAGACTGGCGAACTGAGTTGAATGTAGTGATTATAGCAATTGCAGAATCAGATTTCAGGGAAGAAATTTTGGCTAAACCGTGACATATAATAGTGAAAAAAAGTCTAGGAAAAGATGAATTATTGAAGTAAAAACATAATATTTGACTGCAAGGTCGGGGAATATTCTCGGTGCGCTCTTACTTCAGCTGAATCGCATAAACAGTGTTACACGTTACCCATAGTCACATTAAAAAGACATACCTGTTCTGTCAATCACAACGGGTACTCAAC
The DNA here is from genome assembly GCF_021461385.2 of Schistocerca piceifrons. Lineage (NCBI taxonomy): Eukaryota > Metazoa > Arthropoda > Insecta > Orthoptera > Acrididae > Schistocerca > Schistocerca piceifrons. The sequence goes on from NC_060138.1 coordinate 279,574,142, forward strand.
CGTGCAGGCCACGGAACCTCCGAACGTTAGGCAGTAGCCATGGTGATTTGTTCGCCACACATCCGGTGACAGCTGCTATTGACAAGCGGAGAGCGGAGTGCTGTGTGAACGAAGCGTTTGCTTAGGTCCCCCTTGCGCGGGGAGCGTGCGCGGCTTAACCACCGGTGAGGGGACGTTGTAATGGACATTGCATTGCGAGCGCAGACGGACAAAGGCGCCGTCCGCACACCCCGTGGAACGGGAACGCAGCATGCCCTGTGGGCTATGTGCGCTCTACACTTCTATATCTACAGCTCTACTCTGAAAACTCCTATGAAGTGCGTAGCAGGTCAGTTATCAGGGCTTTTTCCCGTTCCAATCAGAGATGGAATGTGAGAAGAATGACTTTAAATGCCCCTGTCACTCTGTAATTAATTAAATCTTGTCCTCACAATCTTTAGGCGAGCGAAATGTAGGGAGTCGTAGTATAGGGCTAGAATCATCATCGAAAGCCTGTTCTTGAAACTTTGGAAGTAGGCTTTCTCGGGATAGTTTACGTCTCTCTTCAAGAGTTTGTCAGTTTAGTTTCTTTCGCATCCTCGTGACTCTCTCTTACGGGTCAAACAAACCTGTGACCATTCGCGCTGCCCTTCTCTATATACGTTCAGTATCCTACCTGACACGGGTCCCACTCGCTCGAGCAATATTCTACGATGCGCCCCACGAGTGTTGTTTATGCAAACCTCCTTTGCAGCCTGATTGTATTTCCTTGGTATTTTACTGAAGACCACAACAACAACAACAGTATTTTACCAATAAACCAAAGTCTGCGACATGCTTTAGCTACAGCTGAGCCTATGTAATCGTTCAATTTGATATCCCTACAAAGTGTTACATCCAGGTATTTGTGCGAGATGACCTATACCAAGTGTGTATCACTGACATAGCACAGGCTACTACGTTCTTTCGTTCTGTAAAAGTGCACAATTTTACAGGTCTGAGAATTTAAAGCAAGTTGACAATCTTTGCACCATTTTGAAAGCTTTTCAATATCTGACTGAATATTTATGCAGCTTCTTTCTGACAGCACTTCGTTACAGATAACTGCACCATCTGCAAAAAATCCTCACTCCAGTGACAAATTTCATTTGATACCCCGTATTTTCGTTCTTTTGATAATAAGGGTAGATGCGGTACTGTATCAAATGATTTTCGGATATCGACAAATACTGCATCTATCTGAGTGACTCGATCCAAGGCTTTCAGTACGAGCCGGCCGGTGTGGCTGAGCGGTTCTAGGCGCTTCAGTCTGGAACCGCGCGACCGCTACGGTTGCAAGTTCGAATCCTGCCTCGGGCATGGATGTGTGTGATGTCCTTAGGTTAGTTAGGTTTAAATAGTTCTAAGTTCTAGGGGGCTGACGACCTCATATGTTAAGTCCCATAGGGCTCAGAGACAATTGAACCATTTTCTTTCAGTACGGTAGTAGGAGGTCATTCTGCTCACGATTATCTCACTGCGTTTGAGCTCAGAAGAAGTTCTAAGATTTTGCAACAAGAATTTTCGATAGGTGGTTTTATGCATCAGTTCTGCTACCCTTCTTGTAAACGGGTGTGATCTGTAGTTTCTTCCAACTTCCGGGTACGGTTTTTTGTTTGAGAGAGATACGATAGATTGCGGTTAAAGGAAGGGCTAACACAGCCGCAAACTCAGTATACAATCCCATAGGGATTCCGTCTGGCCCTGAATTAACAGGGCACATAAACTGCGCAATAGAATTAAAGGATCACTTCTGCGAACTTTCCATCGTGTGACATCAACGGTGGCCTTGGCCAGAATTGTGGTGAAATTTGGTGCTAATGTTGACATCATTAATCAATGTGACATCATTAATCAATGTGACATATTAACTCACTTGACATGTCTGATGAATTTCTGAGCTGTTTGCGTTTTTTCGTGTATCGATGCCGTGCTTCTGAAGAGTCTTCGATCCCGAGAGTGACGTCACTGGGCGCAACGTTTGAAACACGTATGTAACGCAGCAGCGATGGCGAGGCATTGTAGCATCTGTGACCAGAGAGTTTGCGCTTGACCGCGCGAGTGTTGCGAGCGGTTCTCAGTCTGTCGTTGCGAGTAGCAGTCAGTCAGTCGTTGCGAGTCTGTCAGTAGTAGTCGTTGCGAGTCTGTAGCTCTGTCTAGTTGAGAGCAGTACTCAGTCTGTAGTCGTCATGCAGAGCGGTCGGTCAGTAGTAGCAGCGCAGTGCGGTTGTGTGATGTAGGCGGTCGGCAACACTGGTCAAGATGAGGAATAAGGTATACTGTTAATTAATATAATCATTAGATAATGAAAAATTTTATTTATTGTAATTATTCTCCAACAAGTCTCCCAATAATAATTTTTTATTTCAAAAGCATTTTTCTCAAAAATTTAATTTTTTATTGAACTCAAGATTTCGTTGCACTTCCCATTTCATTGCACTTCTTTTGAAAAAAATTCCACTAAAATCACAAAAAAAAAGAGAATATTATTATTTGCAATGCAGTTCCTCCAAGCGGTGCGCAACAACAAGAGCAGATATGTGACATCCATTTATTCTGAGGTAAGACTTTAATTCTGATTGTTTTACACAGGGCCAAAAACCGATATTTCGGTTTAATTGAATTTTCTTGTCACTGAATGGACTTTAATTTTTTGAAGGATTTATATTTGAGTCAGATTGCGTATTTCACCTTTTTGTTGCCATTGTCAGTACATTTCATTGTGGGCAGGTTACGCATAGAGCAATGTCCATCAGCATTTCTAATTAGTATCGTCTTTTCTTTTAAAATTTTTGTGGGGAGGTTACACTTGGCTCCCATTTCTATTAAGTATTGTCATTCCTTTTTTCTTTAAAATTACGGTGGGGAGGTTACACTTGGCGACACCCAGTCCAGGATCGAATTTCGTTGAGAGTCTTTTGAAAAACAGTCACATATCTGCTCTTATTTGCTTAGATATAATTAGGATTTGGCGCAACGCTTTTATTAACTTGTAACTTTTTTTCTACAGGTCAACGGCAATTCGTTGCTCTATTGTATTTGTGTGTTGCTTTTGGATTTGTGCTTATTGTTTTGTGAATATTTGTGACTGTTGAAAAAATGCCGCGAAAGACTGTGAATAGCGTATCGCGAGGTATTACGAACGAAATTACCGGCTCAAACGACTCTACCGATAGGACATGTGACACGCAGTGTAATGATGACAATCCTGCGTTCACTAACAATCTGTGCATTCCAACCTCTAATGATGACTTTTACCTTAATGATGAACAAACGAACTCAATTGTCTCGTCTGTTAACTTGACGACAATTGATGACGCAGAACGCTCTATTGTAATGAGCGCTGCCGAGCTTAACACAGCCGATTTGGAAAATTCAAGTAACGGACAGACAAATTCGTCTAATGAAAATAAACAGATCACACAAAGTAGGACGGATTTATTTAATTCCGAAATAGTGTCAGACACTGTACATCCGACTGACAAACCTTTTTGTAAATTACGGAATGACCAAATGGTCACACAGAACGTGATAATGGCAGATACACCGTCAAACAGTACAGAGAATAGAGCAGGTAGGGCTACTGAAGCTCAAATTATAGCATTTTTGCAACAAATGTTTAAACAACTTAATGAAAGATTTGATAAAAGTGATGAAAAACTTGATAAACAGCACAAACAACTTAGCGAAATGATTGATAAAAGTTTCAAACTCACAAACGAAAAACAAGACGACCTTAAAGAACAGAACAAACAAGCTAGCGAACAGATTACAGGTGTTACCATGCAATGCCAGGACATTAAAGAACAATTACGTGTGAATACTAAGACTTGTGCTAATAACAGTAATGAAAAAGTTGGCACTGTTGCACAAGAATTAAGTAGCACACGTGTAAGCACAACAGAATTACATAAAGACGAGATTATTGCAGTCACCGAACAATGTTCAGCAAACGAAACACAGATACACGAAATTAATACAATCACTGAACAATGCTCTAAAAACGCAGTACAGATTCGCGACGAGGTTAATTTAGAATCAGTGGAAGTTTCTTACACTCCGAATACGGAAGTTGACGAGAAATTTGCACGACAGAACAACCAAAATGTCGAAAGCATTAAAGTAACAGAATTAAAGACTATTTCAGTCACCAACACGTCACAGAATCCGCCACGTTGCGAGCATTTATCAGAGTCGCGCAACACGTATAATGTGAGCAATTTACAGAGACTACGCGACTTAAAATCCGAAAAGCCACGCGACTTAAAATCTGAAAAGCTACGCGACTTGAAGTACGAAATGACACAGACGAACAGATTCACATACAAACCCGAACGTGTTCTCAAATTCGGTGACGAGAACATAGATTATGAGCAATTTTTATCCGCAAGAAAATGTAAAGAATTTAATAATGACAGAACACAGGTACACGCTTTGAGCTGTATACGACAATTTATTTTTGTACTTTCACCGCTATTACCTGTAATGCAGAAACTAGCTTTGAACCAGATGCGACAATTTATTTTTGTATTTACAACAGCATTGCCTATAATGAAGAAACTAGAATTAACTTGGATACAACTATTTGCTTTTGAATTTATACCGCAATTGCCTGTAACGCAAAAGCCAAAATTTATTTGCAGTGCGTAAATGACCTCAGGGGATTCATTACGCTTTAATGAATATGTGCCGTAGCGAGCATAGGGCCCCGAGCTGTAGTAGTGCTGTTTCATCTTTAGTTTTCTGCACTGCTGCCTTTTCTTCTACTATCCTTTATATCTATCAAAATTGCTCTTTAACTATTGCTCTACCTAGTATTAAGAAACGAGTAATGAAAACCGGATATGACAAATATTTTACCGAATGTGACAATTTTCAGTAGGCACTCCCGTAATGACAACTACCGCCGTAATTTTAATAACAGATAAAATCGTAATCATCAGTATGTGTAAAATTAACAGCAAACCACATTTTTGTAACAATAGATGTTTTTCACTATAATAGCATGAAAGTCAGCCGCTTAGCATACCTAACCAACAATGGAATACACAAGGTCAACCAGGCTTTAATGTTTCGCCACGTGGACGTATAGCCCCTGGTCCAACAAATAGTAACGCACGGGAGCAGAGAAACAACTATGTACAAAGAAGACAGTATTTCAATTCCCATCGCAATACACCGTATAGGAATGACTATTACGACAGACGTAAGAACGATGAGCACAATTATCAGCGTACATTTAATAACAGTCGATCTTATGAGCAGCATCAACATCAGCAACAACGAATAATCATGAATGAAACAGACAATAGGTGTCATCCATAGCGTAACACGTCAGTAAGAAGTAATAGAACAGTTCAAATAGAAATGCCACAGCATCCTCCCGTAAATAACAGCACGTACGATAGAATTTGACCAGATACAGTACAGGTTGCATATTCCAGTAACGTAAGCAATAATTTTGACCCTCAGAATCTTGTTCACGAAAATGTTATTAGTTTTGACGCCATCCGACACACGTTTGCATGAAAGATATTATCACAACGTACGTAGACGACATTGTTATTGCAGAAGCTAACTGGTCTGAACACAATCTGATTCTTGAACAACTGTTGCAAACTTTTCATGCACAAGGACTCACAGTTAACCTCAGTAAATCGCACTTTGGCAAAACTTCCATAAATTTCTTAGACACGTAATTTCAGCAGAAGGCATTGCACCTGATCCGGAAAAACTTCAAGCTCTACGTGACATTACTGTTCCTACGACGAAGAAACAACTACGCAGTTTTTTAGGCATAATTAACTTTTTTCGCAAATTTATTCATCACACTGCTTTAGACACACCTAGATTATGTCAATTAACAGGTAAAAACAGTATTTGGTCTTGGGATAAGCAAGCACATTCTGAATTTGTGAACCTGAAACATGCTTTGTTGAATGCTCCACTTTTATCGCACCCAGATCTTACCAGAAATTTTTCCATTGCCACCGACAGTTCTAACACCGCTTTAGGCGTACATATTTTCCAGGAAATCGAAGAAAACGGTTCTACAGTAATTAAAAACATCGCATTTGCAAGCCGCATTCTGTCACCTGCTGAGCGAAATTATTCTGTTACAGAATTGGAAACATTATGTGTTGTATGGGCTTTCACGAGATTTAGGCACTTTCTTTATGGCAGAAATACTACCGTTTACACAGATCACAGAGCGATACAATTTTTACTTTCAGCTAAATTTACTCACGACAGATTAAGCAGATGGAAACTGTATTTACAGGAATTTAATTTTACAATAGTTCACATTCCCGGCACGCAAAATGTTATAGCAGACGCACTATCGCGTTCTCTGAGCAACAATCAGCAAGACGTAGCAACCAACTTCTGCAAAACAAATTTCAGTGTCATGTACATTCAGCAAGTTGCATTTGAAAACTTTATTTCATCGTCATTACAGGACATAGCAAAAGAGCAAAATAAAGACAACGTGTGGAAAGAAATTAAACACCTTTGGCAAGATAAGAATAATGTTACGATTAGAAACCATTACACTGTGCGCAATGACATTCTGTTTCGCCGTTCTCATCCTGACAGCAACATTTGGTTATTATGCATACCTGACGAACTGGTTAACAAATTAATCTGGTACATTCATTTAAGTTACGCACATTACGGAGCAAGAAAATGTTTTCTTATACTGAGACAGAACTGTTATTTTACTAACATGGAGAAACGTATACGACGAGTTTTAGCGTCTTGTAAAATTTGCCAGAAAGCTAAATCAGACACCACTTCACATATTCCTCCATTATATCCCATTATACCTGTTAAATTAAGACATATGGCCGCAGTAGATATTTTTGGTCCGATTCCCAGAACTAACAGAGGTTTTTGCTACATCTTTGTCGCTGTTGAGCTCACTTCAAAATTTGTTACTTTCACTCCATTACGCAAAGCTACTGCTAAAACTGTTTCAAATGCATTTATAAAACATTTTCTATTTCATGTAGGGCATGTAATGAAAGTAATTTCTGACAATGGATCTCAATTTCGTAGTAGTGTATGGACACGCATGTTACGAGCCAGAAACATTTCTCCGATTTATATATCCAAGTACCACGCTTCTTCGAACCCTTGTGAAAGATTAATGAAAGAAATTGGTAAGCTGTGCCGAATATACTGCCACAAAAGACATATTGATTGGGATACACACATACTCTCATTCCAAGATGTAATTAATTCCATTCCAAACGAATCCACTATGCTATCTCCGACTGTTATACTGAAAAACGTTGAACCACCGAACAAAATTAAAGAATTAATAGAATTTCCCAAAAGTCGTCGCCTACGACACCACGAAATAATTGACATTGCGCTGAACAACATCAAACGTGCCGCAGAGCGCCGGAGAAGACAGCAAAAACAGGTTTGTACACGCCACGTCTTTCACGTTGGACAGAAGATACTAGTACGTACACATTATTTATCCAGTAAATTAAAAGGTAAGTGCAGTAAATTTGAACTTCTATACGCAGGTCCATATCGGATTCGCAGCATCCCTCACCCCAATGTTGTACATGTCGAAACTTTGAGAACTAGAAAATCGAAAGGCAATCACCATATATCAAACATTAAACCGTTTATTGAGTGAAACCACTGTATGATTCAACACACTATGATGCCATTTACTAATGCAATTATTTCACGTGACTAATTACTGATGATTATCGTATTTTTTCTTGGCAAGTGCCCGGCAAGGTAAGGTTAGCAGGTCGCTTTTCTTGTCGTTACACATCAGACCATGCATATTTTTCCAGATGAATTTACACATTTATGACTATTTCTGCAATTATATTTATGTGACTACTTATTGATGATTATCGTATTTTTTCTTGGCAAGTGCCCGGCAAGGTAAGGTTAGCAGGTCGCTTTTCTTGTCGTTACACATCAGACCGTGCACATTTTCCATTTTTTTTGTGTATATGATTGTACTCCAGTTTTGTTTGTATGTACTGTGAAATAGTTAAGATATAACACACACCAGTTGACTTTGACATTTTTTTTTTTTTTTGCCTTATGACATCTCAACATCGTGACTGTTTCACATTTTTTTTTGCTGCTGCATTGTATTATTCTGTGTATATCTTTGTTTTTGAACACTGTCAATGTTTTTGACATATTACGTTTTCTGTCATGTTATGCTGTAGGGTTAATTATGTTACCATAAACCAGTCATTATCTAGTGGGTATATGATTTAAATGCAGGACATTAATCTCTGTCATCAATTTCAGGAAGAAATGATGTATGTAAGAAATAAATTTAACATAAATGGGAATTTCACCTACGGAATAAACGAAAGGAGATGCAATAACTTTATGAGGAAGAGTAAAGGGATCAGGATTAACAAGCATTAACAAGACTATACTATACTCATCACAGAATAGCAGTCTTAACTAATGTTTTCTTTCAGAATACAAGGTGATTGATGCAGGCTGTCAGACTGAACTACACATCTTAGTTTTAGTGATGAAATATGCTAGAGATAAGGAACAGATGAATAATGATGAAGGATATGCTGTTATGAATAATGAAGTTTTTCTTTACAGGTGATGATAATGGTGAAGTTATGATGATATGGATAATGAAGTTTTTTTTCTTTACAGATGAGGATAATGTTGAAGTAATGTATTTATGCTACGTAGTTATTTAAGTATTTGTTGCAGTTTGCTTTGACAGCAGGTGTTACATTGCATAGTAGGATGACTGAAAGTTTTGGAAAGGACAGCTATGGAATACATTTTTATACACACTTCACTGCCTGTTAATTCGAAGTTCACTACTTTTCAGCATAGTGTGCGTTTCTTCTTTCAGGTCAATAATCCGTTTTTGTATTTTTTCCAGGAGAAGCTTTTCATGATACTTACTAAACCTGTTAGTTATTATACCTGTTCTAGTACTTGCATTTTTATTTTTTACCCATTTGTGTCTATCGTTTATAAATGTGATCACATGTACTGCCTTGTTACATAATCTTGCTACAGCTGACTCATGACGAATGACGTTACCTATCCTCATTTGCAGTAATAGGTCAAAAACAAATAGTGTTATGTTTCAGCAATTAATTATCGATCCCAACGCAATGCATTGCTAAAAAAAAAAAAAAAAAATATAAAATGTATTAACAGTCCCAAATAGTGATACCAGTTTGAGAAAATTCTGAATAATACTGATCAACTCTGAATAGCATGTCACTTGAGTAATGACCTCTTAATGAGACTATATTCAAAATAATGCTTTGTCACTAGCTAATAACTGCCACTGTCTATTATAATGATACTACGTATAATGCCTGTGATTATTAATGATTTGCCTGTAATTAACTGATTTTAATAATGACTTTGTAATGGTCTGAATACTACTGAAGGAGGAACACTGTTTATTGTAATGTTACCACTTATAATGCTTGTGATTACTAATGATTTGACTGTAATTAACTGATTTTAATAATGCCTTTGTAATGATCTGAATACTACTGAATGAGGAACACTGTTTATTGTAATGAGTACTTGTAATGCCCATGATTATTAATGCTATGACTGTAATTAACTGATTTTTAATAATGACTTCGTAATAATCTGAATAATACTGAATGATGATTTTATTCAATACTTGCTGGCCACTGAGTGCCAATAATTAATGTCACTCCACGAATTGTTATTAATTATGCCATTGATTAGCTCTTGTTTCCAATGTTGATACTTTGTAATTTGAAATGAATGTGACTGTTTAATAATGCTTTGTAATTAGGAGAAGGCTAATAATTCTTAATATATTGGAATTTCAAATGATTAATTAACGATGCCATACTTTGTTGTTGGAAATGAATGTGACTGTTTCATAATGCTTTGTAATTAGGAAAAGACTAATGATTCTTAATAGATTGGAATGACACATAATTAATTAACTATGGTACTGTTTAATAATGCTTTGTAATTAATTAAGGCTACAAATGATTAATTAATTAACTGTAATTAGACAAATGATTAATTAACGACAAATGATTAATTAACTGTAATTATACAAATGATTAATTAACTGTAATTAGACAAATGATTAATTAATGACAAATGATTAATTAACTGTAATTAGGAAAAGGCTAATGATTCTCAATTATACTCTGTAACTGGAAAAGAATGCGATTATTTAATAACGCTTTGTAACTAGGAAAAGAAGATTACTGATTCTATGTAAAACAATTAATGAACATTTTTCTGTAATACTACATACTTGGTACAGAAATGTTCAATAACTGGGCTATGAATGCCACAAACTACTAATTAAGTCTGTAATTGACAATATTATGTGACTTAATGTCCTTCACCTTATGAGCTAACTACCCTGAATTACTGCAATGTCCATTTGTCCTGTTTATCCTAGTGATCATGGAGCACTATCTTTGGTTTTGCACTAATTCTACGTTGGTGTGCCTTGTAAGAGTGTGGTGTTGACACGACATGCTGTCCACCACCGTGAGCAATGAAGACGTTATTATGGTCCCACTGTTTGGTGTACCTAATGTACTGCCAAAATGAAAACATGGAACATTACTACGACAGTTCAGTGTCTTGGCTACACTGATAAATTCTGATGGGAAAAGAACTTCAAGTTGTGTCACTTGGTGTTGTACTTCTGTGGAAGATATGGACTTTCAGAGCAGCTGTGTGCAATCTAAAGTGCTACAACCATGATGCAATCCTTCCCTTTCCTATCCTGATTCTTGCCACATAGTTCATAGGTTATACATTTTTCGATTCGCTGAACTCCAATGCGAATACACTTATGTCACTTGTCAATATAATATTTTTGCCAGTCTGTTCATTTGTTCTGAATATGCTAAAGAATTTTTTCAGTGCCTGTGCACTTTATTATCTGTCAAATAATTTGTATATACTTTTCTGATTTGCTACTATGTTTTGTATTCACATTTTGTCTTTGTCTGGTATATTTTGTACTTAGTGCGTGTGCACAACATTTAAATATTCTGTAAGTTGTAGAATTTTGTTAATTAAAGAAAAATTTTGCCGCGCTTGGCAAGTCCAAATGACTCACCATCGCTGCCAAATTTTTGCCCCCCCAGTGGAGGGTTATGAAACACGTATGTAACGCAGCAGCGATGGCGAGGCATTGTAGCATCTGTGACCAGAGAGTTTGCGCTTGACCGCGCGAGTGTTGCGAGCGGTTCTCAGTCTGTCGTTGCGAGTAGCAGTCAGTCAGTCGTTGCGAGTCTGTCAGTAGTAGTCGTTGCGAGTCTGTAGCTCTGTCTAGTTGAGAGCAGTACTCAGTCTGTAGTCGTCATGCAGAGCGGTCGGTCAGTAGTAGCAGCGCAGTGCGGTTGTGTGATGTAGGCGGTCGGCAACACTGGTCAAGATGAGGAATAAGGTATACTGTTAATTAATATAATCATTAGATAATGAAAAATTTTATTTATTGTAATTATTCTCCAACAAGTCTCCCAATAATAATTTTTTATTTCAAAAGCATTTTTCTCAAAAATTTAATTTTTTATTGAACTCAAGATTTCGTTGCACTTCCCATTTCATTGCACTTCTTTTGAAGAAAAATTCCACTAAAATCACAAAAAAAAGAGAATATTATTATTTGCAATGCAGTTCCTCCAAGCGGTGCGCAACAACAAGAGCAGATATGTGACATCCATTTATTCTGAGGTAAGACTTTAATTCTGATTGTTTTACACAGGGCCAAAAACCGATATTTCGGTTTAATTGAATTTTCTTGTCACTGAATGGACTTTAATTTTTTGAAGGATTTATATTTGAGTCAGATTGCGTATTTCACCTTTTTGTTGCCATTGTCAGTACATTTCATTGTGGGCAGGTTACGCATAGAGCAATGTCCATCAGCATTTCTAATTAGTATCGTCTTTTCTTTTAAAATTTTTGTGGGGAGGTTACACTTGGCTCCCATTTCTATTAAGTATTGTCATTCCTTTTTTCTTTAAAATTACGGTGGGGAGGTTACACGTTCTAGCACCAATACAGAAGAAGGTAGCAGGCACGTTTGAGTCAAACTTATGCGTCGCAATCGGAGTCATGAGGTTTCGAAAAAGGGATCTTTCAATTTCTGTTGCGCAGTGTATTAAGGTTGAACTCCATATGACAAAAAATTACATTTTTCGTGACGCTGTGTCCGAAATAATTCACTATGTTTACATGAACTCCCAAATTCTGTTTTTGTAAACATGTATACCAACACTGCTTTCGCGAACTCTCCAAAACCGATTTTTGGGAACTCGGTTCCATCTGCCGCATTTCCACTTCCAGAGCCGCTCCCATGTAAACGCTCATTCGTTTTTGAAACGTACTTATGGTGCCAAGTTCCCGCTTGTTTTCAAAAACGTCGGCTGATCTGAACGGAGAGACTTTGTGCTACAGAGGAGAAGTACAAATATTGATCTGAGTAAGAAGTTACCTCTATCCTACATTTAACTAAAGCCAAACAGCCAACATGCTGGCCTGTTCCCCATTTATGTAAAACAACTGACGTGCGGAAAATTGATAGATGACCGAGCTATCAAACTAATTCAGGCCTTAGCATATAAACACGACAGCAAAAAACGGTTTCCGAAATTCGGTTTTCGTCTTACAGAAACTGTGTCGTCGTAACCTCTACCACCACCACCACCACGTTTCATAATCGAAAGCAAGCATTATTTACTTTTTTCTGTCGAGATAGTTTTCAAAATTTTCGTATTAGTTTTTTGGTCTCAAGCGAAATGTAAACTTATTCAATATTAATTTCTTCAGCCCAGTTGTCTTCCTTAGTGTGGAAAAGAAATCGCAATTGTTAACCATTTTTCTGATTTTGTTTTGGAATTTTAAGTTGGATCTTGTTTGAGCTATGTTATGTCGTTTTCAGAAAATAGTCAGTGTTCAGTGGCTTTCTTTTCTGAAAACAACATAACAGAGCTTCTCTTCGCAGAAAAACAAGCAAAAACATACATTTTAATGAATCCCGCAGGCCCAAAACTGAGAGCTCAACCTAAGATCCATAAACCTTATGTTCCAATGAGGCACATTGTTAACTCTAAAAATACACCTGCCCCCAAAGTTTCCCAATTACCGAACGAAATTCTGAAACAATACCATACGTTTGAGAAATCATACTAAGTTAAGAACACAAATGAATTAGCGACTAACATTATAGATGTAAATATTCCTGCAAACGCGAGGTTTGCTTCTTTTGATGTAACTAACCTATTTACAAATATACAAACTGAAGAAACAATAGAATAATCTTTGAAAACTTAATAAAACAAAAACGTGTCAATTGCAGAAATATCTGACGTTACAGATAACATCAGAAGTTACAGCTAATATTGCCTCACAATTACTTGACATTTAATGGGAAAGTTTACCAACAGAAGGAGAGTTTTGCCATTGGCAGTAGCATATCAAGTTTTCTGGCACCTATGAAAAGTAGGTTCTTTAATGAAAACAATAGACTCAAAACTAAAATAATATATAACTGGAGATATGTTGATGATAACTTGCTGCTGTTCGATGGAACAAAAGACGAGATCGAAGAACTACTAGCAGTATTCAGGTCTTTCCACAAAAACATAAAATTCACAATAGAACATAACAACAAAAGCATAAATTTCCTAGACTTCAAAATCACCAATCACCGATAAAAACGTAAGTTCAGCATACACAGAAAACACACGAACACATACATAACACTGGACAACTTATCATGCCATCCCACCACACAGAAACATGCTGCATTCAGGCCCATGCTACAGATTAGATTAGATTAGTACTTGTTCCATGTATCATGAATACGACACTTCGTAATGATGTCGAACGTGTCAGATTAATAAAAGGTGTCCATACAAGATATTATATTACACAAAATATTACTTGACACTTAATATCTTTAATTTCTTTGTGGGGTTGGGGAAATTACCCACTTACTATATCCAAAAATTCATCTAATCAGTAGAAGGAGTTGCCATTAAGAAATTCTTTTAATTTCCTTTTAAATGCTGTATGGCTATCCGTCAGACATTTGATGCTATTAGGTAAGTGACCAAAGACTTTTATAGCAGCATAATTTACCCCCTTCTGAGCCAAAGTTAGATTTAACCTTGAGTAGTGAAGATCGTCCTTTTTCCTAGTGTTTCAGCCATGTACACTGCTATTACTTTTGAATTTGTTCGGATTTAGAAGAATACACTCTCAAGAATGCGACAGATACAATAAAGAGCATTGTCATTAGCAATGGCTACACAGTCAAAACAACTGACAAGTTAAATAGGCAAATACACAAAAGTAAGACAACGAACGAATGGCCACACTGCGAAAGAAGAGAAAATATTCGCCAGCATACCATACCCGGGCCCCATATCACAAAAAATCGCTAACCTTTTCAAAAAAAGCAAATGTAACAGTTGCATTCTCAACTAATAATAAGTTAGGAAACCTACTCGTCCACAACATAAAATCAATATTTTCTTTGCTTATGTGGTAAGTTTACACAGTTATGTTTTCCACTATTTCGCATATTTTTTCCGTGTTTGACTTACGAAATTCATAACCTAATATCAAACCTTTTTGTAACAGGAATATGCATTTCACGTCATTCAAGAGAAAAAAAATAAAGCATGTATTAAGACAAATTACACTTGATGATGGACCCACAGGGTCCGAAATGCACCGTGTACTTAATAAAACACCAACAGTTGTGACTGAAGGCGCTTTTTAATTCATACCTCCAGCGTATCGAATACAGTCACGTATGAAGCTGCGAAATATGGATAAAGTTAAATTCTATTATATTTTTCATGGACACTGGAGCACTTCATACATTTTTTCAGTGAAGATTAAAGAGGCCTTGTTTTGACTTGTGTCACTTTACTTGCCGGGTGCGATGTGGGGGAACTGGATTTGTAAATGTTCTGTGTACTTATGATCTTTATTTAATTAAACTGCAGTGCAGAAGGTTTTGCAATGTAATGCTTGAGTTTTTCATTTTCAGGTCTTGGTGCTGTAAGAAATATTCGTCACCAGTATTTGGTACAGCTTCAGACGACATATTTTGCGCCAATGTCATATTTTAAATTCCAAATTTCTCCTTAATGTCTCATTGAATGAAAGAATACCACATTGTTTATGGTGTTCACTAAGGACGGTTGAGGACATTTGTTCGGTGGCCTCTTGTTGCACTGCAGGTAGGGATGGTTTAGACCCCCCTTCCCAGTAATTAGTTTCACGCATTTCTTTCTTTTCCACTCTCGTCTATGAGACTAACACACTGTACAAGACCTCAGACATACGCAAGACACAAATGCACTCATGACACACATTAGTGAAATGTTCATGGTATTTTTGTGTGGCTCGAGTTGGAATACATAAGATAAATTGGAAGTGACAAAAAATACTGCAGCGACACACTTTTGATACTTTTGATGTATGCAAACGTCAGTTTGTCGGACATTGGCGTATGGACGCACACAACTTAAACACACAACTTAAACCGAAAATAGCTTTAACTAAAGCTTTCCATAACCTCAAGATTGTTTTGAATACCACAGTGATCCACTAGACATCATCCTGTTGAGAATTTTATGCCCTTCCCTTCCTTCGCACGTTGACGTGAATGATCCAGCTACATCTACATCTAAATTTAAACTCCGCAAGCTACCCAACGGTGTGTGGCGGAGGGCACTTTACATGCCACTGTCATTATCTCCCTTTCCGGTTCCAGTCGCGTATGGTTCGCGGGAAGAACGACCGCCGGAAAGCCTCCGTGCGCGCTCGAATCTCTCTAATTTTACATTCGTGATCTCCTCGGGAGGTATAAGTAGGGGGAAGCTATATATTCGATACCTCATCCAGAAACGCACCCTCTCGAAACCTGGACAGCAAGCTACACCGCGATGCAGAGCGCCTCTCTTGCAGAGTCTGCCACTAGAGTTTGCTAAACATCTCCGTAACGCTATCACGCTTACCAAATAACCCTGTGACGAAACGCGCCGCTCTTCTTTGGATCTTCTCCATCTCCTCTGTCAACCCGACCTGGTACGGATTCCAAACTGATGAGCAGTACTCAATTATAGGTCGAACGAGTGTTTTGTAAGCCACCTCCTTTGTTGATGGACTAGGCGTTTAGTACATTTAAAAATCATTTCAAGACATCAAAAAGAAATTTCACGATTGGTCAAATTATTTTTTTAATGCACCATACCCATCTACAGGGTTATTACAAATGATTGAAGCGATTTCACAGCTCTACAATAACTTTACTATTTGAGATATTTTCTCAATGATTTGCACACACATACAAAAACTCAAAGTTTTTTTAGGCATTCACAAATGTTCGATATGTGCCCCTTTAGTGATTCGGCAGACATCAAGCCGATAATCAAGTTCCTCCCACACTCGGCGCAGCATGTCCCCATCAATGAGTTCGAAAGCACCGTTGATGCGAGCTCGCAGTTCTGGCACGTTTCTTGGTAGAGGAGGTTTAAACACTGAATCTTTCACATAACCTCACAGAAAGAATTCGCATGGGGTTAAGTCGGGAGAGCGTGGAGGCCATGACATGAATTGCTGATCATGATCTCTATCACGACCGATCCATCGGTTTTCCAATCTCCTGTTTAAGAAATGCCGAACATCATGATGGAAGTGCGGTGGAGCACCATCCTGTTGAAAGATGGAGTCGGCGCTGTCGGTCTCCAGTTGTGGCATGAGCCAATTTTCCAGCATTTCCAGATACACGTGTCCTGTAACGTTTTTTTCGCAGAAGAAAAAGGGGCCGTAAACTTTAAACCGTGAGACGCACAAAGCACGTTAACTTTTGGTGAATTGCGAATTTGCTGCACGAATGCGTGAGGATTCTCTACCGCCCAGATCTGCACATTGTGTCTGTTCACTTCACCATTAAGAAAAAATGTTGCTTCATCACTGAAAACAAGTTTCGCACTGAACGCATCCTCTTCCATGAGCTGTTGCAACCGCGCCGAAAATTCAAAGCGTTTGACTTTGTCATCGGGTGTCAGGGCTTGTAGCAATTGTAAACGGTAAGGCTTCTGCTTTAGCCTTTTCCGTAAGATTTTCCAAACCGTCGGCTGTGGTACGTTTAGCTCCCTGCTTGCTTTATTCGTCGACTTCCGTGGGCTACGCGTGAAACTTGCACGCACGCGTTCAACCGTTTCTTCGCTCATTGCAGGCCGACCCGTTGATTTCCCCTTACAGAGGCATCCAGAAGCTTTAAACTGCTCATACCATCGCCGAATGGAGTTAGCAGTTGGTGGATCTTTGGTGAACTTCGTCCTGAAGTGTCGTTGCACTGTTATGACTGACTGATGTGAGTGCATTTCAAGCACGACATACGCTTTCTCGGCTCCTGTCGCCATTTTGTCTCACTGCGCTCTCGAGCGCCCTGGCGGCAGAAACCTGAAGTTCGGCTTCAACCGAACAAAACTTTATGAGTTTTTCTACGTATCTGTAGTGTGTCGTGAACATATGTAAATGAATGGAGCTACAGTGAATTTATGAAATCGCTTCAATCATTTGTAATAGCCCTGTATATTAATAGTCCTATCACTGCCAGTTTCGGTATTGTACTATCATCTCGGTAGCTGCATCAAACCAAACAAAGCAAGCAATATACGAAAACTAATCATTTTTGTGGAAGTGGTGTATAAAGGAATACAAAAAGTTCATTTACTTACATGTCATATAATTTTCCAATATACAAATCTATATAATGCATGTTCTAATTACATAAAATTATGATTCAACCGTATTACTTTGTAGTTAGTAATACATCTTCCTATAATACTTTGCTGGATTATTTACTTAGAGAAATCAG
Source organism: Schistocerca piceifrons (assembly GCF_021461385.2). Taxonomy (NCBI): domain Eukaryota; kingdom Metazoa; phylum Arthropoda; class Insecta; order Orthoptera; family Acrididae; genus Schistocerca; species Schistocerca piceifrons. The sequence continues at coordinate 279,592,059 of NC_060138.1, forward strand.
GGCTCGCACAGAAAAATTTAAGTGCTCGTTTTTCCCGCGCCGTTCGAGAGTGGAACGGTAGAGACAGAGCTTGAAGGTGGTTCATTGAACCCTCTGCGAGGCACTTAATTGTGAATAGCAGGGTAATCACTTAGATGCAGATGTAAGTCCTGTAAATATTATACATTTAATCTCATAAGAAATGAGGTGTTAACAGTTTTCTAGTTATTCAAGAAAAACGTACAGAAATGACCTTCAAACACACCTCCATCCTCACATTCATTTCTCATCAGTCAGGATTTCTGGTCTAGTATGTTGCTCATGGCGCTCCGTCCTACCAATGTACTATATTTTCGGACCACACGAACTACTCCCAATATTCGACCTTTTATGGTCTCTCTTGGTTGTGGTATTTCGCCACTAGCGTAGTCAGCTATTTTGTTAAATTATTAATTTAAGCGTTGTCATAAGGGTAATGAAAGAAAAACGACTTCTGTAAACGTTACGTTAAAACTAATTACATTGACAATTCGATCCAACCTTAATCCTTACGGGCACAGTAGTTTTGCAGTCAGAAGCTCTGACGAATACAATGATGTAATTGTTTATTTTACGCTGTTAAAATTCACAAAACTGTTACGTGAAATTTGTACTGGCGCCAATTTTACAATTTGTACGTACTCATCTAAGCCAGTGGCATAATAAACCCAGTCAAAAAAGATCGAATGAGAGACTTAATTTGTGCAGTTGAAAATTTTTGTGCAGTGGTAGGAGGGAATGCCATGTACAATATACTAGACATCCTGATCGGTGGTGGCTGAGTGTTGGGATGGGTAAACGTTTGAAGATCACTTCTGCAAGTTTTTCTTGAATAGCTCGATCTATGGCCTGTAGCGAAAACGTACCCCAGTACAAAGTTTAACTAAATTAAATTTCCTTCAAAAAGGTACTAATATTTTCTGTGGGAGCAACAGTGAGCGAGAGAATGTGAAAATCTCACACACAGTATTTGAAGGCGCTGCAGGTTACATAAAAACCATCGATGAGGCAGCGGCATCACCCTGTGTAGTACTTACAACTTGACACTGAGAAGCTTACATTATTTTTTACATGTGATTTTGCATCATGTCGCAACCCTCTGCAGAGTTTTGTTGTTTGTCTTACTCAACTCTTATGTACTCGTAATTTCTATTGTTATTTTTGATTCTCATATTACTGTGAGCACACTTTTTTCTGTAAATACAGTGCACTTGTTTTTATGAGAAAATATGTTACTCATGCATGCAATTGGGATAAATATTATATGTGCATAATGTACACATACGTGATGTTCCCGCCTTCTGTATAGTTTGGTTGTTGATATACTTTACTCTTATTGTGATTTGGTTTGTTATTCTGATTTTTATATTTACTGTAAGCATGTTGGTTCTAAACTACTGCTGAGAAAATACACGGTGACACAGAATAACGGCAATGTTTGAAATGAGTAGTGGCAGCCCTGGGCAGGTGGCAGCACTGCGGGTTCGTGACAGTTAGCGATTAAACAGCCCGCCACATTTCAGTAATCATGGATCAGTGGAACGGATAACAGCGTGCGTTAGCCATAAAAGTGTTTTATAAAAATAATGATAGTTTGATAGCGGCACAGAGGGAGTTTCGGCGCTTTTATAATTTAGGAGTCATTATCCCATTCCGCTGAAACACGCTATAAAATATTGGATTAATAACTTTGAAGAGACTGGATCTGCCCTCGAGAAGAAATCAACAGGACGACCAGGAAAGGTACGTTCTCCAGCGAACATTGATGTACGCGAGTCTGTCTTACGGAGCCTACGGCATTCATTTCGTAAGCAAGCAGCAGTGGTTGCAATGTCCTGGGAGAGTGTTCGCAGAATTCTTTTTATTGATTTAAAATTTCATCCGTACGAACTACAGATGGTTTAACAATTGAAGGACCACGATTACCGGTTACGATTAGGCTTCTGTCATCAAATGATAACAAAAATAACCAATAACGATGAATTTCTAAACAAGTCGTGGATGGAACAGAAAAGGGAGGTAATGACAGTGGCACGTAAAGTGCCCTCCGCCACACACCGTTGGGTGGCTTGCGGAGTATAAATGTAGATGTAGACACTAGCTGGTTTTCTGTGTGTGTAACAGTGTAGATAGATACGGATTTCTATTTTTACAAATGATATGACAGGTGATAAATAATAAACCATATCGCAAGTATTACTTTATATACCACCTACATACAAATTATTAGTTTCCCTATACTTCTGTATATTTCTTATTTTGCTTGGATTGATACACATACCCAGATCATGGTACAATACTGAAGCTGTTGGTGATAAAACACTACTAATACAGTTGTCTCTCACGCATTTAAAAAAATACATTACTGCTGCTGGAAATCGCCTGTATAATTTTCGAAATCAGCCCTGCTGACATATCCAACAGCTCCGCACAACATTATTTCTGGAGTTCGAGATGGATGGGTCTCTAGAACCGCTATTTCCTGTGACCTTTCAACAGGCCGTCTACGAACACATTGGTGTCGATCTCACCGCCACTAACAGAAGCAAGGCTCATCGCTGAACACTATCCGACGGTTCATGAGGACACTGCCTGTAATTTCAACCTAGATTGCTGGTGTCTGTCTAATTATCAGAGCCAGTCGAATAGTTCTGCGATCTCCTCGCGACGTAGCCCCCCCAGGGTCACAGGATCTCCATCCCTTTACGTGCGATACTTGTGTATTTTGCGTTGAGTTGGCTCAAACGGAAACTTTTTGATCGCGCTCTTACAAGAAAAAGCTGATGCCATAGGAAATTGAAAAGTGTGATCTCAGTGAGTTTCAGGTCAGGAATTACTATCATAGGTTTTGATACGTCTTTGTACGACATAGGTATTACATAACCTCTGTTGTAGCTTTTGGTCAGCAATTTTCTTTTCGTTGAAAAAATCAGCTGATACTGTGCGCTGATATGTTCCCGGGGGTAAGACACGTATCCACCTCTACACACTAGACATGAAACAGCAGTCAAAGCGGGGGCTCCTGCACTAAACCGGCGAAGCTGCCTGCCTCTGTAGGAACAGTTATAGTTAGTATTTACTGAGACAAAAGGGTTAAAGAACAACTAGAGAGTACTGCGCATGTCGTCTGGAGAAACTGAGTAAAAAAGTTTGTGAGAAAAAGTCCTGAAATTTAACAAAAACAAACTATTCATCATGGGGATACATCAGGCCTCAAAGATGTTCTAGCAATGGGGAAAAATAACTGCCACGCCAGGAACACTTCTATCCCAGACTGGCAAAGCATACAGCCAATGGGTCACAGGTATTGCTAATCTTTCGCACGACTGTTGTAGTGGGTGGTTATAATTAAAGTGCAATTGCTCATGGAGGTGAGGCTGTACTTATCTTATGACAGCGAAAGTTCGTAGATATGCCAATGAGTTAATGCGGAACCGATCTACACCAGAAAAAAATTAGTTCCAATTGTAGCTACCAGGCGCAAATCTGGCGCTGTACACTTTATGATAGTATGACATCCACGCTGTCACTTTACAAGCCATAACGTTAGTGAACGGTGTGGATATCGAGGAAGGAGACCGTGCGCTGTCAGTGAAACTTTTATTTGAGCGGCAGCAGTTCCAGTGCTGCACTGAGAGAGATTTTGTTGTGGGGTTTTAGGGCGCTCAACTACTAAGGTCATTAGCGCCCAGTCACAACTGTAAGTGTACATATTATCTGGTAAAACTCAAGGGGGGGGGGGACACCAGAAAGGTCTTACAAAGACGCAGATAAAATAATTAAAAGAGTTAGATGTCTTTGGACAAGTCCGTCAAAGTAATAAAACTAAGAACACGAGCTGCTTCTCGAGCGTCTTCAGCTAAAATTGCCTGTAAGGTAGATGGCAGAGACAGGACAACACGAGATTGATTGAAACGGGGACACGACAATAAAACATGGCGCACTGTCAATGCATGACCACAAGGGCACTGCGGGGCGGGGGTCACCGGATAGCAGGTAGCGGTGGCTAAACCCGCAATGCCTAATCCGCAACCTGGCCAAAATGACCTCTTCTCGCCGCGATGGTCGGGAGGAGGTTGTCCAAGCTGTTGGGAACAGTTTTATGGCCCGGAGCTTATTTTTCTTGAAGTGACGACCAAGTATCCCACCATAATGACACAAACGTCTTACAAACAACCCCACTAATGTCAGACGATGGGACACAAAGGGAGGCTGGCCGAGGCAGCATTGCATTGAGAGAGAGTTGCCGACTGATAGGTCTGAGCAGAGGCTCGATGTAATTAAACGGCTTAAAGAAGATGATAATAAAATTCGAAAAGACGGTGAGCTTCATGTGGCACCTGGAAGACGAAGGCGTCCAATACCGGTGGAAGTTATTGACGAGGCTCCCGTTATTGTTAGTGACCGTGCAGCACGTGCCCGGGTAGTGTTAGTACTCGTGCATTGTCACGAGAACTGCTTATCCCATGACCAATAGTACGGGAATTTTTTGGTCTATTTTGCAACGGCTATGTTGTATAACGCAGGGAAAGGTGAGCATATTCGTTGTCCCGCTGGATGAGCGGTGCTTCCCTCGCGAGCCGAGGGGCCGCCGTCAGCCAGCCGGCGGCGACAGCGTTACGCCGCTTTCACACTATACGGTTTTGACCGTACGGCAAAAAGCCGTACGGCTGTAGGTGTGAAGAAATGTATGGCGCCTTTCACATTATACGGCGACGGCAAAATGCCGCTGCCGTGCCGTGCTGCAGCCGTGTCTTGCCACTACAACAGACGGTCGCCGTACGGCAAGTTCGACAACAGTGGCCTACGTGACTAAGTGCATGCTTTCACACTGGACGGTTTTGAGCCGTACGGCGTCGACTAGTTCGTTGTAGTGTCGTTTTATTCATTTGTGTTTATTCTTGTTTACTGAAAAGTGTAGAAGAATGGATGAAATTGATACTGAACTTTTGATAACCTTGGTGGAAGTAAGACCTGTTCTGTGGGACAAAACTCTAGATGCGTATAGAGATCGTATTGCTACAAAGAATGCTTGGCGGGAAGTTTGCGTAGCACTGAAGCAAGATTTTGATGAGATGGAAGACAAAGATAAAAATGCGTTTGGTAAGTATTTATTTAATATATTAATATTACATTTAATACGTTTTAAACAGTTTTTATTTAACGTTATAAATTTTATTCTAAAAGTAAATCGTTTGTTTATAAGTAAATTACTGCTACCAGTCACGTTTTTTTTGTTTTGTTTATATTTTGCACGACGCGTTTCGGGAAATAATTCCCATCCTTAAGTGCGTTTTTCTCTAAGTTTTCATCATGTGTGGTGTCTTTTTATGTGTCAGGTCTTGCATTCTGTTTTCTTTACTGTAATTTATAAGAGAAACACGCACAAGACCTCACAAATAAAAAAACACTACACATAATGAAAACTTAGAGAAAAAAACGCACTTGAAGATCGGAATTATTTCCCGAAACGCGTCGTACAAAATATAAACAAAACGATTAAAAACGTGAGTGGTAGCAGTAATTTATTTATAAAGAAAACTATTTACTATACAGTCGCAGGCTTTCACAAACAATCTACAAAAAGGAAAAGGCTTGTTAATTTATATCTTTGACATCTGCCATGACACGCTTCCAGCATTTGTCATAAAATATTTACAAAGAGTGTTCCTTATGGCGTTGGCTGTCAGTCCTCCTCTTATGTTGGCATCTTGGGCTAAGTCTTCCAAACCAGTGAAGGATGTGGTGTCTTCAATTATAAATCCATCTCTCTGACGTACAAAATTGTGTAAAACAATGCAAGCTTTAACCATTTTTACTGCAAAATCTGGATGAACATTTAAAGGTCGGTGAAACAACCGCCACTTATTGGTGAGGATGCCAAAAGCACATTCCACATACCTCCTTGCTCTGCACAAACGGTAATTAAATACACGTTTCTCAACTGTCAAGTTTGTTCCCCCAAAAGGCCGGAGCAAATGCGTGTGTAGGCCAAATGCTGCGTCTCCCACGAAGAAGTAGGGTACTTTTGGACCTTCCGTACCAGGCAGACATTGGACGTCTGGAAATTCCAGGGAATTACTTTCTATTGACTTCCATAAACTGGACCGTCTGAACACTGAAGAGTCACAGTCTTTGCCATAACTTCCTACGTCGACATAAATGAACCTGTAGTTGGAATCCGCTACAGCCATCAGAACCACAGAAAAGTATTCTTTGTAATTGAAGTACATTGATCCGCTATTAAATGGGGCAGTAAGACGGATATGTTTTCCATCCACCGCTCCTAAGCAGTGGGGGAAATTAGCAGTACGTTCAAATCCAGCCGCTATTGATTCCCATACCTCTTTGGTCGGTCTTTGTATACATTCTTCCCGCAGTGATGACCAAATTGCTGTGCATACATCATTAACCACTTTACTTGCTGTAGAAATCCCAATTCTGTACTGGAAATGTAAGTCAGTGAAGGAACAACCGCTTGCCAGATACCTGAACAAAACGAAAAAAAATCAGTGACATTTAGTTTGCAGTGGACATTTTTTGTTACAGTTTTGCTTTTTTCTATACAAAATTAAAATGTTTTCATACAGTTTTGTTTTCTTTTGATGTAGGTATAGAAGTAATACGGAGGTGGACCAATCTACGAGACTCCTTTGTGAAGTCAAACATAAAAATTCAAGCTGCGAAAAAAAGTGGCTCAGCAGCAAAGAAAATGAAAAAGTATGTATATTCTGATCAGCTGCAGTTTCTAAAAAAGCTGTATGATGCTCGAGAGACGGAGGACAGTTTTCAATCGGAACGCACCGCCAGACTGGAAGAAGATATAGAAACGCAGGGCTCCGTCGAAAATACTGAGAATGTTTCTGGGCCATTTGATACAGCACCCACACAACAAACATCCAAAAGCGAGTGCCATACAAACAGAAAACATAGAAAACCTGATGCAATCGAAATGAAAATATTACGAGCTCTGGAAGAAGACAAACCTTGCAGCAAAATGTCATTTTTACTTAGTCTGAAGCCTCATCTGGAAAAATTTGATGAACAGGATTATCTTCAGTTTCAGATGGGAGTCCTCAAAGTTATAGAAAATATATATGAAAGGAGAAATATATTGACAGCTCAACCTCCTCCATTTACCCATTACACACCTCCCATGCCCTATAATAATAGATTTCAAGCTTATTCTTATTCACCTATGGAAAATGCTGCTCCAATATCCTCTTACCATACGCATCAGATTCGTCCTCCTCCAGCTGCACCAAACCCAACTACTTTTCTCGAACAACCATTACAGACTTCTCAAGGTCGCAGTTCTTATCAACGAATTAATAAAGTGCCACCACCATACCCTTCGCCTTCCACAAGTAGCCATGAAGGCCCACCATCAACAACGCAGTTCTACAACGTTTTTGCAGAGAGCCTGTCGCCACAAAGTGACAGTACAGTCAGTCCTGCTACAAACTCTTTGGTTTCAACTGCTGATATTGATATTGACTTTTCTACTTCATAATCTGAGCGTAATAAAAATGTAAAACACAAATAAATAAGTAAATAAACAGAACTAGTTTTTATGTATTAAATTACCTTAACGTGATAGCCAGCATTTGAACAGGTTGGATGCAATTGCGGAATTGTGTGTTTTGTCGTTGTAACACATCCTTTAGTTTTCTATGTAATTCGTCAAACGAGGTAATAGACATTCGGAAATAGTTAAAGAATTTATTTCCGTCGTTCCTCAAATCTTCAAAGAGTGTATAAAATAAACCCACTTCGTCTCTTCTCTTAGGCGACGGTCGACACTGCCCTCCTGTCCAGCGGACACGCGGCGTCTATTTCTGTTTACAAACACTCGAGGCGGCCAGCTCCGGGAATAGCTGCGGCCACGGGCCACGCACGCCACTTGTCCGGGGCCTGGAGGAGGGCGTGCGGACTGCGAAAGTAAACAGCACAGTCTTACCGTCCACAAAGCGCTCGTCCACTTCCTCGTCGGAAACACCACGAATCTGACCGAGACGTATCCTCGGAATCCGAGAAAACATCCGCATTCATTCTCCGCAAGTCATCAGTCCCCTCGACTTAGAACTACTTAAACCTAAATAACCTAAGGACATCACACACATCCATGCCCGAGGCAGGGTTCGAACCTGCGACCGTAGCGGCAGCGCGGTTCCGAACTGAAGCGCCTAGAACCACTCGGTCACAGTGTCAGGCGGTCACGATGGTATGTAAGGTATTCAGTGTTTGGAATCATTTGCCCCAGTGAACAACTCGTTTCCTGGTCGCACCTGTGTGTTCTCCCTACCGAGTGGTACGCTTTCTGGGGGAATGAGGCTTTCTTCAGCTCAGTTTTCTTTTATTTTTCTAGTGTAGTGGTCTGGGCATAAGGGGTCGACTCGCCCTTGGTGATATCTCCAGGACACCGGGTTTCCGGCGCCTGTGCCATAGAAAGTTGTAAAAGGCCTCACAGGAAGCAGTACTGTTTAGAAGGACTGTAGGCGGGACGCGCGGGATTAGCCGAGCGGTCTCAGACGCTGCAGTCATAGACTGTGCGGATGGTCCCGGCGGAGGTTCGAGTCCTCCCTCGGGCATGGGTGTGTGTTTGTCCTTTGGATAATTTAGGTTAAGTAGTGAGCAAGCTTAGGGACTGATGACCTTAGCAGTTAAGTCCCATAAGATTTCACACACATTTGAACATTTTCGAACAGTAGGCGGAAGCGGAGATGGCCAATGAAAATTCGTACATACCTGTCCCGTTCATGCTCCGCTGAAAGGTTCAGATGATGATGAATTCAGATCGGTTTGGAGCTGACGTATTCGAGTAGTATGTCGGCAGCTGTCGTATGGCGTAAAAGTAGTGTTCCTTCTAGGGCAGAGGTGTATTTTTCGTAGTATACTTCGCAAGTCACGAGAAGGTGATGCTTTCGTGATTAACGAGTTATTTCTTGCAGTACGGAAATTTATCAGAATCCGAAAGTGTTTTCCAGCAAGCGGACGTAGATATCGAGTTGAGTTTAAAATGGTTCAAATGGTTCTGAGCACTATGCTACTTAACTTGCGAGGTCATCAGTCACCTAGAACTTAGAATTACTTAAACCTAACTAACCTAAGGACATCACACACATCTATGCCCGAGGCAGGATTCGAACCTGCGACTGTATCGGTCGCTCGGTTCCAGACTGTAGCGCCTAAAACCGCACGGCCTCGAGTTGAGTCATTCCAGTTTTCTATTCGAATATCGAGTGTGCACATAATAGCCAGAGACCTCAAAATTAATTAGTGGTGCCGTGTAGCTAGCTGGAAGGAGGTGTTTAGTGAACGGGGCTGACCTTGCGAGGGATGCATTGAAGCCAATAAATGATATTGGCTTCTATAGAAATTTCTTAGAGCGTTTTGTACGTCTTCTTGCCTTGCTGACATTGAGGCGAATGCTTCCCTTGTGTGTGTTGGATGGAGGCAGCAGCACTTTGCTGCAGGCCTCCTGTGCACCGGACGCCACGGGCGCTGCCGGGTCCCTGCACAGTACGCGGCACTTGACGGCTATCGCGCTGGCGAGCACCGCGACTCAACAAGAGGCAGCACCATAAAAGGAAGACTGTCGGAATCCGGCGCCTCAGGGTACGCCATAAGAGGCGGACAAGCGTGTACGTGCTGCCCGCACATACTCTTACGACAGCAACTCCTGCCTGTCGCGGGTTCCTTTCCCGTGGCACTCGCTGTGGCTGCCGACTGCAGCAGAAATTAGCTGCTACACAAAACGAAACAGCACTACAGTTCACACACACACACATTGATACAGCTAACCTTACGACTGGAAAATAATGTAGCCAGTCAACACAAACGTTGCACTAAAATTTGTTTTCTTATTTTCATTCGTTCCTAGATGTCATGTTGTACAATATCTTGTGGCAACTTAACAATGGAAACTCGCCATCGCACCCCCTCAGATCTAGCGGTAAGAGGGCCCAGTGGACAGCTCGTAAAAAACTGAACACAGGTCAAGCATGGAAACAGGAAGAATGTGTACTGAAGTGTGGAAAAAAAATAGAAACAGTGGACGGTCCAAGGTTAGCAAGTGCAACATTGAATGTTTCCAGAATGAGATTTTCATTCTGCAGCGGAGTGTGCGCTGATATGAAACTTCTTGGCAGATTAAAACTGTGTGCCGGACCGAGACTCGAACTCAGGACCGTTGCCTTTCGCGGACAAGTGCTCCACCACCGAGCTACCCGAGCACGACTCACGCGACTTACGACCCGCTTTCACAGCTTCAGTTCTGCCAGTACCTCGTCTCCTACCTTCCAAACTTCACAGCAGCTCTTCTGCGAACCTTGCATAACTAGCACTCCTGGAAGAAAGGATATTGCACGGTCCTGAGTTCCAGTCTCGGTCCGGCACACATTTTTAATCTGTCAAGAAGTTTCTTTAACATTGAATGTATTGGAGAAGACACGGCGTCGCAGTTAAGTGGTCACGTGTTCGATCATGAAGCCGTGTTCAAAGCTCCCACGTGCCATTCTTTTGTTTTCTCCGTTGTATTCAAATTTGTGTTTGTGGCTGTGTCGTGGTGTTAAGTCCGTTTGTAACAGCCAGGTGTAGGGAACGGACCTGTATTGAAAATTGATTCTGCACAACTACTCTATTAGTAACCGAAAGCATGTAGCTGTCGAATGGGAACCGCAAACGCTTTATGACAAGGCGACAAGTCAACCAAATCCTCAACCGGAAAACAAGTCTGGTGTGTCATACACTGCATTAGCTACAGTGCGTGTGTCATAAGACAGGAACGCACCTAATTCGTACGACTGGCAAGTGAGTGAGATATGTCTCCTTGCCAGATATAGGTGTTCGTATGAATACGATCACTCCCAAGCAAATGATGAATACATAATAGTTTATCACATAAGCTGCAACAAATGAACACGACCTTTCACAGTCACAGTGTTCCTCTGTGCTCTGTCAAAACACATGTTTTTGAAGTTGCGTTGTGGTTTGGAAGCCTTGACTCTTTATTTCCATTATTGTAACATAGTTCACACCCGTTTGTTTGTTGTTTTCATTTCTGTGAGACGTTTATGTTTTATCTCCGCTGCTCTCACTACTCATCACATTTACTTGCGACGGTAATGTATTTTTACCACATGACTCGTATTCTATTATCGATGTATAGTATGACAACTACCAAAACAACAGAAAGAGAACAAACATTTCAGTGACCAGATGGATAGTTCATAAATGAAAGTAAATGGCACAAGGGAGGTTTGAACCACGCTCGCCCGTTTTGCACTGCAAACCCCATGACTTTTTTTTTCGTTGTCTTTGGTCGTTGCGGACGTCACACGACATCCGTTCAGGTTCGTTGTTGATCTTTTGACTCAGTTTTTTATTGCAGAGACCAACCAGACTTAACCACGGAAGTCGCCGCTCTACCGTGTCGCTCAGTGTTGCACTTGTTATGCTTGATCTGTATTTCAAGAGCTATACACTGGGCCATCTTACCACCAAACCTGAAGGGGGTGCGATGGGAAAGTTCCCTTGTTAGTATTCCTGACAAATTAGTGAAGCTAAAACATATATAATATTACAACTAACAAAGCAATTGAAAACTTAAAAGTTGTCGCAAAAATGGAGAACAGTTTAAGAGCAAAATCAATAACATAGCAAATCCTGACAACGTTGCTCTAACAGCTGCCGTCGAAAGCTGTGGATTAAACTAGACGAATGGGGTGTTACTGGATAATCACAGGCGCCGCTAGGTGTAAGATAGTGTTCCGCAGCTGCCGCGAGCGCTGTCTCTGGCGTTGCGCGGGATCCAGCGAAACTGTGGACGGGCCGCGATCTCCATGTGACGCTCAGGACCGGGGCAGACGACGTAGAGGTTTTAACACAGAACTACATTAGACGAGTTGGGTGCGGCCTTAGAAAGAGGTCTCAGGAAATCTTTGCAAACCCATAGCATTTCACACTGGTGTGTCAGTACCTGCGCACAAACTCGACCTTACACCTTGCGAAGCTACGCTAGTGCGTCGACTGATCGCTTCCAATACCGTTGCTCGACGTCAGTACCGCAATTGACTAATGCATTCTGAGTGTGATCCATAGGGTGATCGTGAAACGCACATTTATTGGGTTACTTTAAATTCCGTGAAGTTGTCTTCTGAAAATCCTCATCAGAAAATTTACAGCCTCTGCGTGGTATGAAAACAAAAGTGTAGTGTGCAGTGAGTGTATCACGAATTACTGGAGCAGTGTTTTCCAACAAAGCAACTTCTGATAGGCATGCCAACTTTCTTCTGTCAATGGATGCTGGAAGGTTACTTTGTTAGGTTCCATCTTGAGTTTGTGTACAGCTCTGTGACCAGATGCTACCGACATATGATTTCGGAATGCTAAGTGGAGCAACAATTTTGTCGGACTTATTTCTAAAGCTGCTCCGAAGTAGTCTATTTCAACAACTAAAACCGATACGTCACTTACCATGATATCCAAGCAACGCGCAAAAGGAGTCATACGGATATAGCAGCCTGCTTAAGTGTTGTTGCATCTCGCGCAACATCATAGACAGCACCTGTGCCTTACGTGAAGCAAGAGGATCAGTACACCCTACGTAATGCGGAACTGACCAACATGTCACGAGGCAGACCCTTCTGTATAAAAGAGGGCGGGTGGTACTGTGTTGTCAGCAGTAACAACAGAGTGGGTCAATGCGATACGATATTGTTGTGCCTGTCTTATTCCGAACCACGATGCAAAGTTTCTTCGGTCAAGCGTGCAAGTACGAAGGAACAGGCACTGCGGCAACTGCAGCCGTCATGAAATTACTCGCAGCCGCGAATATAGACAATAAGAATGTACCGGGCCGGGACTCTAACCCGGATTTCTGCCTATCGCGAGCGGTCGCCTTAACATGTGGCTATCCGAACACGACTCATGACCAGACTCATCATGCTTCCACATGTCGTCAACCATGTGTCTACAACATGTATTCATATATCCATTATGTATATTCCCGAACAGGGGAGACTGCGGAGGGTGGTTGTAGAGAAGCGCGCGAAATCAGACGGAGGCGTTCCAAAGGGCCACCAGCAGTGCAGCTATTACAGTGACTGGGTAAAGTGTTAGAAGGATGGGCTACAGTGGTTGAACCCCTCCTCCTAAGTCACATATTTCTCTAGTCAGTGTTAAGCGACGCTTTAGATTGTACAAAGAACGACGTCACTGGAGAGTGGAAGACTGGAAACGAGCGGCAATGCGAAAACGCTAAATTCGAAATGATACGAACACACTTCAAAGCATTGTGTACTACGTAGATTACAGGAACAGTTCGGAGAAGATGATTGCATCAGCGTGACAATGCCCCATGTCAAAGTAGCTTCTGCAAGACAGTGCTTGTGAATAACATTCCTGAAATGGACTGGCGTGCCCAAAGTCCCGATTTGAACCCAACACGTTTGGTATGAGCTATAAAGCCAACTTCGCACCAAACCGCAGCGCCCGACATCACTACCTCCTCTTGTTTCGACTCTTGATTCCTTCACAGATATTCAAGACACGTCATTAAAACTGTTCCCAGCAGAGAATTTCAAGCCGCCATAAAAGCGAAGGGCGCACAAGTGCCATATTAATGCCAACTAATAGGTTTATGTATACTTTTGGTCAGGTATTGTATGTTAACCGGGGACCTATAAACGACGGAAAGGCTCCGTCCCCGCCGCAGCCGCAATGGTCCACAACCCCACGACGACTACTGCAGTCCACTTCAACCCTCCGCCGCCAGACATCGAACCCAGGGTTATTGTGCGGTTCGGCCCCCGGTAGACCCCCCAGGGAACGTCTCACACCAGACGAGTGTAACCCCTATGTTTGCGTGGTAGAGTAATGGTGGTGTACGCGTACGTGGAGAACTTGTTTGCGCAGCAATTGCCGACATAGTGTAACTGAGGCAGAATAAGGGGAACCAGCCCGCATTCGCCGAGGTAGATGGAAAACCGCCTAAAAACCATCCACAGACTGGCCGGTTCACCGGACCTCGACACAAATCCGCCGGGCGGATTCATGCTGGGGACCAGGCGCTCCTTCCCGCCCGGAAATCCGTGAGTTAGACCGCACAGCCAACCGGGCGGGCTTTCATCAGTTAGTGTACGTCGTATATATCTTGGGCAGTTAGCTTAGCGGTCGTCATAACGCGCCACATCGCGGCAGAGCTCCACGTACTCCTAATGTGAGACAGGACGACGCCTTTAGTTTACGCTTACTACGATCGCGCACGACATTTCGGCTATCAAAGAGATGACGGCCACAGTAAGAAAAATATACTCTGTGTGCATGCGCAACGCTAGTAGCCAAGTCCTTGTGGCAAACATCAGCCGTCTCATTTGTCAGGATTGCGAGTGGGCAATGTTGGTAGTTTAGTCTGTAGCGTCGACGTCAGCTGGCATGCCTAGAATGTGCGACATCTGGCACGGGGATGGTAGTCTACCGCTTGAGGGAGACAGCGCCAGCTGAAGCTGAAGCAACGTCCCCGCGACTGCGTGTTCTGTGAGCTGTGCTGCACTGCGGGCTCGCGAGAGGGCATTCATCCACAAGACATCAGCACCTGCGTTCCATCTGACGTGCCGGCTGTTTGTTTTAGGGCACGGCGCGAAGCAAGACTCTCGCTAGCCGCATCACGCCTGATACCTGCCAGGCTCAGTAAACAGACGCGCTCCTTTGATAGACTGTTACATCTCTGGTTTCCAGAGCGCCTTCCCTTTCTTCGTGTCTACTTACATCTGGCGAGAAGTTCCCCCCTGCATGAAATGACAACTGCCCCTTTTTAAAGTACATGAGGCAATGCTAAATCGAGCTGTGCGGCTAAACTGTCAGGTCTTCTCCACATTTAGAGCGGCTTCACACATCAGAAGCACGCACGAACCTAAATTAGTTTTGACTGTAAAAGTACTCAAAAGATCTGCAAAGAAGCATCTTTTTGGAAGTGGCGATTCTTCACCGCAGAAATATAGGTTTATGTTTAGTTCAACGAACACTGGTGACGAAGCCATTGAAGAATATAGCTTTTTGTATAGCTGTGTTTTATCTTTTTGTTTATACATAATTTCTTTGCCTCCGTTATGCTCGGAGCACATTTACTTATTTTCAGTCATTCTACTTAGAGGAAAATATACCAGTCTTAACACATTCTACTTCACTGTGCTGCATTTTGCTTTTGCCGCAATATGCGAGTAGCTTTACGTAGTAGTGCGTACAGACCAGCGCCCTGCACAGTGCTGAGCTGTGTGCCGCCCGAAGCGCCGCAAGTCGCCTAGCAATGTTCGCCACATACGCACCATCGCCATCACGCCGTGGGTAGCCCGCTAGACATGTGAACAATGAGCGAACATGAAAGGTTTCTGCGTGTATTTGCATCGACTGGCAGTCTCAAACGATGGAGTTAGGCAATTACTTAGAAAGGCTCTGTACATATCTGGCCTTTCTTGTGGTTTTCTCAGCATTACTGCACCCAGAAATACGGTGGTGATGTCCGAAATGGAAACAAACATATTCTGGTACTGGGGAAAAATAAAAGTAAATGAGGGAAGCAAGAAGCATCGTTATGCTCGGAGCACATTTACTTATTTTCAGTCATTAGAGGAAATTATACCAGTGTTAACACATTCTACTTCACCGTGCTGCATCAGCACAATGGGGTGCGTGTCGTGTTGATGAGGTTGTCAAATAACTGCACCTATTTTCCTTCAGAGCTCTAGACAATACAAAAAATTCAGTAAGCCACAGATGTCTATGTCTGAACAACAACAACAACAGCAGCAGCGGCGGCGGCGTCAGTAATAGTACGAGGTAATGTGAAATTTCGTACAAACAGAAGTCTGTAAGGTAGAAATGTCAATTTGTGCAATAACTGACTTTTTAGAAATTGCAGGCATTTGATAATATCATCTGAAATGAAAGAAAGAATTAAAACCGCTTCTATCGAATCCTACATACTAGACTTTGGCCGATTCGAAGCATGGAAGTGTAAGGGACTTACAGACTTAGAAGGCGCTGTAGTAAACAATGGTCCTTCTTCTGGAACAGGCAGTGCAAACAAATTAACACTGCATGTCGTAACAGTGTGTACGACACTACCATGTGAAGGATCAGTATCGGCCGGCTGGAGTAGCCGAGCGGTTCTAGGCGCTACAGTCTGGAACCGCGCGACCGCTATGGTCGCAGGTTCGAATCCTGCCTCGGGCATGGATGTGTGTGATGTCCTTAGATTAGTTAGGTTTAAGTAGTTGTAAGTTCTAGGGGACTTATGACCTCAGCAGTTGAGTCCCCTAGTGCTCAGAGCCAATTTTGATCAGTATCGTTGCTTTTCCTTGTAGTGTCCCAAACGTGTCTGCTGACAAGTCATGCCCTCATACGAAATGTTTAAAACAATTTGCTCGCAAGTTTAGTTTTCATTTACCTGTTTCATGTGTAGAAAATCTCTTGACACCAGGTTCCGATATGCAATTTATTTTCATGCACACTTAGGGACCCACACCTGGACGAGCGATTCGAAAAGGAAGACTCTTGTGACGTCTTGTGTCCTTGTGTCGGCCAAAATGGGAATTTCCATTGCAATAAGGGAGGACAGAGTACCATCGGTGATGGCCAGATCGTAATGTCCATCGTGATGTCTTAGCTAGATGCAACTAATCGAAAATAATACATCAATATGCAAACAATAATATATTTATTGGGCATACGGAAGCGAAGATTAAAAAAGTGAACTTTTGCCATAGATCACTTTGGCTCAAATGGTTCAAATGGCTCTGAGCACTATGCGACTTAACTTCTGAGGTCATCAGTCGCCTAGAACTTAGAACTAATTAAACCTAACTAACCTAAGGACATCACACACATCCATGCCCGAGGCAGGATTCGAACCTGCGACCGTAGCGGTCACGCGGTTCCAGACTGAAGCGCCTTTAACCGCACGGCCACACCGGCCGGCCCATAGATCACTTTATCGGCATTATTATAGTATACTACTTATGTAACAGATTGCAAAGAAACTGTTATTGATAATATTATTTAAAAAGTGTGTCTTTGTCCATTGTAAATGTAGAATTAAGAAAGGTTCACAGTCTTTCTCTCATCGGTCGATTGTTTGACTTGACGAGCGTATGTGGATAACATTGTCAATGTAATTACCTTTATTACCTGTTTAGCAAAATAAACGGCAATTTTTTGTGAGTGAGAGCGGATTAGGGCCCTCACTGCTATTCTTGGTCAGTACGTGGAGTTAAATGTTGACCATGAATGTCAAAGTTGAACGACCGCCCTAACTAAGGCGTTATCTGGTTTACAAGAAAATTACGGTGTTGAAATTTCATATCCTCATTCTTACAATAATTTTTTACTAATTCAATCTTCAGTATAGTTGTGAACGAATATAAGGAAAAGTGAAGCTGATCATTGTTTTTTGGTCCATTGAATGCAAAATGCGCATCTGTAATTTATTAGTCTCTGGCAGGCATAATTTCACGATTCAGTGGTAGTATTTATTAGGTACCGATCACGAAAATAAAAGTAATGAAATAACGACAGTATTAAATAGTGGCTGGGTACAGCATAAATATCAGGACTTTTATCTGTAAGCGACATTCGACCTGACGAATGCATGATTAAATGGGAAGTTAATTACGTTTCCACATAGCACATTGGTGGCAAAGGATAGATTTAAAAGCAGAAAATTATTCACTGGAAAGAAAAAGTATAAGAAAGATTATTTTTGTATTTTTTTCGTATGCTTGCCAAAGCCGCATTTTAAAACGTGTACGAAGAAGTCTATTTTCTGTTATTTGACTTTGACGTACAAGATATACCTTGAAACGGAGCCAAAGCAAAAATTTAAAGTCGCAGCGTCTAGTCTCGAAAAATTCTTAAGACTTTTTTATTAGTAATACCTTAGTCGTTACAGTAAAAGGATAAAAGAAAACGAGCCAGTGAACTGAATAATTATGCAGTCTTGTCGAAACGGACAGAAATGTATATAACTGAACAGCCAGAACATTATGACTACGGACCTACTATCAATATAAACCCGTCTAGGCAATAGAGTCGCCTGGCGAGGAATGTCTGCTAGTCACACACACGTACGGTGTATGTAGCTTCAGAGAGCGTGCTGTCCGTGTGTAGAATGGGGAAGGCGCGCGAACTAGCCGACTTTGACCGAGGGCAGATTGTGATGGCCCAGAGGCTCGATATGAGCATTTCGGGACGTTCACGACTTGTCGGGTGATCGAGAAGTGCTGTAGTGTCTTCAACACGTGGTGAACCCAAGATGAAACCACGTCCAGGTGTCATGGGATTGGGGGCGGCCATCCCTCATTACAGATTATGCACGTCGTAGGCTGGGCAGACTGGTAAAACAGTACAGACGGCGAAATGTGGCGGAACTAACATCAGACTTTAATGCTGGTCAGAGTACAAGTGTGTCTGAACACACTGCACACCGAACACACTTAACGATGGGCCTCGCAGCCGACGACCCATGTCTGTGCCAATGTTAACACCGCGACATCGATAACTACGACTGAAATGGACACGTGACCATCGGACATCGAGCGTCAGCGCAGTGGCAGAGCGTTGCATGGTCTGATGAATTCCTATACCTTCTTCATCATGTCGATATAAGGAAAAGTGAAGATTTTGCAATCAGGAGTACTGTATGTTCATTCAAGTCGTGATCCAATTATGGTTCAGACGAGCAATTAAAGATTGGAGTTATTGAAATCTAGGCTTTGTTCGATTATTTTCCGATCGAGTTCCGTAACTCTTTCTAACTTCCATTTACAATATCATGAAAAAGAAAATTACCACACACCATATAGCAGAGAAGCTGAGTCGCAGATAGGCACAACAAAAAAGACTGCCACAAATTAATAAAGTTTTCGGCCAGTAAGGCCTCAGCGCGCGCAACTCACACACATGACTAAAATCTCAGGCAACTGCAACCACACTGCGAGCATGATGGGAGTGACGACTGGATGGGGGTAAGCAGGAAGCAGGGCGGGTAGGGGGAGGAATAGATGGTAGGGGTGGCAGTGTAATGCTGCAGGTTAGACAGAGGGCAAGGGAGTGGTGGGGAGAGAGGGGGGGGGGGGGCGAGTAGCGTAAAAGGAGAGAAGTAAAAAGACTGAGTGTGATGGTTAAATACGGCTGTGTAGTGCTGGAATGGGAGCAGGGAAGGGGCTGGATGGGTGAGGACAGCGACTAACGAAATTTGAGGCCAGGAGGGTTACAGGAACATAGGATGAATTGCAGGGAAAGCTACCACCTGCGCAATTCAGAAAAGGTGGTGCTGGTGGGAAAACTTTCAGTTAGCTATCTTTACATTAGCTGACCTTCTCCTGTCTCCAGTCACTGAACGTCTAGACCACCTGCTGGACGCGACAGATGGAGTGGTTAGAGAAACATAGTTCCAATTGATGTGCTTGCGCCCCAACTCGCCAGATCTGAACCCTTTGCAATACATCTGGGATGTGAGTGATTGCGTCGGAGATATGGCCCCCTCCCCGGAATTTACAGGAATTAGGTGACTCGTGTGTGCAGATATGGTGCCAAATCCCTTCAGCGACCTACCAAGGCCTCATCGCTTCCATGCCACGACGGTCGCCACTCTTATCCATGCCAAAGGTGGACATACAGACTATTAGCTAAGTGATCAGAATGTTCTAGTTGATCAGTGTAGATTAGTATTATATTTTTTCGCTTTCTTTTTTATTTTGATTGTCACTGAGGACGATGTATCGTGGCTAACCTTAGATCAAATAGTACTCTGTAGGTGGTGGCCCACACGACGCGCAATAGAATATGAAATTTAGGTCGCAGGCTGCGAGTTGCTCTACACTAAGCCGGCTACTACTAGGGTACTTTGGCACTAATATGAACTGTGCATTGTGAGAGCACCGGAATGGAAACGCTGCACCACGTATAGGCCTGTAGGCAGTAGAAACAGCAACTCCTATAGCGTCGTTGAAGCTGTGCGACAGACTTCTCGTTTGTTCAGTCTGCAGGTCAGATATGATAACGCTTAAAATAAATCCAGCTGAGCTCCGGCTCGAAGATCATAAACATTACAATCTAAGGAACAAGGAGGTGGCAGGTACTTTCAGAGAGATCTCTAAACTAAGCATTGCTCTTGAATGCTTTTACAAGTTCTTTTTTTGTGTGTGAGAAGATGGCATTATTCAAGAGCAGCAGAAGTCGTTAAAATTAATTCGATTGTTAAGGCTAAAGAACTTGAGCTGACCAATCAAGGGCAAGGGTACTTCCAGGGTAATATTTACTTAAAAACTGAGCCGCCAGCCTACTTCACTGACATTCTGATTTCTCTACTGTGAAACATATAGTGATGAAGGCTAAAAGAAACGAAACACACTTCTGACATCGATTAATTGAAAAGTTTATTACGAAATGTTGCAGTTCATTTCGCAGCAATGCCATATAGATTAGGTCAAAAACAATTTTAAATACTTCAGTAGGTCCAAAAATGATCAATTGACAGCGTAGGACCTTTCATTGTCCCTTAAACAATATAAGTTTGTATATATTTATCAAATGTGTTTCCCTCTTTTTTCCATTGGCCTGGTTTTTGCACAAATGGTGTAACCTACAATTAAAATACTATTTTAACACATCCTGACTAGAAAAGAGTAACGTCACTCTTCTCCAAATTCAGCTGGCACCATTAGATGGTCAAAATCGAGTAAATAAATTCGGCCTGTCACCCAACATTCTGAACAATTCCACACACAGCTACAGAAGGAAGTTCTTCCATATTAAGGTTTGACAGTCCCTGAAAGCCCTTTCTGCCACTGTTAACAATTTGAATACACCCTTTGAAACAGTATAAAAACTATTTTTGATGTATTTTATTGCAGTGAAACCTGTTTTTCCATCAGTTTGAGCAGAAAGAACTTACGAAAAACTACACATTTAACTTTTTTACAAACTTGCCTGACAACACTTCCAGAAATGTACTCCACTTGGTTATGCACAAATGGTGCAAGCTACATTTAAAACACTGTTTTGGCAGCATCTTGGTCACAAAAGAGCAACAAGACTCACCTGCAAATTAACACCATTATATAGTCAAAATCAGTATATAAATTCTGCCTGTCTCCCAACTTCCTAAAAACTTCCACATAAAATTGCACAGTATAGTTCTTCCATATTAAGGTTTGCCAGTTTCTTTTATTGCAATGAAATGCTTTTTTCTGTAAGTTTGAGCAGAAAGGAGAACTTTTACACAACCTACACAATTAAGCATTTTACAAACTTGCCTAACACACTGATGTCTCTACTGTAATACAAATGGTAATGAAGGATAACAGAAACGAAACACATTTGTGACATTAATTGAAAATTTATTACAAATTGTTACACTTAATTTCACTGTAATGCCATATACATTCTGTCAAAAACAATTTTAAATAGTTTTTAAGTTCCAAAAAGGAGCAATTGACACCACAAAACCTTTCATTACCCCTGAAACAATATCGGTTTTGTATACATTTGTCTGATGTGTTTCCCCCTTTTCTTCCACTGATTTGGTTTTGCACAAATGGTGTAACTACAAGTAAAATACTGTTTCAATAGCACCTTGACAAGAAAAGAGTAATTTGACTTCTCCAAATTCAGTTGACACCATTAGATAGTCAAAGTCAGTAAATAAATTTGGCCTGTCACTCAACATTCTGAACACTTCCACATATAATTGCGAAAGAAAGTTCTTCTTACATATTAAGTTTTGACAGTTCCTGAAGACCCTTTCTGCCACTGTCAACCATCGGTGTGAGCAGAAAGGAGAACTTTTAAGCAACCTACACATTTAACCTTTTTACAAACTTGCCTGACAACCATGCTAGAAATGTACTCTACCACCGTTTCCGAATATAGAGTAAACCTTTTGCACTCTGGAATGTAGTAATCATGGTCAAATTCCTCAACACCATGTGGATTCTCAACAGGATTTGATATTGGTACCAAAAGTGTCTCCAAATCTCTTACAGTGCTATTAGAATTTTTTGAGGGCTCTATTTGTGTTAAGTACTTTCTGTATGCTGATCTTAACTGTAACGCATTGGGATTATTCCTATTGCCCCCACATCTGCGAATGCTAGAGAAGAATTGTTCTAAGTGTTCTTGGCTCATCCTCTTTGTCAAAATAAACTTAAGCACTGGAGAGTCAGTCCACACATACATTTCAACCACTTGTTTTATGCTTAAGAGATCTAGCACTATTCCAGAAACACCCATTTTTCTACCTGATAAATATAGTAGATCACCATTACAAAGTGTCAATTTCATAAAATACTGAATGGATTTTTCAGTAATTTTACAGACTTGTTTTATTACCTTTAACCACTGGTGTTTTGGTGCCTTTGTTCATAAGGTTGCACGAATTAAGTAAATCAAAAGCAGTATCCACCATTTTTAAGAACTAAACAGTGCCCTCACAACTGACAAACTCTGGTAACTGTAAGTCTCTGCAAAAAATGATTGCATCAGCAACAGAATTACTCAGAGTCTGGGCAGCCAATGCTACCTTCATTTTCTGAGATTCAAATTGAACGTGTGTCCTCCTCATTTTGTTTACCACATGCAACCCTTGCTGTTCTTGCAATTCAACTAGCCTATTAAAATATTCCCACTTAATTACTTGACCATCCCCATCTAGTAATTCTTTTTTTTCACATACAGTATTCCTAATTAATTTCAATATGTGAGCAGCATAAAAAAAACTTTTTTGTCATCATTTGAGGGATGAGGAAGCCAGCATTGGGAGTCAGTTACACCTACCTTAATTCCTAATTTGTCCATAACACACCTGTTAGCTGCAACACCATTACAAACAACACCAACTATATGCACTTCTATTTCCTTCAATTTACGGAGTAAATTAAGTTTCACACTTGCTGTTAAACCATTAAGAAAACAATAGCCAACAGGAATTTTCCAACTCCAATTAATCCTAGTGACCATAAACTGCCTCTTTTGCTATTTGGCTATCATCACTTTTCTCACACCCTTGCTCTAAGTCAACATAGCCCCAGACCTTATTACCATCCCATATTAAGTCTCTTTTAATAGCCACCTCATCGAACATAAGTGCAGCTAAAATAGGTCCTGAACTGCTTTGAACCTCATCTGCTTTTTTTTAAGCTTTCGTCTGTGAATCCAGGACTGCCATTTACTGTAGTTGCCCACCTGCGGAGTGTTTGAGGCTGGGGTAAGTTAACAAACTTCCACAAATAATTATAAGCTTTGGAGGAGTAAAAATTGAGTGTAAGGGCAGACTGTCTTATTTCTTTAGGATATTCAGGAACTGAACATTCGTTTTGCATTGCAAAAAGTTGCTTCAGAATATTACTATTTTTGTCACATCCTATCACTTCAGAAGCACAGTCCTGAAGTCTCTTATTTAGGCCTGCAACCACTGTTTTATACGTCACAATTTGTTTCTTCTTTCTTGAAACACTTTGCCTTGCAGGTTTCGCTTGCTTCCTCAGCTTCTCGGTCCTTTTCTGTAGTGCCTCATAATTCTATTTCAATTTTTTGGGGCTAGGCAAAGAGTAAGAATGACCTGTATGATCATTCTGATTCACTCTTTCACCTACAAAAATGTAGTATTATCATTAAGCTTTATTTTTCTTCAACCACACATTGATAAATAGTAAAATTCACGCATAACTCATAACAAATAAATAACAGGAAAACTATTTTACCTGGTTCATTTGATAAGGAAACTGATTATTCATTGACAGGCCATTTCCATGGTTGTCTCGCTACTATAGTTGTTTTCTGCAGATGGTCAGTTTGCCAGAAGTCGCCTTTTCTCGTTTGTACTATACATATATCTATCTTCAAAGTGAAACGAGCATATATAGCTATATTGAGTTGGCTGCCACTTATCTCGCCTCATATTGGCTACCCACCGACTTGACAGCTCTTTCTTTTTCAGAGGAAATCTAAAAATAAAGAGACGCGTATACAGTAGCTTATTTACATTTTGTATACAGCCTAAACACGAAAATGGTGCACAAGATTCTAAGTAAAACACGCATTTAGATACTCACCTGAAATATGATATTCCAGTTGTTTTATCACTTCTATTAGCGCAATTGTACGCTGCACATACACTGGGCGATAAGACTTTTAAAACAAATTACAACCTGGAAACAGTGATTTTCTAACACCAGTATTATACACCAAATGTAAATATACTGACATGTAGACGTTCCAAAAAATGACGGCCAGTGCTGCTTTTTGCTGCCGCTGGGAGCGCTGTTACCTCAGATAGCCACTCTATGTAGTTTATATACCTCCTTGGCTACAATCTACGTGGTATACTTCAACATTTGCTGCAAAATCGCTCAAAGACCTTTGTTGTGAGCATAAGCGACGAAGAGTGATTCTGGTCTAGTTCTATTATGTCAAAGATATTCACACAACATATGTTGCCTGCCCTCTCATACATGCAGTGTGAAAAGCACGCAATGTTTGATGTCAACACACTAGCCACACACTACCTCGTGTTGAAATGCACTAACGCACCCTAATAAATATCCTCCTGCCATATTTCTGTTTCCCTCACAACAATAACAAGCATGCAGGAAAGCGACCCCGAGATTATCATATATACAAAGGCTACATTGTTTCTGAATCTCAGATTACAGTGGAATCAAGTAATATGTGTGTGATCAAACGCTTCAGAGTAGCGTTTTGACACATTTAGTATTGGGAAATGCATCAGTTCAGCAGTCGTGTGAAATGGATAAATATTGTGGAAGTAAAACCTATTCTGGTGTACAGTCATGTGCATCTAATCCTTTTATTTCGATTTGCTGCAAATACCACATTTGAGTGCCTTACTGGAATTGCTTTACTTAAGCACGGTATTTATAATTAAATTCAGTTAATTAGATCTACGAGTTGCATAGAAAAAACATGGTTTCAGTCCCCCCCCCCTTTTCCCACGCAAGACAAACTTACAGGCGCTATATTCGCTACAGTGAAAGATCCCTGACAAAGTGGCCTCTGGCGTGGCTGCCTCACTCGTCAGCCGCAACCAATCACGTAATGCGATTTCGTACACGTGTTGTCGCATCTCTTTAGATGACTACCAGGAAGCTACCACCACTAATTCCTTAAAGAACCGATTTCTCGTTAATAAAAGATTTTCTAACGTTTGATTACTTTACAAATGTGTTACATATAACCATGTACGTGAGAGAAAGTTTAGACGATTAAAATAATGCTTAAAGTTTTTCACGGGTTTCAATGCTTATGACGCCATCTATTCTGAACTTGTCGGACAAAAATATACTTTTGCAGGTACATTCAGTGTTATGAGTGGTTGCCGTCTGCAAAACATGCTGCACATAGAGTTAGTTCTAAAGAAGTATTAAGTTGCAAGCCATGGCTGAGGCCGAAGTTTTACTGGATGAATAGCAAAAACATAGTAAGCGATACAGTTTTGTCTTTCACTGTTTTGGAGGGCTCTGTGTCAATGAGAAAAAGTATGAGTAAAACTGAGTGAAAAATCATTACGTGCTCACATTCTCAAATACTAAATGAATGTAGTCTGGATATTTTGCGCGCCCTAAGCTACACTGCCTCAAGACGTTCGTATTCACGGTTTCCAACTATAATACTCGTCTGAACTGCGTTCAGTCTTTAACGTAGGATTATATACGTTGTAGTCACGTTGTGACCGCCAATCTTCGACGTCAACTGGCAAAAATCACACATAGACGGGAGGTGGCAGCACTGGCAGTGAGGGTATGTAAGGCCTGTCGGGGGATGCGGACAGCAGTGCGGTAGTTGTAATGCGGAAATAAAGCGTTTTATCTGACTCGCAAAAGGACATGAACTTTGGCTTCAGCGCCAAGGTGGAAGCATTTCCGAAACGGCTACATCTACATCATTACTTTGCTATTCACGATAAAGTGCCTGGGTTCAATGAACCACCTTCAAGCTGTCTCAATACCGTCCCACTCTCTAACGGCGCGCGGGAAAAACGAGCACTTAATTTTTTCTGTGCGAGCCCTGATTTCTCTTATTTTATCGTGATGATCATTTCTTCCTATGTAGGTGGGTGCCAGCAGAATGTTTTCGTAATCCGAGGAGAAAACTGGTGATTGAAATTTCATGAGAAAATCCTGTCACGACGAAAAACGCCTTTTTTTCATGATTGCCACTCCAATTTACGTATCATGTCTGTGGCACTATCCCCTCTATTCCGCGATAATACAAAACAAGCTGCCCTCTAAGTCTGCAAATTGTTCGCGTGCCGCTGTGGTTAAAGTATACTGCGCATGGCAAAACAGAACTATTCAAAACAGAGGTAAGTGTGGTGCACCATGGTCCATAGATGGCGTAGATGAACGACAGCTGCGGAGATGTTTACGGGCGAACAGACGGACAACTGTTGACCAATGAGCAACAGACCGCGACTGCCCAGATGACCCGAGGGGCTAGCAAGGGTGCCTCCTCAACTACCGTTCTGCGAACGTTGCTGCCTAGTTACGTTGTGCAAGACGCGACAGTTGGCTGCGACTGCGACACTGCCCCCTCCTCTTTTCCCACCCTGGCAGAAGGCGACACGGCCGCAACACGACTGGAGTCGTCGCTGTTTCCCAAGCTCCGGTCGGCGGCGGCGGATTCAAATACATAAGAAAAATAAGAATTCCGATTTTCTTGCTGTAAAAAATACTGTATGTTAATGCAACAAAGTTACATCGGCTCCCAGAGTTAGTTTTTCGATACAGATTCTCCTTTTACTTTAAAAAATTGAAAAGTATCTCTTCCGATTTTGCGTGTTTTTTTTCGCTGTATATTACTTCTCTATCAATTGTGAGGAAAGTAAAAGGCACAAAAAATTGATGTTTGCGTATCTTACAGTTTCACATCACAGCTTGATAATGAGGTGTCTATTTTTCCGATATTCGTCACAGTTATTCCGATACTTAATTTACAAGTAACCTACTGCATAAAATTTTAAATTGTGTACAGTGAAAAATGTGGTCGCTGGCTACTTTACGTATGGTTCACGTTAGGTCATACATCGTCGCCGATGAAAAGAAGCTAACATATCGAAATTATTTTTAAAGTTGAGATCAGAATGATATCGATCTCCGTTTCCGAGATTTGGGCTCATATATCTCCGGGAGCGTCGCGACTAGCCGCCAGTTCTGTCGACGCGCAACGAGAATCGTGTGGTCATCACACGATAGAGAATGCATTTGTTTTGTTTCGCTGACACATTTGGACCTAATGAAACCATTTTATGTCATATTTCTCCGGTATGAGTTACTAATATTTCTCCATATGCTCTTGACAATTTCATTTAAAATGCCACGAAATGTAGGTTTCTTAAAGCCAAGTGATCAAGCAGAACGCACTTTCTTGGTTTTGCTGAGGCATCTGAACCTGTTCCAAGCTTTCTTTCTCGTTTATTTCTCTGATACGAGTCCCGAATATTCCTCCATCTGTTTTTGCACAATTCACCTAAAATTCCAATGAAAGATAAGTTTATTAACAATAAGCGCACGCTAGCGTCATTGCATTGTTTCAAGTTCTTGACAACAAGATAGGGTTACACCTTAAACATCTCTAGAATTTTGATTCTGAACGTCTACAGTATACACTGGGAGAAATGTGGAAGACATAATGTCCGTGCTTGTTCACAAAATTTCCCCAAATTATACTTGTCAGTTTCTCCCATGCAGAAACTTTTGGAACAAGCTAAGGCAACTTTCAAAGCCGACTGAATCTTTATTCCCATCCAACTGAACTTCCATATTCTTATATTCTCACAGCATACATCGTTATGGATGACATGAACATTTAATCTTGCCAAGCTGCACTCAAAAGATGACTCCAGGATTTACAAAAGACGAATTTCAATTGTGAACTGTGTCAGACCAGAATGGCCTTGTAAAACAGTAGTGTACTTTTGGCACAAGTTTTTTGAGCAGCATCTTCTACCAATGAATTGAAGTGAATGTGACAAATTACTTATTGCAGCACACTGTTTGCGCAATCTGTTGAGAAACGCCTTCCTCAAAAACGAACATCTATTGATTACAGAAAGTTGTACAACAATCTGGTGGTGGTTTTTCACAACTAGAAGGTATCATCGAGACACCAATCTACCGTTTACTTTCAAAGTGAAGGTATTGTAAAATGTAACTTTCTCGTTGTACTTTAGATTGTTCATTTTATAATGTACTTGCCGTTTTCAATTTTTTTCGTCACAAAAAAGAGTAATGCGAAAATTGACCTTCAAGTTCATTTTCATCATTCTAATTCTACATCTGTATGGATTATACTGATTTTCATAACAGGCCTGAAAAATTTGCATTAACGGGAAAATATTATATATTTCACTCACCTGCCAGTTTCAACTGTGCACCAATTTCTTCCCAAATTATGTCTCTGAACATAGTGTCTCTATATTAAGGGTTCTTCAAATCGTAAAGGCAAGGATGTTGCGAGACCAGCTCACAGAGCATCACATCCTGTGAGTGGCTCATTTCAGTTTTCCTTGACTGGCTCGACATCTTTCTGGCAGCCGTGCGTCTTTCTGTCGTGCGACTTCGTCGCAACACTGCTCACTGGTGCAGTGCTGCGGCAGCTGCCGCAACAGTCGCGCGTCGCATCCCAAACTCGAACTGCGCATGCGCCAGCAGGCAACTTCTGACGTCACGTAGCGACCCGTCGCAGTCGCTAGTGTGCGTCGCGTCTTGGACAACGTACCTTAAGGGCCTCCACAGCGAGCGACTTTCATGCACCCATACTGACTGCCGTTAATCGGTGACGAAGGCTGGAATTTGCATCCCAGCACCGCGACCAGACGTCCAATGGTTGGCGGCAGCTGGCGTTTTCAAAGAATCACGTTTGCGTGTACGGCAAGAAACGTCTGAAAGCAAACACCCTGCAACAATTGTGTGAACTGTCCGCGCTGGAGGAGGGAGCGTTGTGGTATGGGGCATCTTTCGTGACATTTGTCATCTCGTCATTGTGGGAGAGACAATGGATCAGCACAAGTATGCACTTATCTATGTGGATCATGCTCACCCCCACACGTAGTTTGTTTTTTCCTCAGCACGATGACATCTACCAGCAGGACAATACAACGCTCCAGAGCTCATAGTGTAGGTGCATAGTTCGAAGAGCACCAGGATGCATTTACAGTACTCCCCAGGCAACCAACTCCCCGCATTTAAAGCCAGTCGAGAATCTGTGGGACCACCTATATCGGGCTGTATGCACCATGGACACTCAACTGAGAAACCTAGAGCAGCTGGCGATAGCACTGGAGCCGACATCGTTCCACATACCTATAGCGAAAGGTGTTATTCAGGCTTTTGACAGGTGGTCACAATATAATTACACAGTGCAATGGGTAGCTTGTGACAGCATTTTAAATTCGGTCAGTAATTACTGGCCATTAAAATTGCTACACCAAGAAGAAATGCAGATGATAAACGGGTATTCATTGGACAAATATATTATACTAGAACTGACATGTGATTACATTTTCACGCAATTTGGGTGCATAGATCCTGAGAAATCAGTACCCATAGCAACCACCTCTGGCCGTAATAACGGCCTTGATTCTCCTGGGCATTGAGTCAAACAGAGCTTGGATGGCGTGTACAGGTACAGCTGCTCATGCAGCTACAACACGATACCACAGTTCATCAAGAATAGTGACTGGCGTATTGTGACGAGCCAGTTGCTCGGCCACCATTGACCAGACGTTTACAATTGGTGAGAGATCTGGAGAATGTGCTGGCCAGGACAGCAGTCGAACATTTTCTGTATCCAGAAAGGCCCGTACAGGACCTGCAACATGCGGTCGTGCATTATCCTGCTGAAATTTAGGGTTTCGCAGGGATCGAATGAAGGGTAGAGCCACGGGTCGTAACACATCTGAAATGTAACGTCTATAGTTCAAAGTGCCGTCAGTGCGAACAAGAGGTGACCGAGACGTGTAACCAATGGGACCCCATACCATCACGCCGGGTGATACGGCAGTATGGCGATGACGAATACACGCTTCCAATGTGCGTTGATCGCGATGTCGCCAAACACGGATGCGGCCATCGTGATGCTGTAAACAGAACCTGGATTCGTCATAGAAAATGACGGTTTGCCGTTCGTGCACCCAGATTCGTCGTTGAGTACACCATCGCAGGCGCTCCTGTCTGCGATGCAGGGTCAAGGGTAACCGCAGCCATGGTCTCCGAGCTGATAGTCCATGCTGCTGCAAACGTCGTCGAACTGTTCGTGCAGATGGTTGTTGCCTTGCAAGCGTCCCCATCTGATGACTCAGGGATCGAGACGTGGCTGCACGATCCGTTAGAG
The DNA here is from genome assembly GCF_021461385.2 of Schistocerca piceifrons. Lineage (NCBI taxonomy): Eukaryota > Metazoa > Arthropoda > Insecta > Orthoptera > Acrididae > Schistocerca > Schistocerca piceifrons. The sequence continues at coordinate 279,622,485 of NC_060138.1, forward strand.
CCATGCGGATAAGATGCCTGTCATCTCGACTGCAAGTGATACGAGGCCGCTGGGATACAGCACGGCGTTCCGTATTACCTTCCTGAACCCACCGATTCCATATTCTGCTAACAGTCATTAGATCTCGAACAACGCGAGCAGCAATGTCGCAATTCGATAAACCTTTATCAAAGTCGGAAACGTGATGGTACGCATTTCTCCTCCTTACACGAGGCATCACAACAACGTTTCACCAGGCAACGCGGGTCAACTGCTGTTTGTTTATGAGAAATCGGTTGGAAACTTTCCTCATGTCAGCATGTAGTATGTGTCGCCACCGGCGCCAACCTTGTGTGAATGCTCTGAAAAGCTAATCATTTGAATATCACAGCATCTTCTTCCTGTCGGTTAAATTTCGCGTCTGTAGCAGGTATCTTCGTGGTGTAGCAATTTTAATGGTCAGTAGTGTATATGAAACATTGAAAATCAGATTTTTGTTCACCCTGGAAACCCTTCGATAGGCAAACTGTACGTGGAGATGTGCCCGGGTTAGATCTTTAGTAATCGTTTTAACATACGGGCGTTTGCGCTTCGCATTTGAAAGCTAGAAACAGCGCTGTCAGCTGTGAGAGTTATTCTTTAAGCTTACGAAGTAAAGCTAGTGCAATGATTAAAGTACTCGACTCGCACTAGGAAGAGATGTTGGTCGTATCTCTAGCCCGTACAGATTTAAATAACGTGGTTTCCCCATAGGCAAATTCCTTTCACAAGCTATAGGGCACTATTCGTCTAAATTAATGAAAAGTTTTTTGTTTGGCTATGTCTGTAGCAGCAACAAGTCTGAGTCGGCAGCTTAACGCGTGCCACCTTCTCGACAAACAAACGGCGACTGTCCGGATCGTATTACAGGGTCGTGCCGCCGGTATCAACAGGTCTCTGGCGAAGGGTTTCCCGTCGCCGGTCGGTTGCCGGATTACAAGCGAGGGCGGGGAGGGCGGGCACCCGACGCATTCCACTGCTGGCGCGGCTTTCTGATATCGAGTTGCAACAGCCGATTAAGGCAGGGTTCAGATACTTTCATTGTACGGACATTCGTTCTTCCGAAAATATTTTCACTATTTTTTCTGTTGCCAATAACTTTTCATATGATTGTTTATTCAACTAACCACATCACGGTCTGACCATCAATTCTGGCTATGTGTTAAACTCTCGTCAAATATTGTTGATGCATCCTGTCTTTTAGATAGACTTGTAGACCGTGTCTGGTTGGTTCAAATGGCTCTGAGCACTATGGGACTTAACTTCTAAGGTCATAAGTCCCCTAGAACTTAGAACTACTTAAACCTAACTAACCTAAGCACATCACACACATCCATGCCCGAGGCAGGATTCGAACCTGCGACCGTAGCGGTCGCGCGGTTCCAGAATGTAGCGCCTAGAACCGCTTGGCCACCCCGGCCGACAGACCGTGTCTGGACTTGGTGTTCCATTTACGTGAGAGTTCAGGGACTACGGTCAATCCGTGAGAGAGAGAGTTGTTCTCGATTCCTCGGTACCCCGTATAAAGTTTGTGTCTGTGTAGTATAGATGAGTGATGAGTAGAGACCGGATTATGTGCATTTGTATGTTGCATATCCATTTGCCTATTTGGATCCTTTTCACCAGTTATTGCATATTTTAACTAAAAACTAGTAACGATGCATATTTTCGCGCTATGTTTACAATATTTTAAAATTTAGAAGGGCGGTCTGAGCTCGATCTAGTTTTAATGTCTTACAGATTGACCGCGACCTAGAACTGCGTGCAGTCGCTAACCGAAAGGCCACTGCCTAGCGAAATCATTACAGAAGAGGAACAGACACAGTCAATGCTCCTACGCCCGCGCCCTCGGTTAAGCCTCACCGTTGTCATTCCGTACGCGTCGGCAACAAACTACGCAAGCTTTTAGTTGCACGTCCATTGTTTCAGTTTAGCTGCGTATTTACTTGTAAACAGTTGAACGTGTTTATGACATGTAGTGTGTAATGTGTTGTCCTCCATGCCCCACGAAAAAAGAAACGTCATTTCGTTGATAGCTGACCATCCTGGAACATTTACATATGACGGAATTGTTTTATATTGTCGAGTTTGCGAGAAAAAACGTTTCGAGCAAAAAAGTTTCAGATAGACCATCATGTCAAGACAAGTCTTCATACCGCAGGAATGCAGAAGAAATGACCACAACAACTTCTGACAGCAGCAAGTCGCCGTAGCAGGGATTTATCCAAAGATAACCAACAAAGGTTGGTTTAACAGGATTCAATGTGAAGCATTCATTGCAAACAATATTCCTCTTCACAAACTTACAAATCCTATCCTCAAAGGCTTTCTCCGCAAATATTGCTTAAATCAAAATACACCAGATGAATCAACACTGCGTATGTACCGACAATTTACGTAAATGTTCTGGAAGAAATACGCGATGAACTCAAGGACAGCATCATGTGGATGTCAGTTGGCAAAGCTACAGGCACTTATGGCCGTTACATTGCAAATTTATCAGTTGGTGCTTTAAAAAAGAGCCTCCTCCTTCCGATTTAGCAGCCTGCAAAGAACTTAAAAAGTAAATTATTCTACGATCGCCAGATTTGTGAATGAGTTGTTTAAAGTTTCAGTTGATGTTTCAGGTCTTTTACTTTCATCAACTCACTTTTTCTTCCATAGTTTCAGCTCTCCTTTCATTAAACGCGAAGAACTCTCCAAAAACTGTTCTTATTTCTCGGATGCCTGGATCACTTCACCCTCACTGTATTTTAAACAGTATGCAGGAATAAGACCTTCAAGTGGTAATATGGTGCGAAAATCTTGGGGAAATCTTCGTTTCTAGCTCGGCAATGAAACAATCCACAACAGGTAAAAGTACTGATCGCCTGAAGTATTCCTCGACATTTGAAGCAGGAACGTTGTCTCTTTTGTTTTGTGTTGAAATAGTTCTTGGCATTGCTATTACACTTGCAATATCTTCTGCCAGTTTAATAACGTCTTTAAAAATACTTTCGAATTCTATTTCCGCATCCCTCCTTAGATTGTTGATCACATAAAGCACATCACTGGCATGATTCAAGGCAGTTGTTACATCCGTTTTAGAACTTTGGACCTGTTCGCTTAAACCTAGAGTTAAAGAGAAGCAATATGTGGTAGCTGCTAAAGATACGACCAAGTCTTCGCTTCGGACAGCAGAACTAAACATACAAGCTTTGCTGCGTTGGTTTCACGACTACTTGAAACTTCGTCAAGCAAGGTCACGACCGGGACAAATAGCTCCCTGAAAGTACTAAGGGTATCGTGTCTTTCTACCCATCTTGTCGGACACATTACCTTCAACTTTGTTTTCTTTGACTCTGAACGGTAGTCGTGATATAGCTTCCTCTAGGGAATTTTTTCTGTTTGCAGAGGCAGACAAGAATGCTGAAACTGATCCTACAATTCCCATCATCTTTCTAACTCTTGGAGTATTACAAGACTTAGAAATGCATAACTTCAAGGAGTGGTTAAAACAGTGGGTATAAATAGCCAAAGGTTGTTTACTTAAAATAAGAGCTTGAACTCCTTTAAATTTCCCAGTCATGTTTGAGCCGCCATCGCACCAGTGTCCAAAAAGATATTTGATAGCTCAGCACCAGTGCATTCGAAATGCCAGTAGCTGACTTAAGCACAGTAAAGCCCAGAAAGTCTTCTTTCGTAACACACGTCTCTATGTCGATGTACCTAATACAAAATGTCATCTGTTCCTTAATGTTGACATCAGTTGTTTCATCACACATAATGTTAAAAAATTTACCCTTTTTTACATCCCTCGATATTGAGGAGCGAATAGCGTCACCAGTGCAATGTATGACTTCGTTTTGGAGTTTATTACTTATCATAGAACTGTTTCGGCCACATGTACTGAAATGATGTTTTAAGTCTTCATCTCCAGCATCCACATGAAAAGCCAAAAGACTCTGAAACACTCCATGTTTTCCCGCTGGAAGATCAGTTTTTTCTTCTTTTCACTGAGGAATTAAACTGTGATCACGATGTCCTCGTAAAGGTAGGTCATTTTTAGGACATAGGACTGTTTATTATAAAAAGCCTCAAGCGTTTCCGATTTACTTCAATAACTGATGATTTCTTGATATCGAGGACAACAGCAATACTTTTTTTTACTTGATTCCATAGATTTTGTGATCTCTATAGCCTTCTCCATGGAAAATTTGTGGTAGTTTGTGTTTTCATGATGACGAAGATCTTCCACAGCCTTTTTGTATTTACCAATGGTTCTTTTACCAGTGTTTTCAAAGCCTATAAAAATAAATTAAAAATGTTTTACGTAAGGAACTAAGTAAAGAAAAAATAATGAAAACACCAAACCTTGTAAGCACTCTAAATGTTAGCAACACAAATTTTTGCTGAAAAACCAACCCTGTAAACTATTTGAATAATTATGTTTTTGTATCTGAAGTGTTTCCGATTTAAAACGACACCTCCAGGTTATTTACGTTTCTTACCAAGCCAGTTAAAGGTTTATATTATTTAGAATAATGAAAAGCTGTAATAAGTACCTGGGAGCAGATTCCGGCACCTGAAGGAGAAAGCAGAACACATGTTTTACAAAATCCACCACAACATTTTACTGTATGAAAGCCAGTTGTACTTGCTGATCCATTCGTGCTCAAATATTTGGTTTTGCTTCTTTTGTAATTGAATAGGAAAGGAAAAGTTTGCGGGAGGCTTCCAAGTATTCTTTAAAAACTTAAGCTTCTTATCATATAAGGCGCCTTTAACAGTTCTTGCTATTATTATATGGGTCATAACATGTCTTAGTTCTTTCTTCCTGTGAATTAAATATGCTATAAATGTCAGTATTACATACAAACTTCCAAAACATTAACACTATCCCGTATCCCCAGGTCTTGCCCCCTCCCCCTACAAACATTCGTATGGGCGCCCTTGGTAAACATTATTGAAATGGTCTTATGTATTGACATGCTTAATGAAGATACTAACTGCAGCAATTCCGTACAATGACAATGAAAAAGACTCAGAACAGTGAAGCACCAAAGAATAAGAAAGCAGGCAATGGCTACTTCAGTGTTTCAGCTACCTAACGTTCCGGCAGCCTGGAACAAGTGACTACTGGCCGAAGTCTCCCGACTTCTACCAATTCAGGACTGGGCAACAGGACTGTCGAGATACAGTTTAAACACTGTAACTCTGTTTGTGAAACCGGTCCGTGAACAGTATTTATGAGTCCAAAGATACGTAAAATCTAAATTTCTCTTAATTTAGTGGCCTTTGTCTGGAAGTTTTGTTTACAAATGCTCCTACAGTAACGCTTCAAAATTTAACACGACTTTAGCGATCTATGTCAATGAAGATCGTTGGTTGGTTCCGCCCTGTGCCGTCAGTCGGTCGCAATGAGATTAACAGCAAAACCAGGAAAGATTCCGTATCACATTACTTACTGCAGGCCTGTAAGCTTTCTTCTAGTAGTCTGAAAAACTTTTAGAAACTTCTAAAATGCTTTCACATGTTTATAGACTATTATTGAAAGTTAATACATATTGTTCAGTAAGGAAGCTTTGAATAATTTTGTTGATATTAATAATACTAAAATTACGTATGGCCAGTTTTAATAAAAAATACATCAATAAAGTGTTATTTTTCAGTACAAATTAATTAAATAATGCTGGTTTGTGCAAAAATGATTTTACCTCCTTATAGATTAATGGCGTCTTTAAAAACATGACCTCAACTTAAATGTTATCAACCAGTCATATTCTTACCATTAGTTATCGATTAAACATAATATCGCTAATCTTACTTAATTAAACTAATAATTACTAATAATAAGTCCCAATAGCATGAAGGTAGTATTATTTAAAATTAAGAAGCTATGACCCTTACCAATTGTTTTGTGTTGTCGAAATTGTAGACTGTAGATCCACAAGCCCGTGACGGTTCCAATTCTGTACCGCAAGCAACATCAGATTCCTTTCGAGAGTTTTTGGCCCTACGCTCGGGTTTTCCAGAATAATCAGTTAGCTTGCGATTCATTGCAGCAACGTCTTTAATCACTCACTCCAATCACTAATACACTATTATTTCAGAAAAATTTGACGCTTCACGATTATGTCACACTACTCAGTTACACACTTCAATAATGTCAATAATCGTATGTAGAAGACAAGTGTTTGCCGACAGCACTTAGAAGAGTTTGAACTACTGACGAGACAACCGAATGTTTTTAACAATCGATTGGTCAGTCGATTGTTTTTTCGTCCATTCTATTTCTTCACTCGGTCGCAGCCGTTGTATGAATGTTAACACTCAGTTTCCGGGTTTAAGCTATTTTATTTACATTCTCTTTCAGCTTTTTCGGTTATCAATTTTTGGTTGGTTTTTAAAGTTTAATATCAGATCTCCGCTGTAAATTTACGTATATATAAATGAAATATTACTTTTTAATTCGTTTCTGAAATATCTATGTTCAAAGTTGTAAAGATCGTTTTGTAACAACACCTTGTATTTATCGTAATTTTTTATTGAGGCAGTGAGAAGCCACCAACAATCGGCTGTCGTATACATTCATTGAGCTGTATGAAAATAGACTTAATTTACGTTCGTACTCCTTACTACATACGCGTACTACGTTTGAACATGAACGTCTCTCTAATGCGCTTTCACAAATTGCTGTTACTCTCGTGTGTAGTTTATATCTACTGGTCGGTAGGTGGCGCGCGCCCGCTGGCGTTGCCAGCACTGCAACGCGTCCACATGATGTGTGTGCCCGAGAAAATAATACGATTTGACTCAGATGTCCAGCGATTTCGAAGTTTTTGTCTGGGGGCAGCAATTTAAGTGTTGGTAGGCGTACCCGACATATGTAGCTTTCTTGATTATTGTAAGTGGTACATTAATATACATCCAATGTATATTAATAAATAATAAGATGCCCATTTTAAGTTAAATGATATTTGGTGGTTTAGATAGTAAGCTATTTGTCGGTCTTATTCTTTTCTTAAAATGTATTTGAAATACATTGCAGCCTATATTGCTACATAATTATAAAAAAAATGATTGAATCTGTTGAAGTAATATTTGCTGATTTCTGAAGTCATTTTATCCATTGTAATATGATACTCCATTGTGTGTGTGTGTGGGGGGGGGGGGGGGGGGGGCTATAGACGCTCCTGAAGGTCGGCGCACAAGTCCGACGTATAACAGATGATTGGGTTACGCGTAATTACCAGCCCTGGGCCGACAGGGTTTGCACTTACCCCCTGCTACAGGCCAGGCCCAGGGAGGGGTGATTTCCTGAGCTGCTATCTTTCCAAATAGCCGATTGGTCCTCTTTCAGGTGTTCGGGAGGTGTGACCTGAAGTGTGAACAGTCACCTAAGGCAGGTGCGCCACCTTGTGAAGTGGGCCCCCAGCTGGAAGGAGCGCGCCATCGGAGACACTGGCAATCATGGAGAATTTCCTCGCAATGAGCCAATCGTCATCTTTGAAGTCCATGTCTACCAATGTAAACCAAATGAAGCTCCCAATTCAAAGACCTCCCAGCATCACCATGGTTCCTCGTGGTTTCATGAACTGAAGATGGTCAGTCCTTCGCAACAGTAAATCCGTTTATTATTCAGAAAGGTGTTGTTGCAATATCTGGCCCTGTGAAATCTTGCTCTCCTTTACAGAATGGCACTTTGCATTTGGAGACTACCTCTGATTCTCCAGCACAACAACTGCTTGCCACTTCACTTCTCCATGGCTATCCTGTTCGTGTCGAGGCCCATATAACTCTGAATTCTTCCTGTGGTATTATTTACACAAAGCTGCTTGATGGTCTGACCAAGGCCGAAATCCAAACATACCTCTGTGACCAAGGTGTCATTGCCATCCATCGGGTGATGAAAAAGGTAGATGCCTCCACAGCGTCCACACGCGCTTTTTTTCTCACCTTTGACACAGTGGTGCTTCCATCCAAGATCAAAGCAAGCTATGAAGTTATCACAGTCCGACTGTACATTCCAAACCCGATGTGCTGCTACCAGTGTCATCATTTCAACTACACTCAAATGTCTTGTTGACACCCGGCCGAATGTGTAACTTGTGGTAGGGATGTGCACAAGGGCGGTTGTCCACAACCTTCTCCCAGCTGTATTAACTGCAATGGCGACCACGCCGCCTCCTCTCGAGATTGTTCCGTGTATCCCAATGAGCAGGCTGTCCAAATGAAAAAGTACCTTACCCGGTCGCTCGCAAGTTATTGGCTAGTTGCAAACCCTGCTTTCTACCATCTGGAACTTACATACCGTTCTTGTTACATCTTGCTCCATGAAGGACATTGCCATGCAGAAGACATGCGACCTCAAATTCAGCTCTGAAGGTTGTGAAATCACCCAATGTCATGGTAGCATCGCTGTCCCCTGGTCCAGCTGTGCAACAGGCCATCAAACTCTCGCCTCATGGCGGGAAGTCACCAGCTACAATCGCAACGTCCACTTGTACTCTGCCTTTGGGAAACAAAATTGCGTCTTAACGATCACTTTGAGCTTTCGCATTTCTTCCGAGTCCATTTTGACATCCCCCCCTCCCCCCTCCCCCCTCGAGGTCGGCGTTCCACCTCATGGGGAAGTCATGCTCTTCACATGGGATGACATTCATAGTCAACCCATTTCCCTGACATCTTCAAGCTGTTGCAGTTCGACATTTCCTTCCTCACTTGACCTTTTCCCTTTGTACCATTTACATCCCTCCATCAATTGATGTCATCAGAGCAGATTTCCTCCAGCTTATTGGGCAGCTACCTCACCCATTTCTGCTGCTCAGTGACTACTGTGCACCATCTTCTTTTGGGTTCTCCTAGAACCTGTCGGAGAGGTGTCCTCTTGGCTGACCAAATCAACTTAACCTCCTCTGTCTTAGCACAGGAGCACCCACTTTCCTTTCAGACTCCTCACACACCTATTCCCATTAGGACCTATCCTTCTGCACTGCCCAGCTTGCCCATCGTCTTGAGTGGTCCGTTCTTTCTGACAACTATTCGAGTGACCATTTCCTGTGTGCTATCCGTTTGCTGACTACTACTCCATCTGTGTGCACACCCAAATGGCAGCTTACTAAGGCCGACTGGAGGCTTTACTCCTCCCTGGCGACCTTCGACGAACAAGACATCCCCAGATGCGATGACTAGGTGGAGTCTCTTAAAAACGTTATCCTTACCGCTGCAGAACGTTCCATTCCTTGAACTTCCTCTTTATCACGCTGTGTCCCGGTCCCTTGGTGGTATGAGGCGTGCCACGACGCAATTCGCGCGTGGAGACGTGCTCTCCGCGTTTTAACCATCATCCTACTATGGCAAACAGCATTCATTGTAAACAGGTGCACACACAGTGTTGTCACGTTCTTCAGGATAGCAAAAAAAGTAGCTGGATTTCATTCACTAGCTCTTTTCACAGTTCCACTCCTTCTCCCATTGTGGGGGTCAACCTCCGACCGCTCCCTGGGACCAAGATTCATTCCCAATTTGCTTGGTCCTGTTGCTCTTCCATTCGTTGAAACTACGATATTTCTGCGGCTCTTGCTCGATAGGAAACTCTCTTGGTCCTCTCACATGTCTTACCTGACAGTTCGCTGTACGTCGTCCCTCAGTGTCCTACGTGTCCTCAAAGGTACTTCCTGGGGTGCAGATCGAACCACCCTCCTCTGTTCGTACTGGTCGCTCGTCCGTTCGAAACGGAAGTATGGGTGCTTTGTTTAGGCATCCACCCTTCTGTTCCTTGTGCTCCGTCTCAATACTATCCACTATTGTGACACCCGTTTGGCCACTGGCGCCTTTTACACTAGTCCAGTTTAGAGTCTGTATGCAGAAGCTGCTGAACTATTGGCCTTCTTTCTCTTCCACAGGACACTACTCTAGCCTCTCTCTATCGCCTTCAGTTTCACGACCTTCGCATGGGACTTCGCGATAGTATTTTTGTGTACAATGACGGCTCTTGGACTTCGTCATTGGCGCCGACGTTTTTCGGTATCGGCTTGGCTTCCGGCACACTGCTTAGTATTTACAGCAGAGGTCTTCGCCCTGTGTCAGGCCACAGAGAATATCTGGCAACACAGGCTGTTCAATTGTGTCATCTGCTCGGACTCTCATCTCCCTTCAAGGCCTCTGTGTGCTGCACACCGTCCATCCCGTAGTGCAACAGGTCCAGGAAAACTGTCACTTGCTCACTCTTGAAGGAGCCACTCAGATGTTTATGTGGGTTCCTGGTCATGTCGGTCTGACAGGAAACGAAGCTGCTGACACTGCTGCCAAGGCTGTAGTCCTCGTACCTCAGCCCACTAGTTCTTATATTCCCTCCAACAATCTCTGTGTTGCCATCTGTCAGCAGGTGGTGTCACTTTAGCATCGCCACTGGTCCTCCATTCATGGGAAAAGCTCTGGTTTGTTAAGTCTCTCCCAGTGGCATGGATGAGCTCCTCTCGCCCCCTCCCACCACAAGGAGGTCATTTTAACTAGGTTGTGTATTGGGCACTGCCTTTTTAGCCATCGCCATTTGTTAAGTGGTGCTCCCCACCACTTTATGCACATTGTAGCCAACTTTTAACTGTCTGCTATTTCCTGAAGGAGTGCCTTTTTTTTTAACCGTTTATGTTCCCGTTTGGGTTTGCCATCTCAGTTATTGGCTGTTTTAGCAAATGATGCCAGTAGAGGGGTTAGGAGAACTCTGAGCCATTTTGTTAGTGCAGGTTGCCTACATCAGGGGGCAGGCATGAACTCGGTGGCAAACCTATTTTTCTCCTTTGATTGACAGGCACTTAACCTATTGTTCTCCTTTCACTGACAGGTACTTAGGCTATTGTTCTGTTAAGTGGTTTTCCATGTCGCTGCACTTAACCTATTGCCCCCCCCCACCCACACTCACTCCCCCCCCCTCAGAAAGGGGGTGCTGGCTCGTTTTGTTAGTGTGGTTTGCCGTTTTTAACCCCCCACCCTCCCCTTTTCTTCATGTGTCACAGTTCTGACATAGGTGCTTATGACCCTAAAACAAAAACAAAATAAATCCCCTCTAAGCAATTAAACAGTTATATGCATCTATTTCGCAGAAAATTGGAGCAGCGTGACAAACACGGGCAGTCCATAACCGTATTAAAGGCTTTCGTTTAAGATTTTTCAACGTTATTAGTCTTATGTCAACATCCTGAAGTGTTGACAGGCACTTCCAGGATTCCTGGTTAATAAGTTGTCAGAGGCCCATCTGACATGGCAATTTAGGAGGGAGAAAGTACTTCAGGATATAATACTGGCGGCTAACTGCTACAGGAATCGCAGCTCTAACTTGAAAATTGTGACCATTACTGTACTCAGTTTCCTTGAGCTTGAAAGTGCTGAAAACGAAACTCTAACACGTAGTAGCTGGAATAGCCTCCGCTGATAACACATTGGCGTTACAAACTAAGTTACGCTATCAGAAATATTAAGCATCTCCAGCTAACCACAGCAATAGAGATAACCACACCTGCAGTTGCGCGGCTGTTGAGATAAAACAGCCCTTCTGTTTATTCGTAAACTGTAGACCACCTTAATGCAAGGTGTCATGGACAGCATAAAGAACAGAGTCGGTCACCAAGTGTCACTGAAGTTTGATTAATTGTAATGAAACCATCAGCGCAACTCGTGCAGAATGTCCCTTGGAACGTTCGGGATGACCACAGACATCTCCCCGTGGCAATATAAGAACAATCGGGGGATCCTTTGCCTTGCCACGAAGAAATGTGTGCTGCAACCATCACGCAGATCCATTGCACACGCCAGGTTTCAACATAAATTGGTGCCCTTTATGAAGATTTTCCTGACCGCAAAACTGAATTATATGGATGGAAAGCGAACAAACGTGCAGAACAGACAGTAGTCACAAACTAAATGAGAGTGCTACAATTAAGTTAACGGCTTAACAGTTGCATCTACTGGGCTCCTAGAAATCTACAGGTTACTGCCGTAAAGCACGTAAGCTTCGCAGAGACTACAGCGTGTTGTAAAACAATATCATTGAGTCGCTTGGGATTATCCTTTTTTGATTACTTTAACGTGTATGCTTTGTTACGCCATGTGATAGTTACAACAGCAATAATTCATTTTTGACAACATTGTAACTGGTCCAGTTTGGATTGGAGAATCAAGTTACACTAGAAAATCACTGATTCAAAAATACTTTCTGATCGAAAGATTTACTTCTGGCAAGTTGGAACACGTCACTATCAGGATAATGCAACTTCGCCCGATAAATGGAATGGACGGCAACGTTTATTGGAGGCGATGCACGCTCGTCACACGTCCCACTCGTGAGAGTTCCTTTTGGTAGGGTATTTCTAGGTTTAGGCTGTAGACATGGATAACGTTCGAGAACAGAGTGTCGATTCAAAGAATTACAAAAGAAAATCTCATACAGTTAGTACAGACAATGAAGGTCGCCAGTTTGTTGAAGTGACTAATAATACACTCCTGGAAATGGAAAAAAGAACACATTGACACCGGTGTGTCAGAGCCACCATACTTGCTCCGGACACTGCGAGAGGGCTGTACAAGCAATGATCACACGAACGGCACAGCGGACACACCAGGAACCGCGGTGTTGGCCGTCGAATGGCGCTAGCTGCGCAGCATTTGTGCACCGCCGCCGTCAGTGTCAGCCAGTTTGCCGTGGCATACGGAGCTCCATCGCAGTCTTTAACACTGGTAGCATGCCGCGACAGCGTGGACGTGAACCGTATGTGCAGTTGACAGACTTAGAGCGAGGGCGTATAGTGGGCATGCGGGAGGCCGGGTGGACGTACCGCCGAATTGCTCAACACGTGGGGCGTGAGGTCTCCACAGTACATCGATGTTGTCGCCAGTGGTCGGCGGAAGGTGCACGTGCCCGTCGACCTGAGACCGGACCGCAGCGACGCACGGATGAACGCCAAGACCGTAGGATCTTACGCAGTGCCGTAGGGGACCGCACCGCCACTTCCCAGCAAATTAGGGACACTGTTGCTCCTGTGGTATCGGCAAGGACCATTCGCAACCGTCTCTATGAAGCTGGGCTACGGTCCCGCACACCGTTCGGCCGTCTTCCGCTCACGCCCCAACATCGTGCAGCCCGCCTCCAGTGGTGTCGCGACAGGCGTGAATGGAGGGACGAATGGAGACGTGTCGTCTTCAGCGATGAGAGTCGCTTCTGCCTTGCTGCTAATGATGGTCGTATGCGTGTTTGGCGCCGTGCAGGTGAGCGCCACAATCAGGACTGCATACGACCGAGGCACACAGGGCCAACACCCGGCATCATGGTGTGGGGAGCGATCTCCTACACTGGCCGTACACCACTGGTGATCGTCGAGGGGACACTGAATAGTGCACGGTACATCCAAACCGTCATCGAACCCATTGTTCTACCATTCCTAGACCGGCAAGGGAACTTGCTGTTCCAACAGGACAATGCACGTCCGCATGTATCCCGTGCCACCCAACGTGCTCTAGAAGGTGTAAGTCAACTACCCTGGCCAGCAAGATCTCCGGATCTGTCCCCCATTGAGCATGTTTGGGACTGGATGAAGCGTCGTCTCACGCGGTCTGCACGTCCAGCACGAACGCTGGTCCAACTGAGGCGCCAGGTGGAAATGGCATGGCAAGCCGTTCCACAGGACTACATCCAGCATCTCTACGATCGTCTCCATGGGAGAATAGCAGCCTGCATTGCTGCGAAAGGTGGATATACACTGTGCTAGTGCCGACATTGTGCATGTTCTGTTGCCTGTGTCTATGTGCCTGTGGTTCTGTCAGTGTGATCATGTGATGTATCTGACCCCAGGAATGTGTCAATAAAGTTTCCCCTTCCTGGGACAATGAATTCACGGTGTTCTTATTTCAATTTCCAGGAGTGTATTTGTTAATGTGATACAGTTGACAGTCTTTGCTATGGCTCATTCACTTTTTATCCATGTTAAGCAATAGTACATTTTGTGTAATTCGAAATAGGATTCCATTTCTTTTGGAAGATTTTGTACCCAGATTTTTTATAGCAATATACACAATACTATAGAGAAAAAGGAACGAAGTATTGCAAGACTCACGCCATCATTTAAATTCCTCGGCTCAGAACTCCGTCCGAAATGTGATAGAACTGTAGGGGCAACAATAAACAAGAAATGGATTGTCAGATTATTGATAAGAGTCTTGTATCGAGGATTCTGAAATGATGAAACGCAATGACTTCGTCGGAGTCTGATCATATTAATAGATATGGTGAAATTTTAAGTAATTTGTTGATTTCACATATATTGGTTCATGAGTGTCTTAAATTTTTTCGTGCGAAATGTTTAGGTATTGTTCTGAAAGATGTTGCGATGCTTGAGGCGCATTTGCTTGTGATAAAATATTATTTGAAATAACCAAACTAATATTACCGTAAATGTAACGCATTACTTGCAAATATGTCGAGAGCTCCACCAGTACTCCACAACGCTACCTGTGATAAAAAACTGGAAATGCTAAAAATCTTAAAATACCTAGGGGTAACCGTCCGCAGCGATATGAAGTGGAACGGCGACAAGAAACGGATTGTAGGTACATCAGATATCCGTTTTAAGTCTCTTCGGGTCATGTAATAGACGCACGAAGAATTGGGTTATGAAACATTTGTAAGAACGATTTTTGACTACTGCTCGTCAGTCTGGGAGCATTACCACGTTGGACCATCAGAAGAGTGGCATGTTTCATCACGGGATCATTTAGCAAGCACCAGGACGTTCAGAGATGCTCAAAAAACTCCAGTGGCAGACAAAAAAGAAGATGATGATTAAGGGACTCAACAGCCTTGTTATGAGTACCTTTCTCATCAACGAGGTTCAAAATTGGTTCAAATGGCTCTGAGCACTATGGGATTTAACTTCTGAGGTCATCAGTCCCCGAGAACTTAGAACTACTTAAAGCTAATTAACCTAGGGATATCACACACATCCATGTCCGAGGCAGGATTCTAACCTGCGACCGTAGCGGTCGCGCGGTTCCAGACTGTAGCGCCTAGAACAGCTCGGTCACCTCGGCCGGCCATTTGGAGAATAATGTAGATAATATGGAGCCCGGTCAAGAGCTGTCACTGTAACAAGCAATGACTTGCAGGGAACAATGAACCAAGAGTACCGATAAAAGAAGACGTAGAACGTGCACAGGTGAAGGCAGAGCAGTGTGCCGAAAGTACCTCTGAAGAGGAAGATGTACCTCAGAACACCCCGTTTTTCTTCCCCCCCCCCCCTTACTCTCACCCTTGACACTAGGAGAAGGTATCTTGAAAGGGAAAAGGCGTTTAATGTATTATGTATAATAAGAAAAATTACTGCAGACTTTAATGCATTACAGAAGAGGCGTTATGTATCTCTAAGACGCTTACTGTTGATGTTCCGAGAGCGTACATTCAAACAAGGCCGGGGTGAAATATTACTTCCTCCGACAAACGTCTCGCGAAATGACCACTATGAGAAAAATCAGAGAAATTAGAGATCTTTCTTCCCAGGCACCATTCGCGAATGGAACAGGGTAGGGCGAGGTTAATGATAGTGGTATTTTAAATGCCCTCCGCCACATACCGCGAAGTGGCTTGCGGAATACAAAATAATTCAAATGGCTCTGAGCACTATGGGACTTAACATCTGAGGTCATCAGTCCCATAGAACTTAGAACTACTTAAATCTAACTAACCTAAGGACATCACACATATCCATGCACGAGGCAGGATTCGAACCTGCAACCGTAGCAGTCGCGCGGTTCTGGGCTGAAGCGCCTAGAACCGCTCGGCCACCACGACCGGCTACGGAATACAGATGTGGACGTAAATTCACGTGTGAATTGTATTAATGTAGTGCTACTTCCTGAAGAAACTATCAGTAATAATTCGTTCTACGTGCCTTACGGAACTTTGTTATGAAAGTGCCTTTGCTGTGCTCCGTAATGAGGTATGCTGGGTTCAGATGTAGCGTTAGACTACTTAAGTTGAACGAAGAAAGATTATGGTTTGACGCCCTGTAGATGACTACGTTGTTGTAGACCGTACACGAACTCTGGTCGGGGAAGGAAACCGGTCAGGTCTTTCTCTCTCCCCCCCCCCCCCTTCCCAAAGGAACTATCCGCCATTTTATAAGTGATTTAAGAAAATCGCAGAAAACCGAAATCCGGATGGATGGTCCAGTGAAATGAATCCTTTCCTGCCGAACGCGTGTCGTGGGCCAGGAAGGGTTGAATGTAACATGCAGGCAGCGCGAACGTAGGCGCGGTAGCTGGAGGTGGGCGCAGGCAGATAGCGTTACGGCGCGCAAGTGGCTGTGAATGGCCCAATTGAGTTACCGCAGGCACGAGAGCCGGGCACACCGCTCGCTTCCGCGCGCTGCAGCTACCAGCAAAGCCTCACAACTACCAGCAAAGCCTCATCCTAGGTGCAGTGACTGCGCTCTGAGAGACACCGCGATTTGAGTTTCCACCTCTTACTTTCGTAAGATATGGTGACATAGAAAGAGTATACGACAACGTAAAGATGTTAGACAATCGCAGGAATATGTATATGTCTAAGTAACAGAAAAAGACAAGTGATATACAATACGTACAAGAACCAAGAGATGTGCGGCTGGTCCCGGCGGAGGTTCGAGTCCTCCCTCGGGCATGGGTGTGTGTGTTCGTCCTTAGGATAATTTAGGTTAAGTAGTGTGTAAGCATAGGGACTGATCACCTTAGCAGTTAAGTCCCATAAGATTTCGCACACATTTGAACATTTTTTTGAACCAAGAGGCAGTGGCGGCTCATGAGTATACATTGTGGATGTCACAAATTATTTTGTTTAGATGACTTTGCCAGTGTGAAATTAATAGCCTCTGCTATATAACAGCTATGCTTATCAACACGTTTATACAACTCAACTACAGCCACTGCCAACAATAATAATAATAACAATATGCGTAACTTATCTGACAAAAGAAAGACTTGTTTTATGGACGTTTGTTGTTTTGTACATAATTAAGTACAGTTTAGGGCAATAACGAAATAATGTGTAAGCTTTCGCAACTCTCCGTTTCACATTTTTCAGACGAACGTACAAGATCTCTAAAAAACGTATTTATTAGTTCACGAATTTACGGGCTGAAAATCAGATATTCTTACGCCGAATCCACACAACTTGTTCTAACTGTAGACTCCCTCGTTAAATGTTCGCTTGTAGTCACGCTTATTTTTTCGTCACTCTCTCAATCAAAGGATCTTTTCTCGGAGGCCCTAGTTCCTCTGCTGCTATTTTTTCTAGTAATTTACTTTTCTGTTCCCAGGATGAGATTTTCACTCTGCAGCGGAGTGTGCGCTGATATGAAACTTCCTGGCAGATTAAAGCTGTGTGCTGGACCGAGACTCGAAGTCTGGATCTTTGGCTTTCGCGGGCAAGTACTCTACCGACTAAACTACCAAGCACGACTCACAACCTGTCCTCACAGCTTCACTTTTCTGTTAGTATTTAAAACAGATTCAACATAGTTCATGTTTATATTGCACACTAAAGCCGATTCCCGCACAGTAAACGACCACCTCCAAACACAAAGTACCGTTTTTGGAAATGATTAAACTCAAGTAGCAATGTCTACTAACATGATCACTTGACTAGAATACAAATGAGGCGTTGAGATACATAGGGGCTTAAAGCATGCCGCTGTCGATCCCACATTTAAGTGATAGAGAAACCAGTGATACAGCTTTTTGTGAATTTTCATGTATACGACGTGGGCCCACAGCATAGATAAACGTGACTCAGAAGCATGAATAAATGATACAGTCTCATAATCGTCAGTGATGTGGTTTAGCCCTTACGATTCTCGGCACCTCAAATGGATTACCGTATAACTTAATATACTGTACTATAACTCATTCAGAAACCCACAAAATAGGTTTACTGTCAGTAAAACTTTAACATATACTGACGTCCGATCTAATTTTACTGCATGGTGAGTGAATCAGCATATCTGAGGAGTGTGCTGCCATCTAGCAGGATTTATGCTGAGCAATTGGGGATAAAAGTTTTCCGCAGTATCTGTCACCTGATGGCACTGACGTAAACTTCTAGTTGAGTGGTGAGGGCTAGCTGTGCACATCGTGAACTGTGCACGTTGTTCGTCAAATTCGCATGTATTTGGACCGTAAGGCAATAATGTCACGCGAACTGCGCATGCGCAAAAGCTGATTGAAACTTGCACAACTGGTGTGCTCGCGATCCTGATACCAAGTTTCACCGATTCTAGGGGAGCGAGTAGCGCGGTAGATTTAAGTGCCGTATCTTTCAGATTGCAGCATCTATGTTACGCTTAACAGCACTCAAAGAAAAATAACCCATAAAACCGCAAGGGATCGAAAGTTAGGGTGTTCACGTGCTCTTATACAGCAGCCGCCACTGCCAAGAGGGGTAAATAGGAATGGAAGACCAAGAACGAAGTACTTATCGTACAAAGGGTATAAGATAGGGATGCAGTCTTTTCACCCCTACTATTCAACCTGAATGAACATGGAGGGAACAATGACGGGAATAAAGGTTCAGGAGTGGCATTAAAATTCAGAGTGAAAGGATATCAATGATCACGCCCCGTCCTCAGAGCTTTACTTCTGCCAGTACCTCGTCTCCTACCTTCCAAACTTCACAGAAGCTCTTCTGCGAACCTTGCAGAACCTGTGAGGACGGGGCGTGAGTCGTGCTTGGGTAGCTCAGATGGTAGAGCACTTGCCCGCGAAAGGCAAAGGTCCCGAGTTAGAGTCTCGGTCCGGCACACAGTTTTAATTTTCCAGGAAGTTTCATATCAGCGCACACTCCGCTGCAGAATGAAAATCTCATTCTGGATGGGGTAACCTGTTTGAGCATCGCGCCTTCAATGATGCGTAGTGAATCTCGGACCATCAGGATACGGTCAAGGCAGCAGTAGTACACATTGGCAACGCCACTATAGAAGTAGTAGCGGCTAGTGGGACATCTCGAATAAATCAGCACGCCGCCAAGTGCGAAGCTCCAAGACTCCAAATGAATAGTACCTTCTTTCAACTTGTTCTAGTCCCATACTCTTCTGTGTCACTCAGTGTACTCTCTTTGGTTAATCCTATATATGTTCTCCGTCCAACGGGGTCTGGCACTAAACACACTTGGCTAGCACTATGGGATCTTGGTGCCGCATTGTTTATGCGCCTAATAAATACTCACAGAAAAATTGCTCCGATCGGGATTTTCATTTTTGGCTGCCATGTGCTACCGGTCGTCCCAAACCAACTTTTAGGTCCGCCGGGTTTAGATCGCTTTATTAGAGCGTTAATTAGTACAAGTCTTGCACTCTGCCGTTTGTTTTCTGGACAACGACGTTCCCCGTAGTCAGGTGTATGATCTAGTGTGTCTCTATAGAGGTATACCAAGCCGTCTGCCAACAAACAGCTAAATTACCAGAAAGGTCCCAGGCAGGCCACTCCGTGACTTAGCGATTCCAGAAACTGCCGCTGTGGGACTGAATCACGTACCTTGTATACACCAGTGATTGGCATCCAACCACACACAAATAGAATCACTCGCATGTTACTTCGCTTCTGCGCTTATCTCCACCACATACATATTTCATTCGTGGAACACAGAATTGCAAGTATCTTGTTTACCAGTCCTCCCAAAACATTTAGTCACCAAGGCATTTCTAACGTTTACGACTGCATGAATTATCTGCAAGAAGTCATATTTTGAATGCAGATAAGCTCTCCCACATATGATCTCAAATATCCGCTTGAAAAGATCTAAAAGAATAAAATCGTTTTGGGCTTCCAGCCGCGACAAGGGGTTATATATCAACCAGCTTTTAGGGCGAGTGCTCCTTAGCCATTAGGAGGTGGTTATTTGTAAATGGATCCTTGCCCATCATGTGAATCCACGTTGTCTCTCTTCAAAAGGATCAAAAGTATCTTGGTTTAAAATTTCAGTTGTCTTCAGATTCACTGTAGGAACTGGAAAAAAAGGAACGCTTAAATATTTCCTTAGCCCTATAATTTGCCTGGTGTGGACTTGATTGTTTCTGCAGAGCTTTATCAGTGACAACTATGTGCATACCCGCCAGCAACTGTGAGATGTCAGAGTCTATGAACCTACACAACCAACTGACAGCGTATTATTGGAATTACTTATACTTCTCCTAAGTGTTGACCATACTGTACAAGGCAGCGGTCGTGGGTACTACAATGTGACGATAATGTTGCGATTCGACGTCACACACGATTTAAACGAATTAATGAGCAGCACACGACGCCACAGCAACTTTTTTTTCCCCATCTAAATGTACATCAAAAGCTGTTGGTCCTTTTATTTTCTTGTGTTGTAAGGACGTCCTAGCGTTTATAGGTTATTCCAACATCATTTCAGTTGCTAGAATGTAGTCGAAAGAACGTGACCTGTACCTGCACAGGTGGCGTGGTAGGGGGGGGGGGGGGGCAGTGGCAGTGGTGGGGGCTCTATTGCGTGCAGCCTCCGTGCGGTAGGGGCGGTGCAGTTCGACAGGTCAAGCCTACTCACAAGCGGAACTCTAAGCTACAAATAGCTACTCTGCAAACGATCCTTATTAACACGTTGTGCAATTCGACTCATTATTTTCAAAGTTAGAGTACTGTATATGGAAATCCGCACATAAACAAATAAGGCAGCCACTTCTAACAGACAAAGCAAATCTCTCACCCAGTGCAACATCCCAAGCGACTGGAGAAAAAACCTATGGTTTGTCCATACACAAGAAGGGTAAAAGAACAGCCGCAGAAAATTCGACCAATATGCTTAACAACAGTTTGCTGCACAATTATTTAGCACATTCTAACTTCGAATACAATAAATTTCATGGGAGGCAAAAGCTTCTGTCCACGACTCAGCACTGATATAGTAAGTATCACTCGTGCAGAACTCAGCTTGCCCTTCTCTCGTTTCCGGAAAGTTTTAGACACATCGTCACACTGCAGACTTAACAAAGCTGCAAGGGTATGGAATGGGTTCTCACATACGTAAGCGGCTCGAAGACTAATGAAATCCAGTACGTTGTCCTGAACGGTGAGAGTTCAGAGACAAAGGTATCGTCAGGAGTGCTCCAGGGAATTGGGGTAGAATCGCCCTTGTTCACCATGTACATAAGCGATCTGAAGGACGAGTTCAGCAGCAGTTTGCTACTGTTTGTTGATGACACTGTAATGTACGGGAAAGAGTCGTTCAATTTGTTTCAAATGGCTCTAAGCACTATGGGACTTAACATCTGGGGTCATCAGTCCCCTAGACTTAGAGATAATTAAACCTATCTAACCTAAGGACATCATGCACATCCCTGCCCAGGGCAGGATTCGAACCTGCGACTGTAGCAGGCGCACGGCTCCGGACTGAAGCGCCTAGAATCGCTCGGCCACCGCGGCAAGCGAAAGAGTCGTCGTTAAACGACTGTAGGATGGCATTGGTTTGCTTGGGCACAATTTCTATTTGGTGTGATGAATGGGAGCTTGATCTAAATGTGGAAAATGTAAGTTACTGCAAACGAATAGGAAAAACTAGTTTGTAATGTTCGAATAACGGTATTAGCGGTCTGCTGCTAGACACCGTCATGTCGATTAAATACAGAGGCGTAACGTTGCGAAACTACACTAAGTGGGAAGCTCATGTAAAGTTGCTTGTACGAAAGGCGAATGGTCCAGTCTGATTTATTGGGGCATTTGTACGAAAGGAGACCGTGCCCATTCTTGAGTATTGTAAGAGTGTTTGCATCCCACAAGGTCGGTTGAAAGAATGACATTTAAGCAATTCAAAGGCGTGGTGCTAGGTTTCCTACCGGTAGGTTCTATCAATAAACGAATATTACGGAAATGTTCCTTGAACTCAAAGGCAGTCTTCTGAGGAAATAAGACGTTCTTTTCGCGAAGCGCTTTTGAGAACCGGTATTTGCGGCTGACTGCAGAACGATTGTACTGGCACCAACATAAAAGGGGAGGACAAAAAATGGAAATAAACAACAGATTACCATGCCTAGCACGGTGCAGGAAAACCGTTACGTTCAAAACAGTTTCCAGTCGTCTCGGAATGAGTAAGTCCAGTGTGGTTCTGAAGGGAATCTTGTGCGATTCTTCCTGCGAAATAGCACAAGTTCCGGTAATGATGATACAAATGGATTGTGATCACACGCCCTTATCTCCAAAAGAGACTACAAAGGCTCAGCAGTACTGAGATCTGGTGGCAGCGGTGGCCAACGGAGATGTGACAATTCATCCTGTTACTCAGTTCTGGACGATGCGAGCCGTGCGAACAGCGTCCCGTCGCCTTGGAACACAGCATCGCTATTCGGAAACAGACACTGTACCATGGGACGGACCTGATCAGTCAAAAATGGTTAGTCAGTTGGCAATGGTGCGACCTGGCAGAGGAACCACGGGGCCCATGGGATACCGCGATATGGCTGTCCAAATCGTAACCGAACTCCCGCCGTGTTTCACTCTTGTGATCTAAACTCGGCCAGTAACTGGAAACAGTGGGTGAAACGAGACTCATTCGACGAATTCACTCTTTTTCTGTTGCTGCGTTGTTCAGGTTTTATGGCTTCGGCACCACGTTTTCAAGTTACGGACATTTGTATCATTGACGACTGGTTTTGGAATTCCAGCTCGCCTTGCAGTTTCCTGCCTATGGGGCTCCCTTCGTGTTGTTCTGGTTGTGACGTAGAAGTTTATATATAGAAATTTTCGGTGCCTACAGTGTCACGTCTTTCAGTGTCACAAAAATTTTTATTTTTAAAGGGTTCGCCCCTCAAATTTCTCCCTCATATCACAAAATTGTCGTCTGATGTAGTACCAACTGATAAAATAAATTCCTTTTAAAGCACAGTTTCGTATATAATTTATATTTAAAACCTTACACCTGTGTCACAGAACAAATCCTACATCTAGAATACTTTACACAAGTTTAAGGGAAGAAATGCTTCCGATAATTATTACAGTATTTGAAGAACATCAAAATATGAACAGGCTGAAATGAACAAATAGTACATGAGACTATGTTAATCAATTCAACTGTAAAAAGCTAAGGAGCATATTATTAGCAAAATGAGAAATATGCAAAAGTGAAATGCCAAAATGAGCACTTCTCAATTGGGAGTAAATCAAAACAATCAGAATGGCTGAAAGAGAGCACAATAACATGAGCCATAAACGAATAAGAGCTAAGCAACTAAACAAATAAGAGAATAGGCTAAATGAGATGCCAACAAAATGAGAGCTGACCGAACTCCGTCGGCACTTATATACGGTTGCGCTCGTGCTCGCGGCCCGTACGCAACACGCGCGTTTGCGATCGCAATGCACTCTTAGCGCTCGCGGCGGCGTCTAGCGGCCCGTACCCTAGTTGTGCGATTGCTGTCGCAGGTCGACCCTTAATCTATGATGGTACATGGTGCAGACAAGATTCGCGAGCGCGACATTCAGTGCTGCGTTGACTTTTGCACCTGTCGTCCTCTAACTTTTCGTCACAATCCTCTTCAATGGCTACCTGTCACAATCATTCAACACACACTTTCGTCCGCGTTGTGACTTAGCGGATGATATTCTTCCGTGGTCTCTTGAAACACCAAATATTTCGCGTGCCTCGACTACGGAAGCACCCAGCACACGAGCACCAACAATTTGGCGTCGTTCACATTCACTTAGTTCTGACATAATGCACTCAACTACAAAGAACGCTGTTTTGGCTACGACCGACACGTGTAACGTTTTGAGGACGCAGCACAGG
Organism: Schistocerca piceifrons; assembly: GCF_021461385.2. Classification (NCBI taxonomy): domain Eukaryota; kingdom Metazoa; phylum Arthropoda; class Insecta; order Orthoptera; family Acrididae; genus Schistocerca; species Schistocerca piceifrons. The sequence goes on from NC_060138.1 coordinate 279,646,300, forward strand.
TGCCGTTCGTGGTCAAATATAACAGTGCAAACTGCACGCTTGGCTAGCATCTGCATTTACATTCAAGCATTTCTCGCGATGTTTCCATACCTTGTCCAACCCCGGTACACCTCACGCAAGGACTGCCAAGACGAGAGAAATCAGGGTTCGTGCGGAAGCATATAGACAGCTATTCCCCCTCCCCGTATTTCTCCCACGCTTCATTTGCGAGTGGACTAGCAAAGGGAATGACTGGTCATGCACCATATTGTGGCTTGCGGTGTATGTAGACGTAGGTTTCCTTCAAGAAAACCTGAACGACTTCACTGATTCGTCCTTATCGTCGTCATTAGAAACTTAACATTGCATTACTTTGACAAAGATATTACCATCGGATGCGTTGTTTCAACGGAGCTAGTTTATGGTTTGGTTTGACTGATATTTAAGAACAACTGGAAAGCTAAATCAAACAGGTTGGACCGGGATATGACTGACCTGTCCCGAACGTGAATCTGGTGGTCTACACATGCAACACCCGCCAAGGATGACGTCAGAACTGCCCCATGCAGTAGCGACAACGAGTTACTGCACGATCTAGATCCCTCTAGCCAGAGAATATTTGGCGTGACGATAAAACTTCGGAGATGCGGATCAATTAGACACGTTTTCAGTCTTGTTCCAAACTTCATCTAAACAGATATTGAAAAAAGTTATTTACATATTTTATAGTAGTCTATTAAAAATAATCTTTTTTCCGGAATGTACATGTTGTATAATTAGCCGGCCGCTGTGGCCGAGCGGCTCTAGGTGCTTCAGTCCGGAACCGCGCTGCTGCTACGGTCGCAGGTTCCAATCCTGCCTCGGGCATGGACTTGTGTGATGTCTTTAGGTTAGTTAGGTCTAAGTAGTTCTAAGTCTATGGGACTGATGACCTCAGTTGTTATGTCCCATAGTGCTCAAAGCCATTAGATTTGATTTTTTTGTTGTATAGTTGGTTCTAATTGGTACTGCTCTTTTCATGTGAATAGCGATAGTTGTTCGTTCCATGACAGCTGTTCAAGTTCATTGTTGATCTGTTCACTCAGGTTTTTTCTTTTTTTATTTCAGAGGGCAGCCAACCCTCTGACCGAACACGCTGAGCTACTGTGCCGGCAAAATCACTCCACCATCATGAACACTAACGTCCGGCACCTACGCGCAGATACATAAGCCACATAATAGACACGTAAAAATGCACTTGCGCTTTTCTCGCAATTGCCAGAGTAGTCCACCTTACTAGTGCACATAATGTTGTTTTAATGGCCTCCTAAAGGTGTACAGAGTGTGAAGCCAATCTGTGATTCCAAATTCGTGTATTCCCCTTGTTAGATTTATTAAAGGGGTCTGGGAAAGCTCAAAGTGTCTCTAAAGAAGTGGTCGTTAAACTGCGGCCCGAGTCAATTATTCGTACGTCCCGCCGTTCTTAGCCGTATTTCATAATAAGCATCTAGGTACCAATAACCGAATCCAGAAACGACTAACGTTAAGAGCTTCTTAAGAGCGTAGGGCTTCTGCTCAGCAACAAACAAAACTACTTGCAAAGATAACGATATTTTAAGATGTCCTTAATTTCAACTGACGTTGGTGAATTCGGCCTGAGGTAAATAAAGTTTGGCGCTCATCTCAATGGCAGAGGGCTAAGTAGCGTGGCCACTGTGGGATTTAGAGTGGAATGTTTCACTATTTGATTTCCAATGACTCGCACCAATCAACTGCGACCGTATACGGAAGTGACATTGGTTCAAATGGCTCTGAGCACTATGGGATTTAACTTCTGAGGTCATCAGTCCCCTAGAACTTAGAACTACTTAAAGCTAACTAACCTAAGGACATCACACACATCCATGCCCGAGGCAGGATTCGAACCTGCAACCGTAGCGGTCGTGCGGTTCCAGACTGTAGCGCCTAGAACCGCTCGGCCACTCCGGCCGGCGGAAGTGGCATTGATTCGTAAACGCGCAATATAGTCATCTTCAAGTGAGGTACATATTTGTAGCAGTGAGTATGCAACTATATTGAGGCTGTTGTAATAATTTAAAAAATGATGTACAAAACATATAGCGAACATCTGTGATCGTGTCTCATATTGTACAATGGACTTAATGTAAGTGCAGTTACTGTTATTAATCAGTTAACCATGCGCTTACACAGACAACAGAACACGACTTCGTCGGCAACTACAGTTTCACAAGTTTGGAGTTTCAGAGGGTGGCTACAATCTAAAAAGAACAGTCCACACAAAGTCTTCTGAACAGTGCCTACTTTTAACGATCAGCACTTGGGGCCGGCAGCTTATCGCGTCCTTACTACAGCTCGTGTATAGGGAGCTCATAACAGAAATTAGTATGTACTTCGCCACTTACAGTAATAATGAGGGTTTATGTCCGGCCTGAGGTGTCGCCCCACAGTGTCAGTATTGTCTCTAGAGCAAACAAGTTTGAAGACCACTGCTCTAAAGGATACGGCACACAAGACGCTAGTGCGATCAATTCAGAGCTTTGTCGAACGTTTGGAGTCGTTATCAGGTAGATGTGACAACAGACCCTGAACGACTTCAGGTGCACCGACAGGATGGTACGCTAACAGGACAATCCAGGTCAAGCAAAAGTGCAACAGAGATGATCAGGGGAGGTAAACGAGGATCTTTAGTATAAAGGAAGTCTGTTTCGTATACGACGAAGAATGTGTGATAGCCATGCGTGCTCTATTGCATACCTCAAGCAGGTCTCACAAGAATACACTTCGGAAGCCTTTTCCTTCCTCGCTCAGTGTGCGAAGATGATACGACAGAAAATAGCTGATTTCTTTGTGAATTACTATCCGCCATGTTCTGTACAATGGGTTCCAAAGCACGTTGAGGTACGTTTTGGGCCATTGGTCCAGAATACGACTATCTTTCTTTCTTTGATTACTCTTACTACTGCTGAATAACATCTGCGGAACCAGTTGACTGGGACTCTTGAGGTAACCAGAAGGAACACTGAAATTAATTCATTAAATTAACTCCGAGGGAGGCAAACTGTGCAGTTCACTTGGCTGGAACGATAGGAAGAAGACGCCGGCTGTCGTCCAGGAAAGCCCGTTGGAAGACACTCTGGTTCGGCTGTTGCTCCATTAATGCTAACGTGTGAGGTGACTAGCAGAGTTAACCTTGCCGTGACGGTACGAGCGGTGCTAACATCAAAGGCACGATTTTCATCCGCTTTACTCAGTTCATACCAGAGTACAGTGTAACTGCTGAATGATCTACCCTCGTGCATCAAGCACATAAGTAAGACCAGCAGGAAACACACACTATTATGTATAAACTCGCAAAAACTGTAAATTGTAAAGGTAAATTTTAATTATTTGATGAAAACATGAGTCCTTGATGTAATAAATAAAAATATCATCTAGCTCCCTGCTTGGTACAAGCGTAACTAATTTGACGCTACTTAAGCGGCTTGTGGGTCAGTTTCGCTGCTTATCTACTCAAGCAGCTTCTCACAAATATGAAAGTATCCTGTTTCAGATCTCTCCACTAGAACTCAGGTCGTCGCCGGAAATCCAACCAGGGTCCTCCGCCAACGACTAGACCACGCGACATTACTCGCAATTGCATTAATTTGTGTAACGTAAACATTTCTTTGATATTAGAGAACTAGTATATATTGGCTCATTGATTTATAAGTAAAATGGGTAGTGAAAACAGTTTAAAGAATAAGCTGTTGATATTATCGTGTTCTCCGAGAGCTAAGAACTATTCTGCTGCGTTTCAGCACAGCTACCTCCTGCAGGCATTCGAGCAAATGATGCATTTTCAAGTCTCGCAGTCTTTTCTTTGCTTGGCTGAATTCACTAGCTAAGTTTTGTTTATCATTGTTATATCAGATCGACTGCACTGGATTATTCAGTAGTCATGCTGCGGTTTCAGCAAAATTATACGTTTCGTTTTCTGTAACAGTGAGAGGGTTGTTTCTGTAGTGTGGACAGATCGTCTTCCTTTAACTGATTGTACAACCGTAATAAATGGTCAATTATTTTGGCGACCTCATCATGTCTTCAATATTTTCTGACTACCAGATGTCATGTGTCATATGGTTCCCTTCTAATCCTCATATTTCCTGCAGCTGTTGTCTGTACGTTGCTCCTTCGGGATATACGTCCTGTATTTTCTCGGCGCAAATCACCTATCGCTGTCTTTCTACCTGTAGGTATAGGCGCATCAGTTATTTATATGATGCTTCCAAATCGACATGATCTTATCTGAAGTCATTAGGATTTCATAGTGCGCTTTTCTGTTCAAACTCATCCTCTAGATGACATCTTGGTAATTTTCCCGATGCTTCTGCCAGGCTGAGTTGGTCGTTATTTTTGCCTTCAGTTTTTGTTGATTTATGGACTTCGATTTTTTGATGCAGCTGCTGAGTAAGGGCAGAATCCCGAGGACCAGGCGGAGGTTTGAAGTCATTTCCACGAGAATATCAGTCCACTGACTTGATCGGAGTCCCCTCGCTCCACACTAAGCACGAGATATCAACTGAAAACGTTCGTACTGCGGCCAGCAAAAATGATTGATTGGTTGGTTGGTTGATTTGGGGGAGGGGACAAAACAGCGAGGTCGTCGGTCCCATCAGATTAGGGAAGGATGGAGAAGGAAGTCTGACGTGTCGTTTCAAAGGAACGATCCCAGCATTTGCCTGAAACGATTGAGAGGAATCACGGAAAATCTAAATCAGGACGGCCGGACGAGGGTTCGAATCGTCGTCCTCCCGAATGTGAGTCCAGTCAATGCGCTAAAGACAGTGCCGCCTCGCTCGGTCAGCGAAAATGACAAAAGGAGAATATCACCAATGCTCCAGATATATCTGCTGTGTACTTAATTACACGCAGGTGACTATTCTGTTGGAAGATTTCACGTCTCACTAATCCACGCATAGTGCTCATATTTGTGATTGAGGGTTCGGAGTGCTGTTCCCTTCCTATTTGCTTGGATATTGCAGTAATCGCCATCAGCGACGGATGCGACGTTCAAATATTGACAATACTGGCGAAGCACGGTACTATGCACATGCGCGCAGAGGCAGACACACACACACACACACACACACACACACACACACACACACACACACATTTGCTAACAAATTCTTTAATGGCTACACCGATAAGTCATTTTCAATAGCGCTACAAGAAAACTGACACGAAATTGTGTATAAGTAGATATGCAACTACATTACAACGATGAACTAAATAAATACAAAAGTAAACTACTTAAAATATAAAAGTGAAACTGCTACTTTTCAGTCAAAACTTGGGAGAATCTGCCAGAACGTTAAACAAAATCAGGTGAACAGAGGAAGACTTTAAAGAATTTACGTGAGCATTTGACTGCAATAAATTTTGTAGTTAAAAGTAATGCTATTTTCTGTCAATAACTTTGCAGACATGAACATACAGATTAATTCTTACAAAGAAGAAGAAAAAAGCAAACAGCCACTATTGTTGATGCCATTTATTTACACGAACAGAGCCCTTACCTGTTTCGAACCGACAGGTTCATCTTCAGACGTCTCTTCACGACTAGATACACTTTTTTTTATACCTTCATAAGTTTTCGGCTCTTTATTTCTATTTCCTCTCGTGTTTAAAATTCGTTCCGTTAAAGCAGCTATTTGTGTAAATAAACAGTATATCAATTGTGGCTGCTTTCTCTTTTCTTTATCAACCTGTGTTTTGTACACAGTCACGGTCTCAAAATGTCAGTTTTCGACAAACTAGCATTAAGATGTGAACATGTTTTCTTTTTTTTCTGGGCTTTTAGTAGCCGGCCCGTCTGTTACACGTCTTTTGACTTTTTGTAACACCTTCCTGCAATCACTTAAATAATTTCAGGTCTGCGTTTCACTCACCCCAGAAATAGATCAGCATCCCCTATTACCGTTCATGACCATCCGTCTGCCTCCCAAGACACGTGTTTCACTCTGTGTATTTGCATCGCTCCCATTTGTGTTTCGAGGGAATGCTCTCGTGATTTCTCAAAGGTTATGCATGTTGCCTTCTCCTGCGCATGCAGAAGAAGTAAAAAGTCTGCCTCTGTTCATCTGATTTTGTGAAACGTTCTGGCAGATTCTCCCATGTTCCTAGGCAACAACAGTTATCTTTTAGAGTGTAACGGGAAAAGTCTGTGTGTGTGTGTGTGTGTGTGTGTGTGTGTGTGTGTGTGTGTTAACCGAACAATATTTCAGGCCAACGTGCCATTGTTGGAACTCTCCTTTCTACATATATTACAAATATCTTGGGCAATTAGACTTCCTCCAGGATTGTAAAGTATTTTCAGAAGGCAGGATGTTTCTTCCCCGAAATCCCGACCAGTCGTCTGCTTTCCAGCGAGGTGAAACTTCTCCTGAGGCACGTACAGTCCGTGAAATACGAGAATAAAGAGAAACTTTCATGGCGTGGCATGCACGTGGTGTTGATATCAATGAAATTTTTGTGTTGTGCTGCTAAAGATTGCGGAATAACGGAAGTAAAGCGTCAACCTCATCTACAGAATAATATTGTTTATGACTCTAAGTAGTTTGTATGGTTCGAATGAGAGGTGTTTCACGATATACGATACAGCGAACGCAGTAGTATTCGGAAGATAGAATCCGGTACATCTTACATGAAAAATTACTTAAGTAAAAGCTTTGTACAATGTGGACGGAAAATACGGTGAATGGTTACAAAAGTCAAATGCGAAAATTATTTTTTCAGCAATTACCAGGCCGTTCAAATCAATCTAGTGTGCTTATTTGTTACTGTGAATTGTCGTCGGTGCACTACTTCACGGTAGAAACGAAACAGCAATAATATCGAGGGATCTGAAGTCGGGTTATGGGAACATTCAGCCTTATTTGCCAGATTAAGCTCTCTGAATTCTGCTTGTTCCCACATATATTTTTTTAGTCCAATTAAGGGGCGTTGCCAGCTGTAAAGGGACAATATATCGCTTAAAAATCAATTTAGGGATGGAATCTTAACAAGAAGAACGTTGACTAAGTGCATCTTACTGCAAGGGAACTACTCGTATTTTGTAAAATCAAAGATTTTCTAAAGGCAAGCTTTCAATGCCAGAGTGATAACTTTCCACCTTGCCCTCGCTGTTGCAATATGTACTGACCCGTTCCTCGTGTTTTGCTGCCTAGTTTGATATCGTTGCTCGTTACTGCACTACAGGCATTCCCAACACACACACACACACACACACACACACACACACACACACCTTCCCATCTGGCCGCCGTATGGTGCCGCTTGAGTCATCACTCCAAATCATGTGTTTCATAATCAGCTGTCCGCAAGTGTTTTCTTTACAAGAAAGCGCTTGACGTTTAGTGCATACAACTGTAGAGAAAATTTATGGACATTGCTGCTTAAAATTTTAATTATTGGCACAAGGGCTTCATAAGTATTCATTGTTTCCTTCACTCTTCGCATAAAACCCACAATAATGCATCTTATTAAGGCCAGGATAGTCGTAGTGTGCTGCCGATCTAAAGCTTTGGCTGGGTCTGTTCTTATCACAATGAGCCTTAGTGAACCTTTTCTTCAACTGAAGATTTACTAGAATAATTTTGTGTGTTAATACATGACAATTTTTTCCGTATTTAACCACTACGACACACGATTCATCGTGGTAATTTCTTCTTAGATACTAGTTTGTGAAGCATACCAGATTTTCAATTCAATCAAGTAAATTTATGTCCATTTGTATAAAATGAAATCGTTAAGAGAGAAAGAAAGAAGGAAAGGTAAGACGACCGTTTAATTGGTGACCTTTGTAAAATTAGCGACTTTTATTAATCATTTAACCCCCGACTACTGTTTAAGAAATGTTTACTATAGCGAAATTGAAATTCCAACATCAGCCGCAATCGGGCATTGAAATAAATTAATGGCACATTTCACACTGTTTAAGATGAACCTGGTGATACTCTACAATGACTAATGGGCAGGGAGACAGGATCAGTTCCATAACTTGCTTGTTCGATTAATGTCTGTGGTTGAGATTTTTACCTACGGTGCCTCTGGAAATGGCTTTATGCAGAATATATTCCTGGTGGGGATATACTTCATCAACGTGTCCTGAATACCTGCGATTCCAGTCGACACTGTGGCAATTTTATGGGATGTGAAACTCCGCGATTCGACGAATACACGCGTGAATACAAGCGAGGAAAAGACTTTTTAACATGATATTGCTCCGGCGTAAAGTCAAGCGCCGGCACGCCAGTCGGAAATGTTGAGCAGACAGGGCTCTGAAGAAGACGTCCGCCAATTGCAAGCTTACCGACCCCTCTCCAGGACAACGCGACGGCAGCGCCATCTACTCGAAAACATACGCGCCGCACCGACTAGCGGCGGCCCAGTTATACCAGTTCTAGAGAATCGTCAAGACCAGCGACCTGGATAGAAGCATGCACTATATTACTTCACTTGTAATAGGACTTATATATGCTGATGAGATTTCTTATTTTGCATGTCGCGCTTTGTTTACGTCACGTCTTGTAAGAGGTATGCGCTGCCTGCGATATAGAATCGCTGACCAGAGAGCAGTGTTGACTGCAGTACGAACTGTGTAACTGTAGCAGTTAGTTGTTGCTAGTCGCTAGTCTGAGGTTGTCTGCGCTTGTCTGCAGTCTGCTCTGGTCGGGAATCTGGAGATGGAGTATTATTGTATAAGGTAAAGAAGCAGCGTCGCGCATATCTAGTAATGTATCTGAACTGTCATCCAAATGTTTTAAAAATGTCCTAATAATAATTTTGGTAATATAAAGCAATTTTTTTTTAAAAAAAGCATTCATTTCAAAAAAATCAGTTGCTTCCTTTCACAAATCACAAATGTAGAGGCCAGCATTGCACGGAGCTGTGCCGAAAAAAATCTTTAGGTAAGAGCAGATATATTCGCCGTTTTTATTGAGGTAAGAATTTTTGCTTTTTATTCATAATGATCTTACAGGGCCACGACGCAGCACTACTGTCGTCCAAATTTTACCAGGTTACTGAATTTATTTTTTATTACGAGGTTTAGGAATTTTTCTGTTTCGTGCTTACATTAAATGACAAAAGAATTTTGTGGGTACATTAAATGTGAATGCATTTGTGCACGGAGATTATAAATGGGAACCAATTTTGTTCTGAGGACACACAAAAATTAGAATCGCTATCCATAATAATTATTTTAATTTCCAATTTATTTTGTGGGGAGGTTACAGTCTGTATTTCATAAAGTTAAGTATTTTTATCATTTCCTGTTGCAATAAAGTTCATTAATACGATTTGCTTGAATAGTTGTCTAGTGATCCGAGAAACAGCTTTCCTAGGCATCCCATATATGACCAGAAGTCAGGATACATCGGTTATGCATTTCCACCTCGGGAATTTCGTTAAATTTTCTTCCATTAGTAACCCAAAAACAAACGTTTTTCGGATACATCCAAACAAACGATTTTATGCTTGCTGTGTTTCCAAGTTTTCCAAAGTGTTTTTGATACAGGATGTATACACTTCTTAAAATTACAGATGCATACACCACATTACAAAGGTTTATACGCCAGCAGCTGTGACCGAGCGATTCTAGGCGTTTCAGTCCGGAACCGCGTTGCTGCTACGGTCGCAGGTTAGAATCCTGCCTCGGGCATGGATGTGTGTGATGTCCTTAGGTTAGTTAGGTTTAAGTAGTTTTAAGTCTAGGAGACTGATGACCTCAGATGTTAAGTCCCATAGTGCTTAGAGCCATTTTGAAAAAAACGTTTTGCATCATCCCGGTTCCCAGAACTCGGGAAGATAGACGTTGACTGTGGATATTGTATCACAGGTACACGCCTCCTGTTGTCTGCAGTTCAACCATGCCTAGACGGTCAGTACCGCGGTTTGATAGCGTCCGCATTGATACTTCGTGCCAGGAAGAGCTCTCAACAAGGGAAGTGTCCAGGTGTCTCAGAGTGAACAAAAGCGATGTTGTTCGGACATAGAGGGGATAGAGACAGTAACTGTCTATGACATGCCTCGCTCAGGCCGCCCAAAGGCTGCTACTGCAGTGGATGACCACTAGCTACGGATTATGGCTCGGAGGAACCCTGACAGCAACGCCACCATGTTGAGTAATGCTTTTCGTGCAGCCACAGGACGTCGTGTTACGACTCAAACTGTGCGCAATAGGCTGTATGAGGCGCAACTTCACTCCGACGTCCATGGCGAGGTCCATCTTTGCAACCAGGACACCATTCAGCGCGGTACAGATGGGCCCACCAACATGGCGAATGAACCGCTCAGGACTGGCATCACGTTCTCATCATCGATGAGTGTCGCCTAAGCCTTCAACCAGACAATCGTCGGATACGTGTTTGGAGGCAACCCAGTCAGGCTGAATACCTTAGACACATTGTCCAGCGAGTGCAGCAGGGTGGTCCAGCGAGTGCAGCAAGGTGGAAGTTCCCTGCTGTTTTGGGGTGGCATTATGTGGGCCGACGTACGCCGCTGGTGGTCATGGAAGGCACCGCAGCGGCTGCACGATACGTGAATGCCATCCTCCGACAGATAGGCAACCATTTCGGCAGCATACTGGCGAGGCATTCGTCTTCATGGACGATAATTCGCTCCCCCATCATGCACATCTTGTGAATGGTTTCCTTCAGGATAACGACATCGCTCGACTGGAGTGGCCAGCATGTTCTCCAGACATGAACCCTATCGAACATGCCTGGGATAGATTGAAAAGGGATGTTTACGGACGACGTGACCCACCAATCACTCTGAGGGATCTACGCCGAATCACCGTTGAGGAGTGAAATAATCTGGACCAACAGTGCCTTGATGAACCTGTGGATAGTATGCCACGACGAATACAGGCGTGCATCAATGCCAGAAGATGTGCTACTGGGTATTAGAGGTACCGGTGTGTACAGCAATCTGGATCACCACCTCTGAAGGTCTCGCTGTATGGTGGTACAACATGCTATGTGTGATTGTCATGAGCAATGAAAAGGGCGGAAATGATGTTTATGCTGACCTCTATTCCAATTTTCTGTACAGGTTCCGGAACTTTCGGAGCCGAGATGTTAAACTTTTTTTGATGTGTGTAGAATATGAATAGACCACTCACTCATGCCTGCACCATATATCGCTAATATTTTACTTCAAAAGACGAAATCTGAGATATTCACTTGTCGCCTATATGTCTGCAACTCTTCCTGCAGTGTTTCCTTGCATCTTGTCAAGCAGGATGAGTGTCGATCCATTGCGTAGGATAAGTATGTTGTTATAGATGCAGTGACCTTTTAAATGAGGAAATTCACATATACAGGGTGTTTCAAAAATGACCGGTATATTTGAAACGGCAATAAAAACTAAACGAGCAGCGATAGAAATACACCGTTTGTTGGAATATGCTTGGGACAACAGTACATTTTCAGGCAGACAAACTTTCGAAATTACAGTAGTTACAATTTTCAACAACAGATGGCGCTGCGGTCTGGGAAACTCTATAGTACGATATTTTCCACATATCCACCATGCGTAGCAATAATATGGCGTAGTCTCTGAATGAAATTACCCGAAACCTTTGACAACGTGTCTGGCGGAATGGCTTCACATGCAGATGAGATGTACTGCTTCAGCTGTTCAGTTGTTTCTGGATTCTGGCGGTACACCTGGTCTTTCAAGTGTCCCCACAGAAAGAAGTCACAGGGGTTCATGTCTGGCGAATAGGGAGGCCAATCCACGCCGCCTCCTGTATGTTTCGGATAGCCCAAAGCAATCACACGATCATCGAAATATTCATTCAGGAAATTAAAGACGTCGGCCGTGCGATGTGGCCGGGCACCATCTTGCATAAACCACGAGGTGTTCGCAGTGTCGTCTAAGGCAGTTTGTACCGCCACAAATTCACGAAGAATGTCCAGTTAGCGTGATGCACTAATCGTTTCGGATCTGAAAAATGGGCCAATGATTCCTTTGGAAGAAATGGCGGCCCAGACCAGTACTTTTTGAGGATGCAGGGACGACGGGACTGCAACATGGGGCTTTTCGGTTCCCCATATGCGCCAGTTCTGTTTATTGACGAAGCTGTCCAGGTAAAAATAAGCTTCGTCAGTAAACCAAATGCTGCCCACATGCATATCGCCGTTATCAATCCTGTGCACTATATCGTTAGCGAATGTCTCTCGTGCAGCAATGGTAGTGGCACTGAGGGGTTGCTGCGTTTGAATTTTGTATGGATAGAGGTGTAAACTCTGGCGCATGAGACGATACGTGGACGTTGGCGTCATTTGGATCGCAGCTGCAACACGGCGAACGGAACCCCGAGGCCGCTGTTGGATCACCTGCTGCACTAGCTGCGCGTTGCCCTCTGTGGTTGCCGTACGCGGTCGCCCTACCTTCCCAGCACGTTCATCCGTCACGTTCCCAGTCCGTTGAAATTTTTCAAACAGATCCTTTATTGTATCGCTTTTCGGTCCTTTGGTTACATTAAACCTCCGTTGAAAACTTCGTCTTGTTGCAACAACACTGTGTTCTAGGCGGTGGAATTCCAACACCAGAAAAATCCTCTGTTCTAAGGAATAAACCATGCTGTCTACAGCACACTTGCACGTTGTGAACAGCACACGCTTACAGCAGAAAGACGATGTACAGAATGGCGCACCCACAGACTGCGTTGTCTTCTATATCTTTCACATCACTTGCAGCGCCATCTGTTGTTGAAAATTGTAACTACTGTAATTTCGAAAGTTTGTCCGCCTGAAAATGTACTGTTGTCCCAAGCATATTGCAACAAACGGTGTATTTCTATCGCTGCTCGTTTAGTTTTTATTGCCGTTTCAAATATACCGGTCATTTTTGAAAAACCCTGTATATTCGTTGCTAAGAATGGAGAAGACCTGTAAATTTGGGCGATAAACTGTCTTTGCTAGACAGTACGACAATTGTCATATAGCAGCATCAGGGATACAGTCTCAAATAAGGCATGCGACTGGTGGTTTGAGCTCGTATACTTTAGCTTGAGCCCCGTAAATGAGAATGTAATATATATTGTATTTTGAGTCTGAAACTGGAAAATTCAAGTATGCTGTAAGGCGCATCAAACATTAGACTGGTGACGTGTAATGTACGAGAATGGTAAGTTCTGCATGGACTGGACTTCAAACAGAACACTGACTGGGAACAGTGTGCTCGTCGTTGCGGTAGTTTAATTTGACCGACAAAGGAGCTAGCATGGAGGAGGTTATCAAGAACAGGTCATGGTCTTCTCTGGACCCCTTTTTTGCAAAGACTGCCGCTCTTCGTCACAGCATTTCTACTCGTATACTACTAATGAAATGGCTGTTCACAAGAATGGAAAACGAGGTAGTCATTAGAATGCTACCGGATTTTGTTTTCGTCTTATGATTTTTCTTCCTTGTACAGGTCACAATCTACGGTGAAAGGCTGCGAATTATCAAGAACAAAGAGCAGCAACGAAACTATCTTCAGAAACGAATTCAAAAAGTCATTAGAGTCGATGGAAATAGGACTCAATATATATATGTATATATTGTCCGATTTGACTAAACTGAACATAGTACTGCTCTGGATTGCAGCGTTTGTGTCCCGCCAAGCAGATGCTTTAATAGCGTCCCAGTAAGAAAGGATACATGAAACCAAAAAAAATTAAAAAATATCAAGCTAATGATACTGTTGTACAAAATCTGTGTGTCTGCGAAATGAGTGGTTGAAATAAGCCACAACTGGAAAAAATAGTCAACTGTGTCCAAAGATAAGTAACAGAAGAAGTAGTATTCGTATTATGTATTGACATAGCAGATAGTGTTAGTTGATGTCGCAGACTTCTAGCAAGGGCTCGAGTATGTATATAGAAGCATTATTCGATAAAAATTTATGACTGCAGTCGGACCTGAGGGGAGTCTGGCAACTAGCCTTCGGTATATATATAAAAAAGCTGAGTTGTACATTTCATAAAATTGCTTACACAGTCATAACTGGTATCAGACGAGTCCTACATATGCCTTACTGTGGGATGGCTGTAAGTGGAACGATCACAGACCCGTTTGTAGATTAAGCTGATGGCAAGCTTCGATTTATTGCCACCGTAAACAGCGGCAGCAACAGTAGAAGTAGTAGTAGCAGTAGTAGTAGTAATTTTATTTATACGCAGATCTCCTTTACAAGGCTATTAGACACGTGTTGGTATTACAATTTAAGAACAATGTATTGGGAAACTGGTGTTTGCCTAAGTAAGAGATTTTAGAACGTCTGCATGACCCACAGTAGAATACTGCTCAAATATTCTGTATCCGTGTAAGGCTCGACTGAAAGAGAAAGTACGGTAGGTTAGAATTTAACGCCCTGTCGACAGCAAGACCATCAGAGCTAGTGTACAGGCTTGATTCGGGAAGGATGCTGAATAAATTTGGGACAGTGTCCTCTTCAGAGGAAGCATCACAGGATTACCTGAAGAGTTAAAAAAAAGAAAAAAACAGAAAACGTAAGTCAGGAAGGCTTTAGAGGAATTTGAATCACCGTTCTCGTGGGTGAAAGTCCAGACATTAGCAATGCGGCCCGTGTTCGGTCTGATTGCTGATTGCTTCGAGGCTGGAGGAAAGCAGGACTTCCCATCTTCTGAAGCACGGTACTTATTGTGATGTTCAGTCTCATCTTCGCTTGTGTAGACTACAGTGTACAAAGGTCGTTGCAAGTGGTAATCATTCTGAAATCTTGATTGTCATAATTGAAAACGAGCGTGGCTGGAAAGGGATTTGAACGCGCCGCTCTCTTAAAGGTGCAATTAGCGGGAAGTTATTAAGGAAACAGGTGAATTTTTATGCTACTTTGTAAAAGCGCTGTCAACTTAAAACTTGTTTTGGCGATAGTATTTATTCCGCAATGTTTCAGCGACACAGGTTTCCTCCATGATTTAAACGATTTACGTTTTATTTCCGCATAACAATCGCTACTTTAAGCGGCCGGCAAATAAAATACACTCAGTTTTGAGTAAGCGGAGATGTTTCGATATATCTGTGAGCGTGTCTTATGACCTCCTCTCCCGTTGCACGTGTCATAAGCTTGCTTTTCGTTTGAGCACGGTGTATGAAGTACTAGGAACAGAACAAGATTATAACAGCCCTGGTGAAACAACGTCAGCCGTGAACGAGCGTGTAGAATGAAACGAAGCAGAATATAGCCCATTATGTCAAGTCTCATGAATGAGGAACAGTCTGTGCGGCACAAAGGGCGGGCCCGTGTCATGGCCCAGTTCTCCCCCATGCCTGTGACGATACTGTCACAGCCCTGCAGCTATTTCCAAATGCGTTCCAAACTACTGGACAGCGTCAAGCGCTCAGCGCCCTACTCGGCAAGCACCAAGCAGGGAGGCACACAGTACACGAAGCTTCAATTTAACAACGCTCTGCAACTAGGTGAAAAATAAAAAGTTAAAAAAATGCATGTGGCAAATTTGATGTGTCTAGGATATACAGGAGTGATTTTACGAGGGCTATTCGGAAAGTAAGGAAAGATAGGTCGGGAAATGGAAACCACAATGAAAATCAAGACTTGTGTTTGCAACGGTTAGCTACACCTTCCAGCTAATTCTCTACACAGTCGCCGCTCAGACTTGGACATCTGTCGTAGCGTCGTACCAACTTTTCAATTCCCTCATTATAGAAAACAGCCGCCAGGGCTTTTCGACAATTTTCTACTCTGGACTGCAGCTCGTTGATTGTGTCAAAATATTGTCTTCATAGCCAGCGGTTCATTTGAGCAGAGATGAACTTCAGGGGTAGCCAATTAGGGGCTGTATTGTGGGTGATCAAACACTTCCTATAGAAAACGCTGCAGGAGCATCTTAATTGCCCGTGCAGAGTGAGGCCTAGAATTGTCATGTAGCCGGCCGGAGTGGCCGAGCGGTTCTAGGCGCTACAGTCTGGAACCGCGCGACCGCTACGGTCGCAGGTTCGAATCCTGACTCGGGCATGGATGTGTGTAATGTCCTTAGGTTAGTTAGGTTTCAGTAGTTCTAAGTTCTAGGGGACTGATGACCTCAGAAGTTAAGTCCCATAGTGCTCAGAGCCATTTGAATCGTCATGTAGAACGAACCGCATGACAGTTACGTTATGTGGATTGCATAGGTTCAGGCAAAATCCTTCGTCAGACCCTCATACTTGGCAGGAGACTAATTTCTAGCCATCTTTACGTTCTCACTGCGAGATCAGAACTGAAAAGAGCGACATGATGCGATCGACGGGCGTACTAGACAGTGCCCAGTGCATCTGTGCAATGCTTCATCAGATTTTCACCGTATTTTCTATTTCGTGACCGATCGTTCCTTACTTTCCGAATAATCCCTGTAATAATTGTGATAAATATTATACCGGAAAGACTGGCGCTCTTTTAGTGTCACGCAACAAAACTCCCATATCGTTGCATTTAGCAAAAACTGGTCAGTAGTCATACTATGAAGAACATTGAGAATAGTATGCGTATTCTCCACGGGGTGCAAAAGCACCGTGCTCTCTGTTATAAGAACTTGAAATTTATGAAGCTAGAAAACACAATCCAACAAGAATACTCAATGGACATTTTATATCCAATGCTTACTTTGCTTTTTGTGACAAGGTTCTACATTTATCACTGAAACCGCTTATATATATGTCTTGTTGTTGCCTAATATAGAGCTCATTACCACATTCGCTTCATTTTCGTACGTTGATCTTGTTATTCTCGTGTTTGAGTTTCCCTTATCTGTTTTGTATAATATATTTCATTAACTAGATAATGTTATTAAGTGACTGGTACAATGTTTTCTTTTTCTTTTCTTTGAACTGCATGTCGCGTGGTTTGAGAGGCCCTCTGGCGGTTCAGTTCCTCCGAAGACTTCTCGCCCATGCTACAGTCTGGCGGCTATGCCAACAGAGGGTGCTCTGATTTCTTTCCGTCTCGTTTCAATCATTTAGCTTATTTCACTAATTATTTATTTCATTTTTATATGCTGTTAGCTCCATATGTTTGTCCTTGTTTGTGTTATTTATTTTTCTAAAATCACTGCAAGAGCATCTCAGAACACTTAAGCATTTCCTTTTTAACAATTTTAAATTAAACTTTATTCTTGCTTTTAAGTTATTGATTTTATCGCTGTAATATCTTGTACGCTCGATAAATCCACCCCCACTTCGTTTTTCCTCTCCTTCCTCCCTTTTCTTTCCCATCATCTGTCCACGTTTCCCCCGTCTGCCCTCGGCTGTGGTGTGTCATATTTGTGGCAACTTTTTAGTGAAGTGTTCAAGTGTTCGTCTTTCCAAAGTGTTGCAAACAGATATCATGCTGTCGCTGGGTGTGATTTTTATATCTCTTGCGAACAGAAACCAGACTGTTGTCGTGTTTTTTAATTGTCTGTATTATTTTACATGTCTGCTTCCTGTGTCTTATTAGCACAACCAACCCTTTGTTTTATGTTCCACAATTTTCCGCCATTTTACCATTTAAGTTACCGATTTTATCTTCATTGTTTTTTTAAACAAGTTCTGTAGGCTGAAGAGCGGCGTACTAAGCTGCTGCCAGCCCGCCCCCTATGGAGGGGGGGGGGGGGGAATCTAAACTCAATAAAGAAGAAAAAAAAGCGATAAACCCACTCCCCCTCATCTGTCCTGGTCCCCCCCCCCCCCCCCTCCAACTGCCATTGCCTGTGGTGTGTGTCATCTTCGTGCCGACTTTTCAGTGCAGTGTTTCCAGTGATTGTTACGTGTTGTGCGTCTTTTCCGAAGTGTTGGGAACGGACATCATACTGTTACTGGGTGTGATTTTTATATCTCTTGCGAACAGAAACCAGACTGTCGCCGTGTTTTTTTAATTGTCCGTCTACTATTTTCCCCTGTCTGCTTCCTGTGTATTTTATTATCATCGCCCACCACTTGTTTTATGTTTTAACTTTCCACACTTTTCCGCCGTTTTACAATTTATGTTACCGTTTTATCGCCTGCTTTTATTGTTTCTTATCTTCTTATGTTTTAAAAATTCTGTACGCTGAAGAGCAGCGTACTGCCAGTCCGCCCCCTTCGGGGGGAATCTAAATCCAACAAAGGAAAAAGAAAGATAAACCCACTATAGTCTTTCCCTACAGTATATATCTTTTTAGTATATTTTGTAAAACTATGTAATCGATGAATACGTGTAGACTACTGTACTGCAGGTTGTTATGAACAGTGCCACTATTAACGGAATGACTAGAGGACCGGCTTTGTAGCCTAGGTTACACAGTATTTTAAATATGTGCGACGATGCTAAGCTTATTTTGTGGGTATTTTTTTATGAAACCAACACGGCTCCATTATGCACTGATGACAAAACTCATGGGATACCTCCTAATATCGTGTCGGATCTCCTTTTGCCCGATGTAGAGCAGCAAATCGATGTGGCATGGACTCGACAAGTCGATGGAAGCCCCTGCAAAAATATTGAGCCATACTGACTCTATAGCTGTCCATAATTGCGATGGTGCGGCCGGCGCAGGATTTTGTGCACGAACTAACCTCTCGATTATTTTCGATAAATGTTCGAGGGCATTCATGTTGGGCGATCTGGGAGGTCAAATTATTCGCTCAAACTGTCCGGAATGTTCTTCAAACCCATTGCAGACAACTGTGGCCCTGTGACATGGCGATGGCGCATTGTCGTCCACAAAAATTCCATCGTTGTTTGGGAACATGTAGTCCATGAATGGGTGCAAATAGTAGCCACGCACTAACCCTACCATCAGCTCTTACCAACTAATATCGGGACTCATCTGACTAGGCCAAGGTCTCCCAATCGTCTAGGGTCCAATCAATATGGTCACGAGCCCAGGAGAGGCGCTGCAGGCGCTGTTCCAATGTATACGTTCGTGGTACGTTCCACATTGGTTTCTGCGGTTATTTCACACAGTGTTGCTTGTCTGTTAGCACTGACAATTCTACGCTCTCGGTCGTAAAGTGAAGGTCGTTGGAAACTGCGTTGTCCGCGGTGAGAGGTAAAGCCTAAAATTTAGTATTCTCGACACATTCCTGACACTATGGATCTCTGAATATTTAATTCCCTAACGATTGCCGAAATGGAATGTCCCATGTGTCTAGTTCCATCTACCATTCCGCGTGCAAAATCTGTTAATTACCGTCGCGCGGCCATCATCACGTTGGAAATCTGTTCACATGAATCACCTGAGTACAAATGGCATCTCCGCGCTGCAGAATATATTGGGGCATCAAGGATTGCCCGGTCTGAGGATGGAAGTTCAAGCCATGGGGCTACGCCTTCAATAATAAAATTGACATTAAAACAATAGCTTTTTGGTTGTCATGTTTTTTTCTGCTTTTAAATGATTTAAAAATACATTAGCTGTATAGTAAAATTTATTTTATTTCTTTATTTTTTCTTTTTTTCATTCGCTCACACATTCACACAATATATATTTTACTCACACATACATATTACAGTTAACACATTCTCACACTCATTCATTCACATTTTTTGTATAAGATAATAATAATAAATAAATAAATAATAAATACAATAAAATAAGATTAAAAATAATTAAAATAAAATAAATTAAGATAAAATAAAATTAAAAGTAAAATTATTAAAATTGTTAAAATTATTGAACTTATATAAAAAAATATGTACACAAGATGTGTAGTCTTGTTATTCGCGTAGGTCATCGGGCCATCTGGTGGAGGCCAGGTAGTGCACCCTGTGTCCAAGTTCTCGTACAAGTTCATTATCTGACTGTTGTGTGTTTTCATAAAAGGTTTTTGCAGTGGTTCTGAATCGGTCTTTCAAATAGGGTACCCTTGCGAGTTGGTGAAGTTCATTCGTTGGGAACCGGTATGGCACATGGAGTGCTCTTTTCAGAGCACGATTCTGAATTCTTTGTGGCCGTTGTATGTGGGTTGGAGCAGCATTGCCCCACGCGACAGCGGCGTAGTCTAAGACTGGTCGCACCAGTGTAAGGTACAGTATCACCCCCAGTCTTGATGGTAGTGTTGACGCTGGATTTAATAATTTAATAATGTACCATTCTTCTCCTGGCTTTCTCTCGAATATCTTCTATATGAGGTTGCCATGTCAATCGCCTGTCAAGGGTCACACCCAAGTATTTTGCTGTTTTTGACCACGGGACTGGGGTGCCCCTTATCTCAATGGCCTGGATGTTAGGTGGAAGTGGTCTTCTGCAAATTGCTATTGCCTGCGTCTTTGTGGCGTTGAAAGACAGTCGCCATTTCGTTGCCCATTCACTCAGCTTATTACATGCTTGTTGCAGTCTTGCCTGGCAGCTCCGTCAAAGCACTGCCCTTTTATACCTCGTGTATGCGATACTACCGCCGTTTCTATACGTGCCTATCGTTATTTCATGCCTCGTCATTTCAGTGTATTAGGTTAACCCTGTCATATTTTAAGCACATTTTCCACATGCTTGAAAGTAATACTTTTCATTATGGCATATTTTATTGTTTTAAGATTGATTGTCCAGTAGATTTATTTCCGTTTTCCCATGTTTTTCTCCAGATCTGAAGATCGTTGTCGCTGACCGAAACCGGCAGTCTAAAGGCAGAACCATTTTATGATCATAGACGGAAATAAAGTTATTCTACGATTTCTGGATCAGTGTTCTATTCGCGAGTATGCTGCATCTTATTATATGAGGCGCCACTGACAGCCAATATCCCTCTAACCCGGATATCCACTCACAATCAGGCTCTGGAGATTTACAGCCTTTCACCCGATTAACAGATTTCATGGATCTAATAGATTTCATATTCACGATAAGCGAAATAAAAAAGATATTTGCCGAAGCAGCGATGTTACCCAAAATTACGTACAGGACGCTAATCATCGGAGCTAAGGAATTTACTTTAAGTGGGCGGGTCTCTGCAAGCATAGTACATTACTTCAGTAAACACTTTGCTTTCCTCTTTGACGGGAATTCAGGCCGCTGTAAGGGACGCTAGAGAAGTCCCCTGACAGGTTATTAAGAGATGTATGAATTGTTTGGTCATAGAAGGACGGTGGAGGGAATGCGATGTAGCCTGTTCAAAGTAATGATTTACGCTGAGCTAACTTAAATTCAATTTCGAATAACCGAAATCAGGGAGACTGGGATGTAAACAATGTGCCCAATTTCAACACATTGCTTGTTATTATCAAGTGAGACAAACAAGATCTTGACGGGTACTCCGAGAAATCCCTTTAGCTAACACTCCTACAATGCTAACAACACAGCACATAGTGAATTCATAACTATATCGGAGTGTGGGCTGTTTGGAAACTTCCTGGCAGACTAAAACGGTATGTTAAATCGGGACTCAACTCGAAACCTAGTCCTTAACGGGCAAGTGCTCTTACCGACTGTATTATACGGACACAGCTCACGACCTGTCCTCACAGCTTTACTTCCGCCAGAACCTCTTCTTGTAACTTGCATTTTGCACGTGAGTTCCCCCATATGTCATGCAGTGCTTCAGTACTGGAACTTGCAGAGAGAGAGATTTCAACACTGCGAAGGTTTGGTTTTTCATTGATAAGTTTGCTGTTATACCTTTAAGCAGGAGTACGCTTCTCGTTCTGTCTCGTGTCTGATGCAACTAAAACGTATTAGGTAACAGACAAGATACGGCAACCAGTTACGTAGCCAATACACGACCATATCGAGTGCAACTATTTAAGATTCCTTGGTAGAGGAAATGGGAGACCATAACGAGAACATTGAGAAAAATTATTTTAAAGGCTCCGAATTAGCAAATGATGTATGCGTCGTCTTTTTATAAGTTAGAAGTATAAACAATAAAACGAGCTTAATTTTGTCAAATCAGTCGCAAACTGCATTTCGTTTAACTGTTCGATTCAATGGAACGGAAAGTCAAACACTGCTACGTGCAACAGATATACAGAATACAACATGGGTATGTTCATAAAAACACATTCTGTGTACTGAGTAATGTTAATTACATTTTGATAAGAAGAACTACTCGGAAAATTCTGTTAACTACGAAAAATAGCTGGAAAGAAAAGTAGAAATGATATTAAAATTCAGAGTACGCTTGAAGTTCTACTTTATAGTGAGTACTATGATACGAATTTAATCGAGTTACGAAATAAAAGTTCTAGGATTGGTAAGCGATATATTTATGAAATAATTTTATTTACAAGAACGAACTCCATATTGTATTCTCCAGACGTATTGTGTTAATTGATATTCTTTGTTTGACGACGTCTGTACGTGCCGACATAAATAGCACTGATTCACAATTTTTTTTTATCGTAACTCATACTTTTTGAGTATTTCGGGGCAAATAACCATTACGTTTCGAACAATTCCCGCCGGCCATGTGCGATAACCTGCCAGGCGCGATAATCTGCGAAAGATTAAACAGAAAAGAAATCTTCATATTAAACACAGACTTCTCTCAAACAACGGATGAAATCTTGATTAATATGATATATGAAATTTAGTGAGGAAGGTCTCACGTGACCAGCCCGATGACGAAGGTCAATGACACCGTACAATATTCAGAGCATGCCACTCCAGCGACAAGACATTCAGAATATTTTCAATTCTTTTGAAAGACTTGAGTTCCAAGTAAACAAGACTCATCAAAAATGCATAATATAAACACCACCGAAACTATGATACGGGCAATCGTACCATGCACTGAATACACAAACAGCAGTATCGACAGTCACAAAATTGGGAATAGTAACGACGGCTCAACCGTGCAGTGATGTTTGTACTGCATTTAACTAGTGCTAAAGGCATTTTTAGTATGTTAGCTCATCCCCAAGGCTTTAAAACCGGTGTACATACAGGCTGAAAATTTCTCATAATCATGTCTAACTACAGCGCCAACTGTTTCACGCATGGGAAAGAAATTCACGTTAATAATGGTATTTAGCAATCACTATAATTAATTTTCAGGTCCTGCCGAGGTTAAATCAATGTTTCGTTCCCAAATACACAGTGCCACGTCAAAACGCGTAACTCGAGCAAATCCGTAAATAGCTGAACATAGTTGATCATCTCCATCTATAGAACAATTTTCCGCAAAGGACAAATAAAAATTAAGAAAACATTTGTCCATGTTATTTCCACTATAACAAGACAGATAGTGAAAGCACATAGTTGACAGCAGAACATGGACTGTTTGAGGACAGTGGTTGGGCGCCAGGAGTCGCCGGCTCGGTGCGGGCGGCGTCCTTACCTGTTCTGCGCGCAGCATTTTCGGAGCGCACCTCCCCCGCGACCGCCGGCGCGCCACTAACCTGCCATGGCTGTGCGCACCGTGCTGTCAGTTGCCTCGGCCACCCCGCTCCCACACCGCCACCGTACCTACACGGCGGGATCGATGTCGCGACTGCCGCCGCTCCGTGACAGAAGCCGATCAATAGAGCCACGCCGAGCAATGCTGCCAACTGCGCGTCCTCGGAGCGCGTGCTCTTCCAGTAGCGCGAGTAGTCGATATAGCGCGGGACGCTCAAATGTTGGCGACATGCGCGGCGGCGCTCAAGTGCTTTTCGCGCAGCTTCCTCGGTGATCACGAGAGTGACATCTGGCGCAGATGTTCGCTGTACCACTTCACCGACAATACGAAAAATTCGCCAAGAAAAAAACACACCCTCAGTGAGAGGGGGCACCGGCTTCGGGATAAGCGATGTCGAGGGTAATAACCTGAATTTCGGTCTATGTGTAAAGCATTCAGTTATGAGGTCTGAGATCCATCCAGTTCTCCAAGCATTGCTTAAAACTAAAGGTCTGTCCACGTGTAACGATTTGGTGGCGCACATCACATATGCGCAGGCAAATTGTGGCGTGCGTGCCAGAAATGTGCGCAATGCGACATGTACGCAAACCTGAAAATTGTAGGCTAAGGTCTGAGCAAAATTGCTCAAATTTGTGAGAAGAAATCACAAACAAATTGTAGCATGTGAACTGGAAATCACCACTAATTTTGAGCGCGACACGTTTTTGAATAATCCATTTTTTGGGAATAGTGTTTCTCGTCATTGCGTGCACAATAAATTCTTAAATGGTTGATACGCGTCAGTCCTCTAGAGAGTTCATTGGTGAATTTATTGAAATAAAACTCAAGACAAAACAAGAAAAAGAAGAAAAAAGCACATCACAAAGGAATTATTCTAATGGGTCGCAAATAAATAGAAGTGATGTGCATGACAAGACAAACAAATGATTTCAGTTTCAGAAAAACTGTCCAGAGTCTCCAGACACGTCCACTGCCTGGAATCTCACTGACTGGAGTAGAATTGTCTTCAGTGCTTTGAACTTAGTCCCGATGTTTCCAGAATGAGATTTTCACTCTGCAGCGGAGTGTATGCTGATATGAAACTTTCTGGCAGATTAAAACTGTGTGCCGGACCGAGACTCGAAATCGGGACCTTTTCCTTTTGCGGGTAAATGCTCTACCATCTGAACTACCCAAGCACGACTCACGCCCCGTCCTCACAGCTTTACTTCCGCCAGTACCTCGTCTCCTACTTTCCAAACTTCACAGAAGCTCTCCCGCGAACCTTGCAGAACTAGCACTCCTGGAAGAAAGGATATGGCGGAGACATGGCTTAGCCACAGCCTGGGGGATGTTTCCAGAATGAGATTTTCACTCTGCAGCGGAGTGTGCGCTAATATTAATCTGCCAGGAAGTTTCATATCAGCGCACACTCCGCTGCAGATTGAAAATCTCATTCTGGAAACGTCCCTCAGGCTGTGGCTAAGCCATGTCTCCGCTATATCCGTTCTTCCAGGAGTGCTAGTTCTGCAAGGTTTGCGGGAGAGCTTCTGTGAAGTTTGGAAAGCAGGAGACGAGGTACTGGCGGAAGTAAAGCAGTGAGGACGGGGCGTGAGTCGTGCTTGGCTAGTTCAGATGGTAGAGCACTTGATCGCGAAAGGCAAAGGTCCCGAGTTCGAGTCTCGGTCCGGCACACAGTTTTAATCTGCCAGGAAGTAGGAACGCTTTGGTTGTTATCCGCGGCACCCTTACAGCACAGCGGTTCGTCTGCAATATTCTACGCCTCGTTTTGTTGCCCTTCGTGGTAAGCCGTCATGGACTTACATTTCAGCAAGGTAACACCAATAACGTTCTACGAGTCGGGGGGTCGAATGTCACAAGTTTGATCGTGGTAGGGGAGCTAGAAAATGTGAAAAGGGAAATTCTAAGGCTCAGTCTAGATATAGCACGGGTCAGTGAAGTGAAATGGAAAGACGACGAGGATTTTTGATTAGATGATTATAAGATAATAGCAGCAGCAGAAAAGGCTATAACGAGAGTAGGATTCGTTATGAATAGGAAGGTGCGGCAGAGATTGAATCACTGTGAACAGTTCTGTGATAGGGGTGTTCTCCTCAGAGTCGACAGCAAACCAACAGCGACAACGATAGTTCAGATATACATGGTTCAAAAATGGCTCTGAGCACTATGGGACTTAACATCTGAGGTCATCAGTCCCCTAGAACTTAGAACTACTTAAACATAACTAACCTGAGGACATCAAACACATCCATGCACGAGGCGGGATTCGTACCTGCGACCGTAGTAGCAGCGCGGTTCCAGACTGAAGCGCCTAGAAGCGCACAGCCACACCGGCCGGCTCAGATATACATACCGACGTCACAAGCAGTAGAGATAGAGAAAGTACTTGACGATGTTGAGCGGCTAATTCAGTACGTAAAAGGAGACAAAAATCGACTAGTCATGGGGGATTGGAATGCGGTTGTGGGGAAGGAGCTGAAGAAAGGGTTACAGAAGAATATGGGCTTGGGACAAGGAATGAGGGAGGAGAAAGACTAATTGAGGTCTACAATAAAAATCAGTTAGAAACAGCGAATATTCTGTTCAGGAATCACAAGAGGAGGAGGTGTGGTTGGAAAAGGTTGGAAGATCCGGGAAGATTTCAATTAGATTGTATCATGATCAGGCAGAGATTCGGAAATCAGATATTGGATTGTAAGGCGTACCCAGGAGCAGATAAAAACTCCGGTTACGAATTGGTAGTGATGAAGAGTAAGCTGAAGTTTAAGAGACTAGTCAAGAAGAATCAGTGAGCAAAGAAATGGGATGCTGAAGTACTGAGGAATGAAGAGATACGCTTGCAGTTCTCAGAGACTAAAGATACTTTGATAATGAGTAGCTCAGTAGGCAGTACAGTAGAAGAGGAATAGACATCTCTAAAAACGGCAATCACAGTTGCTGAAAAGAAAAACACAGTTACAAAAAAGTAACTGCGTGGAAACCATGGATAACATAACAAACACTTCAGCTGATCGATGAAAGAAGGAAGTACAAAAATGTTCTGGGAAATTTAGGAATACG
This sequence comes from Schistocerca piceifrons, assembly GCF_021461385.2. Taxonomy (NCBI): domain Eukaryota; kingdom Metazoa; phylum Arthropoda; class Insecta; order Orthoptera; family Acrididae; genus Schistocerca; species Schistocerca piceifrons. The sequence goes on from NC_060138.1 coordinate 279,672,681, forward strand.
GAAATAGAAGTCACTTAGCTTCTCTGCATTTTCCGTGCAGAACTGTGAAGAACTGTCACAGCATACAGAAAAGTCAAAACAACTTGCGGTGAAATTAAAAGGAATGGTAGTAACATTAAGAGTGCAATGGGAATTCCACTGTTAAATGCGGAGGAGAGAGTGGTAGATGGGGAGAGTACGTTGAAGATCTCCGTGAGGGCGAACGACTTGTCTGAGGACGTGGCAGAAGAAGAAACACGAGCTGATATACATGAGATAGGGGACCCAGTATTAGAATTAGAATTTAAAAGAGCTTTGGAAGGCTTAAGATTGAAGACGGCAAAGGGATAGATAACGTTCCATTAGAACTTCTAAAGTTATTATGGGAAGTGTCAACGAAACGACTATTCTCGTTGCTGTGTAGAATGTATGAGTCTGGCGAAATACCTTCCGACTTTCGGAAGGAAAATATCATCCACACAACTCCGAATATTACAAGAGCCGACAAGTGCGAGAATTATCTCAAAATCAGCTTAACAGCTCATGAATCCAAGTTGCTTACAAGAATAACATACAGAAGAATGGAAACGAAAACTGAGGATGTGTTAGATGACGGTCAGTTTGGCTTTAGGAAAGGTAAAGGAACCAGAGAGGAGTCCTGACATTGCGGATAGTAATGGAAGCAAGACTAAAGAAAAATAGAGACACGTTCACAGGATTTGTCTACCTGGCAAAAGCGTTCGACAGTGTGAAATATTGCAAAGAACTCGACATTCTGAGAAAAATAGGGGTGAACTATAGGGAGAGACGGGTAATATACAATATGTACAAGAGCCAAGAGGGAATGTGTTACACCTATATCGATAAGAAGTAGGTTTATACTATGTAACTGTGTATCTGTGATTATGATGTGTTTGTTCTCTGTTACTTAAGGTTGTAACAACAACGACGCTGTACTATTGTACATATGAGTAATTTTTTTCCATCTGATTTTTCGATAAACTTGTGTAATTGATGTTCTGATTTCAATTTTTGTTTGTTTCACGCCATTGTGTTAAGAAAACTGTAAATAAGTTTCAAGGTGACTATTAATGTTGATGTCAAATGTTAAGTAATATTGTAATAGAATTGAAATGTAACAAATGTTGAGACTGTTGTAAGATGTTTAAAATTGTAACTGTGCGTCTGGTCCATACGTAGGCAGTGTGTTAGGATATGTAGAATGCAGAACCTCGGGTGAATACGCGGTCTGTCAGGGAGCGGTAAAAGGTGGATGGCAGGCGAGCGCGGGAAAATGCGCGCAGGCACTGCACGGCACAACAGGCACAGTATTAGCTGGAGTTTGGCATTGGTTTGAGCAACACCTTCTGGAGCGAGGAGGCTCTCCTGGAAGACATAGCTTCACTGAGCCTCGGGTATGCTGTTCCAACGCCCACACAGCATGGCAAAATTCCATAGGCACTAAATGGAAAAGTATTGCGACGCTAAGAAGAATTAAAGTGCCGATACATCAAGAGCCATAGCTGTGGTTGTATGTGTGCTCTGTGCCTCGCCATTTCGCCGCCCGCCAACCGCCGCATCGATACTAGCAGGTTGAAACTTTTAGTACTGTAGCCGTGTGGATCAGAGAGTGAACTGTATTTGTTTGGTGCAATAATAACCTAAATTTTACCAGAACTTTCCAATCATTTAATTATTCTCACAACTAACCTAGACAGGGTCCTTTCCAAATGTTGTGCAATCCGAGTGTCCCGAAACGAAAATTAAAATTTTTGTTAATAATAATTATTTGAAGAACTAGCTATGTTAGAATGGTGTTTAAAGAAATGTTTTGTTAATGAACCAGTAAATGAATAACGAAGGTCTAACAAAGTTGAAAGATAACTTTAGTATTGATATAGTAATGAAGTTTATTATTTCGAGACAGAGTTAAAGGCATTTAAATGAGCAGTAAATAAGATGAAAAGAGTAGTAACTTATATACTGGAAATCTTGAACGCATAATACACTCAGTAATCAATTTTTTAAATACAGCGATCATAACAGTTTCAGGGTCCCCCCTCATTCATTTGAATTCTGAAGTGTTCTAAATTGGTTTGACCAACAAAAGTTAAAGTCAATATAAAAGTCAAAATTTATCAGTGCTTCTATCTTTATCAAAATTGACATTTTGTGTGTGGCACGAAAGTGCAATTTCTAGGGTAACCTATGCCCGATTTTAATCAGATCAATAGATAGTATAAAGTTTTGTAGTATACATTATAGGTTAGTGTTATGTATTCATCCATATCAATACAGAACGTGAAACTATCAGTTCATTAGATTTTCTGCTTCTAAAATTCGTCAATATTATGCAGTGTTACAACTTGTTGTTTTGCATGAATATATACCAAACTGTAAAGGGAAGAAACTCAGTTAATGCCTAATTAAGCTGGCGACCGTATTATTATCTAATTGGTAGCATCTTCTGGGTTGCTTTTGATCCATCCTGACGTGTAATTGTATTTCGAAATTACTTGACGGATAATTGTTTTTACAGAGTGGATGTAAGTCTGATTTGCCACCATTCAGGTACACGCGGTCGATAACTATACGAAAATCCTTTCCCATAAGGTGAATTCCGCTCACTTACCATAGCACAGGCTTTAACGAGTACTGTGTCACGGAGGTTACAAGGTCATTGATTTGTGACAGAAAATTTAAAGTTTGTAACGTGTGTACAGAGAAAACTAATTAATGTTTAAAATAATGAAATTTTATAATATGTGTATGTTTATGAAAAACATTGTATATTGGAAGCTGGTTCATGCTAAGGACACTTGTATTATATAGCGTAAAAGATGTAGGGAAGTCCCTCCGCAACGGAAGTGGCTTGGAGCGATGTGAAAGGTGGTTTTGGCTGTCGAACGGAGGCGGCTCCTTGGTGGGAACGGTAAGCCGTTGCACGGTACACATCGAGGGTGCCAAGGTAGGCATTTGGAAGCAGTTTTGCAAGGCATTTTGCCTCGGACGTTGATTTGGCTGTTGCGTGGTACTCTCAGCAATAAGGAATGGCTCTAACACATTAAAAATCCGTCGCCAAGAAGAAATTGTAAAGAGCATTCAAACCTCAAGAGTCGTGAGTACAACTTCATGCATACAGAGCACGGACCAGTTAATTTGCATGAGTGTTTTCAATAATAATCTAAGTGCTATAAACTTGTGTTTTGAACCTTAACTTTATCCTAATCATGAACTTATGCTGGATCCCCTCCTAAGTGTTCAGAAACCCGAGTATCCCGTTTATAACGAATTAGTGATTTATTTCTGTGTATTAAATGTGCTAATATTCAGTGCCAGACTGTGAAAATGTTACTGTCTAAAATACCTGCTTCTCAGGTGATGAAAAAGGCACACAAATTAAACTTATTTGAAACACAGTTTAGCCTTGATTGCTATCGTGAACGATTTTTTTTTTAGATTAATCGAGCTCAGAGTTGAGTAATTTGCTTTGTAGTATGAAAACATAGACTATTCCATGTGAGGCTAAGAATTAAATTTAGTGGAATTGAATCTTACTACTGAAATAATCATAGTGTTTGACTAGTGGTACAGTATCAGTTTACAGCTCCCCACCATGTTATTCTCATATCAGAGAGATAATTGGAATGTTATCGCTATTAAAGAAATCTGATACATTTCTATAAATAAGAGTATAAACAGTGTAACTGTAGTATTATTTAATTTTATTTGTGGTATTTATATGTCAGTTGAGTCAGACACTTTTCCATGTCCAACTTTAGTTCAGTGCTTCCTGCAGTAACATCTCAGTACTGAGTCACGTAATGATCGTGATTGTAACTCTTATTATTATGAGTGGGGTACAGATTTGCTTTCTATGATTACTGGTTTGTGCATTAATGGTAACTACTGCTATCCACAACTTAGATTGTCCTGTATTTGTGTGTATTCAGTATGCTATTCAAAGGGAGTCTTAATGAAAGTCACTACAACAATTAATATTCAATTTTCTTGAACATAATATTTCGAATTAATGTGCCTAATTTGGCTGGCGACCGTTCGATTTTTCATTCATTACTACTTTCATTATCCCCAAAGTAAAAGCCTGTTTAGTTTTCCTATTAATTACAATATCTTCAAAATTACTGTCCGATACCCTCATCCATTAGACACACGCACGGTCAAAACTCAAAATCCTCCCAGAAGCTAACACTAGTTTGTGTCATATAAACGGTAAGAGTGGAAGACCAAAAACGAAGTGCTCGGATTAAAAAGGGTGTAAGACAGGGATGTAGTCTTTCGCCCCTGCTGTTCAATCTATACATCGAAGAAGCTATGATGGAAATAAAAGGAAGGTTCAAAGTGGAATTAAAATTCAAGGTGAGAGGATATCAATGATACGATCCGCTGATGATATTGCTTTACTCAGTGAAAGTGAAGAAGAATTACGTGGTCTGCTGAAAAGAACGAACAGCCTAATGAGTACAGAATATGGATTGAGAGTAAATCGAAGAAAGACGAAAGTAATGAGAAGCAGCAGAAATGAGAACAACGAGGAACTAAACGCCAGGATTGGTGATCAGGAAGTACATGTAGTTAAGGAATTCTGCTACTTACGCTTCAAAAACTCAACATGGATAGAGCAAGGAGTTCATAAAAAGCTGACTAGCACTGGCAAAAAGAGCATTCCTGGCCAAGAGAAGCCTGCTAGTATCAAACATAGGCTTTAATTTAAGCAAGAAATTTCTGGGAATGTACGTTTGTAGCACAGCATTGTATGATAGTGAAACATGTTCTGTGGGAAAACAGGAACGGAAGACAAAACAAGTATTTGAGTACAGAAGAAAGTTGAAAATTATGTGGACTGATAAAGTAAGAAATGAGGAGGTGAGTCTTTAATTTCTCCAGGCATATTTTATGATGAAATAATATTTTATGATGAAATAAATCTCGGGTGAACAGCCTGGTTTTCTTATGAAGTGCCGAGAAGAACGTGTGGTACCAAATTTTGCTAAGGTCAAGCATCACATCGACTCAGCGGCGGCCAGAAGAATCGAGAAACGTGCCAGCCTACCTTTGGTACGAGAGAGAGTTCGCTTCACACAGTGGCGCTTGGACACTACCAACAAAGAACTCCTACTACAAGTGGCCAACCGGTTCAACCCCTGGACGTGGGATTGGGTTGATGGTGCCACATAGGCCACAGCGGCCTCAACCCAGAGGAAGTCAGCCGAACGACAGGCATCCAAGTTTGAACGTATACCGGAGAAACAACCTCCTGATGGCAGCGGAAAGACCTTCATCAATCTCACTAACAAGGAACTGGACGATGACGCTATTTCGGTTCTTAAGAAAGGATTGAATTTCGCTCCGACTCCTAAAGATGTACCCATTGCTAACATCATTAGCACAGTGGAACAAACAGCTGCTGCAGAAGCTCGTCGCGAATCCTGCAGAGATCTAACCAAAACAAAGCTGATGAAACCGTACATCTCTTACAGGGCCGCCGTACGGGAGCTAAGAGAAGATCCAGACATAGTAATACTACCTGCAGACAAGGGCAACGCAACAGTGACCCTATCCCGACAGGATTATGCTGAGAAGATGCGGGGCCTTCTTGGTGACAGCGCATACCGCAAGGTTGACACCGATCCTACCAAGCGGGTCGAGAGGAAGACTCTGGCGCTTCTCAAGGATCCCGGCTTCCCTGACGAGATTACCAAGAAGCTACGCCCGAGGGCTGCTGTTCCTCCTAGACTTTACGGACTGCCGAAGGTGCACAAGGAATCGATTCCGTTATGTCCCATTGTCAGAAATATTGGTGCCCCAACGTACCTTCTCGCCAAGCACCTCAAACAACTGCTTAGCCCTTACGTTGGGATATGTACACACCATATCCGTAACTCCGTGGATTTCCTGGGACGCATCAACAACTTTGCGCTTAAGGAATCTGACATACTGGTGAGCTTCGACGTGGTATCTCTATTCACTGAACTTCCGAATCCTTGGAACTCATCAGCCAGAAATTTGACGAAGAGACCACCAACCTTTTCAGACATGTTCTGACATTGACTTACTTCTTATTTGACGGTGAATACTACGAGCAGACAGAAGGAGTAGCCATGGGGAGTCCACTCTCACTCGTTGTCGCAAATATGTACATGGAAAATTTCGAGGAGGAATCTCTTGAATGAGAACATCTAAAACCCACCTGTTTCTTCAGATATGTGGATGATACCTTCGTTATTTGGCCACATGGAAGAGATAAACTGGCAGACTTCCTCACACATCTCAACTCCAGACACGGGAATATTAAGTTCATCATGGATATCGAAACGGATGGAATGCTCCCTTTCCTAGATGTTTTGATCAGCAGACGAGCTGACGGCACTTTGGGCCACAGCGTGTGTAGGAAGAAGACGCACACCGATTTGTACCTACATGCGGATAGCTGCCACCACCCAGCACAAGAGAATGGCGTGCTCAAAACTCTTGTACACAGAGCTCACACCATCTCCGACAGGGACAGTCTCCCACAATAACTGGACCATGTGAAGACCGTGTTTGGGAGGAACGGTTACAAAGAAGGGTAAATTCGGAAGGCTCTACATCCCATCCCACACCTGCAGCACAGTCGGAAACTGCGGATGAACCTCAGGAGGAGGCGGCCTTGGCTATTATTCCGTTTTGTGGAGCTTTATCCGGAAAAATTGGACGCATTTTACGTAAACACCAAGTGAAAACTACCTTCCGTCCTCCAAGCAAAACCAAGAGCCTTCTTGGTAGTGTCAAGGACAACCTTGGTCTACGTAAATCGGGGGTTTATCAGATACCTTGCCAATGCATTAGTGTATACATAGGGCAGACCATTCGTACCATTGAGGACCGATGCCGAGTACATCAACGGCACACTATACTGCAACAGCCCAGTAAGTCGGCAATCGCTGAGCATTGGCTGTCGGAACTCCACAGCGTGGATTATGACCAAACCAAATCCTGACACAGACTTCCAAATACTGGGACTGTGTCATCAAAGAAGTCATAGAGATAAGAGTAAGGGAGTCACAACTAAATCGTGACAGCGGTTACATCCTTAGCAAGGCGTGGGAACCCGCGGTCACCCGGATTAAGAAGAAAAGGGGTATTTCCCAGAGTGTACCGACTTCGGGGGAGGAGGGAAGAATAACGAGAGCGGTGCCGGCAGACCCTCCTGAACGAGAAGACCTAGGACGCAGCAACCAAACGGCGGGACAACGGAAGCTGTATCTGGACCGCGTGTGGGGCGCGAATCGCACCGACTCATAAGGAAGCGCCTGAGGGAGGAGCGGGAGGGGGACTGTCCTATATATACACGGCGCCGGCCCACCGCCGGTTAATACATCAGCGGACCTGATGATGGCAACGTGGTCGATTGCCGAAATATTGTGTCCTATGCACACTCATACCAGGCTGTTCACCCGAGATTTATTTCGTCAGGAATGAGGAGGTCCTGCGCAGAATCGGCGAGGAAAGGAATATACGGAAAACACTCACAAGAAGAAGCGACAGGTTCATAGGACATCAGGAAATAACTCTCCTGGTATTAGAGGGAGCTGTAGAGGGTTCAAAAATGTTCAAATGTGTGTGAAATCTTATGGGACTTAACTGCTAAGGTCATCAGTCCCTAAGCTTACACACTACTTAACCTAAATTATCCTAAGGACAAACGCACACAACCATGGCCGAGGGAGGACTCGAACATCTGCCGGGACCAGCCGCACAGTCCATGACTGCAGCGCCCCAGACCGCTCGGGTAATCCCGCGCGGCATAATGACAACAGACATCAATAGAAATATACGCTTGTCATGCATGAAATGAATTTACATTCTCTTGCTTTCAGCGGAATAAGTCACAAATATAGACATATTTGAAGGTATTTCTTCATGAATGAGTTGTAGCTTATGTCACTGAATCAGTGTTTAAATGGTTCAAATGGCTCTGAGCACTATGGGACTTAACTTCTGAGGTCATCAGTCCCCTAGAACTTAGAACTACTTAAACCTAACTAACCTAACTAACCTAAGCATGCAGCTTTACTGTATGGTTAAATAATGATGGCGTCCTCTTGGGTAAAATATTCCGGAGGTAAAATAGTCTCCCATTCGGATCTCCGGGCGGGGACTACTCAAGAGGACGTCGTTATCAGGAGAAAGAAAACTGGCGTTCTACGGATCGAAGTGTGGAATGTCAGATCCCTTAATCGGGCAGGTAGGTTAGAAAATCTAAAAAGGGAAATGGATAGGTTGAAGTTAAATATAGTGGGAATTAGTGAAGTTCGGTGGCAGGAGGAACAAGACTTTTGGTCAGGTGAATACAGGGTTATAAATACAAAATCAAATAGGGGTAATGCAGGAGTAGGTTTAATAATGAATAAAAAAATAGGAGTGCGGGTAAGCTACTACCAACAGCATAGTGAACGCATTATTGTGGCCAAGATAGATACGAAGCCCATGCCTACCACAGTAGTACAAGTTTATATGCCAACTAGCTCTGCAGATGATGAAGAAATTGATGAAATGTATGATGAGATAAAAGAAATTATTCAGGTAGTGAATGGAGACGAAAATTTGATAGTCATGGGTGACTGGAATTCGAGAGTAGGAAAAGGGAGAGAAGGAAACATAGTGGGTGAATATGGATTGGGGGAGAGAAATAAAAGAGGAAGCCGCCTGGTAGAATTTTGCACAGAGCATAACTTAATCATAGCTAACACTTGGTTCAAGAATCGTAAAAGAAGGTTGTATACATGGAAGAATCCTGGAGATACTAGTAGGTATCAGATAGATTATATAATGGTAAGACAGAGATTTAGGAACCAAGTTTTAAATTGTAAGACATTTCCAGGGGCAGATGTGGACTCTGACCACAATCTATTGGTTATGAACTGTAGATTAAAACTGAAGAAACTGCAAAAAGGTGGGAATTTAAGGGGATGGGACCTGGATAAACTGACTAAACAAGAGGTTGTACAGAGTTTCAGGGAGAGCATAAGGGAACAACTGACAGGAATGGGGGAAAGAAATACAGTAGAAGAAGCATGGGTAGCTTTGAGAGATGAAGTAGCGAAGCCAGCAGAGGATCAAATAGGTAAAAAGACGAGGGCTAGTAGAAACCCTTGGGTAACAGAAGAAATATTGAATTTAATTGATGAACGGAGAATATATAAAAATGCAGTAAATGGAGCAGGCAAAAAGGAATACAAACGTCTCAAAAATGAGATCGACAGGAAGTGCAAAATGGCTAAGCAGGGATGGCTAGAGGACAAATGTAAGGATGTAGAGGATTATTTCACTAGGGGTAAGATAGATACTGCCTCCAGGAAAATTAGAGAGACCTTTGGAGAAAAGAGCACCACTTGTATGAATATCAAGAGCTTTGATGGAAACCCAGCTCTAAGCAAAGAAGGGAAAGCAGAAAGATGGAAGGAGTATATAGAGAGTCTATACAAGGGCGATGTACTTGAGGACAATATTATGGAAATGGAAGAGGATATAGATGAAGATGAAATGGGAGATACGATACTGCGTGATGAGTTTGACACAGCACTGAAAGACCTAAGTCGAAACAAGGCCCCCGGAGTAGACAACATTCCATTAGAACTACTGACAGCCTTGGGAGAGCCAGTCCTGACAAAACCCTACCATCTGTTGAGCAAGATGTATGAGACAGGCGAAATACCCTCAGACTTCAAGAAGAATATAATAATTCAAATCCCAAAGAAAGTTGGTGTTGACAGATGTGAAAATTACCGAACTATCAGTTTAATAAGTCACGGCTGCAAAATACTAACGCGAATTCTTTACAGACGAATGGAAAAACTGCTAGAAGCCGACCTCGGGGAAGATCAGTTTGGATTCCGTAGAAATGTTGGAACAGGTGAGGCAATACTGACCCCTACGACTTATGTTAGAAGAAAGATTAAGAAAAGGCAAACCTACTTTTCTAGCATTTGTAGACTTAGAGAAAGCTTTTGACAATTTTGACTGGAATACTCTCTTTCAAATTCTGAAGGTGGCAGGGGTAAAATACAGGGAGCGAAAGGCTATTTACAAGTTGTACAGAAACAGATGGCAGTTATAAGATTCGAGGGGCATGAAAGGGAAGCAGCGGTTGGGAAGGGAGTGAAACAGGGTTGTAGCCTGTCCCCGATGTTATTCAATCTGTATATTCAGCAAGCAGTAAAGGAAACAAAAGAAAAATTCGGAGTAGGTATTAAAGTCCATGGAGAAGAAATAAAAACGTTGAGGTTCGCCGATGACATTGTAATTCTGTCAGAGACAGCAAAGGACTTGGAAGAGCAGTTGGACGGAATGGACAGTGTCTTGAAAGGAGGAGATAAGATGAACATCAACAAAATCAAAACGAAGATAATGGAATGTAGTCGAATTAAGTCGGGTGATGCTGAGGGAATTAGATTAGGAAATGAGACACTTAAAGTAGTAAAGCAGTTTTGCTATTTGGGGAGCAAACTAACTGATGATGGTCGAAGTAGAGAGGATATAAAATGTAGACTGGCAATGGCAAGGAAAGCGTTTCTGAAGAAGAGAAATTTGTTAACATCGAGTATAGATTTAAGTGTCAGGAAGTCGTTTCTGAAAGTATTTGTACGGAGTGTAGCCATGCATGGAAGTGAAATATGGACGATAAATAGTTTGGACAAGAAGAGAATAGAAGCTTTCGAAATGTGATGCTACAGAAGAATGCTGAAGATTAGATGGGTAGATCACATAACTAATGCAGAGGTGCTGAATAGAATTGGGGAGAAGAGGAGTTTCTGGCACAACTTGACAAGAAGAAGGGACCGGTTGGTAGGACATGTTCTGAGGCATCAAGGGATCACAAATTTAGCATTGGAGGGCAGCGTGGAGGGTAAAAATCGTAGAGGGAGACAAAGAGATGAACACACTAAGCAGATTCAGAAGGATGTAGGCTGCAGTAAGTACTGGGAGATGAAGAAGCTTGCGCAGGATAGAGCATCATGGAGAGCTGCATCAAACCAGTCTCAGGACTGAAGACAGCACAACAACACAACCTAAGGACATCACACACATCCATGCCCGAGGCAGGATTCGAACCTGCGACAGAAGCGGTCGCGCGATTCCACATTGTAGCGCCTAGAACCGCTCGGCCACTCCGGCCGGCGAATCGGTGACATTCGGTTATTTTTACCCGTATTTAACAATAATTCGAGTCTCTTGGTAACTTACTAACACCTGGAACATACAAATATAATCACTGTTCCGTTAATTAAGAAGAAAATAACTAAAAACAAACATTACCCATACGACGCATGTGACTGTCTACCTACTCACCGCTTGGATTGCTGGTCTCGCTCCAGCCGTCAAGCGGTACAACTCTCGCACCAGAGTGGTCGGACTGTGTTTATTGACTGTGGCCATACTTAACAATGATGCCAATTACAAGACTGTACTTTTGCATCTGAGGGTTTTTGCGCTACTGTACGCTGTGTCCTGTGTTGTACATTTTGGCGATTGCATATTACATGTTTATTCACTACTGCGAAGATACTTTCGCCGAATCTAACTAAGGTAACTGGAGTAACAAACCACATTAATCATAATGGCATTATTACTCTGCAGTTTGCCATCGGAACCACGGTCTCTTATATGAAAATGCTCAGAAGTATCACTAAACAACCTCCAAATTTTTTTTCCACAATAGTACATTTGCTTGACTAGTCGATAATAAACAATCCTAGTGCAGCAATTGATGATTATATGCAATTAAAATTTTAATACCGCTAAGGACAAATCAGGATCAAAAACATTAAACAAGAAAGTAATAACGGAAGAATTTCATTTCTTAAAATACTCCATAGTGTGCTCAAAATATTTTATAGCAGAATTAAAAGGGGAGTGTTTAATGAGAACTTTGCATATAAACGAAAACACAGCCTAGGCAGGGACGACAGATAAAACGTGCTTGTTTAATGTGAATACGATGAGATTCTTGGCAAAATTTTTGTGCCTAATGAAATGGTAAAACCTAATGAAATGGTAAAACAAGTACAGCAACGCAGCACACAAGTACAGGGACAGGTCGACATAGGAACTGCCCAAGTTGAAACTTTGCAAACCTTGACACATACGCGCACTGAACGTTTTATTGAAATAACAGAGCAAATACAAGAGATTAGCAATAAAGTGGCAAATTTGTTCACCATCTCTGACAATGATTCAGTTCATACGACAGCAGTGCGTTTTTCGGAATCGGCGGAATATCAGTCACTGAAACACTTTGAAGGAAAACAAGATAAGATTAACGAGTAGCAGAAGGAAGACAACAGGTGGCTTCAGGAACAGCTCAAACGCATCGAAAACAGATTGAACGGAAATGATCGCGAGCAGGAACCTTCTTCTTCCACCAGTCCAGCAACAGAGAATACAGAAAACTATCACCGTCTCTGACGCCTTGGGGAACAGCAATTTATGCAAAACAATGCACTACAGCAACACGGTGAGCGTAGCTCTTGGAGGAGTCAAAATTTCGGCGCGCCAGGACGCGATGAAACTTTTGACTATAAACACGTCTTTTTCAGTACGCAAATTTAAAACATTTCGTGATTATAATGGCGAAGTACATCCCCAAGCCCAGTTTTATTATGCTATTCCACCACTTGGTCTTTGGATACAAGTAAGAATTCATGTGCAGTTTTCTTGAAAATGAACCTGCTGTAAGAATGCGAGCACATATTAGCGAATGTCATCCTGACCAAGATTTTTATAACGCTTTTATCTTAGCGTACTGGTCACCAGAAAAACAAGACCGTATTAAACACGGCATAATCATGTTGCAAAACTTCGAATAATCAGATTTTCCAGCCCCGTACAGTATATTGAAAATATAATCAGACGCAACAGACACCTTTACAACCCACTCAGCTTCCCTGAATTGATCAGAATTTGTTTATTAAAACTATCAGAACATTTCCGCCAAATTATCACTGCGAGCAGATGTAAAGACAAGAATGTAGAATTTGTTAATTTATTACGTGAGTTAGAACTTGACTGACGAAGAAGCAGTAGAAAAGTTTGACAATCATGACAACGTATATTCTCGTAACCATAACAGAACTACGGATCATAGAGTAAGTTTTGCAACGAAAGAAATTTCAGACACATCCGACAGCACCATGCATATAATAAGAATATCTGGCATGAAAACAGCTACTAGAGTTGTCAATATTTTCAGAGTAATGGCCGCCACAAAAATCAGTACGGTAACGCCAATGAGTATAACGACAAACAATACAACGGTAACAGATATGTAAGCGATCAGAAATGCAATCATTCAAACAAAGGTAACAAGCAAAACGAATCAAGCTTTAATCAGAGGTCGCGTCAACAAAGCCACACAATCAGCAAAAGTGGCAAAATTCAGAACATTTTAACGAAAAGAAGCACGTAGAGATCGTTGAAGTACGTAGGCCTAAGAGAATCGATAACACACACACAAATAAAGGTAACTCACGCACAATCTTCACAAGGAAGGAACATAAAACTTCTGACGTATGCACACACTTTACAAAAAACGGTAATGTATTCTTAAAAACGTCTCATGGTATTTAATTAACGGAAGGGTCCGTTAACACAAACAATAGAACAAAAATGATGGCTACATCGGCACTTTCATAAACATGGTTAGCCTCATGTTCGAGACAGATGTGAAATGGATGGGATAGGACAAAGAGAGTATGAATTGCTTGTACCTATTCCCGTAGCCAAACGTGGTGGGACGCTACGGGTGATATTAAATCTCATGAACCATTACAATTAAACCCATTGGAGCAAATCAGAGAGAACACCGGCAGATTACAGGTCATCTACCATGATATCAAAAGAGAATTAAAATCTATAAATGAAAAGCGAAAGAGAATCTTTTATACATTTTGGTAATCGTTCTACACGTAATTTCATGTATTACAAGGATTACAGTGTTACATAAAGGGTATAAGACAAGGGACACGTGACATGGACTACTTACCAAGACTATGTCCACTAGTGAGAAAAAATGGCGCAACTCGCTTTAAATGAACAAAAGTAAAGGGTCAGGGAATGATAAAATCAGTTCGCTGAAGGCCCTCGCCTTTACCCTTAATCAATACTCAATGGATTTAACCCGACCACAGTACCATGTGACAGATTTACAGGCAAAGAACCAAGGTCTAAAATACTAGTTAATGGGTTAAAAACGACAAAAAATTACGAAAGAACTATCTCCGTAAACCTCGCGTACAAATAGGTATATGAATTAGGAATTTAGCACCTCATGAGAGACTAAATACAATGAACCGCAGATGCTCTTCGTTACATTTTTTAATGGACAAAGCCCTTCATACAACTGCACTCTGCAGTATGCATATAAAAATTAAATGAAAGAAATAAAAACATATACGCGAAAAACTCTGTCGAATAACACAGCTGAAAGGCTCAGATTAAGCCCTGCTACATGTTGAAATAGCTCAAACTGCTGCCTAACTGCAAACAGTAAGCTCTAAAGAGCACCACCTTTTACTCACACGCCAGGAACAGGAATGTTAGTCTGCTGGCGATGTGGAGGTGAGAAAGAACCCCTTACCTAGCGCCAATCCTGCTTAGAGGGGTTTTGGTGGGAACTGTATACCACTCGCCTGACCTGAGTTCACTGCTATACGCTGTTACACGAGTACTGTCAGAGTGGCAAGTTCAGTCATACAGTGATTAACTTTCTGGTTGTCCTCCGAACTTTCAAAACAAACTTCTTCACTTAGCCAATCATTCAGAAGGGTGTACAGGAAAGGATACGGGGCAAAAGCATTTAAACACGTAATAAGTAAACACATTTCCGACTCATCCTTCCTCCACGGCTCATCAAGTAGGTCAAAAAGAGTAATATTTACGTGACGTGCATGATGTCAGCAGGCCAGAAATTCTCCTATGAAACAGCACTGATGTCACGCCTTAGCAAAAGAACTGGCAGAGAACCGTAGAAAATTCCGTCTTATGTAAAATCGCTACACGCGTCTAAGGCTTCCATCCAGTTCCTTGCTGACCATTTGGTATGGCAGCTGAAGATAGCATAACGAAAGCCGAAGTTTTAAATTTCACGTTCAAGAAGTCGTTGACACAGGGGAATCGTACAAACGTACTGTAATTTGAGAATCGGACAGAATCCCGTGTGGACGACGTAGTAACAGGCATCCCTGGCGTAAAGAAACAACCGAACTATTAGAAAGCAAATAAATCACCAGGTCTGGATGAAATCCCTGTTCGATTTTACAATGAGTACCCTTCGGCGTTGGCCCCTTACCTAGCTTGCATTTATCGTGATTTTCCCAGCACAAAATTCCAAGTGACTGGAAAAAAACGCAGGAGACTCCAGTATACAGAAGCGTAAAAGAACGGGCCCACGAAATTACAGATCAATATCCCTAACTTTTATTTGCTGCAGAATCCTTGAACATATTTTCAGTTCGAATATAATAAACTTCGCTTATGTCCACGAATCAGCAGGGCTTTAGAAAGCATCACTCGTGCGAAACTCGGCTTGCCCTTTTCTCACATGATGAATTGCGAACTGTGGATGAAGGGCAACAGGCAGATTACATATTTCCAGATTTCCGGAAATCATTTGACACGGTGCCCAGCTGCAGGCTGTTAACAAAGGTACAGGCATATGGAATAAGTTCACAGACAGATGAGTGGCTCAGACTTCTTAAATGATAGAACACAGTATGTTGTCCTCAACGGCGTATGTTCATCAGCGACAAGGGTATTGTCAGGAGTGTCCCAGGAAAGTGCGAGAGATCCGCTGTTGTTCTTTGTACACATAAATGCTGTGGCGGACAGGGTGGGCAGCAATATGAAGTTGTTAGCTGATGGGGCTGCGGTATACGGTAAGGTGTCCAAGTTGAGTGACTGTAGGAAGATACAAGACGACAGACAAAATTTCCGGTTGGTGTGATGAGTAGCAGCTAGCCCTAACCGTAGAAAAATGTAAGTTAATGCGGATGAATAGGAAGATCAAACCTGTGATGTTCGGGTACAATGTTGCTAATGTCCTGCTTGACACAGTCCAGTCGTTTAAATACCTGGGCGTAACGAGCATGTGAGAACTGTGGTGGGGATGGCGAATAGTGGATTTCGGCTTATTGTGAGAATTTTAGGGAAGAGTGGTTCACCTGTAAAGGAGACCGCATATATGACGTTGGTGTGACCTATGCTTGAGAAATGCTCAAATGTTTGGGATCCACACCAGGTCAGATTGAAGGAAGATACCGAAGTAATTCAGAGGTGGGCTGCTAGGTTTGTTACCTGTAGATTCGAACAAAATGTAAGTGTTACGGAGATGCTTTGGGAACTCAAATGGGAATCCCTGGAGGGAAAACGACATTCTTTTCGAAAAACTGTATTGAGAAAATTAGGATAACTGGAATTTGATGTGAATAAAGAAACACAGATAAAAATAATGCTCAAAAATAAATTGCTCATTTTCAGCCTGTCGTAGCGACAAATTTGATATTTTCTTCACATTTTAATTTTGGCGTACTGGGAAGTCATTTCGTAGTGCGGCTGTAGCATTATTTATTATAACAAGCTCTGCAGTACGATAAATTGCTGTACAAAATCCAAAAATCAGCAGTCGTCACTCCTTTTTTCCTATAAAAAAAAAACTGAGCTCTCCAAAGCTTTACGCCAGTTCCATCCAGATATCAAATGCAAACTGTTAAACACACCTATGAATGCATGTACAAAACCGACAGTACGTCTTAATTGGCTCTCTGTGCACTAGCGATGTAACGACATTCAAACTGAGCAGAGCCCGTACGTACAAACCTTATGCTGTACCTAAGTAATGAGACTTTGCAAGCGATGTCTGTCAACGATAAAAGTTCTGTTCTGCGTAGCCGAAAGCTCATCCTGTAAGTATTCCTACTCTGTGGGCATTAGAAAAAACAGTGCATGTTTGAGACCAGCGTGCATTACTCAGCCTCGATATTTCCTAAAATATGCTTAAGCAGTACAATATAAATTTTGCGTGTATTACCTCATGAAAGATAACAGTTAAATCGAGGTGTTAGTTCATGAGGCCACGAGAATAGTAAACGGTTGTGAAAACACACTTGACCTCTTAGCAACAAATAATCCTGAGTTAGTAACGAGCATCAAAATCGATTCAGGGATTAGTGAACACAGAGTTGTCGTAGCGAGATTGAATATTGTAAACCCCAAATCCTCGAAAAATAAGCGAAAAATATACCTACTCAAAAAAGCAGATAAAACTTCACTTGACGCCTTCCTAAGAGGCAATCTCCACTCATTCCAAATTAATAATATAAAGTAGACAAGATGTGGCTTAAATTCAAAGAAATAGTATCGGCAGCAATTGAGAGATTTATACCAAATAAATTAACAAACGATGGAGCTGATCCACCTCGGTACCCAAAAAGGGTTAGGACACTGTTGCAGAAACAACTAAAAAAACATGCGAAATTTAAACAGACACAAAATTCTCAAGATTGGCGATCTTTTACAGTAGCTCGACCAGCCAGTGTGGCCGATCGGTTCTAGGCGCTTCAGTCTGGAACCGGGCGACCGCTACGGTCACAGGTTCGAATCCTGCCTCGGGCATGAATGTGTGTGATGTCCTTAGGTTAGTTAGGTTTAAGTGGTTCTAAGTTCTAGGGGACTGATGACCTCAGATGTTAAGTCCCATAGTGCTCAGAGCAATTTGAGTCACCGAAAGTCGAAATTTAGCGCGGACTTCAATGCGATATGCGTATAACAGTTTAGACAACGAAACTTTGTCTCGAAACCTGGCAGAAAATCCAAAGAGATTCTGGTCGTATGTGATGTATGTTAGCGGCAAGAAATAATCAATGCCTTCTCTGCGCGGTAGCAATGGAGATACTATCGAAGACAGTGCTGCCAAACCATAGTTACTAAACACAGCCTCCCGAAATGCCTTCACGAAAGAAGACGGAGTAAATATTCCAGAATTCGAATCGAGAAAAGCTGCCAATATGAATAACGTAGAAGTAAATATCCTCGAAGTAGTGAGGCAACTTAAATCACTTAATGAAAGCAAGTCTTCTGGTCCAGACTGTATACCAATTAGATTCCTTTCGGACTATGCTGATGCATTAGCTCCATACTTAATGATCATATACAACCGTTCGCTCGACGAAAGATCCGTACCCAAAGACTGGATAGTTGCACAGGTCACACCAATATTCAAGAAAGGTAGTAGGAATAATACACTAAATTACAGGCCCATATCGTTAACGTCGATATGCAGCAGGATTTTCAAAAATATATTGTGTTCGAACATTATGAATTATCTCGAAGAAAACGGTCTATTGACACATAGTCAACATGGGTTTAGAAAATATCGTTCCTGTGAAACACAGCTAGCTCTTTATTCACATGAAGTGTTGAATGTTATTGACAAGGGATTTCAGATCTATTCCGTATTCCTGGATTTCCAGAAGGCTTTTGACACGGTACCACACAAGCGGCTCATAGTGAAATTGCGTGCTTATGGAATATCGTATTAGTTATGTGACTGGATTTGTGATTTCCTGTCAGAGAGGTCAGAGTTCGTAGTAACTGACGGAATGTCATCGAGTAAAACAGAAGTGATTCCTGGCGTTCCCCAAGGTAGTGTTCTAGGCCCTTTGCTGTTCCCTATCTATAAAAACGATATGGGAGACAATCTGAGCAGCCGTCTTCCGTTGTTTGCAGATGACTCTGTCGTTTATCGACTAATAAAGTCATCAGAAGATCAAAACGAACTGCAAAACGATTTAGAAAAAATATCTGAATGGTGCGAAAAGTGGCAGTTGACTCTAAATAACGAAAAGTGTGAGGTCATCCACATGAGTGCTAAAAGGAACTTGTTAAACTTCGGTTACACGATAAATCAGACTAATCTAAAAGCCGTAAATTCAACTAAATACCTAGGAATTACAATTAAGAACAACTTAAACTGAAAGGAACACATAGAAAATGTTGTGGGGAAGGCTAATCAAAGACAGCGTTTTATTGGCAGGACACTTAGAAAATGTAACAGACCCACTAAGGAGACTGCCGTCCTCTTTTAGAATACAGCTGCGCGGTGTGGGACCCTTACCAGATAGGACTGACGGAGTACATCGAAAAAGTTCAAAGAAAGGCAGCACGTCTTGTATTATCGCGAAATATGGGAGTGTCACAGAAGTGATACAGGGTTTGGGCTGGACATCATTAAAAGAAATGCCTTTTTCTTGCGACGGAATCTTCTCACGAAATTCCAATCGAATGCGAAAATATTTTGTAGACTCCAACCTACATGGGGAGCAACGATCACCACGATAAAATAAGGGAAATCAGAGCTTGTACGGAAAAATATAGATGTTCATTCTTTCCGCGCGCTATACGAGATTGGAATAATAGAGAATTGTGAAGGTGGTTCGATGAACCCTCTGCCAGGCACTTAAAAAATGATTTGCAGAGTATCCATGTAGGTGTAGATGTAAGCTGCTACATTGTAAGTTAAAATTAACCTTTCATAAGTATAACTAGATGAATAATCAAGGAATGTGTGTTCAACATCTCGATTACATAGTTTTAATATCAGATAGACACAAAAC
Source organism: Schistocerca piceifrons (assembly GCF_021461385.2). Taxonomy (NCBI): domain Eukaryota; kingdom Metazoa; phylum Arthropoda; class Insecta; order Orthoptera; family Acrididae; genus Schistocerca; species Schistocerca piceifrons. The sequence continues at coordinate 279,692,330 of NC_060138.1, forward strand.
CATTACACCACACTAGTACTTGCAAAGTCTACCATGAAACAGAGAAAACAAGCTTATTAATAACAATTACATTGTTTCCACGGAATAACAAGAATGTTAAGATATCTACCTCATTTACCAAAATGAGTAATTTAGCAGTGCAATGCACATTACAATATGACATATACAGTCACGAAGCTTCTGAGATTGAATTCAATTTATATTACATAGCTCCCCAATGGGGGAAGACATTTTTACAGAGTAAACATGTCTGCCATCATCCTAGTTTCTCCATCTCATTCTTAATTTATATCCTTGTCTGATGATCATATTGATATTTATTATTTCCTTTTTGAACACTGAATATTTTCTTTTGATAGGATAAAGGTAAGGACAGAGATCGCTTGGGATTCATAGTTATTTGATGTATCACAAGCGTTCAGAAAAACATCGATACGCATTTTGACAGGATATCATGTAACAGAGAAAAATGTTTTTAGAGTAATGAATTAGTTTATTACAGTGTGAAATTTTCAAGTACTATCATATCCCTGTTTGGACACTGTATAAGTCTGCTCGTATTAAGAATACATTTACATTACATGGTATGAGACACTGAAAATATTAATCACAGATTATATTAATTTTCTTTCGTAGAAACATGAGATTGGTTTCTTTCACCCTGGAATAACCCCTTCTTATACTGCTCCACGATTCTGATACATTTAAAAGGCCACTAGAAACAAACTCTTTATAGTTTATTTGAATGATAACTTCCTAACCCTAACACTGAACGGACGATATAAAAGTTAAATTTATTGTCATGTAAGGTTAACATGATTAAATTAGCACAACTATTTAATGATACTCCATTTTTCCAAAATATAAGTAAAAAAACTTACCGTGAATTACCGCTTCAGGTGAACCAGACAAACAACTCAATCTCAGTCACCTTTTTATTTATACAATTACACTCCTGGAAATGGAAAAAAGAACACATTGACACCGGTGTGTCAGACCCACCATACTTGCTCCGGACACTGCGAGAGGGCTGTACAAGCAATGATCACACGCACGGCACAGCGGACACACCAGGAACCGCGGTGTTGGCCGTCCAATGGCGCTAGCTGCGCAGCATTTGTGCACCGCCGCCGTCAGTGTCAGCCAGTTTGCCGTGGCATACGGAGCTCCATCGCAGTCTTTAACACTGGTAGCATGCCGCGACAGCGTGGACGTGAAGCGTATGTGCAGTTGACGGACTGTGAGCGAGGGCGTATAGTGGGCATGCGGGAGGCCGGGTGGACGTACCGCCGAATTGCTCAACACGTGGGGCGTGAGGTCTCCACAGTACATCGATGTTGTCGCCAGTGGTCGGCGGAAGGTGCATGTGCCGTCGACCAGGGACCGGACCGCAGCGACGCACGGATGCACGCCAAGACCGTAGGATCCTACGCAGTGCCGTAGGGGACCGCACCGCCACTTCCCAGCAAATTAGGGACACTGTTGCTCCTGGGGTATCGGCGAGGACCATTCGCAACCGTCTCCATGAAGCTGGGCTACGGTCCCGCACACCGTTAGGCCGTCTTCCGCTCACGCCCCAACATCGTGCAGCCCGCCTCCAGTGGTGTCGCGACAGGCGTGAATGGAGGGACGAATGGAGACGTGTGGTCTTCAGCGATGAGAGTCACTTCTGCCTTGGTGCCAATGATGGTCGTATGCGTGTTTGGCGCCGTGCAGGTGAGCGCCACAATCAGGACTGCATACGACCGAGGCACACAGGGCCAACACCCGGCATCATGGTGTGGGGAGCGATCTCCTACACTGGCCGTACACCACTGGTGATCGTCGAGGGGACACTGAATAGTGCACGGTACATCCAAACCGTCATCGAACCCATCGTTCTACCATTCCTAGACCGGCAAGGGAACTTGCTGTTCCAACAGGACAATGCACGTCCGCATGTATCCCGTGCCACCCAACGTGCTCTAGAAGGTGTAAGTCAACTACCCTGGCCAGCAAGATCTCCGGATCTGTCCCCCATTGTGCATGTTTGGGACTGGATGAAGCGTCGTCTCACGCGGTCTGTACGTCCAGCACGAACGCTGGTCCAACTGAGGCGCCAGGTGGAAATGGCATGGCAAGCCGTTCCACAGGACTACATCCAGCATCTCTACGATCGTCTCCATAGGAGAATAGCAGCCTGCATTGCTGCGAAAGGTGGATATACACTGTACTAGTGCCGACATTGTGCATGCTCTGTTGCCTGTGTCTATGTGCCTGTGGTTCTGTCAGTGTGATCATGTGATGTATCTGACCCCAGGAATGTGTCAATAAAGTTTCCCCTTCCTGGGACAATGAATTCACGGTGTTCTTATTTCAATTTCCAGGAGTGTATTTGCTACTTTAATTTCAACTGCTTCGTTGATAACACTGTCCCAACAGCTGGAACTGCATGCCAAAACCTCCGTGTTGTTGAATTCCATAGGATAACTGGTGCCAACACAATATTCTGCAACAGCAGATTTGCTCAGCTTTTGTAAGCGCATATGACATTTATGCTCTGCATGGCACGGAAATCGGCGGTAGATGTAATGTGTATGTACAGACAAACAAATGATTACAATTTAAGAAAAACTTGATGATTTACTCAAGAGAAAGGGCTTCACAAACTGAGCAAGTCAATAACGAGTTGGTTCACCTCTGGTCATTAAGTCCTTAAACAAGCATTCGGCTTGTCATCAGTTGATAGCGTTGTTAGATGTCCTAGTCTGCGTCCTGTTTTGTTGCCATTCATGACAAGTCATCCTGGGCTTACTTTTCACAAAGATAATGTCTGCCCGCACACGGCGAGAGCTTCTACGGCTTATCTTCGTGCTTGCCAAAGCCTAACTTGGCCATCAAGATAACTGTATCTCACGCCAGTTGAGAAGATTTGGAACATTATGAGCACGGCCCTCCAACCATCTGGGGATTTTGACGATCTAACGTGCCAATTGGACATAATTTGACACGATTTCTATCGGGAGGACGTCCAACAATTTTATCGATTAGTGCAAATCCGAATAACTGTTTGCAGAAGGGCCAGTTTTTTGAGAGTTTGCAGTCCCTGAAAACGCTCAGTATACAACCATCAGATGTCTTAGTGAGTTTCAATATTCTCGCCTGATGACTATTAAAACTGCAGCACCATAAAGACAACATGGAACGAACGTCACATTGGCTTGAAGTGTACTGCTTGGTCAGGTATGCATATGATTAGTATTTCATCACAGCTGTACAAAGCAGGTAGGAGTAATGCCCTTTATATACAACAGGAGATTACGCAGCAGGTTTCTCATTTAGAAGAAATCGCATTTGAGTGATGGTTGTTTGCGAGAAAAACGTGTCAATCCTCGAGTAAGAAGGTAAAAATCTACCAGAATGTCAGATTTCGACACTAGCAGGATTGTGGCCTACAGATACAGCGGTTTATCACTCTGTGATATTGCTCCGTAAAAGTTTCCCAGCATAGTAATTGATATTATTGCTCACGTTGGTCGGGATCCCACGACCTGCCATTACGAATATGGAGTCGACGGGTTCAGGAGTTCATACTCAATTCTGTGCAGAATATCAGTGGCTCCACATACTAGTGACCGAGGTGATAAACATATTGTTCACTTGGGCGTGCAGAATAGTACAGCCAGATCGTGTACTATGAGTCAGGAAATGGGCCTGTTCTCAAGTTGACAAGTATCTGCATGGATACTGTAATGATATCTGGACCACCATGGAGTGTCAGTACAGCGACTATTGTTGCAGTTTCGTTTGTGGAGGTAGCAGAGAGACGTGTGCACTGACAATGTTACGCCCAAGGAAAACACTGAACACTGGTGCAATACAATGTTGTCTTATCTGACAAGTCTCGATTCTTCCCATGGCATCACGATGTGAGGAGGCTCCGAGGAAAATGAACGTTACCAGATTGCATTCATCATCGTCATATGGGCTCAGCACCTGGCCATGCCATTGGGTACACAAAACGATCACCCTGGTTTACATATCTGCTAATTTGGACAGCGGGTGTTACATATGTGGCGTGTCAAGGTGGTGGCTGTACGCTATTTTCGAGATCTCCATGACATTAAATTTCACCAGATCATGAAAGACCGCTTGTTGCTTATGTTGTCCTGGACTACCTCAATAAGGAAAGTGTTCGACTGTTGCCCTAGTCACGTTCTCCAAATCTCTCGCCTATTGAAAACGCATGTCCATGGGTTGCCGAGACACTGGAATGCCAACTCTTGCCAGCTACTATGATGAAGAACTGTACATCGGAGTATCGCACTGACTGGAATGGAGACATACAGCAGCATTCTAAATATGACCAAGGGAAATAATAAGCTACATGTAGAAGATTGAGAAGTTGTTATGAGATATGGATGATTCAAACGAATTTTTTAAACGCTCTCGAAAAGGGATTATGGTATGTGCAAAAATGAATATGCTTAAATAAAAAACACTGACAATAGAAAAGACAATAGGCTTGAACCTTGATAGTTTAATAGGAAAACTATTATATTCTTCAAAGAGTTGGATTTTGCACCATGTGTCACATAAAATAGTGCATATACACTAGACTCTCGCTAGTCCGGCCCTCAGTAGTCCGGCCTCTCAGTAATCCAGCGTACCTCCAAAAACACGTGCACAATGAATTATCGTGCTCAACAATGCTTAGTTAAACAATGCTTTATATATTGTATTTCAAATTGTAGCTTTCTTTACAGTTCGGAATCATGTCTTCTAAAGGAAACACGTTACGCTAGATCTCAAGCAGAAACTCGAAATTTTAGGTAAGTTAAATCGAGGTTCTCCACAGAAAGCCATTGCTGCTGACTTCAATATTGGACGAGCAACTATTTATGACGTCAACAAGAAAGATGTTATTCGACAGTACTCAACACAAATGGATAGTGAGTTGGGAAAATGGTAGGTTATGCGAAAGAGTGAGAACGAAAAACTGGACGCAGCTGTTTATAGATGGTTCATGCAACAACGCAGTAAAGGAATTCCAATCAGTGGCCCTATTATAAAGGAAAAATCAGTTGCATTTAACGAACAACTTGGCTGTAGTAACTGGTTTGCAGCGAGGGAAAGTCGCTCAGCTAACGATGAGGATACTGATGAGTTTGTAAGCAAGATAATAGAGGAAGAAGATTTAACTGTTGATGCCTTGTATAATGCTGATGAAACAGGACTCTTCTACAAGATGCTTCCTTCAAAACATTGGCTGCCAAGAATGAGAGGGAAGCTCGTGGTTACAAGTAACAGAACAGCGTGTAACATTAATGGCGTGTGTAATGCAAATGGGAGTCATAAATTACCGCTTATGGTGATTGGATAATCCCAACATCCACGTTGTTTCAGTACACTGACATAAATACTCTACCAGTGCAGTATTGTGCTCAGAAGAAAGCGTGAATGGACAGACAAATATTCTCCCAGTGGTTCCATGAAACGATTGTACCAGCAGTGAGAAAAGAGCTAGAGAAGAAAAAGCTTCCACTGAAAGCTATCCTTAAAATTGACAATGCTCCCAGTCATCCTTCAGATGTTTCTCTAAAGTTCGATGGTATAAAAGCACTTTCTCCCACCCATTGTGACAGCCCTAATTCAGCGCACGGACCAGGGAATTTTGGAATCAATCAAACGTCATTATCGACATTCACTTCTCGTCTCTTTGCTGAACAAAAGTGAAAACGACTCTATCGAGACTGTGCTGAAGGCATGGTAAGCAATTACTATACGTGATGTTTTCCAAGCAGCCGAAGCGTAAGGTTAAGTGGAGAGCGCTACCACAATGGAGCTGGAGGGAATTGTGGCCATCCATTGATGCCGACTTTGATCCACTAGTGAGTCACAGCGATGAGCCAGTCAATTCGGAATTATCAATTACTTTGTACTCTGATATGTTCCACAACCTTCTAGGAGGAGAGGAAATTGATGATGAATATGATACTAAGTGTCTGAATGAGGAAAACTGTGATAGGGACCACACTTAAACAGATGAATAAATAATCACCCAAGCGTGCAAGAAAGTAATGATGACATTGATGAAGACGAGGGCACAGGAGGAGAGAGCATGAAGATTTCTCACACTGTTGGTGCTGAAGCTGCCGAGGTCTTCCTGGAGAACATTATGCAACAACCAGATACATGCAGTACCGATGTAATGCTTGTAAAGCAGTTGCGTGATAAAGCATGCCACCGTCATGTATCATCAAATGGTTCTAAGCACTACGGGACTTAACATCTGAGGTCATCAGTCCCCTAGACTTAGAACTACTTAAACCTAACTAACCTAAGGACGTCACACATATCCATGCCCGAGGCTGGATTTGAACCTGCGACCGTAGCAGCAGCGCGGTTCCGGACTGAAGCGCCTAGAACCGCTCAGCCACAGCGGCCGGCCACGTATCATCATTGCGACGGTTAAAAATTAGGGACATGTTTCATAGTGAGTGATACGACTGTGTAATTATATACAGTACACACTCAAGGACTAAGTTTTCTTTGAAAATTAATGTATTTTTGGATTTAATAAAGTATATCCTGTATGTTTTAAAATTGTATCCTTCGGTTTAATAAAGTACAGTACACTATATCCCCTATGTTTTCAAAATAAATAAAAAGCAAAATAAATGAATTAAATAGATTTCAGACACTCAATAATTCGGCCCTTCCGCTAATCCGGCACCCATATGTGCCAGGAATGGCCGGATTAGCGAGAGTCTAGTGTACTACATGTCAGACCAATTCATGTCGCGTTTAACGTCTCAATGAACCCGTATCTCACTGACAGATTGACTCATACAATCTATGGTTTCTTCCCTACAGGTGGACCAGGATGTAAGATTGTTGAAGCTCCTACTAACGCCACATAGCTTCCAGTGATCATCCAGACATTAGATCATCTAGAGTTGTGTATTGTGAACCTAGACAATCATCTCGTCGATTTTTTTGATGAGGAAATCATAGTACGTCTACCCCTAAGGTAGGATGGGCATAAGGCATAAAAGCAGCACACACAACAGTCCTTGCACCACTTCACAGTGGAGACATAACATGAGGATACCAAAGGACTACCAGTGCCTCAAGTCACAGAGCCTGAAACCTTACAGTGACGTCACCCGATATAACAGCTCCTATAGAATATGATGGGAGGATTGTACTTCAGGAATATGCTTCTCACAAGCCAATTGCCTTGGCAACGTTTAATAAAAGTGACGAATCAGGATTCTTATCCAGCACTGGGATGCTATAACCATTCCATGCAACAGTTTCCAATATTTGGGTGGGAAATTTCGGAAAGTTGCTACAGTTGGATCAAATCTTACAGTATTTCTATTTCAGGAAATAAGATATGAGTTGAACGGGGTCGAGATTGACAGCACATGTAATGTGGGTATTACATCGACCCTTGAAACATATGTTTCCACATAAACCTCAGAATTTATCAGTTTAGAGAATTCAGGCACAACAGCAGTGTTGATGGAGTACTCTGAAGACATGAATCACGCAATTATGATGCAATGTAGGACCTTGTCTTGGTAAGAAGTGCAGTGGATAACAACTTGTACGTTCGAGGGAGAGGTGGTGAATTGAATGAGATTATCATTGATGAAATAATACAGAAAATGTCCCACATCACTGTAACAGATGAAGAATGTTTGAAACTTTCAAAAGTTTCGAATGCAGGTATTCATCTGTCATTAACAAACTGTTTGTGGGAACTCTTTGAATATCCTACGATACTGACTGCATACGAGAAGACTTGATCTATTAAAACCTCTGTTCAATTAGAAACACTTAGATTCGTTATACTAGCATTTCAAGGCAATAGGAACTGTAACTCAGCAAACGATTCGAGCATATTCGACAATTTTATCTTAACTAATGCTAAAGTCTATCAAAATTCACTTTACTGTCCATATGATAACTTACAAACCAGACAATTCCTCCTTGGTCGATCTTTTTTTCTGGTCTCAAAATGTATTTGCTAATTCCTGTTTTCTCCTACAAGTTTCATCTTCTACAGTTCCGCTCTAGCTCCATGAAAGTTATTCCATGATATTTTAACACATGCCCTTCCTTCTTGTTAGTACTTTGCACATATTGCTCCCCTTATTGATCCTGTGGCCACCCTCCTCATTTCTTATATCAGCAGTATACTTAATTTTCAGCGGTCATCTGTAACACTACATCTCAAAATCTTTGATTCCCTTTTTTCCCAGGTTTTCCACAATTCATGATTATTTTTACATAATTTTATAGTCCAGACATACTGTATCTATAATACCTTCCTCAAAAGGAAGAAAGAATGTCCTATCGACAATGAGATCATTAAACATGGAACAGACGCTTATATTGATAGAGGATGGGGAGAAAAGTTGGTCGTGCACTTACAAATGAATCATCCCGGCATTTGCCTGAAGCGATGTAGGGAAGTTACGGAAAATGTTAGTCTGGATGACCAGACATGAATTCGAACCGCCGTCCTCGCGTATGCGAGTCTATTGTTCTAACCACTGCCCCATTTCGCCTGGTGTGACCTTCTCAACTTACGGGCGCTGTTTAATACTATATACACCGTTCATTATAAGAATAAACCTAATGTAAACATGACACTAGGTATTCTTCCTTCTGCGTCTGCTGTAACGCCATTGGATTTCGATTCAGTGGAGTGGAAGCCAAGCTGTTTCGCGTACAGTCAAGTATGATAATAAGGATACGTTTTATACTGTGTGTTATGCCAGAGCCAAGGTGGCCCCTGAGGACCGGCAACCCATATTACACCACAGAGGACGGCGTTTCTATGTCCAAGGCGTACCAAAAGCACCATAGTAAACACCGGCTATTTACATATAAGATAATGGAAACAGAAATTCCGAGTACTACTTCCTGCAGGGGGAGCTCGAGCCATGGCATGCAGGAAGTATCACTGCGCCAAAACCTGATTGGCTGGAGACAGCTATTTAGTGGCTAGAACCATCCCCGAAGTTCAGTTCACTCCGGATTCCGACATCGAGTACTTCGATCGCTGAAGATCACGTATTCGTCTCTGAATTGGACTCTTACTAGTGTGTGTGTGTTACCACGAACCTTTGTGGAAAATTAGAAGTGAACTTTTATTTACCTCAATTAGGAGACTTTTACTGGCATAGTTATTGTTACCTTTTCGTTTGTTGTTCAGTCATCAACCTTGTGAACTTACCTCAATAAAAGTTGTGCTTGTGAAAAATTGCGAATTGTCAGTCACAACACTGTGTGTTACGCGCACACCGACTCAGAGATAATACGGGCCAACAGCTTTACCTGAACATTTAAATTGGGCAGCACTGGCCAGGCAAATGATCCAACTAATCTGCAGTGATGTGAATTGTTGCAGTAAAGACGTAAAAAGAGACGAGCATGGAACAATATAGCTTTGAATATCATCGGACTCCAAGGAATACATTTAAGTACTGCTACGTTGATAACGAGATAATTAGCAACAGAATCTCAAGCCACCAAAAAATCCATTTTCTTCCTCCTCTTTTATGAAGTGCTGTTCTACATTTCGCCATCGTTCGGCAGTGACGTGTCACAAAGCTTCATGCATTGGTTCCGGTACGTTTGGCAGATTAAGTGTCTTATTTCTCGCAACAGATCCCTTAACTTGGGTCCAGATCGATCCTATTGGGTTCAAATTGCAGTGTTAAGGTGACAACTATAAAAATGCAGCACTTGTACAAAGTGTTCAATCCTGTGAAAATTATTGTTTTCCATGTTTCTACGACGCTTATCACTATGGCTCGTGTGAGACCACATCTGTCCTATAAAACAATGGCCATATTCAAACAAAGAGTATTTGATTTTTCATTTTTCTCCAAAAAAATGGAATTGTGTAATGTTTTCTTTACTTCAACAATCTTTAACAATCTGTCATAAAATATCAGTAATTAAGAACGTGTATTTGCAATGAAAACGAGAATTTTGCGTGCATTATCTAATTAGAAACTAGAAGACATGGATTTATCTTGAAAAATGATGGTTAAGTACGAGTTAATTACCACATATTTGATGAATTTCATGTTTAAATGATTTAGGTATTCAAACCGAACAGAAATATTACAGACCACAACGAGTTTCGAACGTCTGCTCGCCAACACGTTTTTCAATTTAGACGCAACCTATTACACCACGGAGACAATAACATCAGTACCTCTTATTGCTATTACATAGTGTTTCTCGAAGAAACGTCAAAGCTGGTTTTGCTCTGTAATCTTACGAAAAACGTTAACTACAACTCGTTTTGCCATTAACAGTGTTCCGCGCGCGTCTTTCACTACGAGGCTGAAAGCAGTGTCATCCATTTTCTCGGTACGTATGAACAGCGAGACAAACAGAGTACAAGTAGCGTTTACAGAGACTGTGACTTTACATGAGTTTTGAAATAAAAATTACGTAGCTGAAGTATGATTAAGAAAAACGATGATGGCTGCTAATACATATCACAGTTTCATTTACAGTAATCTATTAGTAAGATATCCAATACATAAGTTAGACCTGCCTACAGGAGTTGAACAACACCATTGTACGAGAGCTGCGGCTGCTGACCAATCATCGCGTTTGTGTTTGTTTACATCAGCTTTATTTTTATGATGAACGAAGAATAGTACACCTTCTTTGGCGAAAAATGTCCTCTTTGCTTGAGGTTGATATATAGAGCAAGGTGCACACATCTCAAACTGTACAGCAGCATGACATTTGTGATTGGAAACGCATCAGTATTCTCAATAATTTAGCTATATAATTGCACATCCCCACATGCGAGGTCTGTTCAAAAAATTTCGGAACTTTGTCCACAAAATTTTTCTACGCTTACCTTTTACTTATTGTGTATGGTCTTCTTCGAAATACTCTCCTCCACAATTAATACACAGCTCCCAATGCCGTTTCCAGTTTCGGCCGCAGTCTTGATACGCCGCTTACTGGTTGGCGTTGTTTGGGGGAGGAGACCAGACAGCGAAGTCATCGGTCTCATCGGATTAGGGAGGGACGGGGTAGGAAGTCGGCCGTGCCCTTTCAAAGAAGCCATGCCGGAATTTGTCTGCGGCGATTTAGGGAAATCACGGAAAACCTAAAACAGGATGGCCGGACGCGGGATTGAACCGTCGTCCTCCCGAATGCTAGCCTCTTACTGGACAGCGCGAAGCGCCGTCTGCGAATTTTCTCGTCTGTCGTTGCAAATCTTCGTCCTTACAAAGGGGCTTTCAACTGTGGAAATAAAGAAAAGTCCGCGGGAGCCAGGTGTTAGAGTACGTAGGATGAGGCAGTACAGTGATTTTGTTTTTTGTGCAATAGCCACGCACCAATAGGGATGCATCTGCGGGAGCGCTACCGTGATGCAGGACCCATGAATTGTCTCGCCACATTTCAGGCCGTTAGCACTAATGCACGATGAACAAAGTCAAAGAAAACTATCAGCATGGCTTTGACATTTGGCCTTACGTGATGAGCAATTTTTGGTCTTGGAGAACCTTTACTGACTCATTATGAAGACTGAACCTTGGCCTCAACACCATAACCGTAGATCCACATCTCATCATCAGCTATGATTCTCTTAAAGAACTCCTAGTTCTTATTTGCACGTTCCAAAAGTTCTTCACAGATTGAGAGGCGAAGGTTTTCTGGTCTTAGCTCATGAGCCGTGGGACGAACTTGGCGGCAACACGATGCATTCTAAGATGCTGTGTCAGGATTTCATGACATGATCCAACTGAAATGTTAATTCTTCTGCAATCTCTCTGACAGTCAGTCTTCGATTGGCACAACAATTTCGTTGACGTTCCTGACATGAGTGTCGTCGGTAGACTTCGAAGAGTTTCCTGAACGAGGGTCATCTTTAACACCCGTCCGCCTTTTTAAACCGTGTGAACCATTCGTAACACCGAACACGGTTTGAGCACTCATCACCTGCATAATTTGGCATGTGTCTGTACAGGTTTCCTTGAGTTTCACGCAAAATTTAATGAAGAAGCGTTGCTCCTCTAACTCTGTCCTATCGAAATTCGCAAATCCTGCGACACAACGTTCTACTCAATACGGCATTAAACAAAAACTAACAGACATACAACAATGAAACTTCCAACAGTTACACATCAAACACAAACGTGTGCAGGTATGCCAACTGCATTTCGCTCCAACTCATCATTGGCACGAAATTACGAATGTTCTGGAAAGTTCTGAACAGGCTTCGTACAAGTATTGCGATCCAGAAATGAAGCATTAAATCGACTCACGAGTGGTGACAAGGGATTCAATCTACTAGATGAGGCCTGCAAACAGCACAGTATCCCTGACAAATAAAGATCAACATATTACAGATCGAATTTTAGCTGATAGAGCTAAGGAAATACGAGCAAGAAGAGAGAACGCCATAGGACAGCATATTACAGCACTTTCTGTTGATAAAGCAACATGTGCAAAATTTGTATTGGGTCTGGAGTTAAATTACAGCCAAGTTAAGAAAACTACTCGTCATCTGCTAAAGAAGAAGATGTAGAAAACCTGTTAAAAAACTCATTCTGTCATGACTGGTGGCAACTAAGACTCTCAAAAGGAAAATTGATGAAAACGTCTGGGGTTCTTCCATATCTAGAACATCAGACAGAATCCTTCGATTAATAATTCCAGAGCTGACAGGACTATTACCAGAACAAATAAAAGTGGAGAAAACGCTCAACAACACCATGACAAAGCGAAAAGACATAATATGTAGTGATGGAAACTGTTGCTATTGGGAAAGGACTATATTTAAAACCGCACCGACAAGGCCTTGATTGTTCAGAAAAATAGCTACTTGTTAGACTGCTCGACAGATAGCTTAAAAATTTCGATCTACTTAAATTCGTCAAAAAGTTCTTTATTTCAAGATTTCTTGGATAGGTTATGGGAACCACACTACCTAAAATGAATGCTGATTTTTTGTTTATTAGCCAAGATCACATTGAGGAAATTTGATAACTGGCTCTGCCGTTACCGGTCATCTTCATAACTGAAAGACGTAGAAACATAAAGGTTGAAAGACAGGAATTGCATGTGACATTGACAGTACTTGCAAAACTTTTCAACAAACTTGCTGAACAGTACATATCAAAATATACACAGCGGTCTCTAAGAGAAGAGGATACTTTGCCAATTAACTGTTAACACCACAAGGGAAGACACTGCTGTGTATATTTTGGTATTTACTGTTCAATAATTTTCTTAAAAGTTCCTTGAAAATACCATTAATGTTATAAGCAGTTCCTGACTTGTAATCTTTCATTTCATTGTCTTTCAGCTCTGAAGGTGACTGATAGCAGTCGAAACGAATTATCAGATTTACTGTATGTTATTTTGGCTAATAAAGATCTTACAAGAAGAAAAATCAACATTCATTGAAATGATACAATGCCAGGGAAAAAAATTGTTGTTGTTGTTGTTGTGGTCTTCAGTCCTGAGACTGGTTTGTTGCAGCTCTCCATGCTACTCTAACCTGTGCAAGTTTCTTCATCTCCCAGTACCTACTGCAGCCTACATCTTTCTAGATCTGCTTAGTGTATTCATCTCTTGGTCTCCCTCTACGAGTTTTACCCTCCACGCTGCCCTCCAATACTAAATTGGTGATCCCTCGATGTCTCAGAACATGTCCTACCAACCGGTCCCTTCTTTTAGTCAAGTTGTGCCACCAACTCCTCTTCTCCCCAATTCTATTCAATACCTCCTCATTAGGTATGTGATCTACCCATCTAATCTTCAGCATTCTTCTGTAGCACCACATTTCGAAAGCTTCTATTCTCTTCTTGTTTAAACTATTTATCGTCCACGTTTCACTCCACACAAATACTTTCAGAAACGACTTCCTGACATTTAAATCTATACTCGATGTTAACAAATTTCTCTTCTTCAGAAACGCTTTCCTTGCCATTGCCAGTCTACATTTTATATCCTCTCTACTTCGACCATCACCAGTTATTTTGCTCCCAAAATAGCAAAACTCCTTTACTACTTTAAGTGTCTCATTTCCTAATCTAATTCCCTCAGCATCACCCGACTTAATTCTACTACATTCCATTATCCTCATTTTGCTTTTGTTGATGTTCATCTTATACCCCCCCTTTCAAGACACTGTCCATTCCGTTCAACTGCTCTTCCAAGTCCTTTGCTGTCACTGACAGAATTACAATGTCGTCGGTGAACCTCAAAGTTTTTATTTCTTCTACATGGATTTTAATACCTACTCCGAACTTTTCTTTTGTTTCCTTTATTGCTTGCTCAATATACAGATTGAATAACATCGAGGATAGGCTACAACCCTGTCCCACTCCCTTCTCAACCACTGCTTCCCTTTCGTGCCCCTTGAGTCTTATAACTGTCATCTGGTTTCTGTATAAATCGTAAATAGCCTTTCGCTCCCTGTATTTTACCCCTGCCACTTACAGGATTTGAAGGAGAGTATTCCAGCCAACAATGTCGAAAGTTTTCTCCAAGTCTACAAATGCTAGAAAAGTAGGTTTGTCTTTCCCTAACCTATCTTCTAAGATAAGTCGTAGGGTCAGTATTGCCTCACGTTTTCCAACATTTCTACGGAATCCAAACTGATCTTCCCCGAGGTCGGCTTCTATCAGTTTTTCCATTCGTCTGTAAAGAATTCGCAACAGTATTTTGCAGCTGTGACTTATTACACCTGGAAAGACGACGTCGCTTTTGATCCGATGGTAGCAAATGCCACCTGGGGACTTGACAACCAGGAATGGTCTGGGGTACCGTTCCATTTCATAGTAGGATACCTTTGGTTGTCATCCGCGGCACCTTTACGGCACGTTGTTATGTCGACGATACTTTACGCCCCGTTTTGTTGCTCTTCATGGTAAGACAGCCTGGGCTTACCTTACAGCAGGAAAATGGCCACCCACACGCGACGATATCTTCTGTTGATTGTCTTCATGCTTGCCAAACTCTAACATGGACTTCAAGGTCGCCGGATCTCTCCCGAATTGACGACGTTTGAAGCACTATGGGCAGCGCCCTCCAACTAGTTCGGGATTTTTATGATTTAACACACCAGTCGGACATAATTTGGCATTATATCCCCCAGAGAAGATTCAGCAACACTATCAAGCCCAGTAACTGCTTGTATAAGGGGCAGAGGTGGACCAACACGTTACTGACTTGCTCAATTTGTAAAGCTGTTTCTCTTGAATAAATCATCTAGTTAGGCCCACCTTCCATTTGGAATGGGGGTGCACTCAACGACAGTGATATGACTTTCAAATAATAGAGCACAGCAATCAGTGGTCCTTCCTTTCAGGTTTTATTAGGCAAAGCTATATTTCGGCTAGCACCTACCCATTATCAATGCACTATTTCATGGTATCAATGCTTGTCCTAGTACGTCAGTCCACTGTTGTTTGAGCTACTGTCACAATTCGTTTTCTGAAATTGTAATCATTTGTTTGTCTGTACACGCACATCACATTTGCTGCTTATCGTCCCATTCAGATAATTTCCTCGTGGTGTGTCGTTTTTTCTTCTTCTTTGTCTTAGAATGTATTAGGAACACAGAGTTCCCTTGTACTGGTCGTATTTGTGTACAAGGGGTGTCAGTGAAGATGTAATACATTTACCCACAAAACAGATGCGTGCTCTAATGTTACTTATATAATGTGACGAATGGGAACCACAAACTTGTGGATCTTCAGCACAATATATAGTCTTGGAAGATCAGAGGTCTGTTGATGTAATTGTACGGCGTTGGGTGTAATGGAAATCGCTGAGGAGGAACAGGGTTTTCCCTTGAATCATACCAGTTGTATCGACGGTAGGAAGGCCCATTGAACAATTTAAACATTTAACACACTTCTGAGAAAATGGTGTTTCCCCTGTTGGCGGGATAAATGTATAAGTGATATCCTTGTGTTCTCTCCGAGCCAGACTTCTGCCCATCGTAATTTCTTCGGCAGAATCGCTGGAAAACTACGATATCACCTGTCCTCTTCCGCTAATAACTTCATTAAGATAAGAAGCCTTGTTGTATCAGTAACGTCCTAGACTTCTAATCAAAACTTTCTGGACCTTGGGTTTGGTTCCAGCGAGTTCTTAGATAATGAAAAAAAAAGAAAAACTGCTGCCGGAGATCTCCGGTAAAACGAATCCCACACACTCTGCCACACTTGTCCATAGAGGATGGAGAAGATTCAGGGCAACTCTTGCCGTTCAGGTAGGCAGCTGCTCCTAAAAGGCGAAAGAATGTACAGTGGTTGACAACGGGAGGGTGCAGAAGGAAATGGAAACCACTGCAGTAAAGACAAGTGGCATGAGCAAGTACACGCTTCAAGTCGGAGCGTAATGCCAGAGTTCTGAATGTGGGAAGGGGACGTGGGGTAGAAAATGTGAAAAGTACACAGATGAGCCATAACATTATAACAGCTGCCCACCACGAGGTGGTGTTGGGGCACGTGACGCAGTAAGGAAAGAATGCAAGCGTAAGAATTGAAATTTGTGGTACGTTCCTATGGGACCAAACTGCTAAGGTCATCGGTCCCTAGGCTTACCCACTTCTTAATCTAACTTAAACTACTTACGTTAACGACACCACACACACACATGCCCGAGGGAGGACTCGAGCCGCCAACACGGGTAGCCGCGCGAGCTGTGGCCAGGCGCCTTAGACCGCGCGGCGGGAAGAGAGAGAGGAATAGGAGTCATTATAGTGAAGATACTGGCCGCAAATGCAGGAATCCACTGATATAAGCTGTTTTGACAAAGAGGATATTATTGTGGCGCTAGAAACGAGAACCTCTGAAAAGGCGAAGCTGGTCGCCTGTTGGCGTACTACTGTCGTGAGCACCTATAGGTTGAAGGATGAAGAAATAACGAGTAGGCCGTATTGTATTGGGCGCCTGCGTCTCATCAGAAAATATGGAGGTCGGAGGATCCCTCACTATGTAATCCAGAATAGACAGGGGTGTGTGGCAGGTCTAAAGGCAGAGCACAATGCTGGTGCACGCACAGGTGTTTCGTAGCACTGCGTTCAAAGGCCATTGTTGAAAATGGAGCTCCACATCACAGACCTCTACGGGTTCCTGTGTTGACACAACGACATCGTCAGTTATGTAGATCAATGGGGGCAGAATCATGCTATGGGGTACATTTAATGGGGCTTCCATGGGTTCTGAGCTGGTAATCGAAAGAATCATGACAGCAGTGAACTACGTGAACATTATTGCGGACCACCTGCGTCGTTTCATGCTTGAAGTCTCCCCCTGTGGCGATGACATTTTCCAGCAGGACAACTGTTCGTGCTGCAAAGTCAGAATCTCGTGTTGCAAAGTCAGAATATTGCTACAGTCGTTTCAGGGACACTATAATTACCTCAACTTGATGTCTTGGCCACCAAATGTGTCTGATCTGTACCCATTGGAACACATATCTGGCGCCAGCTGCTTGCTCGTAAACAACCATCCCGTAATTTGCGGGAATTGCTTGACCTATGCGTGGACATCTGGCGCCACGTACTAACGGAATTTTGTCAAGGACTTGTACAACCAGTGCTAAGAGAAATCTCTGTGTACTGTGTTTGAAAAGTGCAACAACAAGCTGTTAAACAGATGGCTCACTGGTGTAAATGCAAATGCTGAAACTACACATAATAGGAGTACGTAAAGTGAAATTGAAATAAGATTAAGATATATGGTGAGACGAATATAGAATAATATCAGTAACACCAGAAAATGGTATAATTGGAGTAGGTTTGTTTTGAATAGTGAGGTGGGGTAAGGAGTGAGTCACTGTGAACAACTCATCAGAATCACACGAGAATCTAAACCAGACCAATACCAACTATTACAATACAAATATACGTTCCAGCGTCACAGGCTGAATATAGCGAGAAAGAGTATATGAGGAAATCGAACAGGTAATTCAGTACACAAACGCAGATGGAACTTTAAATATCATGGGGATTGAAATTTTACAGCAATGGACGGAATATAAGGCAGAAGTACGGAATAAAAAGGGATCGGTAGTATGAATCAGAAGGGCGGAAAAAATAAATTTCTGCAGTAGATTTCAACTATTGGCACGAGCAAATACACTGTCCAAAGTCACACGAGGAGGAGGTACACTTGGAAGAGACCAGGAGGCACAAGAAGATCTCCGCTGTAATACATCATGGTTGTACAGAGATTCCGAAATCAGATATTGGTTTTTAAGACGTACCCAAGAACAGATAGGGACCCTGATGTCAATCTGGTCATTATGAAGAGTAGGGTGAAGCTTAAGAGAATTATCAGGAAGAAGCAACGTACAAGCAAGTGGAATACTGAAGTAATGAGAAACAATTATGTGCCTTTTAAGTTCTCTGAGGTTGTAGGTACTGTGATACCGAATACCAAGGTAGATAGTTCCCTTGAGAAAGAATGCATATCTCTAAAAATAATAATTACAGAAGTTGTGCAAGTAAAAATAAGTTTAAGAAAGGTAGCTTCGAAGAAATTGCGAGCAAAGGAAGAAATACTCATACTGATCAAAAATGAAGGGAATACAAAAACTTCAGTAAAAGAAAAAAATACAGCGATATAAGTCACCGGAAAGTCAGATCAATAGGAAATTCAAGGAAGTATATCGAAATGGCTTCTGGAAAAATTTGAAGAAACCAAAAAAGAAGACGTCATCATAAGGACATTTTCACCATACTTTCGGAAAATTTAAAAGCGAAGACACCAACAATAAGTGTTCAGTGAGCGATCCACTGTTAAACCCAGAGAGAACAGTCTACAAGCGTTCTAGATGATAAAGTAGATGTTGATTTTGGCAGTATTACACTCCGGTTGGGCAGAACTTTGGGAGACTTGCGATCAGTCAAAGCAGAAGCGATATATAACACTTCTTTGTACTTTCTAAAACCACTGGGAAAAGTGGCAACCTAAGAATGATTCAAGTTGATGTTTATAATCTATGAAACTGGGGACGTACGATCGGGCTTACGCAAGACACACAATCCCAAAGATGGCGAGGGGAGATAAATGTGGACGTTATCGCACTATCAGCTTGTGACACACCACGCATCCAAGTTACTGACTATAGTAATATACACAAAATTAAGGAGAAAATGGAGATTTTGTTAGACGACGGTAAGTTTAGTTTAAGAAAAAGTTGTGGCACCAGTCAATTCTGACGTCACGCTTGATAATGGAAGGATTTATTCACCTAAAAAGCTTTCGACAAAGTTAAGGACTGCAAGATGTTTGAGACCTTCAGAAAAGTAGGAATTCGCTATAGGGAGCGACGAATACTTTAGGATATGTGCAAGAAGCACAACGAAACAATGATAATGAAGATCAAGTGTGAAGAACTCGATTTAGAAAGTACAGAAGGCAAGGGTGTAGTCTTTCTCCCATACTGATCAACCCGAATATCAAATAAGCAGTGAAGGCGATCAAAGGAAGTTTCGTAAGTGGGGCTGAAATTCATGGTTGAAGGATATAGCTGATGGTATTTTTGCCCCGTCTGAACTTGAGGAAGAATCAAACGATTTGCTGAATGAAATGAACAAGCTACTGACTATACAATGTGAATTGAAACGAAACTTAAGAAAGACGAAAGAATTAAGAAGCAGCAGACATGAGATTAGAGACCACTTATGCTATGTTGGAAGCAAAATAACACAGGGCAGGCGAAAAAAAGAGGACATAAGAACCCCTGTTTAAATCAGTTGGTGGAAAGTAATTCGCAATTAATACTGATGAACATTCTTTTAAAGGCAGTGTATGTGGCATCACGTCTTAACCTCAACTGATGAATAAATGTGTAATGCTGATCCTTATCCACTGAAAAGCCAAAGAAACTGGTACACCTGCCTAATATCGTGTACGGCTCTCGCGAGTACGCAGAAGTCACGCAACACGACGTGCCATGGGCTCGATTAATGTCTGAAGTAGTGCTGGAGGGAACTGACACCGTGAATCGTACAGGGATTGTCCATAAATCAGAAAGAGTACGAGGAGGTGAAGATCTCTTCTGAACAGCACGTTGCAAGGCATCCCAGATATGCTCAATAATGTTCATGTCTGGGAAGTTTGGTGGCCAACAGAAGTGTTTAAAACACAGAAGAGTGTTCCCGAAGCCACTGTGTAGCAATTATGGACGTGTGGGGCGTCGCTGGAATTGCCCAAGTCCGTCGGAATGTACTATGGACATGAATGGATGCAGGTCATAAGACAGGATGCTTACATACGTGTCACCCGCCAGAGCCGTATATAGGCGTATCAGGGGCCCCATATCACTCCAACTGCACACGCCCCACACCATTCCAGAGCCTCCACAGCTTGAACAGTCCCCTGCTGACATGCGGGGTCCATGGGTTCATGAGGCTGTGTCCATACCTGTACACGTTCATCCGCCCAATACAATTTGAAACGAGACTCGTCCGACCAGGCAACATTTTTCCTGTCATCAACAGTCCAGTGTTGGGGTTGACGGGTCCAGGCAAGGCGTAAAGCTTTGTGTCACGCAGTCATCAAGGGTACAGGAGTGGGCCTTCCGCTCCGAAAGCCCATATTGATGATGTTTCGTCGAATGTTTCGCGCGCTGACACTGGTTGATGGCTCAGCATTGAAATCTGCAGCAATTTGTGAAAGGACTGCACTTTTGCTATGTTGAACGATTCTCTTCAGTCGACGTTGGTTCCGTTGTTGGATCTTTTTCTGGCCGCAGCGATGTCGGAGATTTGATGTTTTACCGGATTCCTGATATTCATGGCACAATCGTGAAATGGTTGTACGGAAAAATCCCCACTTCATCGCTACCTCAGAGATGCTGTGTCCCATCACTCGTGCGGCGACTATAACACCACGTTCAAACCCACTTAAATCTTGATAACGTGCCATCGTAGCAGCAGTAACCGATCTAAGAACTGCATCAGACACTTGTCTTATATAGGCGTTGCCGACCGCAGCACCGTATTCTTCCTGTTTACATATCTCTGTATTTGACTACGCTTGCCTATAACCCGTGTCTTTGGCGCTTCAGTTTACATCCTTCTTATTCGTTGTTAATGTCAGGGGAAACATGAGACATAGACGACTGCACACGTATGTAACGAATTTTTTGTAGCGTCTAAAATTGTAGAACAAAAGGTTGTTAGTAAAGCATTGTCGTAATCCTTCTGGTGGATTCAGATCACCGAAAGAATAAAAATAGTAGACGCCATTCACAGGTTTTTTAACAGACGCCAACCAGTTTATTCCAGGTCATCCTGCAACATCTAAATTCACAATACTGCGTTTATTAGATTTCCACATAGTCTTAGGCAATATATTCTACATAAACATTCCACAAAATCTTGACATTGAATTTTTTGGCGAATTTAAGCAGATCGGTATTCGTAAGTGGTTCATTGGGTAGTACAGCTAGGACATTTTATGTGAATAATCCAAGCCCTTTCCTGTGTGGTTTTAAATATAGTCCTTTGCAAACGGCCACAGTTTTCATCATCCTATTGTGTCTTTTTGCCTCATCAAGCTGTGCCTGGGCACTTTTAGCGTTTTTCATTATTAGGGTGATGGCTGCTGCACCTCCAGCTAAAGAGTCAATCGCTGAAAGACCCACAAATATAGGAATTAGAAATGAAATAATTCCACCTGAGGTCTTATGTATTGGTAGAACCCTAGATCTTCTTCTTCTTCTTCTTCTTACTGCTTTCTACTTCGGGGCAATTTTTTCTGCTAACTCCGCTAATTGGATGCAGTTCTTTTAAACACCCTTGGGTTGTTTTCTCATTCTTTATAAAAAGCACCGTTCACAAGTTTTCAAAATTTTTTACCCAAACCCAATTTAAGCTTGGTTAACATTGTTTTATCAACTGCAAATTCCACGGTATGTTGCCCCATAACAGTACCTCTTCTTGCACATAATGCCTTAGCGTTATCAGCCAATATTCAATCTTCAGCATGATGTTCTGCCAAATCCTCATCTGCAGCTTATACAATACCACGCTCCTTGCACATCTCGTCCAACGGATTTATCCCTTTATCACCAAGTGCTAACCATTTTTGCAACCTTATTCCAAAGTCGGGCAGTTTCAGTGTGAACCATAACATTCGATATAAAGTGTTTTCTTTGTTTCATATGATAAAAGTATGCTCAGGAAATGCTAATTTTGAGGTGTGTCACTTCGCCATCCTTGATCAGTTTTTTATGGCGTAATTTTATTCAGGATTATGAAATGTTCCAAATAATACAAGAAAATAATTAATTATTCTTTAATAAAAGCCGCGAGGGATTAGCCGAGCGGTCTAGGGCGCTACAGTCATGGACTGTGCGGATGGTCCTGGCGGAGGTTCGAGTCCTCCGTCGGGCATGGGTGTGTGTGTTTGTCCTTAGGATAATTTAGGTTAAGTAGTGTGTAAGCTTTGGGACTGATGACCTTAGCAGTTAAGTCTCATAAGATTTCACACACATTTGAACATTTTTAATAAAAAATAATAAGGTTTGAAGATTTTATATGTTTGCAATTTTTCATTTATAACTACATTCGATTATGTACACCAGAAGATTAATGTTACGTGTCTCTCATGAAAAACTTTGTCAACAAATATAGAATAATATGTTAAAATACTGCCTTCAGTGTGTTTTATTTAATGATACATTTTTTGCACATTATGTTATGGTATCAGTCAAAAATTTCCTCATGTGTGTCACATATCAAATGTCGATATCATCTTCATCGTCAGTTTCATCTCTGCCGGCGCAGTCCATGCTACTTCTGGTGGCTGTGAAAATATTCACACATGTATCTGACGATGCACATTTACAATATGTTGTGAAAGGTAAGTTATAAGACTTGCAACTGCAGTTACTTTGCTCGCACGTCATTCACGTACAGGCTACTAACTGCATCAATTCAGGAGGGCCTACAGAACTCATTCCATTTAATGGTATGGATGAGTCATTTTCCACTTGCCAACCATAGTCACGGAGACATTCTGTAGGAGGCGACTACTGCTCTGCTGCTTTCCAGTAAATGATTTACCAGGTGAACACTGTAACCTTCCAACAGACAAAAAATATATAAATATGTATAATAAAATATTCTCATTTAGTGTAACTGCCCAACAGATAAATTCCATAACGTACCAATAACACAATGCGACTAACCTCCCAATAAAATTGTGGCTCACTTATAACTTTCAATAACTGACTGTGAATTTAAACTGGTAAATTTTGGACGTCAGCAACGCTGCGTCATGGCCCTGAAAGATCATTCTGAATAAATTGAAAATTCTTACCTCAATGAAGTCACCGGATAACGCATATATATCTGCTCTTACAATAAATTTTTCTGGCACAGCCCAGTGCAATGCTGGGCGATAGATTTGTCGTGTATAAAAGGAAACAACTAATTTTTCTTTACAATGATCAGGATGACCATGGATTGGAGAAATTAGTAAATTCTTTAAATTGAGATGAATGATTGTCATAAGTTAATTTTTATAAAAAAGATTATTAGTAAGACATTTTTTTTTTAAATTTACATGTGACTGGATATAAGAATACTACATATGCGCGAGGCTGTTTTACCGTATATTATATCGCTCAGGCTCCGCCATCGCTCCCCACGACCAGCCCAGCCAACTCCATACACACGACAGCTACTACTGCTTACTACTACTACTGCACAGTTCCTACTGCATACAGCACTGCTCTTTGGTCTGAGATTCTCTTATAGCTTACATATTGCAGGCAGCGCGAGCAATCCATCGAAATTACATCTGCTCGAGTGCGCTAGCAACAAATTCCTTAATCATGGACCTCTTACATAACCCTCCACTGGGGGAGGGGGGGCGGGGGGGGGGGGGGGAAGGAGGGGCAAAAATTTGGCAGCGATGATGAGTCAATTGGATTTGCCGTGAGCAACAAATTTTTCTATAATCCATTTAGTTACTAAGTCTACAGTCACAGAGTATATACATTATTGATAAGTGCAGAGCATATTAAGAAATGAAATACAGTGCACACGCACTGAGTTCAGAACATATTAAGAAATGACAAAATGTATACGCAATGAGTACAAAATATATTAACAAATGAGATAAAGTGCACACGCACTGTGTAAGTCTTTAGCATTTTTTGCAAGAACTTAATACATTAAGAAATTAAATATAGTGCACACGCACTGTATAAGTCTTTAGCATTTTTTTACAAGAACTGAATACATTAAGAAATGAAATAAAGTGTACATGCACTGTAAAAATCTTTAGCATATTTAGGACAACTGATCATATTAACAAATGAAATGAAGTGCACACGCACTGTATAAGTCTTTACAATTTTTTTACAAGAACTGAAAACATTAACAAATGAAATAAAGTGCACACGCCCTGTAAAATGTTTTAGTATTTTGTACAGGAACTGAATACATTAAGAAGTGAAATAAAGTGCATACGCACTGTAAAAGTCTTTAGCATTTTTTACAAGAACTAAATACATTAAGAAATGAAATAAAGTGCACACACACTGTAAAACTCTTTAGCATTTTTACATGAATTGAATACATCAGGAAATGAAATAAAGTGTATACGCACTGTATAAGTCTCTAACATTTTACAAGAACTAGGAAAGGAATGGGAAGGATAGCATCATGGTTGTAGCACAGTGGGTTGCACGTAGCTGCACGGAAAGTCCATATCTTTCTACAGAAGCACAACAGCAAGTGAGACAATATGAAGTTCTCTTCCCTCAAGTATTTATCAGTGTAACCAAGACACTGAAATGTTGTATTAATATTGTATGTTATCATTTTGGTAGTACATTGGGTACACCAAACAGTGGATTGCTCGCGCAGCCTGCAATATGTAAGTTATAAGAGAATCTCAGACCAAAGAGCAGTGTTGTATGCAGTAGGAACTGTGTAGTAGTAGGAGTAAGCAGTAGTAGCTGTCGTGTGTATGGAGTTGGCTGGGCCAGTCGTGGGGAGCGATGGCGGAGCCTGAGCCATATAATATACGGTAAAAGCAGCCTCGCACATAAGTAGTATTCTTATATCAAGTCCCACGTAAATTTTAAAAAAAAATGTCTTAATAATAATCTTTTTTATAAAAATTAACTTTTGACAATCATTCATCTCAATTTAAAGAATTTACTAATTTCTCCAATCCATGGTCATCCTGATTATTGTAAAGAAAAATCAGTTGTTTTCTTTCATACACGACAAATCTATCGGCCAGCATTGCACTGGGCTGTGCCAGAAAAATTTATTGTAAGAGCAGATATATATGCGTTATCCGGCGACTTCATTGATACAGCATATGTGCGAGGCTGCTATTACCGTATATTATATCGCTCAGGCTCCGCCATCGCTCCCCACGACCGTCCCAGCCAACTCCATACACACGACAGCTACTACTTGCTTATTTCTACTACTACACAGTTCCTACTGCATACAACACTGCTCTTTGGTCTGAGATTCTCTTATAGCTTACATATCGCAGGCAGCGCGAGCAATCCATCGAAATTACATCTGCTCGAGTGCGCTAGCAACAAATTCCTTAATCATGAACCTCTTACAACACTTCATCTGTTGGCGGAAGTAACTTTAATTTTGAAGACATTTCTCTTTTGATTGTAAACAATTGGTGTTGTAGTTGAGTCATTGATTCACATATCCTGTCTTCATAACAAAGAGAAAAAAGCTGACACCAAGCTTTCATTATCTGATGATGATCAATGTAAATCTCGCCTGGCATTTCGAGTCTATGATCTTCATGTCCCTGTGACAAAGTGCCTGAAGCAGGCTGCCAGCACAATCACATGGTGTTAAAACATGTATCGTAAGTATATCCTTACACTTGTCACCCAGGTTATTAGAACTTGCTTTAATGTCTATTGTCTGCCATTAAATCTCCTCATATTAAAAACCTTAGGAAGTATCTGTTTCCAATAAAAGTACAGCATTAAAACAAACACATCTATACCATCACCAACGATTTGGATGTTCTTCTTATCACGTTGGAAAGCCAACATCAGCTTCCTCATGAGCGAGTAATGACTCCTTACTAAATATATTTGATTACTTCAGTATTTGATGGAGTGTAGCAAATCAGCAAGAAGTTGCTTATCTCGGATGCTATTTCTAATAGGAAAGTGCTGTTGTCAAAGTTGTCTTTCTCTTCGTGGTTTTTAATAAACGGAGTCTCATTTTTATAAAAAACCAATATATGCTTCATAACCTCCTTTCACAGCATTTAGCACGATGGAGTGCAGGACATTTGGCCAGTTGGCCGTTTCATATGATACATCAAAGCGTTGAATGACTGCGTGGCCTCGCGGCAATATGAATTAATAAAATCTTCTGGAGCTTCCAGCCACGTCAGGTGGTTAAAATCACACAGGATTTCGACTGAGCTCTCCTCGGCCATAGACATCGTCGTATTGCCTATATGACGGCCAGTATTTCTACCGTTTGGACGGCATGGCGATGAGAATTCCGTTAGCTCCACCCACAGCCAATCTTTTTTATGGAGAAATTCGAAGACATCACTTTGGACACAGCTCCAGATAAGAAAAGTTGCTGTTATCGTTATACTTTTATCATCTGGCCTCACAGACGTGTAAAGCTGGGAGAATTCTTAGAACAACTGAATAGCATTCTCGACCACATTAGGTTTATGATGGAAGTAGAGATACATGGTGCATCGCTCCACCTTGACGTCCTCGTTCACTGGAAAATCGTTGTACACCTCATCCATAGTGAGTACTGGAAACATACACACACATGGGTATCTGCACGCTCCTAGCCACCACCATCTGGCACAAAAACGAGGCACTCTAAACCCCCTTCGTCCACCGTGCTAAAGTCGTCTCAGATGCTGAAACTCTGCCACTATATATAAGCCAACGCTGAAAAGTCCTCCGGGAAGTCGGCTACAGGTATCACGGGCTATTTCTGGCGAGATACGCAGGAAAAACACCACCGAAGAAGAGAACAGGAAACTAGCGATTTTGCTTTTCTGTGGCACAGTGTCGGGATAGATTAGCCGGCTGCTGGGGAGACACAGCACCTCATGAAAAATACGACAACTCATGAGGCCCGTGAAGGACGACATAGGGCTTAGGGGTGTACAAAATACCATTTCAGTGTGACTGCTGCTATGTCGGCCAAACAGTACACACTGTGGAACAACGCCGGACGGAACACAAGAGAGTCTTAAGCCTACAGTATCCTGAAAAATCAGCCGTGGCAAAACATGCTTCAGAAAATCGACACCGAATCCAATCTAACGAAACATCTGTCATTATGATAAGGCAGGGATTTAGGGATAGCGTCATAAAAGAAGCGGTAGAAATACGCTGAAGAGCCAAAGAAACTGGTACACCTGCCTAACATCGTGTGCAGTTCCCGCGAGCACTCATAAGTGCCGCAACACGACGTGGCACGGACTCGATTAATGCCTGAAGTAGTGATGGAGGGAATTCAAGCCATGAATCGTGCAGGGCTATCCATAAATCCGTAAGAGTACGATCGGGAGAAGATGTCTTCTGAATAGCACGTTGCAAGGCAACCCGGATATGTTCAGAAACGTTCATGTCTGGGGTGTTTGGTGGTCAACGGAAGTGCTTAAGTACAGAAGAATGTTCCTGGAGCCACTCTGTAGCAATTCTGGACGCGTGGGGTTTCGCATTGTCCTGCTGGAATTACTCAAGTCCGTCGGAATGCACAATGGAGATGAATGGATGCAGGTGATAAGAGTGGATGCTTAGTACATGTCACCTGTCAGAGTCGTAACTAGACGTAAGAGGGGTCCATATCATTCCTACTGCTCACGCCTCACACCATTTCAGAACCTCCACCAACTTGAACAGTCCCCTGCTGAAATGCAGGGTCCATGGATTCATGAGGTTGTCTCCATACCCGTACACATCCGTCTGCTCGATACAATCTGAAACGAGACTCGTTCGAACAGGCAACATGTTTCCAGTCACCAACAGTCCAATGACACTGTTGACGCCGGACGAAGTGGGCGAGCGGTTCTAGGCGCTTCAGTGTGGAACCGCGCAACCGCTACTGTCGCAGGTTCGAATCCTGCCTCGGGCATGGATGTGTGTGATGTCCTTAGGTTAGTTAGGTTTAAGTAGTTCTAAGTTCTAGGGGACTGATGACCTCAGCTGTTAAGTCCCATAGTGCTCAGAGCCATTTCAACCAATTTTTTGAACAGTGTTGACAGGCCCTGGCGAGGCGGAAAGCTTTGTGTTGTGCAGCCATCAAAGGTACACGAGTGGGCCTTCCGCTCCAATAGTCCATATAGATGATG
Source organism: Schistocerca piceifrons (assembly GCF_021461385.2). Taxonomy (NCBI): domain Eukaryota; kingdom Metazoa; phylum Arthropoda; class Insecta; order Orthoptera; family Acrididae; genus Schistocerca; species Schistocerca piceifrons. The sequence continues at coordinate 279,720,685 of NC_060138.1, forward strand.
TTTCGTTGAATGGTTCGCACACTGACCCACGTTGATGGCCCATCATTGAAATCTGCAGCAACTTGCGGAAGGGCTGCACTTCTGTCGCCTTGAACCATTCTCTTCAGCCGTCGTTGGTCCCGTTCTTGCAGGATCTTTTTCCGGCCGCAACGATGTCGGAGATTTGATGTTGTACTGGATTCCTGATATTCAGGGTACACTCGTGAAATTTTTGTATGGGAAAATCCCCACTTCATCGCTACCTCAGAGGTGCTGTATCCCATCGCTCGTGCCGCAAAGAAAACACCATGTTCAAACTCACTTAAATCTTGAAAAGGTGCCATTCTAGCAGCAGTAACCGATCTAACAACTGCGCCAGGCACTTGTCTTACATAGGCATTGCCAACCGCAGCGCCGTATTCTGCCTGTTTTCTGTGTTCTGTACTGAATACACTTGTCTATACCAATTTCTTTGTCGTTTTGGTGTAAAAATGCCTGAAAACACCATCAACAAGGATGGCGATTTGTAGCTGACCACAGCCTCGGACGCGGCATCGCGAAGTTGAAGCGGGTGCGAGAGTACCTGTGATGTCACAGCCAGCAACGCAGTTATACGAGGGTTGACTGAAAAGTAATGCCTCCACCTTCGTAACTCTACAACAGTTGGCAGCATTGGTATGCGGCAGGTACTTGCTTGTTCCGTAGCCTCTTCTCTACAGCTCCAGCTGGCGGGAAGCCTTAACATTGAACGGTTGTGTTTTTACAGTGTAAAGTATGGACCCTGCGCGGACGACCGGTCAATGCGATTTAAGCGAGGCGCAGCCTTTGAATTCTAGACAGCAGAAGGTGTCACCCCAAAGGAGGTTCATCAGAGAATGAAAGCAGTTTATGGTGATTGTGTTGATATGAGTATTTTGCGTCGTTGGGAGAGTAAGTTTAAAGTTGTTGAGGCAGGAACATCTGACTTGCGTGACAAACAAAGAGTTGGACGTTCTGTAACAGTACCATCAAGTTTCACAAGGATTCAGGACGATTGTCATATCACTCAGAGAGAAACTGCAAGCACAATCGGCATTTCACAAGAACATGTGGGTCACATTATTGCTTTATTTGGCTATCAGAAGTTCTGTGCACAATGGGTATCCCGGATGCTGACCCCTTAAATGAAACTGCACAGACTTGAAATTTGCCAGGAACTCCTCTCGCTTTACGAGAATGAAGGTGACGCCTTTTTCCATTCAATTGTGACAGGTGACGAAATGTGGGTACACCATAGGACCCAGAGACGAAACGTCAGTCTATGGAATGTCGACACAAAGACTCCTCCCAGAAAAAGAAATTCAAGACGCAGCCCTCCGTAACCGTGGAACAACAATAAATTCAGAGCATTACGTCACAACGATGCGAACTCTGAAACGACAGCTAACAAGGGTCCAAAAGGAAAAGGGAAATGTTTTACTGCAGCATGACAATGCCAAATCACACACTTCGCGTACCACCACAGCAAAACTTCAGAGACTGAATCTCACCACTGTACGGCATCCTCCATATAGTCCAGTTTTAGCACCATCCGACTTCCATCTGTTCCTGATACCCTAAACACGGGCTACTTTGGCCCTATGGCCCTTCTTTGGCCCAACAGCAAAATAAAATGAAACACATTCTGTTGAGCGTTTCGTGGCAGTATCTGAAATAGTTTCGATTGGTTACGCCAGGTGGTAGCATCATTCAAGCTGCCTGATAGTTCAAGTGATTCCCCAGTTTGCCGCTAGGATGCAGTACCACAAGTTGTGTGTTTAGTGTAAACATGTGGAATTTAACGTTAAAAACTTCTTCCTGCAGAAGACGCATTTCTTCAGGAACTTCTAATGATGTAAGTATATTTTTAGAACTCTTTTTAGTTGTTTATGTCGTGCTGTAGTTAGAACTCAGTGAAACACAACGTGTCTTCCCATTTTCATATATTTTTAAATCAGTTCTGGTAACCTGTAAAGTACGACCTACTTTGGCCCAGCTTTTTTTTTGGGCCAAAGTAGGTTGTACTTTTATAAACACGTTATTTTTAGCGGTAAAGTTCTACAAATAGCTTGCAAAATGGGTACAGGTAGTGAATACACTTCTATTGCATGTGTTTGCTTTCAGCTTGCTCAAGATGCCCTACAACCACACACGTCTTCCTGGGAGCTTAAAATATGCTGACTACTGCAATGAATATCTTCAAACCTGTTTAGAAACCATCAGATCTGGTGAAATGACACAAACGCAGGCTGCTGAACATTTCAGAATACACCGAAGCACTATTAAAAACAAGTTGAAGAATGCATCTTCACATTCCTCAGGCCAACCTAAAGTATTTTTGCAAGAAGAAGAATTAGCTTTTGCTAGTCATATCGACAAAATGTGTCAATATCGTTTCCCACTACATGAATTTATTTTGACGTACATCGTAAAATCTTACCTAATTAGATAAAGAATGACTGTACAATGTTTTTTTAACAATGTTCCAGGTCATGACTGGGTTAAGTCATTCTTAAAGAGACACTCTCAATTGCCAGTCAAGTTTTCGTGTAACATCAAACGAAATCGAGCCCAGATTGATGAAACAATAATAACAGAGTACACTGATAATCTGAAAGAGGCGGTCAATGATGTATCGCCAGATAAAATTTATAACTACGACGAAACTTGTATGTCAGATGGCCCTGAAAAGAAAAAAGTGATTTGTAGGAGGGGCTGCAAGTACCCAGAATGGATAATGAATTCCACCACATCTAACATAAGTGTCATGTTCTGTGGTAATGCCAATGGTGACTCGTTGCCTCCTTATGTTATATATAAAGGAGAGCATTTATGGAGTACGTGGACTGAAAATGGCCCTGAAGGAGCACGATATAACTGGACAAAAAAGGCTGGTTGATGGTGCAAATATTGAGATTGGTTTTCAACTCATCTACTTCCTGTTCTAAAAAAACAAAAAGGCAAAAAAGTATTCACATATTATAAGTGTGAAAGCTCTTAAACTTCGTGAAGAGAACAACATCCAATTTGTCTGTCTGTCTCTGAACTCTTCGCATTTAACACAGCCACTTGATTTAGTTTACTTTACGCCTCTCAAAATGAAATGGAGATAAGTTCTTACAGAGTGGAAACTATCAGACAGTGGCAAAGCAGCATCCACGCTATCAAATAACATTTTCCCAAGATTGTTAACAAAGGCCTTAGACAGCATAGAGTCGAATGTATGGGATAATTCTTTGGCTGGATTTAAAAAGGCTGGAATCCACCTGATCAGCAAAGAAGAGATTTTTAAGCGATTGCGATCATGCAATGCTTCTTTTAACCTTGATTTCATATGACAAAAATTTATCAAACATCTTAAGGAAAAAAGACAAGAAGTTGTTCAGCTGTGAACAACAAAACATCGAAAATTGGAAGTCCCTGAAGGAAAAAGTATATCTTCAATTGAAATCCTTCAGAACCAACAAAAACAGGACAGTGACATGAACGAGAAAAAGAAAGGAGAAGAAGCTTTGAAAAACCAGAAAAAAGTTGAAAAGTGAACGAAAAACTAGAAAAAAAATTAGATGGAAACAAAAAAAGAAGGGGTAAAAGAGCAGTAAGCCTTTCATCAACAGATGACGATGATGAGAATTTCAGCTTAGTGTCCTCATGTCACAGCGACCCAGTTTTTTCCAGCAGTGATGAAGACTCTTTTAGTGTCAATGAACCACATAAACCAATTAACTTAAATGATTCAAGACCCAGTACAAGCTTCCAAATTGCAAATGTTGAAGACCCAAAAGGAAGCAATGAAGACATGAAGGAGCTTGTAGAAAAGGACAGATTTGTTGTTTATTGGAACAGACTCTGATTCCCAGAGTTGGTGCTCTCTGTGGCAGAGGAGGGAGTGACAGTGGACTGTATGCCGCCGACTAAGAAATTTTGGAAGTGGCCCCAAGAAAAGGATACATTATTTTCCCAGTGGTGTGACATAGTAAAAGTTATTCAACCAACAAAGCTCGTAAAAAGAAGCCTTTTTAAGGTTGATTTCATTTAAACATAAAAATTCCTTTTTTGAAAGAACTTTTATTCTATTGAAACTTTTTTTTAAACTTTTACTAACCTATGCATTTTTAACTTGGTGTAAAATATTACTGTAATCATTAAATAACGTGTGTTTTTAAATACACTCCTGGAAATTGAAATAAGAACACCGTGAATTCATTGTCCCAGGAAGGGGAAACTTTATTGACACATTCCTGGGGTCAGATACATCACATGATCACACTGACAGAACCACATGCACATAGACACAGGCAACAGAGCATGCACAATGTCGGCACTAGTACAGTGTATATCCACCTTTCGCAGCAATGCAGGCTGCTATTCTCCCATGGAGACGATCGTAGAGATGCTGGATGTAGTCCTGTGGAACAGCTTGCCATGACATTTCCACCTGGCGCATCAGTTGGACCAGCGTTCGTGCTGGACGTGCAGACCGCGTGAGACGACGCTTCATCCAGTCCCAAACATGCTCAATGGGGGACAGATCCGGAGATCTTGCTGGCCAGGGTAATTGACTTACACCTTCTAGAGCACGTTGGGTGGCACGGGATACATGCGGACGTGCATTGTCCTGTTGGAACAGCAAGTTCCCTTGCCGGTCTAGGAATGGTAGAACGATGGGTTCGATGACGGTTTGGATGTACCGTGCACTATTCAGTGTCCCCTCGACGATCACCAGTGGTGTATGGCCAGTGTAGGAGATCGCTCCCCACACCATGATGACGGGTGTTGGCCCTGTGTGCCTTGGTCGTATGCAGTCCTGATTGTGGCGCTCACCTGCACGGCGCCAAACACGCATACGACCATCATTGGCACCAAGGCAGAAGCGACTCTCATCGCTGAAGACGACACGTCTCCATTCGTCCCTCCATTCACGCCTGTCGCGACACCACTGGAGGCGGGCTGCACGATGTTGGGGCATGAGCGGAAGACGGTGTGCGGGACCGTAGCCCAGCTTCATGGAGACGGTTGCGAATGGTCCTTGCCGATACCCCAGGAGCAACAGTGTCCCTAATTTGCTGGGAAGTGGCGGTGCGGTCCCCTATGGCACTGCGTTGGATCCTACGGTCTTGGCGTGCATCCGTGCGTCGCTGCGGTCCGGTCCCAGGTCGACGGGCACGTGCACCTTCCGCCGACCACTGGCGACAACATCGATGTACTGTGGAGACCTCACGCCTCACGTGTTGAGCAATTCGGCGGTACGTCCACCCGGCCTCCCGCATGCCCACTATACACCCTCTCTCAAAGTCTGTCAACTGCACATACGGTTCACGTCCACGCTGTCGCGGCATGCTACCAGTGTTAAAGACTGCGATGGAGCTCCGTATGCCACGGCAAACTGGCTGACACTGACGGCAGCGGTGCACAAATGCTGCGCAGCTAGCGCCATTCGACGGCCAACACCGCGGTTCCTGGTGTGTCCGCTGTGCCGTGCATGTGATCATTGCTTGTACAGCCCTCTCGCAGTGTCCGGAGCAAGTATGGTGGGTCTGACACACCGGTGTCAATGTGTTCTTTTTTCCATTTCCAGGAGTGTACCAGGTCTTTCTTTGTCACTTGCGTTTACACAACGCTTTTTCTATTGAAAAACTACCTTGGGCCAAAGTTACCCTTTCCTTAGGGCAACATTGGCCCAAAATTAAAAAAAAAATTGTTAGGTCAAAAAGTGTACAGCATCTAAAATATAAGATGTTAGAGTTGTATAAAAAGTTTACCAGAACTTAAATTAAGTAAAAAATGATTTGTTTGAAGGGTAAACCATGTGAAATTGTTCAAAAGTGGGCCAAAGTAGCCTGTGTTTACAGTAATGTAGACGATCTGTGGAGACATCATTATACTTCTGATGAAGACGTTGAGAGAACTGTGAGACTGTGGTTGCGGAAACAGAGTATTGACTTCCTCCATGACGGCTACAGAAAACTTGTTCTATCATTGGCAGAAATGAATCCAATTGGCTGGTGATTATGTGGAAAAGTGAATATTGATAATTAAAGATAACATTCTAAGGATTATTTCTGCATTTGATTTATTAAAATATTCCCATCCAAACCCAATTAACGAAGGTGGAGGCATTACTTTTGATTCAACCCTCATATAATGGCGAGGCCATGGCGGCATGGCAGTCATTTACCAATTGACGATGGTCGAGGAGAACTCAGTCGAAAGTTTGTGGGTTTCTAACCACCTGACGCGGTTGGAAGCCCGAGAACATTTCATCAAAGTGCTGTCATCAGTCAGCTGAGCATCTGGAAAATTAGCTACCGAAGCAATGACAGCAAGTTTCTTTAGTAGAACTGCTTTGTTTCCTTTTCGCATATTACTGTATTCATCAAATAATGACAGCAGAACTGCAGACAATTCATCTTCAAGAGTGTCTAACAGATTCATCTTCCTTTCTTGAGAGATAGGCTAAGTAATAAGCGGGCATATATCTTACCCGACTCATAAATTTCCTTTTTTCCAACTGTAATGCTTTTCTTCATTATAGCCTTGGTTGTTACTTCTTTATCAATTGTGTTGTAGAAAACAGTAAGTAATTTTTCTTTAAAAGCAGTCGCCATTTTGCTGCCAGCAGTTAGAGCATCGTGAACATTTACTCTTTTATCAGCATTCTGGCCACTGACGGTGTTGACTGTAGTATCTGATTCAACTAACAAAGGATGCATGTATTGCGAAACAGCGAACTGAATTTTCATGTTGTCGTGGGAATCTAGCATTTGTCTACAATTTCCTATTTCTTAATAAGAAGTGGCTGTTGTTCCTCTTGGTGTTTCACACATTAGGTCCATTGATATGGATACTTCACTACATACTGCATGTGATGTGTGAAAGTACCTATCCAGCTATTTGATTAGGAGACTGCGTCGTTCTACAAGACCCCCTTTCGCTCTCCCATAGTCCACTAAGTCTGCTCACCAAACTAATCAAGAGATATATGATTCCAAAATCTGAGTTTGTGTCGACATACATGTGTTCCTTTTCTTAGAAGAATTTTCTTCTGGCAACATATTTGCAGTTTCTAGTACTTGCATAATTCCAGTGTGTAGCTGCAAAAATGAATGGAATTATTCCTTTTATGCAATGCATTTCTAAAAACCAGTGTCCTTGCCTGTGCAGTCTTATTAAGGGATGTATGATGATTAAGGGTGAAATAAGCATATATTCCAGTAACCTATCCATAGAATTATATCTAATTTTCCTCAATGTCTTCTAAAGTAGAAATGTCTATGATTTTCTTCAATGTCTTCTGAAGTTGATCCATAATTAAAGTAACAAAAACACAAAGGACATCTGTGACTAGCATCCATAAACATCTAACTGCTTTTGGCTGTACTTTGCCTGATATATACTGGGCATACACTTTCTAAAAAACTGTGACATCAGTCATATGTCAATTCAGTGCAATTTTCCTGGGAAATCTGATTCTGGAACAAAAAATAAAAGGTGCTGTTTAAGCTTTTAAAGTTATTTGCCCCCACTCCACTACTAATGGAGGGGGGATGGCGAATTTTTATCGTCATTATCTTTCCTGATGTTGAGTCTGAGACATTTTATGACTCACTTTCTTTGATCCATTGCCTAGTTTTCGAGATATTTCAATTTCTTAAGTAAAATTGACCACTTCAGGTGTTACGCTGAGGCGACAAAAGTCTTGGGACACCTCGTAATATCGTGTCGAACTTCCTTTTGCTCGACATAATGCAGCAGCTCGACGTGGCGTGGACTCAACAATGCGCTGGAAGTCTCCTGTATAAATATTAAGCCGTGCCATCACCATCTTGCACAGCGTTTTGTTGGCAATTTGGGTCCATGGCTTCATGGGGTCTGCACCATCCTTGAGCCCTACCATCAGCTCTTACCAACTGAAATCGGGACTCATCCGGCCAGGCACAGTATTCCAGTTGTCTGTGGTCCAACCGGTATGGTCAAGAGCCCAGGAGAGGAGCTTTAGATGAGGTTGAGCTGTTAAAAAGGCACTCGCATTGGTCATCTGCTGCCATAGCCCATTAATGCCAAGTTTCGCCGACTGTCCTAACGAATACGCTAATCATACATCCCACATCGACTTCTGTGGTTATTTCACGTAGTGTTGATTGTCTGTTAGCACTAATAATACACAAAACGCCACTAATCTGGGTTGCTAAGTGAAGGCCGTTGGCCACTGCGTTGTCGGTGGTGAGAGGTAATGCCTGAAATTTTGAATCCCCTAACGATTTCCTAAGTGGAATGTCCCATGAGTCTAGCTCCCAACTACCATTTCTTGCTCAAAATATGGTAATGCCCATCATGTGGTCATAATCACATCAGAAATGTTTTCGTGTGAATCACTTGAGTACAAATGACAGCTCCACAATGAACTGCGCTTTTATACCTTGTGTACGCTATACTATCACTATGTGTGTATGTGATTATCGCTGTCCTATGACTTTTGTTCAAAATGTTCAAATGTGTGTTAATTCCTAAGGGACCAAACCGCTTAGGTCACCAATCCCTAGACTTACACACTGCTTAATCTAACTTAAATTAACTTATGCTGAGAGCAACACACACACCCATGCCCGAGGGAGGACTCGAACCTCCAGCAGGAGGCGCGCGTAATCCGTGACATGGCGCCCTAAACCGCGCGGCTACTGCGCGCGATTATGACTTTTGTGACAAAAGTCATAAAACAAAACATGTAAAGTCACAAAAATTTATGCTCAAGAGTGACAAAGTGGCAAACATGGATTCTTTCATGTCTAATCAAACTTTATACTAAATGTTAATTTTTACATAGATCACTGTCAGACTACCAGGCCCACATAACTTATAAGTAGTGATGTGTACAAACTGGTTGTTTATTGATAATACGACGACCTGTGAAGTGCTTGCTACCACTCATGTTATGCTACTGCACAGTTTGAGGTTTGCATGCTCTGTTATGCAGCAGTTCATGAGCGTCCACCTGACTGTTGTGTGACAAAGAGAAACCAAGTCATTTCATCAAAGCCCTGTCCCTTTAACGTCCTATGACATGCCCTGTGAGCAATACATCCAGCTGAGATCTTTTCTACAGTTTTTCTGTGTAACAACTTACAGTAATTTCTTGATCTTTGCCATCTTTTAAGGGGCTCCGGAACGCCCTATACTTGCGATGTTAAAATAACGCTTATAAATTACATCTTTCCTCACAAAGTATTTGAGGTAGGAAGTTGAACTTTTTACAGATTATTTATTGGAATATGGGCTACAACTTAACACAGGGATTTTACAAAATTTTAGTTCAGTTATTAAAGATGATTTTTTTTCAATTGTAATGAAAATTCACAACATTTTTTTGCAATTTTTTATTTATATATTCAAAAATATACAGTTTTTTTGGAAAAAGGCTGTGTTAAATTATGCAGAAGGTACTGTGTAACATTTACTGAAAGTTTGAAACAAATATGTTTGGAAGATCCTTAGAAAACATGTAATTAGTATGAGAAAATAAAAGTTTTGGGAATCGAGCGACAAAGATTGGATTAACTTTTTAGTGCATTCCAGGTCCATAGGATGGATTATCTTCATCCTCTGCAAACTCCTCCTCCAGCTTCCTCTTGTTCCTCCTCCTGTTTACTCTTGCTTGTATTTCTAGACTCTTTACAGCCCTTTCTGCAGCCCGAAGGCGTTCCTTGTCTAAAGCAAGCATCGCTCGTACCATGTTAGAACCTATCTTCATTCCCATATTTCTAAATACCTTGCACCTTACAATGTTGCCATCATTGAAAGTCGCAACAGCATCATACACACCAAAGTGAAGTGTTTCTATTCCAACAAATACAGTCTTGGGGATTCTCGACCATATAACACTATTTACACTTTCATTGGGGTTTTGAGTTTTTCCGTGAATACACTTTTTCAACAGTTCAGGTGCTGCTAAGTCTCTGAAAATGGGTTTTATCACCTCCATTATTGCATGAGGCAGACTATGCTTATGAGTGTACACTTCACCAGTTAGCAATCCTTTGTTATATTTACACCAACTGTCTTCTTCTTTGGGACACAAACTATGTTGGGGATTTTCATCGATTGAAGAAGTATGAAAAAAAAGAGCCCAAACAGCCTTCTTCATTTCGTCGACACTTTGTGTATTTTGCCTAATAGCCATTCCATAATAGTTCTGTATTTTGTCAATTACACTGTCAGTTAACCTTCCCTTCCCATCCAACCCTTTACCATCTCTGAGTTTTTGTTTTTTGTACGAAGCTTTCAGTCGCCGAAGTCTTGTTCCCATTCGCTTCTGTACGTGTCAAATACACTCAAATTTCTGCACTACAACATCATCACCATAGGGCTTCAGTCCTTGAACATGTTTGAAACTTTTAGAATCACCAAGGTAATTAACATATCGCACTTTATCACACGCCTCAGAACGCTGGAATATACTGACAACACCAGCCACTTCCATTCCTCCACTACTGCCACTATAGTTAGCTTTGCAATTATTTTCATGTGTACCTTTATATTTTTGTGGACATCTACAATACTTTGATATTACTGCTACATCTAAAACTTTCCCTGTATACATACTGGTGGCAGATACTACACCATGAAGAGATGTGTGTCTCCGTTTATGCCAGGTACCATCGAACGCTGCAGTCAAATCTCTGTTACCACTATTTTCCATTACTGCCTCTTCCACAGCGTTCTTCATAGATTCTATACAGACATCTTCTACTTTAGACCCTATTAATTTATTATAGGTCGTAAACTTGGTTGGGGGATTTGGAAGATTCATGATGCCACAGAAAATTGCACCTGCAGTAGCACCCTTACCAACTGAACGCAAGGAATAAACAAATCTAATGTTGTGTTCGTAGATTTTGCTACCATTTTCTTCAGTTGCACTTACTGCAACACTGTTCCAAAAGGTGGTCATGTATGAACACTTATCACATTTCAGTTGTATTTCACTAGCGAGTCCTACATGCTTATTATGGAGAGTTCCAGACCAACTTCACTACAATGAATACATCTTACACAGTTTGAAAAAATTCCTTTGAGAACCGACATATCAAATATTTCATTCACATCCGATTCACCCATAGAACATTCATAGTTTTCACTCATTGAACCAAGCTTCTTCTGTGAAGTATTTTCTTTCCCACTTTGACTGCTATGGGCAGGTGTACTTGAGAGGTTAGGTTCACTCACTTGGTTATCGTCTTTATTGTTTACAGTAATAACACATACCTTTGGCTTTTCAACATTTCTCCTTTTCTTAAAAGCCTTCAGAGGATTTCTAATACCTTTACTTTTACTCATTATTATACTTCAACAAAACAGAGACAAGAAACAGAATTAATTACGAACATTTTCGAGATAACGACAGAGTATATAAACATGAAACAATCGACAGTCACACCAGCGATATATATTGAACCATCACAGGTTAACCACAACACATACTTTATCTCACATCACTAAAATGTACCTGATGAACACGGACGTTAATAATAACACCATTTGACAGCAGTTTAACAGCGCCACAGTGGGTCACGCCCATGTAGAACACATTTCAAAAAAAATTTAAAAATAGTTGTAGTCTTTGGAATTGAATAAATTATATATCTATTAAAAGGTAATAGTCTGCAGATTCAGAAAACGCAAAAAAGTAAAAATTGAACTTTTCATGATTTTGAGCCTTTCTGGAGCCCCTTAAGACATTAGCCCAAGGATGTGTCCTCAGCACTTTGGGAACTGTGGATATCTGTTGACCAGTTTGGAAGGTCAGATATCTCAAATGCAGTCTTATACTTTTAGATACATACTAAATTATCAACATTAAATTTCTGCTTGGGTGTATCAGCCTTTTTCATATGATTGTACATAGTATTTAAAAGCTCATTATCATGAATCTCAGTTGATTTCACTTGCACTGTTTGATGTGTAGTTCGGTTACACTCATCAGTAATTTGTGGGAAAATATACAGGCATTTGCATTAGCCTTAAAGACTAAAACGCATCCATGTTTGATTATACTTTTTGATTGTAGGACTACTGTTTAACCGTTCCACAATATCTGCTTTGATGTGGGAGAATGTTGAGTACTGGTATATCTGATGTTGCTCCATTACCACATTGAAAAAAAAAAATCTGGAAATCTGTGATAAGTTCCTATGGGAACAAACTGCTAAGGTCATCAGTTCCAGTCCTTACACACTACTTAATGTAACTTAAACTAACTTACACTAAGGACAACACACACATCCATGCCCAAGGGAGGACTCGAAACTTCGACGGGGAGGGGAGCCGCGCTAACCGACGCAAGGCGCCATAGACCGCACGGCTGTTCCGAACGGCGGCACCACTTTGAAATGCGTATGATACGCACATCAAAAAAAGCTTTGCATCACCTCGGTTCCGGGAGTTACAGAACCTGTACAGAAATTTGGAATAGAGATCAACATAAACATCATTTCCACCCTTTTTATTGCTCATGGAAACCACACATTGCATCTCATGTTGTACCACCATACAGCGAGACCTTCAGAGGTGGTGGTCCAGATTGCTGTACACACCACTACCTCTAATACCCAGTAGCACGTCCTCTTGCATTGATACATGCCTGCATTCGTCGTGCATACTATCCACAAGTTCATCGAGGCACTGTTGGCACTATTGTCCCACTTCTCAATGGCGATTCGGCGTAGATCTCTCAGAGTGGTTGGTGGGTCGCGTCGTCCATAAACAGTCCTTTTCCATCTATCCCAGGCATGTTCGATATGGTTCATGTCTGGAGAACATGCTGGCCACTGTAGTCGAGCGATGTCATTATCCTCAAGGAACTCATTCACAAGATATGCACGATGGGGGTGCGAATTGTCGTCCGTGAAGACGAATGTCTCGCTAATATGCTGCCGATATGGCTGCACTATCGGTCGGCGGATGGCATTCATGTATCGTACAGCCGTTACGGCGCCTTCCATTACCACTAGCGGCGTACGTAGGCCCCACATAATGCCACCCCAAAACAGCAGGGAACCTCCACCTTGCTGCACTCGCTGTCTCGTTCAGCCTGATCTGGTTCCCTCCAAATACGTCTCTGACGTTTGCCTGGCTGAAGGAATATGCGACACTCATCACTGAAGAGAACGTGATGCCAGTTCTGAGCGGTCCATTCGGTATGCTGTTGGGCCCATCTGTAACGCGCTGCATGGTGTCGTTGTTGCAAAGATGGACGTCGGGAGTGAAACCGCGCATCGTGCAGCCTATTACGCACAGTTTGAGACGTAACACGACGTCCTGTGGCTGCACGAAAAGCATTATTTAACATGGTGACGTTGCTGTCAGGGTTCCTCCGAGCCACAATCCGTAGCTAGCGGTCATCCACTGCAGTAGTAGCCCTTGGGCGGCCTGAGCGAGGAATGTCATCGACAGTTCCTGTCTCTCTGTATCTCCTCCGAACAACGTCACTTTGGTTCACTCCGACGCCTGGACACTTCCCTTGTTGAGAGAGCCCTTCCTGGCACAAAGTAACAATGCGGACGGGATCAAACCGCGGTATTGACCGTCTAGGCATGGTTGAACTGCAGACGGCATGAGCCGTGTACCTTCTTCCTAGTGGAATGACTGGAACTTATCGGCTGTCGGACCCCCTCCGTTTAACAGGCGCTCCTCATGCATGGTTGTTTACATCTTTCGGCGGGTTTAGTAACATCTCTGAAAAGTCAAAGGGACTGTGTCTGTGATACCGTATCCATAATCAATGTCTCTCTTCAGGAGTTCTGTGAAATAGGGTGATGCAAAACTTTTTTTGGTATATGTATATTTGAATCCTTTATTCATTCTTGACTGCTGCATCATATCTACAAGTTCAGATTGCCATAAGTCATTCAACTCACATATTATAATATGTCTATGAGGGTATATTTTACATGATGGTTTGTGTAATTATTGAATTAACGTTTCTGTAATTATTTGATGATCTGTCTGAAATGACTGATACGATTTCAATTGTATAAGCTGTATAAGCAGTGTTGGCTGATTCTATGAGGAGTTGTAGCTACTCTATTATTTCATTGGGGTTGTCATAATATATACCTTCCAGATATGTATTGTTCATTTTTTATGCTGAATGTCAGTACCTTTTCTGGTGTTACTGGTTAACACCTCTTTAATAATTTCTATATTTCCTACTGTTATGGCTTTTTATTCACCTATTTTTCCTATGTTTTTTAGTGATAAATAATATTTCACTGTATATTTTTAGATCTTTGGGTACAGTATTGTCAGAGTTTCAGATTCTGAAGGACATTAGATCAATTAAGTCAGGTTTTCTTTCAAATTTACTATCCCAAACACTATAATACATGCTTGTTTAAGCTTATAGGTTGTGTACCCAACGTCTCATATATGGTTCTTTCCTGCTGACCCATATGTCCACTCTATGTCACTGTCCCTGCGATGACTAATGAAATCAGCAGTAGTTTATCCTTCTTCTGTGCCTCCATCTGTCTTAGTGGACATGTGTGAGTTGCTCGCTGGATTCATAAACTGCTTTAAAAGTTTCTCTGAGAGACTGATTCCTTCCACTGTCCCATTCTTGGCAATCGTATTTTCTGTAGAATAAACATCCGTGTCTCAATGATGTTTTATCAGGATGTTTTCTAAAATTCGTTCATTTGCATCAATCTTTCCATTTAATGCATCGATTAATTTCAGAAGGGTTCTGATATTTATTTCTTCTTGTTCTTTTATTCCCTTAATGTCTTCATGATCGATTGTTTTGATATCTTCTAACATTTGTTCAATTAACATGACTCAGGTAGCTTACATATTAATTATCTTCTCCAAGCTCCTTCATCGCTATATACAGAGAAACTCATGGAATTTTCGTCTGCATCATCCATAATTCAAATTTCTTGTTTTATCAATAACCAGTAAACCAAACTGTGTTTATGATTCCAGTTATCTCCACATGTCTTTATATATTCAGTGAATGTCATGTTTGGTTTCTAAATGCGCTTGACAAATGTGTTTTGAATTCATGTTGCATGTTTTAAAGCTATGTTAAGGTTTGCGTTATCCCTCACCAGCTGTTTTGGAAAATTAACTGATGTCCGACTCAAATAAAAGATGTCAACGCCCATATGATGGATAGAACAGAAATATTCTGTAATTCATTCTGGTTTTTACATCATCGAATATAAATACAATGTTCCATAATAGTCATTCTGGTGATGGGATATTGTCACTTTCATTAAATGTTGTGCACGTAGCACCGCTGATCCCCATGCAGTACCTCCCATAATAGCTGCTATTTGGCCTGAAATAGGGTTTTTGAAAATATATACACATGTTCATAGTGAATTCCATCTGGATGTGTTAACGATGACATGATCACATTCATCTTAATACAGTCAGTTGGACGTAAATTTATCGCTCATGTATTATCAGGGAGGAGTGTCCCATTCTTCTCCCTCTTACAGTCTTTGGTAGGATTGTAGGAACAGTCAGTTACTACAGAATTCTTGTGATACAGGTGCTTTGCCCTCTCAACCAGGTTGATGACTATATGAGAACATTAGTATGCAGGTGGTTATTATAAAGAAATGAAAAATATATGTCACTTAAACGTTTTGATTTATAAACTCTTACAGATTGTTGCACCCCCATGAACCATGGAACTTGCCGTTGGTGGTGAAGCTTGCATGCCTCAACGATACAGATAACTGTAACATAGGTGCAACCACGATGGATGGGTATCTGTTGAGAGGTCAGGCAAATGTGTGGTTTCTGAAGAGGGCAGCAAGCTTTTCAGTAATTTCAGGGGCAACAGTCTGGATGATTGACTGATCTGGCCTTGTATCATCAACCAAAACGGCCTTACTGTGCTGGTACTGCGAATGGCTGAAAGCAAGGGGAAACTACAACCACAATTTTTCCCAAGGACATGCAGCTTTACTGTATGGTTATATGATGAAGGAGTACTCTTGTTAAAATATTCTGGAAGTAAAACAGAGCCCCATTTCGATCTGCAGGCGGGGACTACTCAGGAGGACGTTGTTATCAGCAGAAACAAAACTAGCGTTCTACGGATCGAAGCGTGGAATGTCAAATCCCTTAATAGAGCAGGTAGGTTAGAGAATTTAAAAAGGGAATTGGATAGCTTAAAGATAGATATATTGGGAATTAGTGAAGTTCACTGGCAGGAGGAACAAGACTTCTGGTCAGGTGAATACAGGGCTATAAATACAAAATCATTTAAGAGTAATGCAGGAGTAGGTTTAATAATAAATAAAAAAATAGAAGCACGGGTAGCTTCTACGAACAGCATACTGAACACATTATTGTAGCCAAGATAGACACGAAGCCCAAGCCCACCACAGTAGTACAAGTTTATATGCCCACTAACTCCGCAGATGATGATGAGATTGAAGAAATGTATGATAAAAGAAATTATTCAGGTAGTTAAGGGAGACGAAAATTTAATAGTCATGGGGGACTTTAAGTCGATAGTAGAAAAGGAAGAGAAGGAAAATTACTAGGTGAATATGGACTGCAGGTAAAGAATGAAAGAGGAAGCCTCCTGGTAGAATTTTGCACAGAGCCTAACTTAATCATGAAAGAAGGCTGTATACTTTGAAGAGGCCTGCAGGCATTGGAAGGTTTCAGATAGATTATATAATGGTAAGACAGAGATTTAGGAATCAGGTTTTAATATGTAAGACATTTCCAGGGGCAGATGTGAACACTGACCACAGTTTATTGATTAGGAACTGTAGACTAAAACTGAAGAAACTGCAAAAAAGTAGGAGTTTATGGAGATGGGACCTGGCTAAACTGAAAGAAACAGAGGCTGTAGAGAGTTTCAGAGAGAGCATTAGGGAACGATTGACAAGAACAGGGGAAAGAGATAGAGTATAAGAAGAATGGGTAGCTTTCAGAGATGAGATTCGATAAAAAGAGAAGGGCTAGTAAGTATCCATGCCTAACAGAATATATGTTGAAGTTAATTGATGAAAGGAGAAACTATAAAAATGCAGTAAATGAAGCAGGCGAAAAGGAATACAAACGTCTCAAAAATGAGATCGACGGGAAGTGCAAAATGGCTAAGCAGCGATGACAAATTTAAGGGTGTAGAGGCACGTATCACTAGGGGTAAGATAGATACTGCCTACAGAAAATTAAAGGGACCTTTGGAGAAAAGAGAACCACCTGTATGAATATCAGGAGCTCAGATGGAAAACCAGTCCTAAGCAAAGAAGGGAAAGCAGAAAGATGGAAGGAGTATATAGAAAGTCTATCCAAGGGCGATGTACTTACGGAAATGGAAGAGGACGAAAATGAGGATGAAATGGAAGATATGATACTGCGTGAAGAATTTTACAGAGCACTGAAACACCTAAGTCGAAACAAGGCCCTAGGAGTAGACAACATTCTATTAGACCTACTGTTACCCTAGGGAGAGCTGGGCATCACAAAACTCTTCCATCTGGTAAGCAAGATGTATGAGAAAGGCGCAATACCCTCAGCCTTCAAGAGCAATATAATAATTCAAATACCAAAGAAAGCAGGTGCTGACAGGTGTGAAAATTACCGAACTATCAGATTAATAAGTCATGGCTGCAAAATACTAGCACGAATTCTTTACAAACGAATGGAAAAACTGGTAATAGCCAAACTTGGGGAAGATCAGTTTGGATTCTGTAGAAATGTTGGAATACGCGAGACAATACTGACCCTACGACTTATCTTAGAAGATAGGTTAGGGAAAGACAAACCTACGTTTCTAGCATTTGTAGACTTGGAGAAAGCTTTTGACAATGTTGGCTGGAATACTCTCCTTCAAATCCTGAAAGTGGCAGGGGTAAAATACAGGGAGCGAAAGGCTATTTACGATTTGTACAGAAACCAGATGGCAGTTATAAGACTCGAGGGGCACGAAAGGGAAGCAGTGGTTGAGAAGGGAGTGGGACAGGGTTGTAGCCCATATCTAATGTTATTCTATCTGTATATTGAGCAAGCAGTATAGGAAACAAAAGAAAAATTTGGAGTGGGAATTAAAATGCACGGAGAAGAAATAAAAACTTTGAGGTTTGCCGACGACATTTTAATTATTTCAGAGACAGCAAAGGACCTGGAAGAGTAGCTGAAAGGAATGGGCAGTTTCTTGAAAGGAGGATATAAGATTAACATCAGCAAAAGCAAAACGAGGATAATGGAATGTAGCCGAATTAAATTAGGTGATGGTGAGGGAATTAGGTTAGGAAATGAGACACAAGGTAGTAAATGAGTTTTGCTATTTGGGAAGCATAATACTGATGACTTTCGAAGTGGGAGGACCTAAAATGTAGACTGGCTATGGCAAAGAAAGTGTTTCTGAAGAACAGAAATTTGCTAACATCGAGTACCGATTTAAGTGGCAGGAAGTCTGTTCGGAAAGTATTTGTATGGAGTGTAGCCATGTATGGAAGTGAATAGAAGCTTTCTAAATGTGGTGCTTCAGAAAAAAGCTGAAGATTAGATGGGTAGATCACGTAACTAATGAGAAGGCAATGAACAGAATTGGGGAGAAGAGGAATTTGTGGCACAACTTGACTAGAAGAAGGGATCGGTTGGTAGGACACATTCTGAAGCATCAAGGGTTCACCAATTTACTATTGGAGGGAAGCATGGAGGATAAAAATCGTAGAGGGAGACCAAGAGGTGAATACACTGAGCAGATTCAGAAGGATGTAGGTTGCAGTAGTTATTCGGAGATGAAGAGGCATGCACAGGATAGAGTAGCAACAAACCAGTATCTGGACCGAAGACCACAACAACAACACGGATTGTTGTGTGTATATACATGCCAGGATGTAGCCCTATGCTTACTTGCAGCATGCCTAGTTCATACGTATTTGAAAGTATTGATCCACTATAGGCGTCATAATGTTGAGAGATTACTTCTTGCAATGTGTGCTTGGCTTTGCACGCAAACTCCATCAGGTCAGTCCATACTCGTCTGTAGAATATATACATATAATACTGCCAACTTAGTCATTCCTCTAGAACATGCTGGATCCTTCAGCTGGTGTACATTAAGGTTTTAAAAATATGCTCCTGCAGAAGAGTGCACTTTTCTTGCTAACTGTTTGTGGAAAGCCCCCATGTAGAGACTGTATGATCTCCTAATATCACCGAGGGAGTTTGAGCAGTTCCATTGAATATAGCAGAAATTTGGACTGAAGCCTCACACAGGCAAAACTAGTCATTCAAGGATAATATGACTGTAGTCTCGCCGTATCAAGAGTTTTCTGAAACTAACACTGTGTAGGACTCACGAGCCAACTGTTGTGCCCTGCCTTCTCGTCGCTATGGGGTGTCTAGGAAACCTGCTTTCTTGGATCGCTAGACAAAAATTCAAGCAAATCGTATTAATGAATTTTTATTACAAAAATCCATTAATACGATTTGCTTGAATTGCTGTCTAGTGATCCGGGAAAGCACGTTTCCCATAGCGACAAGTAGGCAGGACACAAAGGTTGGCTCGTGAGTTAAGTATTGTAATCATTTCCTTTTATTAAAAAAAGGAAATGATTACAGTACTTAACTTTGGGAAAAACGTGTTTCGCAAGCAATGGGCGACAGACAAATAAGAAGTCTCTTCAGTATAAACGAAGCCTAACACAAGTGAAATTATACAGTTCCTACGTCGCAGCTGTAGAGCTCGTAGAACGGCTAGTCTTCAACTCGGCTGCGGCCGGCTTGTGGTGGGGTTGTAAACCACTGAGGGCTACGGCGGAGCCGAAGCCTCTCCGTCGTTTCTAGGTCCCCAGTTCCATACAATACAAAAGAGCAGCTTCGGTGTTTCACGGTGACGCTCGGCTGAGTGGCACTTGGCGGCGCACTCAAATGGTCAGCAGCACAGATGCACTAGGCTCGGAAGCGCTCTGCCCTGGCTTTTGTCACGTTATCAATCCTCTTACACTTGTTTTTGTTTTAAATTGTGTACTTGATACGCTCGAAAAATTTTACGTAGGAAAACAAAAATTATCGAGAACTAGTTCCCTGTTAATGGTTTCTGTCATTATCTTTCGTGTCCATATTTTACAAATTAATGCTTAAATATGAGACATATAACTTGTGTTAGGGGCAGCACAGCCAAGGCAGCAGACTTTATGTATCTGAAAGTTCCGCTGTCGCAGGACACCATGTTTTCTGTCATCTAACCTACTGCTGACATACTATTAGTAATCTACTACTAGTAACGATTTTAAGCACCGAGCCGCAACAGTGATAGGACTAAAGTTGGAAAAAATGGAGTATCGTTTCGAATTAGATGTCGCTGTTTGAACAGAATGATGCTGAGATCATCGTCGAGCTGTCAATGCCTACAAATGGCAGACGTTTCAAAGCCACATGATTTCACCATTTCCTAAGCATTTTGTAACACTACGATTACCGATATAGTTATCTACCGGTGTAGGATCAGTTTGGCGAAGTTACCTCAACTGAAACCTACATGCACAAGATTCGGTATGCAGGACGCTCACAACTGAGACAAATGATCATTTAGAGAGATCCGCTTCAGCTGTACTAATTAATTATTCAAACCACAACTGTATTTGGTAATACATAACATACAATCGGGCCAGTCAGTGCAAGGTCTCCAGTCACTGCACATTGACAGAAACTGTCAGTTACCAGGCAGCTGCCGGGTAGGAACGCCAACTGTGACTGAAAACTGTATGTTGTCTGTGGTCTATGGGCAATCATGATAAGTATTTTTTTCATTCCAGTGTCTTATTTAAACGTATTTCTTTGGTTTGCTCTGCCTAGTGTGGTGTCATATCACTGACAAGGGGCAGGCCACCAACATGGCCAGCTGATACAACTCATATTTGGCAGGTCACTTGTATACAAGCTAAAACGCTAGACTAAAAGATATTTTGGCTCAACATTCGCCCCATCCCGTTCCTGGGTGGACCACCACTAAAGTTCATGATGTGCAACAAAAAAGCGGTCCTACTATGAGAAGAAATGGGACCCCAGACCGTCAGTCCTGGTTGTCGAGCCGTATGGTGGGCGACAGCCAGTTTGGTATCCCACCACTGTCCAGCTTGTCTCCATAAACGTCTTTGCTGGTCGTTGTGGCTCAGTTTGAAGCAGGAATCATCACTGAATACAATTCTCTTCCAGCCAATGACATTTCAGACCGAAGACGTGTCTGGAGACGCCGCAGACAGTGGTGGGATACCAACCTGACTGTCGCCTTTCGTAAGGCCTGACAACCAGGAGTTGGTCTGGGGTGCCTTTTCTTTTCGTAGCAGGTCCCCTTTGGTGTTCATTCATGGCACCCTTACAGCACATTAGTACGTCAACGACATTTTATGCTCGTTTTGTTGCCCTTCATGACAAACCATCCTTATCTTACATTTCAGCAAGATAATCCCTGCCCACACACAGCGTGAGTTTCTAGTGCTTATCATAGTGCTTGGTTAACCCTACGTTGGCCTCAAAGGTGATCGGATCTCTCTCTAATTGACAACGTTTGGAGAATTACGGGCAGGGGCCCCCACCACTTGAGATTTTGACGACCTAATGCGGCAGTTGGACAGAATTTGGCAAGACATCCCTCAAGCGATCATCCAATAACTCTACCAATTAATGCCATGCCGAATAACTACATGCATAAGGGACAGAGGTGGACCGATACTTTATTGACCTGCTCAATTTGTGAACCTCGTTCTCTTGAATAAATCATTCAATTTTTCTAAAATTGTAATCATGTATGTACGTCAAATATATATATGTACATCACATCTACCGATTTCTGTCCCATTCGCATAACTCCTTCGCGCTGCATCGTTTTTTTCTCTTCGAGTGCATGTTTTGTAAATTTTGTTTGTCCATTTAATGTATTTGGAGTAACAGATATAAAATTTTTTAATTTCATTATTTTCTTATAAGTACTGGGAAACCTTACGCAACAATTTCCCAGAGGCTATGATGGAATATTCCGCCGCATAAAATTGCATTATTTTGTTTATCCTAACATGTGCGACAAGGGTTCGTTTTTCTCCCTTATGCGATAACGTACATTGAATGCTCGGCTTTGCAACACTCTTAGTGAAGTTGTTTTCATACAACAAAGAGTAAAATTTTAATTCCTTACTAAAACAAGTACTTCGGGGAATTTATTTGCCTACCTTGTTCATTATTCATTATTCCTTACTCATTTACTTACCTTATTAACCCTCCTACTCCCATTAATTTCGAAACGAAGAAGAATATAAATGAAAAAAGAGAATGCATTTGGGACTCGAATACAGGTTCATTTTTTCCCAGGGCAGATGTATTGGTCGCTACACCATCGGCGCTTTCATTGCGCGCTGTTTACGTTATGGATACATAGAGTCAAAAAGGTTTCTTGCCTTGATTTCTATGAAAGTACAGTATACGTTTGTGGATCCCATATACGATGATGAAAAATGCTCAGTTTTCAGTTACCTTAGGATATCGTCAATGATGAGTCGACTGAACATCATGAGCTAATTTAGGTGTTGTTTTCTCAAAAATGGTTCATTTTAGGTTGTACACTAGCTACATGCCCAATGTGAACCGAATCGGTTGGACGTGTCTGAAGCCTTCTCCTTATGAGTAGCTGGCAACATTGCTATAAAACGCGAAACGCTCTGAGCTCGATAAAATAGTTTCCTGATTGTTTAGTGATATGCCCAGATTATTTATCCAGTGAAGAGCAAAAGAGAGTCGTACTTCGACGTTGGGAAGTTACGTGCAATAATAATGGACACAAAACCAAGTGCATAATTTATCATCTATTTTAAAAAAAGACTGAAGGACACCAGCAAATGGACATTTCGTTGTAAGCAAGAATACCAATATACGATAATTAGCTTAGTATTTGGCGTTGCCTGTATATAGTTTCTCCAATCTTCTATTAGTTCATTCCCTCCCCACTCCACCCCCTCCCCTCTTTCTACCCATTCTCTCCGTCTTCCTTTCCTTGTCCATCTCCTCCTTTTCCCATTATGTGTCCATTTACTCCTCCACCTCCCCCTGTCCATCCTACAGCCTAACTCCCACAAAGAATCGATACTATTTTGAAAATTTATTATTTAGAATTTTTTGGCTGTGTATTTTCTAAATCTACATCTACATATACACTGATCAGCCAGAAAATTATGAGCACCGACTTACTACCGATATAAAACCGTCCACTGCGATAGCAGTGTCACCTGGCGAGTAATGTCTTCTTCTCAGACAAGCACAGTGAAGTAGTATCAATGGACTTGCCATCCATGTATAGAATGAGGAAGGTGCGTGATCTATCTGAGTTTCACCAGAGGTTCGGCATGAGCACTTCGGAAACTGCAAGACTTGTTGGATGTTTGAGGATTTGAGGAGTGCTGTGGTGTGCCTCTTCAATACGTGGTGAAACTAAGGTAAAACCACGTCCAGATGTCGTGGGGTTGGGTGGCCACCCCTCGTTACAGATGTCGGACATCGTAGGCTGGGCAGACTGGTAAAACAGGACAGGTGGCGAACTGTGGTAGAACTAACATCAGACTGTAATACTGGGCAGAGCACAAATTATCTCAACACAAAAATTGCACTGAACACTCCTGACGATGGGCTTCCATAGCTGATGACCCATGCACCTTCCAATGATATCACCACAACATCGGTAACTGTGACTGAAATGGGCACATAACTACCGGCACTGGATGTTGGCGTAGTGGCAAAGCGCTGCACAGTCTAATGAATCCTGATACCTTCATCATCATGCTGATTGCAGGGCGCGAATCTGTCCAGGGAACAGCTCCTTGACACCTGTACTGCAGGATTCAGACTCCGTTATGCTCTGGGGATCATTCAAATGGTCATCCACGGGTCCAGTGGGGCTCGTGTAAGGCACCAATGTGGCCAAGGAGTATCGCACACTGGTTGCAGACCACATACACCCCTTCATGAGGACCATATTTCCCGATGGCAGTGACATTTTTCAGCAAGATAACACGCCATGACACAATGCCAGAAGTGTGATGGAGTTCCAATTGACGTGCTGACCCCTCAACTCGCCAGATCTGAGCCTGATCAAACATGTGTGGGATGTGATTGCAGGTGACATCAGAGCTCATCACCCGCCACCTCCCCAGAATGTATGTTGTCTAGGTGGCTTGTGCATGCAGATGTGGTGCCAACTCCCTCCAGCGACCTACAGGACCTCACTGCGTCCATGCCATCATGTGCCGCCATTGTTACCTGTGCCAGAGGTGGACATACTGGCTGTTAGGTGGCCATAATGTTCTGGTTGATTAAGGTATATTCTACAAAGTACCGTGATGTGAATGGCAGAAGATGCTTAGCATGGTATCACATGTGCTCCTATCATATATAAAATGTGGGAAGACCGACTGCTTAAATGCTCTGTGTGTTCTGTAATTAGTCTAATCTCATCTTCACGGATCCAACAAGAGAGATACGTAGGAGGCTCAAGAATGTCTCCTAGGCTCTTCACTTACTACTGGTTCTTGGAACTTTGTAAGAAGGCTTTTGCGAGATAATTAGCGTCTGACTTCAAGTGTGTGACGTTTCACATTTTTTAATGTTTCCATGATGCTCTCCCGCGAATTAAACGAAACTGTGACCATTCATGCTGCACTTTTTCTCAGACATTCAGTATCCACAGTTAGTCCTGTTTGGTATGGGTCTGACGCAGTTGAGAAATATTCTAAGATGGGACATGCAGATGATTTCCCTGCTGTCCACTGTGTAATTTGGTCCGATTTTCCCAGTATTCTGCCAATGAATTGAAGTCTGCAAACTGAGTGACTTACTACTAAGCCTATGTGATCGTTCAGTTTCATACCACTACAAACAGGTTGTTGTCAACCTGTTAATTGTGAGAGTCAGCTGATTCCAGTTGTGCATAACTGATATTATAGCGATATGATTTGCTCTTCTGCACATTGTGAAGTGTACGACTTTATATTTTTGGACATTTAAGTTGCCAGTCTTCGTGCCACTGCGAAAACTTATGAAGGTCTGACTAGGTATTTCTTGAGGTTTCTTCAGATGGTACTTCACTGCAGATAATTGCATCATTTGAGGTCTCTTCTATTGCGCTCCAAAATGATACTCGATGTGGAAGTTAAAAATTGTTAAAGTTCTCCCCGGTCAGAGCCAGAGCCAGAGTGGAAGCCAAGACAGGTTAGTAGGCAGCATCCAAATAGGAATGACAACCTGGAAGAACAGCCGACACTGCATCTAGTACGGGCACACTGCTGAGTGAATAGGCACAGACCACTCGAGATGGATGACAAAGCAGCAGAGTGACGTCATGGAGAAGGGAGCTGTTGACCACACACAGTGAAGCAATAACACCTACGTCATACACAAGATTGACTTAACACCACGCTTGACTGCAGAAATAACTAAGCTGAAAGTGTGAAAGCATGAGTTGCAACACTGCAGTGTGGTATGGACCGTTGACAGAGTCAGAAAACTATAGCACATTCACTTATTCTTGCCACAGCATAATGTCATCTGCATAATCATGTTTTGTGGTCTGAAAAATTTTATATTAAACTCTACTGGTTACCAGTTCCCCTATGGGTACATTTATACCGCTTCCTGCTGAGCTGACTAACTACTATCGTTCCAGGGGAGTGCAGTAGCAGCCACCTCAACCTGGATCTATAAGCAGACTCTGGTGTGTAGGGCTGTCCTCTCGCTGAGAGGCTGTGATATAATACTTCAAAACTATGGCTTCTTCTTGTAGACCTGTTGAGTGCCTTATTTTTCGGGGCACAGTCTACGATGTCAACAAGAGGGGCCTGGTAATCTGCTAACTGAGTTGCTGGCCACGAGGCTATGCACACAGCATCAGGTCGCAAACACTTGTCACGTAGCTGCCACTGCACGAGCAGCCATGCTGCAGCCACATCAAGACCACAAGGTGCATACAACCATCATGTAAGCGCCTGGCATGCACTAAATTGTCCTGCCAGCGACCTGGGGAGGGTAGTTGTGTATTTGTGAATAATAAATGTATATGTTTCTTTAGCACCTTCGGGAACACAATAGTTCTTCACCTCTGGACTCTGCTATCCTGACAATTGTAGAGGTTTAGATTAGATTAGACTAGATTAGATTAATACTAGTTCCATGGATCATGAATACGATATTTCATAATGATGTGGAACGAGTCGAATTTTCCAATACATGACATAATTAGGTTAATTTAACAACATACTTAAGTTAATATAACAACTTTATTTTTTGTGTTTCTTGTTTTTCTTTATTTTTTATTTTTTTATTTTTTTTTTTAATATTTTTGTTTTTTTTTCTTAATTTATATCTAAAAATTCCTCTATGGAGTAGAAGGAGTTGTCATTCAGAAATTCTTTTAATTTCTTCTTAAATACTTGTTGGTTATCTGTCAGACTTTTGATACTATTTGGTAAGTGACCAAAGACTTTAGTGCCAGTATAATTCACCCCTTTCTGTGCCAAAGTTAGATTTAATCTTGAAAAGTGAAGATCGTCCTTTCTCCTAGTATTGTAGTTATGCACACTGCTATTACTTTTGAATTGGGTTTGGTTGTTAATAACAAGTTTCATAAGAGAGTATATAAACTGAGAAGCTACTGTGAATACCCCTAGATCCTTAAATAAATGTCTGCAGGATGATCTTGGGTGGACTCCAGCTATTATTCTGATTACACGCTTTTGTGCAATAAATACTTTATTCCTCAGTGATGAATTCCCCCAAAATATGATGCCATATGAAAGCAATGAGTGAAAATAGGCGTAGTAAGCTAATTTACTAAGATGTTTATCACCAAAATTTGCAATGACCCTTATTGCATAAGTAGCTGAACTCAAACGTTTCAGCAGATCATCAATGTGTTTCTTCCAATTTAATCTCTCATCAATGGACATACCTAAAAATTTGGAATATTCTACCTTAGCTATATGCTTCTGATTAACGTCTATATTTATTAATGGCGTCATACCATTCCCTGTACGGAACTGTATGTACTGTGTCTTATCAAAATTCAGTGAGAGTCCATTTAGAAGGAACCACTTAGTAATTTTCTGAAAGACAGTATTGACAATTTCATCAGTTAATTCTTGTTTCTCAGGTGTGATTACTATACTTGTATCATCAGCGAAGAGAACTAACTTTGCCTCTTCATGAATGTAGAATGGCAAGTCATTAATATATAATAAGAACAACAAAGGACCCAAGACTGATCCTTGTGGAACCCCATTCTTGATAGTTCCCCAGTTTGAGGAATGTGCTGATCTTTGCATGTTACGAGAACTACTTATTTCAACTTTCTGCACTCTTCCAGTTAGGTACGAATTAAACCATTTGTGCACTGTCCCACTCATGCCACAATACTTGAGCTTGTCTAGCAGAATTTCATGATTTACACAATCAAAAGCCTTTGAGAGATCACAAAAAATCCCAATGGGTGGTGTTCGGTTATTCAGATCATTCAAAATTTGACTGGTGAAAGCATATATGGCATTTTCCGTTGAAAAAACCCTTCTGGAAACCAAACTGACATTTTGTTAGTACTTCATTTTTACAGATATGTGAAGCTACTCTTGAATACATTACTTTCTCAAAAATTTTGGATAAAGCTGTTAGAAGGGAGATTGGACGGTAATTGTTGACATCAGATCTATCCCCCTTTTTATGCAAAGGTATAACAATAGCATATTTCAGTCTATCAGGGAAAATGCCCTGTTCCAGAGAGCTATTACACAGGTGGCTGAGAATCTTACTTATCTGTTGAGAACAAGCTTTTAGTATTTTGCTGGAAATGCCATCAATTCCATGTGAGTTTTTGCTTTTAAGCAAGTTTATTATTTTCCTAATTTCAGAGGAAGAAGTGGGTGAGATTTCAATTGTATCA
Source organism: Schistocerca piceifrons (assembly GCF_021461385.2). Taxonomy (NCBI): domain Eukaryota; kingdom Metazoa; phylum Arthropoda; class Insecta; order Orthoptera; family Acrididae; genus Schistocerca; species Schistocerca piceifrons. The sequence continues at coordinate 279,748,631 of NC_060138.1, forward strand.
AATTGCATAGGTATGGCCTCTTCTAATGAACACCTGGATCCTACTATATCCACAACATTTAGAAAATGATTATTAAAAATATTTTCAACTTCTGACTTTTTGTTCGTAAAGTTTTCATTCAATTTGATGGTAATACTGTCTTCCTCTGCCCTTTGTTGACCTGTTTCTCTTTTAATAATATTCCAAATTGTTTTAATTTTATTATCAGAGTTGCTGATTTCAGACATGATACACATACTCCTGGATTTTTTAATAACTTTTCTTAATATAACACAGTAGTTTTTATAATTTTTGATAGTTTCTGGGTCACTACTCTTTCTTGCTGTCAGATACATTTCCCTTTTCCGGTTACAAGATATTTTTATACCCTTAGTAAGCCATGGTTTGTTACAAGATTTCTTACGAGTATATTTAACTATTTTCTTGGGGAAGCAGTTTTCAAATGCATTTACAAAAATGTCATGAAATAAATTATATTTTAAATTGGCATCAGGTTCACTGCCCCAGACCTCTTTCCTATGAATACTCTCTGTTATGTCATTAACATACAAAACATGAAAAGCAAGGCTCCCAACACACTCCTTGGAACACCTGAAGTTACTTCAACTTGTGTTGATGACTCGTTGTCCAAAATAACAGACTTTGTTCTCCCTGTCAAGAACCTCAGTCAGTCTCTAGTTTTGTTTAATAGTAGTATTTTTGCAAATAAACGTTAGTGTGGTATCAAATTTACAGTAAATACATCTCGTTCGACGTGAAATAGGATTTGCCTGCTGACGCTGATTGGCAATACTAGCAAAACATCTTGTCCTTTGGCGCTTGTATCACAGGCCACGAAAAACTGTGTTAGATGGGTCGAACAGCATGACTAAGTTAATAAAACTTAACAAATGAAATGATAACCAATCATGTTTAGTGTTTTGAAAAACTCTATTAAACTATACCAGTTACCGATTTTCCTAAGGGTATATTTAAGCTGCGCCCTCACTGCTGGCAGATCACATCTCGCTGCTTGCCGAAAGCCTTGTTATATGTTACAGCCTTGTTGTTAGCACATTGCTGTTCGCTCGTCGTGCAGGCATCTTCCAGACAATCTTTACCCTGTGACTGTTCACATCGCTAGTTGAGTGCATTACTTGTAGTCTGTGAAGCAAAAACAATGTTCTGTGCATCATCTGACGACAAAAACGTGGTTATTGACAACGAGGTATGGAAGCTCACTTTGAATATAGACTGTCCACACTGCAGATACTTTCATCAGTTCTAAGAACAGCTCAAAAATTATCCAGAGCTCTTTTTCAGACAGTTATGAATTTCGTAATAAATTTTCTAGTTCATTTTAAAAATCATTGGACCAGAATAGTTAAGATATCACACCCCAGCTAGAGGAGTGACCCAAGTCAATAAACGACAGTATTTAGATTACCTCACTGACATGTAGGAGTGAAGTGGCCCAATGTGAACGAAAAATATAATGGAATTTAGCGTCAACAGTATTTCATTGAAATTTAAAGGAAACTTGTACGATTTCAATGCAAGTTTTATTGATTTGTAAATCTGTTTTCAACTATCACTAGATGGAATTGTTTTTTCTGATAAAGACAAAGATAGTCAGACTCGAAATTAGGTAGTTAAATCTTGTTGCAACTGGTTAGTTGTGTTGTACAAATCATAAAAGTTTTACAGAATTACTAAGTTGTAATTCCTCAAGTACTGAATTTTTAAGTTGTGCCACTGTTCTTGCCAGGTGCAATATGAAGATTCAACCCAAAATTATTAAATTAATTCCTGCTGCAAAGCAATTCGTAGGCCTACTCTTTCCGAGGTAATATTCCATCAGCTTTTATCCACATCTGCTTTCGTACACACATACGCAACTGGCAAATTTTCGTGTTGGTATTGTAACGAAAAACAAACGATAAATTATATGTAATAGAGGAAATAATAATGTTATCAATCATGAAACAGTTATGGTGATCTGTATGCCTTTGGTTCCAGATAGCTTTACATCAAAAAAATACCTGTTTAAAATCGTCACTTCTAGTTCTCACAACATTAGTTTCTTCATATGGTGGTTTCATTGGTAGGATACTGGGAAACTGAATTCAGTCTACAAATGGGATTGCTTATAAACTCTCTCTTGACCCATCCTAGAATATACGAGGGTGTACTGAAAAATAATGTCTCCAAAAGTTTTATTATGTTCTTAAAAGTCGATTGAGGTTTCATGCATCTTAATTGGTGGCCTTTCCCATTCCGCTAACACAAATTGTAAAAAACTGCCGCTAGAGGGCTCTGAATTATAGCGTGTAACATGATGGTGTGTAACATAACCATGTCGGTGCACGAGAAGGCCGGCCGCGGTGGCCGAGAGGTTCTAGGCGCTCCAGTCCGCAACCGCGCTGCTGCTACGGTCGCAGGTTCGAATCCTGCCTCGAGCATGGATGTGTGTGATGTCCTTAGGTTTAAGTAGTTCTAAGTCTAGGGGACTGATGACCTGAGATGTTGAGTCCCATAGTGCTCAGAGCCATTTGAACCATTTTTTGCACTAGAAGCAGCGAGGTGTAATCGATTTCTAACCACAGAAAACGTTCCTCCAACTGATATCAATAAAAGCTGTTTAGAGTGATGATTGTATCGACATCAGTAACCTGTGATGTCGCGTTGTTTACACTCGTAAAGGAAGTTACAGTAGTACTAACTTTAAAGTGTGTAGCAGAGCCTGGGATGGATGCCTGCATATCAACGAGACTCATTGGAATTGGGCTGATGAACTTATCAAAGAATATCGGTGGATAACACAGATACAGCTCTTGATTAAGTGTGGAAAATCATGAAAGCATGTACAAGTTGTCATTGCAGAACGGTGGTACAGAAAACTGTGTGCATGATGGGAGCCTCGAATGCTCACTCCTGACATGAAACAGAGAAGATTAGACACCTGTCAACAATTTCTTTTGTGTTCTGAAAGTGAGGTTGATGGCTTCCTTAACAAAAATGTGACAGGTGATAAAAGCTGGGTTCACCATTTTGACCACGAAAACAAGATAGCGTCAATGGAGTTCTACCATTAATGATAACAGAAGCTGAAAAAGTTCAAGATCATGCCATCATCAGACAAAATCATCCTCACAGTGTTGTGGGATGTTCAAGGTGTGTTGCATTTGGAATTTAGCCCAAAGCCATCTCCATAAACTCCACAAGGTTCTGTGAGACCGTCAGAAAACTGAAACCATGATTTCGTTGGGTTTGTCCACACATGAAGCATCCTCTCTTTTAAGTGTGACAATGCCAGACCATACACGAAGGCTACGACATCTGCAACAATCTGAAACCTTGGGTTCACTATAATCGATTATCCTCCATACAGTACCGAGTTGGCCTCATCCGATTTTCATCTGTTTCCAAAACCTAAAGAATATCTTTGAGGACTTCAGTTTGATAGTGATGAAGCAGTGCAAGTGGAAGTCAGGTCGTGGCTCTGTCAACAAAGTCAAGTATTCTACAGTGATGAAACCAACAAAGTGATATCTTGCTGGGGAAATGTGTTCATCGTCATGGTGACTATGTTGAGAAATAAATATGTAGACATGAAGAACAAAAATGTAGAACGTTAATGTCGTTTGTTTATTTGAAAAGTTTTATGAGTTTTCACATAAAAAATTCAGAGCCATTACTTTTTAGCACCTCGTAGTTCAAGTGTGTGGCATCCATACCAAATAAGACTATCAGCCCAAGGTGTCCATACGACAGTTTGTAGAGGGGAGGGCCTAGATATGAAGGTATGGATTTGTAGTAGCCATATAACAGTTAAAGTTGCAAGCCCATTATAAACCCACATAATATCGACTTTTAAATCATTATCTTGAAAGAAAGAAAAACATCTGATTGCATTATATTTTTCTTTTGCCTGAAAGCTGCGCATGGGGGGGGGGGGGGGGGAAAGAGGAAGCGCTTTGCCCCCCCCCCCCCCTGCCACCGTGCATGGACCCGTTCGCTGTCAGCAGACATTGTAAGTATATAAAGAAGGGCAGCACCAATAGTCACATGTTTGTTTGATGATGAGAAAAAATCACGAAAACGCAGAAAAAAGCTGAGTTGGAAGATAGTTACAGTTGGACGCAAACTTTCTCTAGAGAGTGCTTACTCAAGAACCAGTATTTCATGATCAATCTAGAATCTACTATGGCTCCCTATGTGCCAAATTTATAGTGATCCAAAGATACGATTAATGTAATTCCAGCTTGCACTGAGGTATGTAAGAAGTCATATCTTACAGAGTTGCATAGAGTTACCAGTGTTTACAGACGAACAGCATTGCATGAAATAACCGTAAAAATCAATATGGAATGCACAGTGAACTATCCGTTAGGGCAGTCGACTAAATTTGGCATTAACGTGCTACAGAAGCAGACGACCAGCGCGAATGCCTTTGCTAAAAGCACAGCATCGCCTGAAGCGCCTAGCTTGGGCTCGTGACGATAATGGTTGAGCCTTAGACGACTGGAAAACCGTGGCCTAGTCACATGAGTCCCAATTTCAGTTGGTAAGAGCTGATGGTAGGGTTGGAGTGTGGTCAAACCCTATGAAGCTATAGACCCAAGTTATCAACAAGGTACTGTGCGAGATGGTGGTGGCTCAATAATGGCGTGCTGTGTTTAAATGAAATGGACTGGGTCCTCTGGTCCAACTGAATGGATCATTGACTGGAGATAGTTATGTGCAGCTACATGGAGACCATTTGCAGCCATTCATGGTCTTCATGTTCCTGACCAATGATGGAATTTTCATGGATGACAATGCTCAATGCCATCAGTGTGCAATTATTGGCTATTGGTTTGAAGAACATTCTGGGCAACTCGAGCGAATGATTTGGCCACCCAGATTGCCCAACATGAATCCCATGGAACATTCATTGACATAATCGAGAGGTCAGTTCCTGCACAAAATCCTGCATTGCCATCACCTTCGCAATTGTGGATGGCTATAGACACAGTATGGGTCAATATTTCTGTAGGGAACTTCCAACGATCTGTTGTGTCCATGCCACATCAAGAGCTGCACTACATTAGGCAAAAGGAGGTCCAACACGATATTAGGAAGTATTCCACGACTTTGGTCATATCAGTGTGTGATACTGTAAAAGGTATTCACATTGGGGGTAGTGGCCGTTACTAAACACGAATAAAATATATTAATGTGTCAGTGATGGCTAACTACCACCTACTACTGAATCGAAAACGATATTGTAAATAGCTTGTATTTATTGTAAATTATCTCATGATAGAAATTAGATCATATTGAACAAATCATGAATGAAAACAAAATAAACAAATTGTACACTTTTCTTAGATATACTACACTGGTAAGATTGGCTCTCAGTTCTTAATGTTAAGTTGATGCGAAGTTAGATTTAATTATGCCCCTGGATAAGCAAATGGTAAATGCGATCTGACTGCGTTCCTTTAATCTCAATGCGTCTGAAATAATACGCACTTCAGACACCACCACCAAGAAACAAACCAAACAACATGCGAAAGACAAATAACTAATAACGAATCGTAAGCAAAACTGCACGGATGCTCAGTGGATGGCAAGAACACGATCCAACAACTATTTCTGAACTTTACTGCCGCTGCTGCAAGTTTTACAATACCGTCTACCAGCGTGCTGGCTCCGTGGATACTACTGGGGTGACGACTGCAGCTGCGAAGTCGCTGAATTAAGATAAGTCTCTCAAATATCTTGAGCAGAATAAACTACTCAGAAACTGCTAATACCACAAGCCCTATATTTCCTCTAAATGGTATACAATGCTTTCAAGACTGGCTCAACAACCTTTAAGGTGCAGCCCAGTGTGTCTTGTACTAACGTGCAATACCAGTATGATAGCTCTGTGCACTGGTTGACTACGTTCAATGGTGACTGCCAGCCTACAAGGCGGAATCAACTGCAATTATACTAGTAGTCAATGCAATGCCTATCGTGGACGCTGATGTTCTACTGTAGCTGCAGACTCTAGATCATACACAGCACAGTATTCAGAATCTAAGTCCCTATCTCAGAGCTACCGAACTTTGCGACTGTCCGCTTTCACAGCGCAAGACGCTCTCCAACCTGTCGCTCTCTGCATGATGCTCTTGCGACAATCTTGCCGCCAAACTCTAATCAGCCAATCCCGACGCTGCAAAGGCCTCCCACATCTCCCTCGCGGAGTAATACAATTTCTCCACCTATCCAAAAATTTCTCTGTTCAAACAGCGGGCGTTAAGCCTCAGCGCTTCCCACACTTTCTTATGAACTGCCCAATCAGAGCTCAGCCCATTTGCCGCTGAAACAGCGCGCGACCGGGCGGCGCCACCGCGTACGTTGGACGCTCTCTGTCTGCTCGACATTTCCTCTCTCTCTCTCTCTCTCACCGGGCACCCGGCGGCGTTCCTTTTTGATGCTTGCCGGTCACTGGCCGCATCCCCTGGGACCCCTGGTCCCTGCACAATGCTCTTCCGGCGATCGCCGGCCTTCGCCTCCCCGACTGCGCCCGACCACTCTTCGCCTCCACTGGCAAATTTACTTTGCTTACACCTACAGCATGCAACTAAATCTTATCATTACCAAAGCCCGTATTATTTCAGACATGTGTCTAATCATCACATATCTCTCTTTCTAATCCAGCTAATAAGACTAATTAACCATTATATGGGATTATTTACTCCAAATATGCAGAATAATCTTCGAAATGAATGTCACAAATGAAAGCCACCTTTCAATACAATCGGCAGTACCTTCTATGACGCACTTCACAATATTTTGTAGAGAATAAATGTAGATGGAGATGTAAAAGTGGGTGTACACTGTGCAGGAAACCTCCTAACAAGGAACGGTCGAGTGCAGCACTTGAAGCTAGAAGCTACCTAACAATCATGGCTCAAGTTTAAGGACATGCAGGTTCAACTGGTTCAAATGGCTCTGAGCACTATTGGACTTAACATCTAAGGTCATCAGTCCCATAGAACTTAGAACTACTTAAACCTAACTAACCTAAGGACATCACACACATCCATGCCCGAGGCAGGATTCGAACCTGCGACCGTAGCGGTCACGCGGTTCCAGACTGTAGCGCCTTTAACCGCTTGGCCACACAGGCCGGCCGTGATTTCTTAGTTTCGTAACGCTTCCCAACCGATTTTGAAGAAAGTATGCGGCTAAAGAATCTGATTTTTGTACACGTGGTAGTGCAACATCTTAGCTTCGTATTGAATCATTTATCTTTCCATATTTCTTAACAGTCATTGTGAAATGATGCTATTTGTCAACGTTGTGCACTTGATTTACAAATCTTGTAGTGAAAAAGTTATGTAGCGGGTAGCTTACTGTTAGATCCGTTTTAGACCATACATTGTTGGGAAAGAAATGTAGCTAAAAGTACCAAAAATTTTTGAAATGATAATGATACTGATATCTGTCTCTGGTCTCAAGTAATGCGAGCTATTCAGTGGCATCAGTGCCGCGTCCGCAAGCCACGGAGTTCGCGCGGTTACAGCTTGGTTTAGTGTAGTCATATAATGCAGGACAGAAAAAAAGTAATTACTAGTGATCAGCGCAGACCTAGTGCCGGTCCCTCTTATTATTTTAATGGTCTCATTCTCTAGATAAATCCAAATGCATAAGAATTTTTCCCTCGGCTACTGGACAATCATCTGCTATGCTTTTATAATTGGCCACACGTTGCATCACAAAAGACAAACAATTATTTGTCATCAACATCCTACAATTAGTATGATGTACATTTCGTATTTCGAACTAAAAGATAACTGAAGCGCAATTCTATAGTCTCGTTGTCTACTTTGACAGAAAAAATAATGGAGAGTTAATGAAACTACTGTAGATCGGCACAGATGTGCGTTTCATTGTTCTTCATTGTTTTTTTTTCTTCCTTGGCGGGCTGCGCTGCACTGTCAAGGTAATCCCCACTCTTTGGCTAAATGGCTGGCGGGAGGCCAAATAAATAAATTTAAAAAGATCTCCACCCTTCGACAGCTGACAAGCAAGTCAGTAGAAAACGCAGCTGCAGTCAACAGTTGCTCGCCTTTAGCTAGTCTGTGCTGTCGTGTAGAACAATGTCTTCACTCTTTTATTGGTATTGTTTTGATTCTGCAGTAACTCGTCGAGTTTTGAAGTAGAGAAGAACTAGGAGGTTATGGATTCATCCCATGAATAGCGACAGACATTTAGGAGAGTTTTTTTCTTTATATGAAGAACTTAAAAACTATCCTGAAAAATTTTATTCAAATTACAGAATGAATCATAATACATTTCAGTATGTGCTGCAGAACATTCAAAACAAAATTTCTAAACAGAACACAAATTTTCGCAGAAGTATAACAGCAGAAGAAAAATTGTGTATAACGATAAGGTAAGATTCGTTAGTACACACTTTTTGGTTTGCAGTAGAACTTTGTACGGCATTCACTACCTCCAGTTAATTGTAGTCATGCTTTTGTATTTTAAATTTCACAAACGCTTACCTCTGAGGGGAAGAGAGTTTATGGGACTCCTGAGAATCATTAGGAAGTAATTAGCTTCGTCATTTTGGGTAACGTCTTGCTGTGCCTTCAACGAAGAATTGCAGAAATACTCCTTCAGAATTTTCCAACTTTTTTCTTCTTTTTTCTTCATGATGCAGCGCTTGGCAGTGGTGATGGTTCATCATGTGGAGCCACTGATAACCTCACAGAATTCTTTTCATTACCTTGTAAGATAGACAGATTGATAGGCGAAGAGTTTTGAGATAATGCCCTTTGACTCAGTGGTTCTATTTCCACCGATAAGGAACTGCCACAGCATGACTTTACAATGCATTATCATCTGGTAGGGACACATTTCCGTCCCTCAGTGACACTCATATCTGTCTGCGTTCACAAGTAAATGCGAACTATTCAGTGGCGGCAATGTCGCGATCGCTGGCAAGCTATTGTTGTAAATGCATGTAAATACGGTAGATTAAATAAATGAAATAAAAGTAATTTCGCATGTATCATTATAATAAACGTAATTTTTCATCACTGATTGTGAAATGTGAGGTAACACTTTAAAATAAAAGACAGGTGCAGTCACACTTGTGATGAAAGCAGAAGGGAGACGTGTGATGCGTGAACTGCAGAAGCTGTAGTGCTGCTCCACAGGCTCGCGCCTGCGGTCGGCTCGCGCCGGCAATATTAAACAGTCGGGATGTCGCCGGCTCGGTTCCGGGAGGCTCACGCCGTGTCGGCGCGGCCCGGCCGCCAGTGTGAACACCACAATTCAAAACCATGTGTTTGATATCAAAGCGGGCGGCGGCCCGGCCAGGCTCGGCTCGGCCCGGCCGGCAGTGTGAACGCAGCCTTACACTGATGTGTGCCAGGCAAGGTCGTGAGGGATGGAAAAGACACACCATGGTTCAATAGACATGTCAGAAATTTACTGAAAAACGAAAGAGAGATATGAATTACATGAACCCAAAATGTGTGTGAGGAGAGGTACAAAGGTATCATCAACACGAGTTTACAAAATTCCATGTGAATGTGGCCTTTCTTACATTGGATTCTTACATTGGACAAACAACCTGTACTGTCCAAGGAAGATGTACGGAACACCGGAGGTACACACGACTTTTAAAACCTAACAAATCGGCACTGGCAGAACACTGTATTGACACTGGTCACAGTATGTTGTATGACAACGTTGAAATCTTGGCAACTACATCATCTTTTTGGGAGGCAATTGAAATTCGCTTGAAGTCGAATTTAATTAATAAAGATAGTGGTTTCAACCTTGATAAATCATGGAATCCGGCACTTACTGTAATAATCGCACAAAGACGCCGTCACAGTGCAGCTCACCACATATCGACATGCCAACACAGATCGACTGCGGAGTCATAGATGTAACTCGCCTTTGTGCACGTCTCTGCCGCCGATCCACGTCTCTGGCGCATTTGCATCTGTGGCCGCATGCGCAGCTGCGCGGTACACGAGTGTAAAGGGACGAAGTGAGCACTGGAGCGGAAGTCCAGCGGCTCACCCTGAAGATGACTGAACGTTATACGGTCGAAATATAAGAAGAAGAAAGAGAATTCTTGCGGCTGCACACCCGAAACTTAATGGAACAGTCTTTGCGCCGCCAAAACCTGAAGATTCACGTGGTTCGTGTTGATTGACAATATCATGGACAGAGATGTCATATGCAATGATGAAGCCAGACTCATGTGCCTAATAAACCACCTATGGGAACATATAGACTTGATCAGTGACTTTATTTTGACCCATCTGTCCCCTCCAAAATATGCCAATATGCACTTGATTATCACTGAATGCTTGTCTCATCTCCCCAAGGATGCTTTCTGCCCCATCATCCATGATGAGTACCTATGAGACAACTCCCCTTCACAGCTCTGGCAGAGGTTAAGTGCTCTTATGGACCTGGAAGTGATGCCTGATGTTGCTCTGTAGACATTATGGTAGGTCAAACTGCCTCATGACGTCCAGTTTTAGCTACTGTCACATACCATGGAGCCATTGAACACTTGGCTCTGGCTCAATTATCGTGCTTACCACATCATTCGCAATTGTCAACTCCCGCCTGCAACAAATCACTCTCAGACTGACAAGGTTAGTAACAGTGGTTCAACCGCCATCCTGCCTCCATACTCATATGGCAGAAGTTGCATGAGACCTCACGCAATGCCTGACGCCGTCGTGCTGCCACCTGGGGAGGGGGGGGGGGGGGGAAGGGGGGGTGGCAGCCCGTGGCACTATCTTCTCCTGCTTCCCACTATTCTCTCCAGCTGCTAACACACACTCTGCCACTGCTAGTCACGAGCATGTCCCAACAGATGTGAGCGACACCAACCTCACCCCGCACCCCATCTATGCATCATGCCAGATTCACATGAGTTTAAGTGATGCTGTAAAAAGTGTTGACCCCCATGCATGTGGCAGTCCAATTTGTCATGTGGGCTGGTTTAGGGCCCTTGTCCCACATTGCTGCACAGGGCGCCATCTCCAGAGTCAGTCATCATCCTCAGGATCTCGTTCCACCGGTAGACTTTATGTGCTTTATTGGGAAAATAATATTCAGTTTCTCATCAACATGCATGCAGTTTCGAGTGTTGTCTCTCCCTCCTAGGTTGGTTCTTCGAACAGCCAACAGATCCGATATCACCGTGCACCGCGCTACAGATGTTCAGCTTCAGTTTATATGGCCCTTTGGTTCCCTTGGACATTCCATAGGGCGAACATGGTGGACCCGGTCCTTGGGATCGATTTTCTTAAACAGTTTGGTCTCTCGCTGTTCTACATTCTGTTGACTTACTCCACCATGGATTGAACATGTGCATTCCCAGCTCCTTCACCTCCTTTCAATACCTCATCTGATGTTCAGTGTGAGCCACTTGTTCACACTACTTCTGAGTGCTCCTACTTGACAGCTAACCATGTCAACTCTCTGGTGGAGCTAGTGACGCCGTCAGTGTCAACAACATCCTCCATTAGCTGATTGCTGATGTGTCAGCCAACCTAGCACATGCTCTCTGCACAGTCGACGACCTCGCCCCTGCACTGCTTGTTAAGGGTTATGACTGCACATCTGCCACTGCCTCATTGCCATCTTTGCCACACTCATTTCAGATCAGTGACTCACAAACTATTAATGTGTCGCGTGAAAATTCCCTCCCATCTCATGCAGCTACAGTACAGCGCTACCAGCGATCTCTTAAGCTACCTGCCATATTCATGATGGAAGACCCCCCCATTCCTTCTGGTTTGAAGAACGCTGCCCAAATGTGGCAATAGATTATCGACTATGTACTGTTTTCTATACCTTTTTGCTACACTTACATAGATCTCATCTTCTCCCCCTTTTCTCCCTCTGCTGAAGAGCATGAGTGGAACTTTAGAGGTCAACCATGACAAGTCACAACTTTGACACCATATTGTTACCTTCCTCGGTCACACCATCACTTCCAAAGGAGTCCATTGTCCATGTACGTCTCATTAATGAAATGCCTCTACCTGAAACTTCTCATGATCTCAGACTGTTTCTTGGCATGATGAACTTTTTCTGGCATCATGTTCCTCACGCTGCTTAACGTTATCCCCCCTGACAGATGCCCTGGCGAGCAAAACGATTTTCAGTGCATGCAAGGTGCAAGGGCCCCAAGGTATGAAGTGCGTTTTCAATGGCCTCAAGATAGCTCTTAAAAACGCCCTCACTCTCGCACACCCAATTGCAGACCCTCACACCTCCATCACTACTGATGCAAGCGGATCTTCGATCGGTGCGGTTTTGCAACAACATATTGGTGACACCTTGCAATCATTATGCTTCTTTTCCAAAAAAAACCTTCCTCCTCATTACACAAATGGTCGACCTGTGATAGAGAATAGCTAGTGATCTACGAGACTGTCCATTACCTCTGGGAGGACATAGAAGTGCGAAAGATTATGGTTTTTACCAATCACTGACTGCGTGTAGATGTGCTTCTTAACCCTACAGCTAACTTCCCACCACGCCGTTTCTGGAACATAGATCTTGTCTGGCAATACGCCGGAGACGTCCACTATAGTTAAGGAGCTGACAATGTTGTGGCTGACTATATTTGATGAGTGCACATTATTTTCTCCCTACTCGAATTAAATGAACTAGCTCACCTGCAAGTGCAAGACCCTGATGTCCAAAACCTGTTACATGATATCTCTTCATCTTTGCCTGTGCAACCAGGTCACCTTCCCAGTTCTTCATTGCTGAATTTGTGCAACACATCTATGGGTTGACCACGACCTGTGTACACCACATCTCTATGGCATAAAGTTTATATAGCCATTCATGACTTGGCATACCCCAGCATCAAGGCTACCATGTGCCTAGTGACCGAACGTTTCATCTGGCTAGGAATTAACAGTGACTGTCGTGCATTAGCTCGTGCATACTTACCCTACCAATGCAGCAAAGTTGATCGACATGCCCAACCCCCTCTGGGACTTCCTGAGATCCCTAAAAGTCGGTTTCGTCATGTACATCTAGACCTCGTAAGCCGCCCCCCCCCCCCCCACCTCTTCTGATGGTTTTACACACATTCTCTCCATGATTGACTGCGGCCAGAATAGGGGTGGTAGTAATGCCCTTGACTGACATTTTTTCCTTCATTCTTGCAAGCTTTCGTTAAAAGATGGCTCGTCCATTTTGGCTGCTCCTCCTCCAAGACAGCCAACCTGAGAAGACAATTTGAGTCTCTTTTTTTTCAGCCTGCATAACTTGTGTGGAGCCAACGAATTCAACATAACTGCATATCTCCCTCAGAGCAACAGGTTGGATGAGTGTTGGCACTGCACTTTGAAAGCAGATCTGATGTGTCATGACGGATTCTGGTTCGAAGCGCTACCTAGGGCGTTAGTTGATGTACGTACCACTTTCAAGGAAGATCTCAACTCCTCATTGGAAGAGCTCGTGTATGGTCAACATCTTGTACTCCTTGCTAAGTTGGTCGAGGATTCTGCTCCCTTTCTCCACCTGAGCTTCCAACACTAGTCGAGTGTGTCCACTCTTACATCACCCACATATGTACCTCCTCCACGTGGTCATTTCTGTGCCTCGTGTGTTCATCCACAAGGAACTCAACTGTTGTGAGTTTGTTACACTATGATGACTCAGTTCAGGTAGCTTTGTAGCTCCTGTACTCAGGACTGCACAGAGTACAGCAGAGCCCCAGTAATTCATGACCCAGTATTTCGAGGTTACATCTACATTTTAAGCACTTTCGAATGTGTTATATTTTGAATTTTCTTCCAATTTTCCATGTACAATACAGGTAAAACTGTCTCACATACGGTTTTCCTTCATAATGCAAAGAAATAACTTTTGCTGAAGACTGCTAATACATTTCTATTACAGATGGGTAAGTATCATTAGGTTTCGATGAGTGACTTGCGCTCTCTTTGTCGACCATTCACTAATTTATTGTTTCTCAGAAGATGGGGCGAAAATCTGCTAAAAAACGAAGCTCTATTTTGAAGCAAAGGACTATTGACAATTTCTTTAATATGTAACTTACATTTTTGCGACGTGGACATGTGTGCCCATATATTTACAAAAAAAATGATTTAAATGGCTCTGAGCACTATGGGACTCAACTGCTGAGGTCATTAGTCCCCTAGAACTTAGAACTAGTTAAACCTAACTAACCTAAGGACATCACAAACATCCATGCCCGAGACAGGATTCGAACCTGCGACCGTAGCGGTCTTGCGGTTCCAGACTGCAGCGCCTTTAACCGCACGGCCACTTTGGCTGGCATATATTTACAAATAACACAGGTATATAATATATTGTTTTTTATTTATTTTTAATTATTGCTGCGGTCATGAAACTTTTATTCATGATTTACCCCCTGGTCAAGTGATATTTCTGTATTATACGATGTTTTTATAATTTAAGGTATCGTAAACCCCAGTTAGTTCGAATTAACTGAGCTATACTGTACTTCATTGTCGGTGTTCAAACAATACGATGAACATTTACGCGGACGACAAGCGCCAAACTGTAACACTCAGTAGAGTCAAACTGGCATGGACACTCAACAAGGGCCCTCTGCAGCCTCTGGTCTGGACGACGTTGTTCCTAGTGCATTCTCCTTCGGGTGTCTCAGCCTAGAGCCTCCCATGTGCGATTTAGAGAGTGTGGCCTCAGATTCGAATGTTGTAGGTGCCATGTCCGCCCTAGTGCTCTTTCTTCTGGGTGCTGTAGTCCAGAGGCTCCCCCACTCTTCCGTCATATGTGCCCATAGACACAAGTGCTGCATGAACTGCCTTCTCCCCTGGTACCTTCTTCAACATCATCGCTCCCCACTCCATCCACTGTGGCGACTTTTTGCATCGACGCTTCATCATACTGCACTGGGGACCTCTCCCTCCAATTAACGATGGCACACTCTTTGTGCCCTTCATGCCTGCCCCTCCACTTTTTCAACAACCCTTCCATCAGCCATGGTATGCTCCTCTGTTATCATCACCTTCCACCTGATGCTGGTGATGAGAACATTTTCGCTTCGATCGACGCCAATTGCTACTCTGTGGTCATCATAACCCTCGTCTTGCCCCCCTCCCCCCATTCATGATGCGCAACCAAATGATTCCAATTTCCCGTATGAGCTGTCTGCTACACTCACCATATTGGCTGTGGGTCTTCACCGTCTCGGCCTTCAGCATCGAGTTGACACCACACTCTGCAAAAAATGGTCTGGTCGTAGCTTCCCGTGGGGCCAGCCATGACCTGACCAGTCTAACAATCCTACCACAACAAAGGTCAAAAATTAATTATGATTGTAGTGTTGCTCACGCTGTTAAATATTGCATTTTTGGGCAACAACAAAGTTATATTATATGGCAGGTGTCATTAGATCACAGTTAATAAAGTCATTTCTTGAAATAATGGATAAACTAGGCACTCATCTTTTCGTGTTTCCCACGTTGATCTCGTTGTGAACTCATGGCTCAATCGTAGAAAATCTAGGTAGTGATCATTCCAAGCTCGGATACAAAAAGGCCAAGGTGTTATTCTGCAATATTCAAAAGTTTTATAGATGTGTTTCATAAACCATTCTTGAGAATTAAACTTTTGCAAGTTAGAACAATGGTGATGTAAAAAAGTAATCAGCACTCCGAATTTAAGTTACACTTCTTTTTTATTACTTTTGTTGCAATATCACGTAACTCGCTCCAAAACATCACTTCACGATATAAAACATACTTGAAAATATCTTCCTCACTGTTAAAGTTCACATTTCATAAACTGACTACAATTTGCGTCTTTTTAACATGACGACCAAAGCTTGACTCTCTAATAACCGCTTATGCGCACAAAAATCAGAGTTACAAGTGTGTCAAAGATCATAATGACAAAAGAAAGAATACACATAAGAATAATATCATTGCAATATATACATATCGATGTATCGAAGTACCTCTACATTAATGAAATCAAATCTGAATGTTGTCACAGAAATATGTTAACTATTTTACAGAAACACAGTAGAATATTACTGGTATCGAGAGGTTGAGGTGAGGTGCCGTAATGGTTATGTAATTCAAGTACCATGATCCGAAGCTCTTTGACTGGACGTTACTCGGCTCCATCTTGCTCATGTGTACTGTAGCGTATGTCTCTTGCATCAGTGTATTGTGTAATAAAATCTCAGTCTTACAAGCATGCTATTCTTCAGCAAGTATAGGACCCAATTTCCCAAGGCGAAGAAATCCACTACTGTACTGTTACATTACTCTGCTGACAACAAATAAGTGCTAAAAAACGAAGCTCTATTTTAAAGCAAAGGACTATTGACAATTTCTTTAATAGGTAACTTATATTTTTGCGATGTGGACATGTGTGCCCATATACACTCCTGGAAATGGAAAAAAGAACACATTGACACCAGTGTGTCAGACCCACCATACTTGCTCCGGACACTGCGAGAGGGCTGTACAAGCAATGATCACACGCACGGCACAGCGGACACACCAGGAACCGCGGTGTTGGCCGTCGAATGGCGCTAGCTGCGCAGCATTTGTGCACCGCCGCCGTCAGTGTCAGCCAGTTTGCCGTGGCATACGGAGCTCCATCGCAGTCTTTAACACTGGTAGCATGCCGCGACAGCGTGGACGTGAACCGTATGTGCAGTTGACGGACTTTGAGCGAGGGCGTATAGTGGGAATGCGGGAGGCCGGGTGGACGTACCGCCGAATTGCTCAACACGTGGGGCGTGACGTCTCCACAGTACATCGATGTTGTCGCCAGTGGTCGGCGGAAGGTGCACGTGCCCGTCGACCTGGGACCGGACCGCAGCGACGCACGGATGCACGCCAAGACCGTAGGATCCTACGCAATGCCGTAGGGGACCGCACCGCCACTTCCCAGCAAATTAGGGACACTGTTGCTCCTGGGGTATCGGCGAGGACCATTCGCAACCGTCTCCATGAAGCTGGGCTACGGTCCCGCACACCGTTAGGCCGTCTTCCGCTCACGCCCCAACATCGTGCAGCCCGCCTCCAGTGGTGTCGCGACAGGCGTGAATGGAGGGACGAATGGAGACGTGTCGTCTTCAGCGATGAGAGTCGCTTCTGCCTTGGTGCCAATGATGGTCGTATGCGTGTTTGGCGCCGTGCAGGTGAGCGCCACAATCAGGACTGCATACGACCGAGGCACACAGGGCCAACACCCGGCATCATGGTGTGGGGAAGCGATCTCCTACACTGGCCGTACACCACTGGTGATCGTCGAGGGGACACTGAATAGTGCACGGTAGATCCAAACCCTCATCGAACCCATCGTTCTACCATTCCTAGACCGGCAAGGGAACTTGATGTTCCAACAGGACAATGCACGTCCGCATGTATCCCGTGCCACCCAACGTGCTCTAGAAGGTGTAAGTCAACTACCCTGGCCAGCAAGATCTCCGGATCTGTCCCCCATTGAGCATGTTTGGGACTGGATGAAGCGTCGTCTCACGCGGTCTGCACGTCCAGCACGAACGCTGGTTCAACTGAGGCGCCAGGTGGAAATGGCATGGCAAGCCGTTCCACAGGACTACATCCAGCATATCTACGATCGTCTCCATGGGAGAATAGCAGCCTGCATTGCTGCGAAAGGTGGATATACACTGTACTAGTGCCGACATTGTGCATGCTCTGTTGCCTGTGTCTATGTGCCTGTGGTTCTGTCAGTGTGATCATGTGATGTATCTGACCCCAGGAATGTGTCAATAAAGTTTCCCCTTCCTGGGACAATGAATTCACGGTGTTCTTATTTCAATTTCCAGGAGTGTATTTACAAAAAAAAAAAATGGTTTAAATGGCTCTGAGCACTATGGGACTCAACTGCTGAGGTCATTAGTCCCCTAGAACTTAGAACTAGTTAAACCTAACTAACCTAAGGACATCACAAACAAACAAAAATTAGCATACATAACACTCGTTTGACTGATTCTTGAATAATATCCGTTAGTCTGAGAACCTTGCCAGATAGGATTAATAGAATGGGTGGAGAAGATCCAATGAAAAGAGGCACGTTTCGTCAAGGGATTTTTTTTTTTTTTTTGTACTAGGGCGTTACAGAGATGCTCCACAAAATGGCAGATAACAGAGACATTTCGGATCACGGAGAGGTTTACTGACGAAATTTCGAAAATGTATGTTTCGAAGAAGAGTTGGTTAAGATAGTACCTTCTACCACAGACGTCTTAAAAAATGACAACGAGAAAGTTAGAGAAACTATATGTAATATGGAGCTTCACAATAACAGTCTCCCCCCCCCCCCCCCCACATCATTCATGAAGGCAACAGCGAAGACTGGGTAATACAGTTGTACCAGAAGTGCCCTCCACCACACAGTGTAAGATGGCTTGCGGAGTTTAGATGAAGATGCGTTGATTTTGTTATTTTCTTCACTGAGTATGTAAAGGAGTGGCATATTTACATTTTTTGGGAGAGGGTCTATGCCTCTCATTTTACGATAGATCAAATTAAAAATTTATTTTATTGACCAGTACTAATTTAAACATATTTAATGTCCAAGACTATATAATTAAAGAGTGTCATTGGTTTATAGTTGTTAGAATACTAATGACATTACGAAAACGATTTATTGAGGTTATGAATTACACCATGAAATCAGTTTTATAAGGTTATGAAGCCAGAATAATTTCAATAAAACATAATCCTCTTTCTAAGAGAATATTCCACACCGATTCTATTAACTGCCTATTTTTGCAGTCTAGGCCTAAGTTAATTTACTTTGAGGAGTATGAAAGTTGCTTTTGTGTGATGCTTTAACACACATAAATAGAACAAATTATTAAACCATTTACTAGAAATTTGAATTACAAAAGAAGACGGCAGTCTCTTTGTTTGCCATATCACTTACCATAGTTTGAACATTGATCCCTTATTCTCGACGAATAGGCGAGTCCATTAAGACGTGCCTCACTATTTGTATTCCTTAAGTATGTGTTTATTCTCTTAAGGGTAGGAAATGGTGGCCGTTGTTACTAGTAGAGTTGTCAACAGCTGTAGGAATCGAAGCACATTAGGATAGATCTGCCAGTCCCAGACAACAAAAATTCCATTGTGTTTTGAGGCAACTGCTCCAGTCGACTCAGGAGTTGATGAAAATGTTTCAACTGAGCCGTTATAGTTGTCAAATCGGCGACTAATGGGCTGAAGCATAAAATGAATGATACTTATGTTTTCTTTTTGTGGTAGAAGACAGTTAAAGTAGTTAAAAAGTTCACAATCGTTAAGAACCGGTCCTGCTGTCAACCAATGAATGCACCCAGAAAGAGTATGAACACAGACACTTTATAGCAACCCTCCACATCATCACCGGTATTCTGATTTGTATGATGTTTATCTTAGCAGAAGTACGTGTTTGCTTGGTTTCAACTCCATTGGCAAAGGTAATTCCTTGACTTATAAGAAAAGCTGGCTGAAAGTATCATTAACATTTTCTCTCATTGCCAACAGTTCCCTTTTGAGATCCCTGTCAATGTTGATTAACTCTGCAAAATCTATATTTTGACGCTGCAGTTGACAACAGATGGACTCACCCAGCGCAAACACGTCAGAATGTATAATCGAGCAGTCGAAAAAATCTCCATTGGTGATGGCTACTGAGAGAATCATGGTATCGTGGGATGTGGTCTTGTTGTCGAATTCTTAAATCTTCCCCAGAGCTAAAACAACACAACCATATATTTTCTTAAAGTGTTGTGCGCTGCAAAGACACTCAATCCGTCTAGCATGTGTGGTATATTTCAAACTCATGATTCGGATTTTGGTTAATTATTCAGAGCAATGTTTCATATTTGCCTACACTTCGGTGGCCCAAAGAGTTATGTAACATTTCCAGTGTTCCTAATGAATTCCTGATAAGTGGAATCTTGGATGTGTCAGTGACAATCAAATTGAAATAATGAATTGCAAAATGAGAATTTACAGCTAAAGGGTAGTCCTGTTGTATGAATTCATGAACCCCATTGGCTTTTCCCGACATGGATGCTGCACTGTGATAGCCCTGTTCCCATAAAAATGACACATAAAGACCAAATTTTACCAAGTTATCAATTATAGATCCAGCCTTGCTCGCACTGGTGTTGAAATATTAAAGAGCATGGTCCCATGTCCCAAACTTGGAGGTTACTAGGGCTCCAACATTTTGATGACTATCTTCACCCTTCTTGTCTTAGAGACAGTATTTACAAAAGTCACTGTCCTGTTTGGGAGGGTATATTGATCAAAAATATTTCTCCTTTCCAACTTAGGTTAAATCTATGATATTAGTCACTTTGCAAAGTGATGGGATGTGTCATGAATGAAAAGATTTTGGAAATGTTGTTGCTTCATGTGGTCATTAACTTTTTTATTATTTGGTAGCAAACGATCACTTATGTGATACTTACAGTCTGGTGAAGGATTGTCAGAGCTTAATTTGTCAATGAAAGTTGTGATTTAATCTCAGGAGTCAACAAAGGTGATTTTGTATCACCAATAATGCTTCTGTAGTTTGGAAACGGCAGTGGCGGCAACTATGGTATATCACTGAGTTCCTCGGCCTGAGAGGACAGAATTTCTTTTGCTCATGGTGTTTTGGAGAAGTAGTTCAAAATGTTTTCACTTTGTGTTTTGTGGTGCTTTGTCTTAGCTCTCAAAATCAAGATATCACTATAGAAGCTATAATAGCACAGGTTTTTGCAACACTGTCATACCAACAATTTAACAACTGGCAACACAGAGAATTGTGCACAAAACAAGCTAGGATATTTCCTGGTCAACACATGCACCAATAATGAGTCCACCACTTCTATAATATTCATTGTTTCTGTATTCATTAACATTCATTTACCAGTACTGTAATATACTGAGACTGAGCTCGTTAACTTTGTATTTAATTCACCATTGATGTCAAATTGATATGTGTTACTAAAAGAAACCAGAAAATATGAAATGCTACTATGCAGTAGAGCATGTTTTTTAAATAAATAAGCCTTATTGCTTAAAAAGCTCTATTTATTATTAACAGTCACAATGTACAACCACGCCAGTTATGGATGATTCTCTTTTGTGTAAGATTCGTTCGGAAACTGTCTGCTGTTGGCATACTGCAGAAGCACATGCCCACATTTTCACATACTGAAGCAGAGATGTTATTAACCCTTGTTTTCAACTCCCATAGTATTACAATATTGTGTGCAAAGATGTAAGATAAACATATGTATAATTTCACATGTGGGCAGGGGAGGCATAAGCCCAGAAGCCTACCCCCCCCCCCCCCAGCCCCCCCTTAAATACAGGAAGAATAATGGTCAGAAATTGTTAAATAGTTTCTCAAATTCTTCAGAATGAGAGCTGCAGCAGGCATGAAACACAGTTTCTTAACACCATTCTTGTGATTTGTTTCAAGTTATTCACATGTAAATTAAAGAAAATAAATGAAAACAGATTTAAAATGGAATATGATATGAAATTTAAAGCTTTTACATAATTGTAGCATGAATAAAGTTGACTTAAAAAGACGTTAGTATTAAGCGAAAAAAAAGTTCAGTGATTTGGGATTGATACTATGAACTTGGCATTTGGAGTCTCACATGCTACCAATTATGTTAAAGGTGATATTGTGTTGCAAGTGCTAAGTAATGGGGTATATAAATTAATTGTTACATAATCTGCAATGAAGAAATGTTTATATATCTCAACTAGTCCAGCAGACTTGTATGGGTATGAATCTTTCCTTCCAGTTCAATGTGACCATATCTTGCACCTTTCCATAATCCTTTTGCCTAGTGAAATTTGAGAAGAACTTCTGTCCTTGAACAGCAATTTACTGCGCAACACTGTGGCAGTCTTCACTCCAGAAAACGTGGCATGTTTTGTTAGGCTCTTAATTTAATATAAAATGGATCTGTATGTTTCACACACCTCCATATACTAAGATAATGGCTAATTAGATCAATTCTCCCATTTACTCTCAGGTAATACTAATGGCTGCTTTGTACCATATGATGTTCGGCTGACCAATCCACACATAAAAGGTTGTCACTGCTTCCTTTATGCAGGGCTTTAGCATGTGTTGCTTCTTATCAGCCGCACTGAGCTGCTCCTCACTACACAGCTTACACTGTGAACTGCCATTCACAGAGAGGTCCTGAGGACTCGAAGCTGACCAAAGCTTCCCCTTGCTCTACAGTTCCATGACACAAGCAGCAGTCGGTAATGAGATGTAGCAGATGTTAACCAGGGAGTCATAGAAGAAATGTATGGGGATACTGCGGAGTCCTTAAGCGTGTGAGAAAGTTTGCACTGTTACCTTCATAATATGAGGTGAAAAGTGCAAACTGCTGTACCTTCATAATACAAGGAGTAAATTACAAAATGCTGAAAATTTATTTATTATGTTTCAGGCAGTGTCAAAGAATAAAACTACATCTTATTCTACCAAGTGGACCATCTGTCATTGTTGCTATTGACATATGCAGAGCATTTCCTAAAGACAGAACAGATGTGACATATGGAACTGCTTAACAAGCAAGGCTGGGTTAAGCCATGTGGAGGTCCAGAACTAGAAACATATGTGCGGCCCATACTGACTTCATGTACGCATAATACATTTATGGCGAAGTACAGTAAGAAAGTTAAGGGAATACACATAGTTCAATGACATCAGCCGTGCCATTCATTAGATGGTATTATATGTAATGGAACTTTCCAAAAGCATAAATAAACACACAAAGTTACCTTATTAAATAAAAAAAACGAGTTATTTTCTTCTCACACTACACAAAGAACATGTAAACAAGAAACCTACATACGCAGTGACGCCGTATGTAGGAACAATATCACACAGAGTAGTGAAAATATTCAGGAACAAAAGTGTTCAGATAAGCTTTAGGACTGAAAATCATTTGCAGAATAACATCCTGACAGTAACCAATACTTCCTCACCATTTGCAAAATCAGGGACATACAAAATTAATTGCAGTAGCTGTAATAAGTTCTACATAGAACATTAGAACATACAGGATGGAGCTTCAAGATACAACATAAGAGACACACTAGTAACGGGAAAAATGCGTTCTGGGGCATTTTGTAAGCGTGGCTTGCATACATTTCGGGGCAAACTTGACTGATTTAAGAGCTCCTCCTACTCCCCTTACCTACTGTTCTGTTAATTGATTTATGACCTCTGGGGGTTGATTTATCAGCCCCTGGGGATAATCTGCCCTTCTGATAAACCCCCACACTCCTCCCACCCCTCGTCACCCACCCCTCTGGGAAACCTCCTTGGGGATACACACACACTTTAAATATCAAATTTATTGACTAATTAATCAAATAAATGGCTTAATTAACGCCTCATCCTTTGGGGAATCCCCCAGCTCTTCCATCCTTCACTCACACTTTCTCCCTCCCCCCCTCTGGAAATTAGCAAGAAAAGGACTCAGCCTGTGCTGGAGAGAAAGGATCTCACGACAAGTAATTCAATTACGTAGCAAAGGATATACTGTTTGTTTATAAAATTCAATTCCCAGGGGTTGGATCTCTTATTTCCTTGGTGGGAAAAGCTCATCATTCTTTCCTGTTTCGTAAGATGCAGATCTTGTATAATACATTGTAAAGAAGTAATTAAATAGATTGCTTTTTTTCCCGATCGCGCAAGGAATACTGTCACGAAATCAACGTCAGCATAACTCTGTTGTGGCGTAACCATAAACGCCGGAACGAAGAGGCGAAATGCAAGATCAGAGAAGGCTGTGAGGAAACGGCGGCCATTGGTGCGCGGAATCAGACCGCGCTGCGCCAGGCGCGCCCCCTGCAACAAGTGCATATAAACGACGCTCCTGCTGGCCTCGACCGTCCAGATCGGCCCGAGTCTGCAACGTAATCCGTATCAAGTGTTTCCTTGGACTCTGTGTATAGCAAGAACTGTACTGTTTTCATGTCGCCTCTCGCTAGCGACATTTGCTATAGTGAAGTTAAGTACGGTCAATATGCTTTATGGAAATAAACTACTGATGTTACTCGATTGGATTGCTGTATAGCATTCCAAGAACGCTGCATCCCATAGGCACCCTATTAGCAATGAGTGGGCAAGACCCCACATATTCAAGACACGTAATTACACTGTTAAAAATCTTCCAACAGCATCTTCACACCTACTGCAGGACAGGGAGAGAGCCGGCACTACACCTGCTTGCACCCGAACGGCTGTCGGCTGTCGCACCGTCAGCTACCTTGCGTATTACTATGCATTCATGTCAGCAGAGAGGCACACAGACAGGAAGTCACATTAATTCCCAAACAAAGTGTAAGTGATGGGACCCTTTGGTATTGATACCCATTAAATTCCTGTTGAAACACTTGCTCTCTCTCCTTCTTCCCCCCCCCCCCCCTTTCTCTCTCTCTCTCTCTCTCTCTCTCTCTCTCTCTCTCTCAAGTAGCCAGGTCCTGTTGTGTAGCACTTCTAGGCATGCACCCACCATCAGTCGTGGCCGGACTGAACTGCAAGCAAAGTAGCTTTTGCCTGGGAAACTCCAAAGCCTTGTAGTGCTACAACGATGAAAATTAATATTACGACGATGTCAAGCCTTATTTTCATGATTTAAAGAAGTATTCATGATATTAAAAATGTAATTATAATTTTATTATTTTCATTTTTGTGCTCAGTGTATCAAAGACTTTCTAGTGCACGGAATAAATTAGCATTGTTTGTACTACGAAACTATATATGATTGTTAAGGGTTAAGCATGTAATAATTCGATGTAAGACATTTTGTTGAGTCTGAATTTTGTTCTCGTACTGGTCGGTAGAGAAGGAAAAGTTCCTTAATCGATGTGAAGGTATAAAGGCTGTAAAAAGAAGAGCGAGAGAGAAGGTAAATACAAGTTATTCAAAACAAATATCTCTAAAGTGTAACGTCTTGTGATTCCCTATAACTAAAAATTGCAAGGTCTAATCTGAGCCTGTCCTGAATAACAGCGAAGAACATTTATGTTATCATATATTTTCTTCGTTTGATCACGGTTGTGATTCGCATGTTTCTTTTTGTTACGCGACGTATAGTTTCATTATACGCGCAAAAGTGAACACAACTTTAATCGAACCTGCGTCTTTCGGAAACGATAATTTTTAATCAGTACAATTACGCGAATGCCGTCTAAATCGCAACCGTGATCGCAAAAGTGTTTCCTGGACCAAATAATTCTTATAAAATGTGTATTCTCCAAAGCGAGCAGCATTGCAGTATCGCTGACTAGCAACATTCGAAAGAGTAAAAACAGTGCTTAAATAAAATTGTCACCTTTTAATAATTATTATTATCCCATTAAATAAATAAATAGCAATTCAGTGGCTATCCAATCAATAAACAGAGAGCGCAATTCAGTGGCAACCTATTGACAGGAGTAGCTTATATTTGCGTGCTAATGTGTGTTTTTTCTATTTGTTTCATGCTGTAATGAGCGGAATTCTACGACGACCCTAAAGGTAGGCACGTCATCTTCTTCAACCTGGTGCTGTACCTTAATAAGAGTCAATTATATTTAAATAACTGCAAGAAGGATCAGTAAAATACAGCATCAAGTGTTTTTAGTAGAGGTTAACTGAACGAGATTGGAACTGAATTTTAATCAAACGAAAGTGAACATTTATAGTACTGATTCCAATCTGGTGCAGTGTAGTAATTATTTTATGTTTTGTGTCATGGAATAATTGATGTGTTGCGTGTGACGTTTTCCCGATTAGACTTGCACCCAAACATTTGCAAACATGGTGAAAACAGTGCGACGTGTAAGAAAAGCTACACAGCAGGAAGTAATTGTAGAACATTCAGAGGAGGAAGGAATAACTAGTGATGTAGAAATTGATAATATTTTTTTCAGATCAGACAGAGGATATAGAACAGGACACTAATATTAAAGTCAGTGATCCATCTGCTATAGAACACTCAGGCAGAATACAGACGGTAGTTCAAGTGCATACTGAAGCAGAACCGCAAGAAACACCAGTTACAGTCGATTTACCACTGGTAGAGCCAACACAAACAGTAATGGATCCATTTTCTCTCTTAATGATGAAAATGGAACAAATGTTTAAAATACAGGAACAATCACAGATACAGCGTGAACAAGATACTGCTAAACAGCTTGCAACTGAGATTATTAATAATATTAGCAGAGTAGATGAACGGATTAGGACCTTGGATGAACGCATCAGTCAATTAGACGAGCGCACGCAGTTAAGCTTTTCACAGTTCTCAAAAGAGAGAGATCGAAAGCTTGAAAACCGGTTAAAAGAACACGATCGCCAACTGCGACAGTAAATAGATGCCCAGTTGTCTGCTATACAGAACAACATTTCAAGTATGCAACAAACATACCATAACTTACCACAGAATGTAAAGCAATTAACCCAGGATGTGGACAAATTACAACAAACACACACTTCTTTGGAAGCAGAAATACGCAACATAAGTACACGTATAGAAAACCTTACGGTTGATAATCAAAACGTAATAGAACAAAAATGCAAAGAACAAGAAGAACGCGTTGTGACCACATTCAACACACGGCTAAATGACAAAGACAAACAAATTAGCACTGTTATACAGAAGGAACTACCTGTGATGTTACAACGAGCAGGAACACAACTCATACATGAGAACAACATAAAGATTCATGAACTCCAGACTGAATTAAAAAACGTGCAGAAAGTGCTTACTGAAACACGTATGCAAACATCTCATAACAGTTCACCGGAGTGTGTTAGTATCACAGAAACACACCCTGATCATTATGAAATGCCTTTAACTGAAAGTAGGGGGCAGACGAGCAATAATTTCAATCCAACACGTGGAGTAACATCCGTTTATCAAGACCATACACAATCATTGGTGACTCAGGATGCTTTAGTGAAGAATTCACAGTTTCAGAAGTTTACCAATGATAAGAACGGACCCCATCCAATTGTGTTTATCAAAGGGATCCGCGGAATAATGCCAAAAAGTTGGAACGAAAGGGAGAAAATGTCTTTACCATTACCCATATTCAAGGTGAGCCAACGTTGTTCGCGACACAGAAAGCTGAAAAATGCAGCTCCTTCGATGAATTTGAACAAGCTTTTCTAAACAAGTATTGGTCGCGTGGGGCACAAGAACGATTAAGAAACGAAGTTTATAGTCCTGAGCTATTTAATAGAAAAGGCGATACTTTCCGGAAATATTTCGAAAAGTATCTGGACAAAGTGAAATATTTATCCACACCAATTCCTGAGTGTGATGTTTTAAAGATATTAAAGGAGACGTTACCGCGTGATCTAAAGGAGAAATTGTTTCACATTCCTGAAGACAACGTGGAACATTTTCTATCTGTACTGGACTCTTTAGATTTGGTTATCGAAGAGGACAGACACCATTATGGGAATAATTCGTCGAATAATGCTAATGGTAATGGCAACGGGCGAAACCACAAGAACAATAGTAATAGAAACATCTACTATGGGAATCAAAATCATTGGAATAGTCCGAATTATTCAGGATGGCAGAACCACAATATGAACACAAATGGACAGTACGGTAATGCACCGAATCACAATTATCATCCACAGAACAATAGTGGACAAAACAATACCGGAAACTTTTCTAAGAAACGGAAACGAGATTTTAGAGCTAACGCCAATTACAATCACGGTAATTTTTCAAATAATCAGCAAAACATGCAACCACCACATAACTGGTCAACACAGAATTATGCACAACAGCAATGGCAGTAGCCTAGGCCACCGCAATATCACAACAACAATCATGTACAACCCCCGTACAATACAAATATGTCAAATAACATGCAGCAGCATATGAATGCGCAGCCATGGCAACCACCAAATCAAAATATCAAGATCATTGAGGTAATCAGCAGCGATCGGGTCGAACGACGCAAAAGATGCAGTGTGTAGGAATAATTCTGTTGATGTTGCTCAGCAACGTAGTTCAACTATGCAGATGTTAAGATATAATGACGGAGTCTATGTTCAGATGTTCAGATGTGTGTGATATCTTATGGGACTTAACTGCTAAGATCATCAGTCCCTAAGCTTACACACTACCTAACCTAAATTATCCTAAAGACAAACACACACACCCATGCCCGAGGGAGGATGGAGTCGATATACGAGAGGAATTTGTCAAGATTTTCGGAAGGAGTGTAATTTGTTTGAACGGGAAGTTGTACAAGCAGCTATAGTTTGTGATATTTATGGTATTCAAACTACGGTGATTTTAGATACTGGAGCATCTGTTTCTGTGCTGAATGAATCGTTCTTTCTTCACTTAAAGAAGATTAGAAAGATTCCGGTTTTTCCAGTCACTAATTGTCGAGTTACAGGAGCCATTAGTCAGAAAGCCCAACTAGTTCGGTAACAGACACAGATTTGTATTAATTTTGGAATGGGAGCCAAAGAGTGCACCTTCCGTATCGTAAAGAATTTAGCCGTGAACTGTCTCCTCGGATTAGATATTTTGCGAGAGACGGAAACTATAATCGATCTCGCAAAGGGTGAATGCAGCATGTGTTTCGGTGACACGAGAGTCGGGTTAGACTTGGTAAAGACCAAAGAATTGCATGGCAAATATTGTCAAATTTTAAAGATAGAACCGATTCGCACACATTTATGGCGGCTTCAAGATAGTTTCAATTTCAGTACATTCCCAGTCATGGAAGATGTGAAGGACGAGGAGAATATCCACCTCTCTGAAATAGTAGAAAAAGTACAACAATCCTCTGGTCTTGACAGTCTGCAACAAAAGCAATTATTAGACACACTTACTAATTATCATAAAGTGTTTTTGAAAAAACCTGGACTAATTAAAGGTTATGTGTACGACATGCAAGTGTTTCCCCATGAAATTTACTGTCATCTAACGTACTCAGTACCCAGCACGAAAAGGGCAGCAGTAACAAAAGAAATTAGACGAATGCTGGAATGGGGAATTATTGAGACCTCGTTATCACCATATAGAACCCACTTTTACCGCTGATGAAATCCGATGGAAGCGTAAGGTTGTTTCTCGACGCTCGCCGGATTAATCAAATTATTATGCCTGTCAGGACGCGGCCTGAGAATCTAGAAGAACTATTACAGAAGTGCCATGGGATAAAGTATCTATCAAGCCTCGATCTCCGCGCGTCATACTGGCAGGTGGTCTTAACGCCAAGATCTAGGAAATACAGGGTGATTCAAAAAGAATACCACAACTTTAAAAATGTGTATTTAGTGAAAGAAACATAATATAACCTTCTGTTATACATCATTACAAAGAGTATTTAAAAAGGTTTTTTTTCACTCAAAAACAAGTTCAGAGATGTTCAATATGGCCCCCTCCAGACACACGAGCAATATCAACCCGATACTCCAACTCGTTCCACACTCTCTGTAGCATATCAGGCGTAACAGTTTGGATAGCTGCTGTTATTTCTCGTTTCAAATCATCAATGGTGGCTGGGAGAGGTGGCCGAAACACCATATCCTTAACATACCCCCATAAGAAAAAATCGCAGGATCAGGGCTTCTTGGAGGCCAGTGATGAAGTGCTCTGTCACGGGGTGCCTGGCGGCCGATCCATCGCCTCGGGTAGTTACGGACAGATAAGTGCCATCCTGCTGAATTGTGCTTCTTGTTCGAGCTGAGGGAACAGATACTGTAGTCCAGTTACAGTAGCACCTTCGAAGAAAAAGTGACCAAAAACTTTATTGGCTGAAAAGGCACAGAAAACGTTCACCTTAGGCGAGTCACGTTCATACTGAGTTCTTTCCCACGGATTCTCAGTGCCCCATATACAGACATTGTGATGGTTGACTTTCCCGTTAGTGTGGAAAGTTGCTTCATCACTAAACACAATCTTTGAAACGAAAGATTCATCCGTTTCCATTTGAGCGAGGATAAAATCACAGAAATCGATTCTTTTAATCTTATCAGCTGCAGACAGTGCTTGAACCAATTTCAGACGATAAGGTTTCATAACTAACCTTTTCCGTAGGACTCTCCATACAGTTGATTGTGGAATTTGCAGCTCTCTGCTAGCTCTGCGAGTCGATTTTCCTGGGCTGCAAACAAATGCTTGCTGGATGCGTGCTACATTTTCATCACTCGTTCTCGGCCGTCCAGAACTTTTCCCTTTGCACAAACACCCATTCTCTGTAAACTGTTTATACCAACGTTTAATACACCACCTATCAGGAGGTTTAACACCATACTTCGCTCGAAATGCACGCTGAACAACTGTCGTCGATTCACTTCTGCCGTACTCAATAACACAAAAAGCATTCTGTTGAGCGGTCGCCATCTTAGCATCAACTGACGCTAACGCCTAGTCAACAGCGCCTCAAGTGAACAAATGTACAACTAAATGAAACTGTATAGCTCCCTTAATTCGCTGACAGATAGTGCTTAGCTCTGCCTTTTGTCGTTGCAGAGTTTTAAATTCCTAAAGTTGTGGTATTCTTTTTGAATCACCCTGTATACAGCATTTATTTATAGAGGAAGACGCTATCAATTCACAGTATTGCCATTCGGATTGAATGTCAGTGCCGGAGTCTTTATTAATGTGCTTGACACTGTCCTAGGCCCGGATTTGTTAGAGCAAGTTACTGTCTATGTGGACGATTTATTGATTGCTTCACCAACGTGGGACGAGCATATCAAACTAATTAACTTGATGTTACACAAATTTGAACTTGCAGATGTTATGGTTAACCTTAAGAAGTCTAAGTTTGGAAAGACGGAGATAAAGTTTCTAGGACATATAGTATCAGCAGGAGGAATCTTCCCGGATAGTACGAAACTCAAGGCTATCAGAAATTGTCCATATCCGGCCAACAAAGGACAATTAAAGGCATATATGGTCTTGTATCCTTTTTCCGAAAGTTCATGCCTAATCAATGGCTTAACAGCGAACATCTATTGGGGCTTCTGAAAAAGAACGCGCCGTGGGTGTGGACTGACCAGTGTGCACATGATTTCGACACGATCAAGCATTGCTTGTTAAATGCTGAAATCTTGCACCATCCAGATCTCAGTAAGGATTTTTGCATAACCTCAGATGCTTCATGTACTGGGTTAGGTGCGTGTTTATTTCAAACAGAAACAGTAGACGGACACGAGCAAATAAAAATAATATCTATCGCAAGTCGTGTATTACCGGAATGCGAACGCGCATATTCCACTACAGAGCTTGAAGCATTGGCAGTGGTATGGGCGTTTCGCAAATTTCATTATTATGTTTATGGTAGACACGTTCGGGTATACTTTGACCATTAGGCTTTGAGTTTCCTGCTGACCTGTAAAGTTCTCCATGCACGTTTGGCAAAATGGACATTAGTGTTGCAGGAGTATGATTTCCAGATTATTTACATAAAAGGAAGTAATAATATCGTGGCAGATGCTTTGTCTAGGCTACCCCAAGCTTTACCTCAATTTAGTGAACTCACAGAGCAAGCATCGAAATTTAAAGTGTTACTAATGGCGGACAATGTTAATCGTAAATATTTTCTAGACATGTGTAAAAATATGGCACAAAAACAGGATACAGATAATATTTGGCACGTGATCAAGGATCAACTGAGGACGGATCCTACTTCGAAATTGCATAAATATTACATGTTACATCAGGATGTGTTATTCTTTAGATTCACGAAACTGGCTAGTATGTATTCCGCAGCAATGTGAGCAAAAGTTAATAATATATACACATAATGTTTGGGGTCATTTTGGTTCAAGGAAGTGCCTGGCGAAACTAAGAATGTATTGTCATTTTAATAACATGTATAGAAAGATCCTACGGATGAGGCGAGCATGTGACATTTGCCAGAGCGTAAAGCCGTGTGCTTTATCATCGCAGACATTAATGCAGTCAATTGTTCCAACTGCTTCACGCCAACTTTTAAGTATTGACATCGCTGGACCTCTGCCAACTGCCAGAGGAGAGGTCAAATGCCTCGCAGCAGTGCTGGATAACTTTATTAAGTTTGCAAAGCTATTTGCTACAAAAACAACAGCCACGAGAACGATAATAAACCTATTGGAAAATGATTACATACCTCATTTCGGAACGCCAGAAACATTACTCTCTGACAATGCCTCAAATTTTACGAGTGTTACCTGGAAGAAATTCTTAGAGAAACATAATATAAAACCAATTTTCGTTTCGAAGTTCCACCCCCAAGGTAATCCCATGGAACGTGTGTTCCGCGAGTTTAATCGCTTTGTGAGAACGTACAGCTCAGCTAAACAAACTAAGTGGGTAGAATACACAGAGCCGTTTGAAAGTGTTGTAAACTACATACCACATTTATCGACAGGTTTTACTCCAGCAGAACTCACATTAAAAACAAAAGAGAACAATAGTTGGGTCAACCCACTTCCAAAACTAAATACCAAACTGGAAGACTGGGAGGCAAAGTTAGACAAGCATTGGTCACACTATATGAGAATGCACAGAAACGGCAAGAATCACACAACCGGAGACTACAGAATACTCAACAATTTAACGTGGGAGATATGGTGTTAGTAAGGAATTATCCGAAGTTGTCATTATTAAAGAGAAAAATAAAGAAGTGGTTTCCGTTATATTCAGGACCATTTGTGATCTTAGGTACACCACATAAAAATAGTTATTTCTTGGTCTATCCCAACTCAAATAGACAGAAAGGACTATACAATCACAAAGACTTGAAAAGATATGTATCTTAAGTACAGTAGATGACCTTTTACGTGTGTCGTAATGAGGTGAAGTCAGACATCAAAGACTCAAGTACTGTGCGAGTAGGCTAAGTGACAATTATTAATTAATGGACTAGTGTATAAGTATTTCATGGACACACTGCGATGTGGCGTGTGGGAGAATAGGAACATACAACATTGGAAGCATCAGTACTGCTTGGAGGAAGAGACTCTCAGAATACCAATTAGTTGTAAGAAAATTTCAGCTCCAGTTCGATGGAGAAGAGGACGCCGAGCTGCAGCAAGGAGAAGAAGAATTGCTTCAAGATGATTCCACCCTAAGACACTTAATCAAACATAATACAAACTTGTTGAGATTTAGTAAATTTTCAGGAACTTATGCGTGTGAAACTACGAACAGTGAACAGAACTGCATATTTCACACAACAGTAGGATATAGTGACTTTAGAAAATAAACGTTTCAGTTTGTTGATTGTTAACTATTTTGAACTCACTAGGGTGAGCAGGTTATGTTCTTTTTTTTCTTGGAGACTGTGTACAGGATACACTTACAACATGTAAAGTTTACGCGAGTTACGTATAGGTTTAACAAATTTTCCACCGTAAGTTAGTGCTCGGACTTGCATGAGCTATAAACCAGGTCGAACAAGGTGTTGTCCATGACTGAACAGATCATTACACAGACAAACATATACAGACTTGTGTTTATCACTGCACAATTCTTTGTAAGTCCAGGAGCACCTTTTCGAGAAAATATATGACTTAGGATTTGCTTTTATATTGTAAATGACTACAATAATGTACTTCATTTGATATGTACAATCATTCAGTTATTTATCATTATGTAACTAGACTGTGTAAAGACATTCTTATGGGTAGCACAAGGACTGTACCTTGTCAGACTTGATAACTGTGATCAAGTGACTACGTGGTAGAGTGAACATCTCACAGATAACCTATGAACAAAGACTTCCTGTGAACATTATGCGCACACGAACTTTATTTCACTGGCGAAAGAGTGGAATTTAACACAAAAGTGGACGCTCAATGAGTGCGTTGTGTTACCATGATTTCGTGTTCAAATTTTGTGCTACGAGTGTTTAGTAATGTCAAGTATTCAGAGTGTTATTGGGACCACATGTGTGGACGTAACATTCCAGGCAAACTAAAACTCAAGAGCAAGTGTTTTTATCGATCAGCCAGCAATAGTGGTGAGTCGTAACAGTGTTGGGAACTGCTACTGACTATATCATTAAACCCGTTGCAGAACTGTATCAATGTTGGAACGTAATTACATGAACCCTTAATTGCAGATAGTCAGTTACGTCGGAAGGACGAATGGACTTGCATCATGATAAAGAAACTCACAAACAGTCAAACACCTCATAAAAAAAAAACACATTCTTCTTGTTGAGTGAAAGAGTGCGTGAAATATGATGTAATTTAGATGTTAATTTAAGGAACTGATACTGCTGTTTGACTTTCATGTGACTGTATGTTGGGATACTGAGCACACATGCCGGTGAGGGCAGCATACTGCAGCGACATTGTCCGTCATCCCTTGCTGCACCCTGCCACGTCATCGCAGTCCATCGCAGACTTACCTGATGGGGCGAGACAGCAGTGTTGCAGTACAACAAGTCGCCAGCCGTCGTCACCAGCAGCACTATCACAAAATTGTACCATTATTAAATGTCATACGAAGTGAATATTCAAATATTGAAAATTAAAAAAGAGGGTATGGAAGATGTGCTCGCTCCGCCGTGGTTTTTTTTCCGGGGTTTTTCCCATTGGCCTATTGGCCTTTGCCCGAATGGGGGAGCGTAACTCAAAATCCCTGAGACTTAAAAGTAAACAAAGCACTTGCTTCCAAGTGAAAGAACACAGTGAACTTTAAACAGAACAGACAAGGAAAATAAGCCTGCTTGGATGTCCAGTCAGACAAGTGTGACTGTACATCCAAAGGGGGCAATGTAGTGCTACAACGATGAAAATTAATATTACGACAATGTCAAACCTTATTTTCAAGATTTAAAGAAGTATTCATGATATTAAAAATGTAATTATAATTTTATTATTTTCATTTTTGTGCTCAGTGTATCAAAGACTTCCTAGTGCACGGAATAAATTAGCATTGTTTGTACTACGAAACTATATATGATTGTTAAGGGTTAAGCATGTAATAATTCGATGTAAGACATTTTGTTGAGTCTGAATTTTGTTCTCGCACTGGTCGGTAGAGAAGGAAAAGTTCCTTAATCGATGTGAAGGTATAAAGGCTGTAAAAAGGAGAGGGAGAGAGAAGGTAAATACAAGTTATTCAAAACAAATATCTCTAAAGAAGTGTAACGTCTTGTGATTCCCTATAACTAAAAATTGCAAGGTCTAATCTGAGCCTGTCCTGAATAACAGCGAAGAACATTTACGTTATCATATATTTTCTTCGTTTGATCACGGTTGTGATTCGCATGTTTCTTTTTGTTACGCGACGTATATTTTCATTATACACGCAAAAGTGAACACAGCTTTAATCGAACCTGCGTCTTTCGGAAATGATAACCGCAACCGTGATTGCTAAAGTGTTTCCTGGACCAAATAATTCTTATAAAATGTGTATTCTCCAAAGCGAGCAGCATTGCAGTATCGCTGACTCGCAACATTCGAAAGAGTAAAAACAGTGCTTAAATAAAATTGTCACCTTTTAATAATTATTATTATCCCATTAAATAAATAAATAGCAATTCAGTGGCTATCCAATCAATAAACAGAGAGGGCAATTCAGCCTTCCCCTGCTGGATACCAGTGCATGGGAAATGCCTAACTGGGAATCTATTGAACTGGGTGTCCGCGTGTATAGATCAGTACAAAACCACCGAAATACTTGGCAGACAGGTAGAAAACATGTTTTCTAGGCATAGAACCAGTTGTTTGTCGTTGCAAGTCATTCTGCATATCGATACCACCGAAAAAATAGCTCCCAATCATATTGCTGACTGCCACGTAAATCACTGTGCACAGGGAACGTCGCAGCTGCAGAACCACACTAATCCTCTGCTAACACATCATCAGGTAGTGACATCCCTCTGAAATTTGATACCAGACTCACTTCCTGCCTCACTCTCTCCCTCTCTCTTTCTCTCTCCCTCTCTGTGCCTCAAGTGGTTCCTTCCTGTTTGTGTAAACCAACATATGCAAACACACACAGACCAAGATGTCCTTCCACCTCTCCTCCTTTTCATTCTTCCCCCCTGCCCTCCTCGCCTCTTTAGCAGGCCTGGCGTTAGTAGCCGGTACATCCCTTTGTTCTCACACTTCCACTCCTATGGAAACTCGTAGTACACGGAACAAAGGCATTCAAGAAGAAATAGGAAGCATGTGTCACGTGCCACACCAACCCTACATTTGTCCTGAACAAACTAGCGGGCACCTGGGAAATCCCCAGCTATGGATCTCTTGGAAATATTCCCTCACTCTGTCAGACTGATCGACTAATTAACTAATTAAATCGATCCTCTTTGTGTGTAGGCAGTTTTCCCTTGCATCCTATTGGTGGATATTAGGACTGGTTTATGTGGCAGGATTCTATCCTTCAACCGCCCCTTTGCCAAACACTTCCAGACTTTCTTTTCCTTGCCTGCTGTTGATGTATAATGGCACATTGAGGTCATCAAGCAGTAGGTCCATTACGTTGGAGGTAGCTGAGAATTTCAAATTTCAGCTCAGTTGCATGCCATGTTCTTACACAATCTGCTGAGAGGTTGGGTTGATGTGTGTGCTCTCAGTAACAGTATTGGAAACAATAAATTGACCAATCAGAGTTTTGAAGTCTTGATTGGAAACAGTGCTGTATGAAATGATAAGTGGAACTTCAAACTTCGGCGTGAATTTATACCATCATGGTTGTGGAATTCCCGATCACTTTATGTCTGCTCAGTAGTTGTCATGGCTAGATGCCTTGGATCACTGAAAACTCATGTACATACAGCCCACTCACTCACCAGATGTCCACATGCATCGTGCCGGTGCCCTTGTACACCATCCGTACCAATCCTCAGAGTTTGGGGAAAACTTCCACCAAGACTGCAGTCATGGGCGCGTGTGCATGCCACAGTACAATGCACCAGCCATGGAGGACATCTGGGGATGATTGGAGTGATAGAAATTCGAATTTTATCAGTATGTCCAACGCCAACAATTGGCAGTGATCGATATTAAATTGCTCAATTTCCCACAGAGAATACATGCAACACACACAATCACAGACACAGCCAATTACTACTGAATATTGGTTCGCTGTTTAGCTACCCAGAGAGCGCTGCGAGGGCCACCAATGGGATTTGTCGCCGCAGCTATGGGCAAGAACGGATTATCCGGCCAGGTGGAACTTGCCTTTGTACTCACTGCTCATGACAGTTAAACCTGAAATGTCAATTTGTTCTGGCCACAAACCTGAACAGTCGTCCTAAGAAATCCAGCCACATATTTATAACTGTAATTACAATCAAATATTACAATTGGAGCACCTATCTGGTGACATTCGACAATGAGTGAAGTACTGAAAATACCTCCTCCTGACAGTTGTGGCTCTGGGACGAGTCTCACGTTGAAATATCACTGTCTATATCCTCCTTATGACTGGACATAATTTTCCATGTAAAATCTTTCATCCTCCTGATGGCTATCGATGGGCTGAAGTCGCAGTTTTCCACGTCAAATCCATACCGCCCTTACGACTGGAGATAGTGTTTTTCTTGGCACGTGTCATAACACAGACCACAGTAACTTGACACCTCAACAAACACTTCATAAACTTGCCGATCACAGTGAATCTATCATATATCCCCTACTAAATATAATATTTTCTGGATAACTGAATGCTGGAGGTGCAGTTAGCCTTCTGCCACCGAGCAGTGCGTCAGGAGTGCGCAAGTAGCAGCAAGTGGCTTATTTAGCGTTCATATAAGTGTTGTAGTCAAGTTGAAAATTTGTTGAGTGTTCTTAACGCACTTGTTTAGTTAAATCCGCCAGATCATTGTGTAGTTTCGTATTTAGCAGGGGCAGATTTGCATTTTTAATATCTGTGACGTGTAAAGTCGTGTAGTCATTTGTTTATTTCTTTCAAATAGTCTTTGTACGTTACTGACAGTACAGTTAGCCTTCTGCCGCCAAGCAGTGTATCAGCAGTGCGCAAGTAGCAGCATTACTGCATTTACTAGGCAATCTTGTATTTTAATAACCGTTTAAATTTTGTCGATTTGTTTGCGCTCTCTGTAGATTAGTTTAGACGTTCTTTGAACAACAATATTTAGCATAGATAGGAACTTCAACTGCTGTGTTCAGATGAGGGCTGAGTTGGCATCCCTTTGCTCTCAGCTTCAGGCAGTGTTGGATTCGGTCACACAGCTTGAGGCTGTTGCCAATGGGCATCACTGTGGGGGTCCCTACGGGGGTTTGTGGGGGACGGCCAGCTCGTCCCACGCATCCCCCAATCGGACTACGGCTGTGGCTGCCCGGGATACTGCCCACATTGAGGCTGACCCCTCACCCGTGGTAGAGTGGGAGGTCGTCCTGAGGTGTGGGAGGGGGCGAAAGACATTCCGGAGGGCTGAACGGAAGGCCTCTCCAGTTTGTCTGACGAACCGATTTCAGGCTCTGTCTCTGGCTGATACTGATCTTTGGCCAGACATGGCTGCTTGTCCTGTTCCAGGGTTGTCCCTCAGTCTACAAGATCTGGGCGGTTGCAGAGGGTGGGCTTACTGGTAGTTGGGAGCTCCAACGTCAGGCGCATAATGGGGCCTCTTAGGGATATAGCTGCAAGGGAGGGGAAGAAAACCAATGTGACTACTAATGTGTTTTGCATTCACGATATTGGGAAGAATAAAGCCAAAATATACATTTATCATAAGGCTATTGCCAGGAAGGGATGCAATGAGGTATGTTCTTTCTTGTATAATTACCTGCAGGACATTCCTGCTGAAATTACAGAGCTACATTTGTATTCTATTAACTGTGCAGGGCAGAATAAGAACCACACTTTAGGAAGGCTGCTTCTATTTTTAACAGACATTGGCCAATTTAAACAAATTGAGCCGTTCTTTCCAGTCAGAGGTCATTCTTTTCTGTCCTGTGACAGGGATTTTGCTACAATCAAACGCACCCTTTGAAGGCATGATCAACTACATTGTGTGCATGAAATAACCAAACTGATCATAGAGAGTAGCACATC
The DNA here is from genome assembly GCF_021461385.2 of Schistocerca piceifrons. Taxonomy (NCBI): domain Eukaryota; kingdom Metazoa; phylum Arthropoda; class Insecta; order Orthoptera; family Acrididae; genus Schistocerca; species Schistocerca piceifrons. The sequence continues at coordinate 279,787,665 of NC_060138.1, forward strand.
AGTGAAATTTAAACTATGTGACATGAAAACAGAGGATATCTTGGATTTCAAGAACTGATGGGCAATTCTTTATAAAAGAAACTGCATATCAGAAGAAACTATACTGAAGTCGGTACCATGAGACCAGAAAGTACACTTCGGAATCAGTACAATGATGTACCTTTCATACAGCAGCCAACTCTGTCTATGTATAATAACATCCCAGTGTATTGATGATATTGTGAAACACACATTCCGTCTGTCTCAACCTGGCCCTATGTCACATTCTACTTTTCACCCAAATGTGCAAATCCCATGGGGAAAGCTCCAATAAAAGCAGCAAAAATAAAGGAAATTACTAGATTACTACCTTATATACTGAATGAGCATGAAGAATTCTACCACAAAGTGACACATTGGCCCACAAGGGACGTTGTTAACAGTAAAGAGCAAGATGACTAAAGAAACTCAAAATGATGTATTGAATTGTTTTTCTTCTCAGTTATTTTCTTAACAAATATTAATTGAAAACCAGTTGTTTTGCTTTATCTAATGCTCATGATCCTTCCACATTCCTAAACTATAAGCATATCCTCAAAGTAATAAAGGAATCATTATATTTTCCTCAAGAAACTACTAAAAGCCTGAAAATCTATTTTGGTCCATGCAGAAAGGACTTCAGTCCATCACCAAAAACATTTTTTTCCTAAATTAAAACACTTTACATGCCTGATACTCAGTCGATAAACAACATATATTTTTTCTCTTAGCTTTGATCTTACACTCTAGCGTCTAGATTTTTTTTTCCTCGAAACGAGGTACAATGGACTGAGGGCCCCTCTGCATGGAGTGTTATTTCCTGGTAAAGCTACAAATCTATTTTACACTTCAGATTCACTTTTATAATACATCATTTAATCTCTGGAGTCCTCCTCTACTTCTCAACTCCTATACCATTAGTATGGACTATGTCTACCTACAATTCAAGTCTCACTATCCTACTATTCATCAATTTATTGGAGTATTTGCTACACTGACTTTTCTTAAATAAGCATCATGATTAGATAAGATGTAGGTTATTGGAAGCCACGGAAAGCAGGAAGGACTGCTGCGATAGAAGTAGATGAATATGGGAAGAGGGAAAAAATAGGTAGGTCCTCAAACGAGAAGTAAGAAAGGAAATAAATAGAAATGGTTGCTAAGATCGAAGAAGAGAAAGAAGATAGCCCCAAAGACAGGAAACCCTTCCCAGCACCCTTCCCCAGGATCCCTACCTTGTAGGTACTTGAGTGAGACACTGCAGGAAGTTTGGTGTTAAATTGTCTCCTACAGAACGGACATTCCCACCATCACCATTGAGGTCCCAGAAAGAAATCTTAGCAAGCCTATGGAAATGGAAAGTGATGAAGAACCAGGCACCCTTGTTTGTGAGGGTCGTTTGTAAGGTGCGGTGTGTGTTTTGTGTTAGTCATGATTTATGTGTTCTTGTAAATCATGTTGTTATCCACAATACCCACCCCTTTCAAAACTGATATAAACCCTCCCATCTACAACACATCTCATAAAAGATATTCCGTAGAAAGGAGAAAATCTATATACAGTGTTATCACAGTTGTTTGATTAGTCATCCAACATTATACGTTTTGCTAACTTATATTTCCTTCAGTTCACTACGAAAAATATGCATCAAGAAATATAAATTAGAACTCTGACCTGATTATATTACATTCAGTATGAGAATAGTATTCTCATGACTTCAGAAATTACTTTGAAAGTTATGCACCAGGACACATTTCTCCATATTTACTTAGAAATATGTGACCAATGAAAGGATTACCCAGCATCTTTCAAGAAAACCAGTGTTGGAGTCATCGTAATGACACCTTATATCAATAATACGTAAAAAATTGATGACACTGATTTTACCAAGACCTCTACAAACAGGTTTGCAAAGAAACTGGTGAAGAGATTATGTATGAAGATAATTCCAAGCAAAAATATGACTTAATTATACGTGGAGACCACACCAGTCGAAACCGAGGGAGATAAGAGCTCACCAGGTGCACTTAATATATCTTGTCCCAAGGCTGGCTGTGCCAAATGACAGAGATTGGCGACAACATGTGTGCAAATTTCCACCTCATGCTGCACCTGAGCAAAATTGGGACAAGTCTGGATTGGGGACAGGTAGGTGCGAATGCAGTGTGCAAATCCCTACCTCATGCATACGTAAGAGTAGTACCAGAAACACATATGCAGAAGCTTCTTGAGTCCCCCAAGTGATTTTATAGGGATTCAGAGGTTGTTAGTAGTCTGACTGAATGGAACAAGGAAATCCCCCACCAGGAATCATTGGGGATGATGTAATCACAAACGCTATTTAGTTCTTTTTTTCATAGTATCTTTGAGTGTGGGATGGTAGAGTAGCTTAAAATTTTGAAGAAATTCGGAGCATAAAAAATATTATAGAAGAAACACTGAAAACAACTCGGGACCCGATGGTCGTCACTCCGCCCATTAACTCAGAATGTTAGCGTCCCTGGGGGATATATGACTCCGCTTGGGTCCCACGGATCTGATATTAACTTTTCTTGTGCACTGGCAGACCAGTATTTCTCTTCAAATTTCCTTTGAAAGTCTCCCTACTGCAAATCAGTCACCACTTCCCTAGTTAACCCAACATTAGGTGAAGATACGCTTTTTTCTAGATGTTCCTGGATAACTTTGACTTCTCTCCAGAGTTCGTCTATGCTCTTCCTGGTATCAGTAAATTCAGAAGAAGCCATAGGCAATGCATTCCCAGATGTTATTCTCTCTGTGACTTTGCAGTCTATAATTTACTCTACCTGCTCCTCCAGACTACTCACATTTATGATACCAGAGCTTGCTATCTTCTCTTTGAAGCTTCTTTCTACACTGTCTGCTCGTGTACTTACACCTGTAATTTGCGACTGAATGACAGGCATTAATTTGCTATGCTTATCAACACAAGGCCCTGGGAGTAGACAAAATTCCATTAGAACTACTGATGGCCTAGGGAAAGCCAGTCCTGACAAAACTCTACCATCTGGCGAGCAAGATGTATGAGACAGGGGAAATACCCTCAGACTTCAAGAAGAATATAATAATTCCAATCCCAAAGAAAGCAGGTGTTGACAGATGTGAAAATTACCGAACTATCAGTTTAATAAGTCACAGCTGCAAAATACTAACGTGAATTCTTTACAGACGAATGGAAAAACTGGTAGAAGCTGACCTCGAGGAAGATCAGTTTGGATTCCGTAGAGACATTTCTAGCATTTGTAGACTTAGAGAAAACTTTTGACAATTTTGACTGGAATACTCTCTTTCAAATTCTAAAGGTGGCAGGGGTAAAATACAGGGAGCGAAAGGCTATTTACAATTTGTACAGAAACCAAATGGCAGTTATAAGAGTCGAGGGACATGAAAGGGAAGCTGTGTTTGGGAAGCGAGTAAACAGGGTTGTAGCCTTTTCCCAATGTCATTCAATCTGTATATGGAGCAAGCAGGAAAGGAAACAACAGAAAAATTCGGAGTAGGTATTAAAATCCATGGAGAAGAAATAAAAATGTTGAGGTTCGCTGATGACATTGTAATTCTGTCAGAGACAGCAAAGGACTTGGAAGAGCAGTTGAACGGAAATGGACAGTGTCTTGAAAGGAGGATATAAGATGAACATCAACAAAAGCAAAACGAGGATAATGGAATGTAGTCAAATTAAATCGGGTGATGCTGAGGGAATTAGATTAGGAAATGAGACACTTAAAGTAGTAAAGGAGTTTTGCTATTTGGGGAGCAAAATAACTGATGATGGTAAAAGTAGAGAAGATATAAAATGTAGACTGGCAATAACAAGGAAAGCATTTCTGAAGAAGAGAAATTTGTTAACATCGAGTATAGATTTAAGTGTCAGGAAGTCTTTTCTGAAAGTATTTGTATGGAGTGTAGCCATGTATGGAAGTGAAACATGGACGATAAATAGTTTAGACAAGAAGAGAATAGAAGCTTTCAAAATGTGGTGCTACAGAAGAATGCTGAAGATTAGATGGGTACATCACATAACTAATGAGGAGGTATTGAATAGAATTGGGGAGAAGAGGAGTTTGTGGCACAACTTAACAAGAAGAAGGGACCGGTTGGTAGGACATGTTGTGAGGCATCAAGGGATCACCAATTTAGCATTGGAGGGCAGCGTGGAGGGTAAAAATCATAGAGGGAGACCAAGAGATGAATACACTAAGCAGATTCAGAAGGATGTAGGTTGCAGTAGGTACTGGGAGATGAAGAAGTTAGCATAGTATAGAGTAGCATGGAGAGCTGCATCAAACCAGTCTCAGGACTGAAGACCACAACAAAAGCAACATATCAACACTATCTTCCAAAGTATGCCATCCCTGCTTCATAGCATTAAACTGAGCATTACATACATTCTCCAATGATCCTAACTTTTCGTTAATCTCTAATTCTACACTATTTATTTCTCCTCAATATTCAGTTCTAATTTTTTTGTCAAATTCTGAAAATTATTTGTCTTTGTTTGGTTGAATTCAGCAAACATTTGATTTACATGAATGCTTAAATAATTAGTTAGTTCCTTCTTTAAATCTAATTTCAAATTTTCAACTTTACCATTTAGAGTGTCAAATTCAGTCTTTAAAGCATACATGCCTTCACTTAGATTACTAAATTCTCTACTCTGTGCGTCAACCTTGGCACTTAATAAAGCTAGATTGGTTGCTTGACTATTCAAGGTTTCACTCTGGGCATCTAATTTATTATTTATTTGAGCATTTACTGAGTCTAACTAAAGACTATGGGTATCTATTTTTTCACTTAAAGTCACATTTAGTTCCTTTCTTACAGTAGCATTTTGAGCTTTGATTAGATTTACTAACTCAGACCAGTCTGGCCCTTCTTTACTAATTTTCATAGCCGTGCCTGGTTCTGAAGTCTCTCCGACGTGCTGTTCCTGATCCATAATTTTACAAGCTTTAGCCCTTGTGAGCATCTAAAAATTAACCTTTAAGTATAATAACTACACTAATAATGTTCATTCAACAGTTTATACCACATTGTATTAATACAATAAAGTTCTGCTTTACGCTCACCCGGCATAGAATTTGGGCTGCGTCACTGATCGGATGTGTGCACAGCACCAGTGAACAGCAATTGGTGCCAGCAGCGTCGGATGCTGGTTTCTGCGTCTGCATACCCACGATGAGTGAGAACGGTGTTCTCCCCAGACAGATCTTCTTAGTCGTATCGTTCTATGCGTATCTCTTCTTAGTCTAATATATCGAGATCATCTCTCCAGTTTTTCTCATTTTGGTTTTTTCACTACTTCTCCCTTGTTTACATTTACAAATTTTCTCCATCGGATATTTAGGCAGAATCCAATTCCATGAAACGGTTCTTTTGTCTTATGCTCGGTTGCTACAACAACACTTGACAGCTTTTTCTCTCGTTTTTGTCTCAAAATTCCGTTTATCCCCTCGGTCCTTTCACACCGGTCACCACGTTCTAATGTTTTGACGACAAGAATATGTGAAGCTGGATTGCTACCTTCTCACTTCTTTTACATGCGTAAACTTACTTGATACGCACAGCCCATCTTCTTCTCTGGATAGCCGGCTATGTCAGTCTGCAAAAACTTCTTCTCCGAAGAATGATGCTAGTGAAAGGAATATATATATATATATATATATATATATATCCCACGTGGAATGTTTCCCTCTATTATATTCATATATATATATATATATATATATATGACTCACTCTCTCTCTCTCTCTCTACTCATGAAATAAGTAGGTACTCAAATGATACTTTTAGTTTACTGTCGGTGTGTTTCAGCTTCCATAAAGAACAAAATTATCATTTCTCACATAAACATTAGACTTCTTGTAAGTCACCCATGTCATCTCACATACATTTACCAAATAGTTGATTCGTAAACCACAGAAGTTCCTTGGGGCTGCTGTGTTCTTTCATTACAACTTCCCTGGTGCTATCAACAAGTATCTGTTGGTGCCATTCGACCACCGTGTCTACAGTCTTCTCACTACACACTTCAGAACTGTACACAAAGACAGGTGACGTGCGCAGTAGATAGTCTCTCTCACACTTATAGTTAAAATATTGTGTGTTCGAAACAGTAGAAGGCTGAGCGGTTCTAGAATTTACACGGAAATTCTCGAAACACTACACCCTCACCTGTGGTTGAGTGGGAGGTTATCTTGGAAAGTGGCAGACTGTTAAAACCTTCTGGGACAGGGGGAGGGGGGGGAGAGGGGGGGGGGGGGGGGGAAACGCCTCCTCCGTAGTCTGACAAACATGTTCCATGTGCTATCTCCGTGGCTGACAATGCCCCTGAGGCAGATGCAGTCGCTTGTATTGTCTTAGAGGAAACCTCTCAGGTAGCAAAATCTAGCCAATCATGGAGGCTGGGATTACTGGTAGCTGGGAATTCCAATGTTAGATGCGTTATGGGACCCCATAAGGACGTGACTGCCGAGGAGGGGAAGAATGGCAGTGTACACTCTGTGTGCATACCTGTTGGAGTCATTTGGGACATGGAATGGGTCCTTCCAGATGCCATGATGAGCACAGGGTGCAGCCAACTGCAGGTGGTGGCACATGTTGTTGCCAATGATATGTGTCACTTTGGATCTGAAGAAATCATCTTTGGTTTCAAGCAGTTATCAGAAGTGGTAAAGGCTGCCACTTGCTTGCAAGATGAAAGCAGAGCTCACCACTTGCAGCATAGTTGACACGACTGATTGTGGTCCTCTGGTACAGAGCTGAGTGGAAGGACTGAATCAGAATGGTTCTGTCACTGTAGGCTGTAGATTCCTCACTTGCACCATAGGATGGTGGGGTTTCGATTTCTGCTAAATGGGCCAGAAGTCCATTACATTTAGGAAGTGGTTACATGGGCAGCAGGGTCAATGTGCCATGAACTGGGCAGCCATAAACTGGGCAGTTTTTTTCAGGTTAGAAGGCCTTGGGGAGACCAAGAAGGGTTCAGTCTCAAAGGGCGCAGGTCAAATGCAGCAAGAATCTAAATCTGAGAACCACCAGTATAACAGTTGTAAATTGTTGAAGCTGTGTTGAGAAAGTATCAGAGCTCCAAGCACTAATAAAAAACATCAGTGCTCAAATCATTAAAGGCACTGAAAGCTGGCTAAAGTGGAGATAAATTCAGCTTAAATTCTTGTGAAGGACCTAACGGTGTTCAGAAAGGGTAGGATAAATACAGTTGGCAGTGGCATGTTTGTTGCTGTTAGTAGTAGTTTATCTTGTAGTGAAGTTGAAGTAGATAGTTTCTGTGAGTTAGTATAGGTAGAGGTCACTCTTTAACACAGATGTGCTAGAGGCAAGACTTGTTCATGATTTCCGTGGTTGTTGAATCAACTATGTGGTAAATGTATCTTAATTTGTGTCTAATGTGGGACAACATGGGTGATTTGCAAGAAGTCTAATGTTTATGTGAGAAATGATAATTTTGTTCTTTATGGAAGTTGAAACACACCAACAGTGAACTAAAAGTATTCTTTGAGTACCTACTTATTTCATTAGTAGAGAGAGAGAAAGAGAGAGAGAGAGAGAGAGAGAGAGAGAGAGAGAGAGAGATCATATATATTCCTTTCACTAGCATCATTCTTCAGAGAAGAAGTTTTTGGTGACTGACGTAGCTGGCTATCCAGAGAAGAAGATGGGCTGTGCATATCAAGTAAGTATACACATGTAAAAGAAGTGAGAAGGTAGCAATCCAACTTTTCACATTCTTGTCGTCAAAAACATTAGAACGTGGCGACCGGTGTGAAAGGACCAAGGGAAAAAAGGAATTTTGAGACAAAACGAGAGAAAAAGCTGTCAATTGTTGTTGTAGCAACCGAGCATAAGACAAAAGAACCATTTCATGGAATTGGATTCTGCCTAAATATCCAATGGAGAAAATTTGTAAATGTAAATAAAGGAGAAGTAGTGAAAAAACCAAAATGAGAAAAACCGGAGAGATGATCTTGACATATTAGACTAAGAAGAGATACGCCTAGAATGATATGATTAAGATGATCTGATGTGGGGAGTATACTATTCTCACACATCGTGGGTATGCAGATGCAGAAACCAGCATCCGATGCTGCCGGCACCAGTTGCGGTTCACCGATGCTGATCACATATCCGCTCAATGACGCAGCCCAAATTCTGTGCTGGGTGAGCGTAAAACAGAACTTTATTGTATTAATACAACGTGGTATAAGCTGCTGAATGAACATTATTAGTGTAGTTACTATACTTACAAGTCAATTTTTAGATGCTCACTAGGGCTAAAGCTTGTATAATTATGGATCAGGAACAGCATGTTGGAGAAACTTTAGAACTAGGCGTGGCTATGAAAATTAGTAAAGAAGGGCCAGACTGGCCAGAGTTAGTAAATCTAATCAAAACTCAAAATGCTACTTTAAGAAAGGAACAAACTGTGGCTTTAAGTGAAAAATAGATACCCATAGTCTTTAGTTAGACTCGGTAAATGCTCAATTAAATAATAATTAGATTCTTTTACTGACCTCACAACGCAGTTGATAAAATTGCTTAAAGGTTCAACAAAACTTGAGTCTAATTTCAAAGACGAATCCAACTCATACAATTATAGTTGGTGGTGACTTCAATTTACCCTTGATATATTGGCAAAAATACATGTTGAAATTCAGAGGTATGCATCAAACATCGTCCGAAATTCTGCTAAACTCATTCTCTTCAAATTATTTTGAGCAATTGGATCATGAGCCCTCTCAGGTACTGGCAGAATTGAAGCTGTGAGGACGGGTTGTGAGTTGTGCTTGGGTAGCTCAGTTGGTAAAGCATTTTCCCGCGAAAGGCAAATATCTCGAGTTTGAGTCTCAGTCTGGGACACAGTTTTAATCTGCCAGGAAGTTTCATATCAGTGCACACTCTGCTGCAGAGTGAAAATCTCATTCTGGAAACATCCCCCAGGCTGTGGCTAAGCCATGTCTCCGCAATATCCTTTCTTCCAGGAGTGCTAGTTCTGCAAGGTTCGCAGGAGAACTTCTGTGAAGTTTGGAAGGTAGGAGGCGAGGTACTGGCAGAACTGAAGCTGTGAGGACAGGTCGTGAGTCATGCTTGGGTAGCTCAGTTGGTAGAGCACTTGCTCACGAAAGGCAAAGGTCTTTAGTTCGTGTCTCGGTCTGGCACACAGTTTTAATCTGCCAGGAAGTTTCAGCTCAACTACTATTTTTGGTTATTATTTTTATGGCTCTTTTCTGGAGTTTGAAAGTTGTGTTCATGTTTTGTACATTTGTTCGCCAAAATGAATTCTACTATGGCTGGATCTGTATTTTTGCCACTTCAGAAACCAAAGTGTGATTCACTTAAAAGATTGTATTTATTCAGGTAATTCATTAATCTGTCTCTCATAATTGCTCCTATTATTTGTGAAAATGGTGACAGCAGGGTAATGGGCCGGTAATTTTCTGTGTTTTCTGCATTACCTTTCTTAAGCAAAGGTACAAATATTGCCTGTTTTAACTGCTCTGGAAATGTCCCTGATGTTAAGGATACGTTTATTTTACCTGTTAAGGGGCCTTATATAATATCTATGCATTGTTTCACGACACACATTGGTACTTCATCTAAGCCTAGTTACTTTTTTTTTTTAGTTTTTGACCAGTTTTATTGACTTCATTCTCTGTAGTTGGAAGACACAAGATGGCGCCGATAGAGAAAGTACGTGTAGGTTCAGCTCCCAGTTATGAAGATAAAAGTAATAGTAATTGTAAATTGTGTATCAGAAAAGTTCGTAAAGGATATCAGTGTAGAACCTGCAAGTACTGGTTTCATGAAAATTGCTGCAAGATCAACTTCAAACTCGTAACTGATGACTATTTGTGGACCTGTGAGCCGTACATAGCAGCCGCGTGTGAAAGTAAATTTTCAAACATTATCAAAAATAAGGACGAAATAATCAGAATGCTACAAACCGATATTGAAGTGCTAGAAGTGAAATACGCTGTCCTCCAAGACCGATATACAGCTCTACAAAACAGTAGTGCTTCGAGGAAATACGGAAGCGTCCGATCCCACCCATCTGCTTTGACCCATGACATCACAAATATGGCGGAAACAAAAACAAACACACACACTTTCCACAAGAAGCCTAATGACACTAACGGGACAAGCGCGGGAAATGGGGTGTTTTGGGTGGGGGGCAAACTAAATATAAACTAATTTAGACGCCTTGTGTAGCTACAACGTGTATGTGAAGACAGCCATGCATGAATACCCACCCACCTCCCCAGGGGTCGTAACCCCTGCAACCCATAGAAGATAAAGATGCTTCAGTAGCTGATTAGTGTTTTTTGTCTTTTTTTAAAAAAAATCTCACGGGATAGAACGAACAGATCAGAAAGATAAATATAATAAACTAAAACAAATTCGAGGAAATATAATTAAAATAAGTAATAAGTGTTTTTAAATTAAAAAAAATCTCACGAGATAGAACGAACAGATCAGAAAAGAAAATAAAATAAGATAAAACGGAACTGGAGACAGCCACACTCAAACCAAACTCCGCGCCGTCATGACGTCACACGCGACAACACCCTTACGTCACGGGTCAAAGCCGACGCGTTGGATCGGACGCATCTGTCGACCCTGCTTCGACAGTGTGTGTAGATCGGTGTTATGTACGTCGTGAAAACGTAACCGTCGACGACGCCACATTTATATACAAGAAAGGAAACCCACAAGTGAATAAAGAAGCCTCAACAGTGGACAAAGTTCAGTGCTTGATAAACAGTGATAATTCAAATAACAAAAACAGTGCATCTAAAATTGTAGTAGACGGCAACACGTGTACACAAAACACGCGTGGTTGCGTAAGAAAAAGTTCCGATCGCGTACGTAAACAAACACAACGGGAAAATAACGTAAAAATATTTGGAGACAGTCATGCTCGCAATATTTCGACATGCATGTCGAACTCTGCTCAAGATGGTTCGTGTATATCAGCAATTGTTAAACCAGGAGCAAAATTCGTGGATGTGGTAGAAGACATACACACAGAATGTGCTAAATTCACGGAAAAAGACTGTGTTGCGATAATCGCAGGAGCAAACGATGTTAATTGCAACGAGGCCAGCACTTTCATTAAATAGCTACTCGTATTGCTGCAGTTATTACAGCATACAAACATAATACTAACAACTGTGCCCACGAGATATGACGTGGCAGACTGGTCTTGTGTGAACAGAGAAATTCGCCTAAAGAATAGTGAACTGAAACACTTTTGCACTAAGTTTACGAATGTGACACTACTGTATACAGACAGGTATGAGAGACACTGATTCACAAAGCATGGACTACATCTAAATCAGTTTGGCAAAAATAAACTAGCAGCAGACATTGGAAAAGTTTTTCATGAAATAATAGGCCTAAACAATAACGATCATGAAAGCAGACCAGTCATAGCCCTAACTAACGAGGGAAACTAGTGAGCTGGGCCAACTCTAGCAGGATTTGGTCCAGTAACAAAAATCTGCAACAAGTAATTAATACACAAACGAAAGTTCACTCAAACAGCAATACAATTAAAGACAAACAAAAGTTAACAGTGTTTCATCAGAACATAAGAGGCCTATACTGCAAGCTGGATCAGTTCACAGCAAATATAGAAGACACAAAAGGTATAAACAGTGCCCACATTATGTGTCTAACAGAACACCACATCACTGCTGGTATTGAAGTGGTCCCGATTCCCAACTATGTTTTGGCAACGTCTTATTGCAGGAACTATATGGACAAAGGAGGAGTAGCTGTATATGTAAAAAAACAATGTCTTGTTCACGGCAATAGATGTACAAAGATTCTGCTTTGAGCTACATTTTGAAGTATGTGCTATAGAGGTGCCAGACACTGTCTCCAGATTAACAGTTGTGGTAGTTTACAGGGCACCATCTGGTAATTTTAAAGTGTTTGTTAAACAATTAGATACTCTTTTGTTGTACTTAAGTAGAAAAAATAGGGGCATGGTGGTAGTTGGGGATTTTAACATAGATTTCTTGGTTAATTCTCCCTGCAAGGTGGAGTCTGAAAATCTCATTGGCACGTACAACCTTGTTCCCGTGGTTAGCTCGCCCACCAGAACCACAACCTCTTCTAGTACTCTCATTGATAACGTTTTTGTTGATCAGAGTAAAGTCAACCATATTAATATTGAAATGGTTATAAATGGTCTGTCTGACCATGATGGACGAGTTACTTTCAACAGCTTGGGAATTCCTCTGAGTGACACCTCACTTAGATGGAAAACAGTAAGGAAAATAAGTGAGGAAGCTATTCAAACATTCAGATCATGTCTTCAGCATACTGACTGGACACCTGTTTATCTAGCAGAAACTGCTAATTTAAAATACAATTTATTCACAAATGAGATAGCAGGTACCTTTGAAAGTGTATTTCCAAAAAAGTCATACAGAGTCCAACCTGATAGGTCTGCAAAAAAACCATGGCTCACTAAGGGCATCATAGCTTCCTGCCAGAGAAAAAGACAACTCTACATAGCATCAAAGACTTCTAACAACCCTGCTCAGCTAAAACATTATAAACTCTACTGTAAAATTCTTGCCAAAGTAATTAAAAACTCAAAAAGTATGTGTATAGCATCTGAAATTACTAATTCTGAAAATAAAATTAAAACAATCTGGAATGTGATAAAGAGAGAAACAGGGGCTGTAAACTACACCAAAGACAAAAATATTGTTTTAACTGTTGACAACTCAGAGATAACTAATAGTGAGGAAATTGCTGAAATCTTTAACCAACATTTTTTAACTGTCCCAACACAGATAGGTTGCCATGGTTCTGTAGATAAAGCTGCCCATATAATGAAAAATAATTTTCCAGAACCTTTCAGTCAAATAAGTGTGCTTCCCATTACTGCCAATGAAATCAAAAAAATCATACAGTCTTTGAAAAATAAACATTCTGCTGGTATCGACGATATTTCAAGCAAGCTGTTGAAGGCTTGCTGTAGTGAAGTGACAGAAGTTTTGTCTCACATCTGCAACACATCCATGCAACAAGGAGTGTTTCCAGATAGAATGAAATACTCTGTTGTCAGGCCCCTATACAAAGCAGGGGATGCTACAAATGTGTCAAACTATCGCCCTATCTCTCTATTAACAACATTTTCAAAAGTCCTAGAAAAAGCTCTGTACAACAGGATTGTGGCACACCTTGGTGACCTGAACATCATTAACAGTCAGCAGTTTGGTTTTCAAAAGGGAGTTTCAATAGATAACGCAATTTTCTCATTCACAAATGATGTTCTAGAGTCTATAAACAGCAAGAGGCTGCCAATTGGTGTCTTATGCGACCTATCAAAGGCGTTCGACTGTGTAGATCACCAGATACTCTTCAAGAAGGCCTGTCATTATAGAATTACAGGACCTGTAGGGAACTGGTTAAAATCGTACCTCGAAAATAGGAAGCAGAAGATTATTCTAGATGTTTCAGATAGTGTATCACAATATATAGTGGACTCTGAGTGGGGAATTGTGCAGCATGGAGTGCCACAGGGATCAGTGCTTGGGCCCTTGCTGTTCCTCATATATGTTAATGACCTGCCTTTATCCATCAATAAGCAGTGTAAATGTACAATGTTCGCTGATGATACGAGCATTGTGGTGGATAATGTGTCAACTACTGACTTAGAATCCGAGGTCAATGATATCCTTAAAGAAGTTCTGGGTTGGTTTAGTATTAACTCCCTTTCAATAAACCTGAAAAAAAACCAATTTTATCCAGTTCCAGACAACCCACAAAAACCCAAAAGAAATAGTTATCACACAGAATGATCAGATGATAAAGCAAGTGTACTTATCAAAATTCCTAGGCGTATACTTGGACAGTAGGCTGAACTGGGAACATCACATTCTACAAACACTAAAACGGCTGACGTCGGCAACATTTGCTTTATGAATTTTGTCATGCTTCAATGACATTACCATCTCAAAGTCAGCTTACTTTGGCTATTTTCATTCAGTCATGTGTTATGGCATCATCTTCTGGGGCAATACACCTGCCGCAAAGAAAATCTTCACAGCACAAAAAAGAACAATAAGAATCATTTGTGGTGTACCCCCACGAACCTCATGTCGAAATCTTTTTAAATGACTTGAAATACTGACAGCAACATCTCAGTACATATATTCACTGATGTGCTTCATAATAAATAACCCCACTCTGTATGAAACGAATTGCCTACATCATGAACATAACACCAGAAGAAAAGAGGATTTCCACTGTGAGTTAAAGAACTTGACACTTATTCAGAAAGGGGTAAAGTACGCTGGAATGAAAATTTTCAATTCCCTACCCAACAGCATCAAAAGTATAAGTAGTAGTACATCAGTATTTAAACGTAGCTTGAAAAATTATTTACTTGAGACCTCACTTTATTCACTAGAGGAATTCTTTCAGAGAAATAAGTAAAACCCAGACTGGAAAGATGTTTTTAAATTTTTTGACACTGTTTACTGTTAAACTAATGTAATAATGCCCTAATGTAAAAATTCCTGTTTTTCTCATTTCCATTGGGTCACTTTTAAACCCAAAGTGGGAAGTTTTGATTACTGTTCAAGGTTAAAATAAATGCAATAATGCCCTAAATATGCAACTTCTATCTTCACATTTATGTTGACTAGTTTTTAAGCTAATAAGTATGACTTTTGTGCACTGTTATTAATACTATAACAATGTCTTTATTCTATGTATTTTATCATGTATATTGACACGTTCCACATCTGAGTGACTTGCTCACATGTACAGATCTATGGAACAAGTATATAAATAAATAAATAAATTGTATTTAGTGCAACATTATTTACAGGTGTTATATTTGTTTTGGGGAATTTTTGCTGTAACTTCTCTGCAATACTTGAAAAATGCTTGTTTACATAGTTTGCTGAGTGTTGTGGATCATTTATTACCTTATCCCCCTCCCTTACCAGTATGTTATTCTGCGTTTGTTTGCCTCTCCCCGTTTCCTTTTTTATAACATCCCAGACTGCTTGGCTTTTATTCTCTGCATTATGTATTATCTTGTCATTAAATGACTTTTTTTACAGCAGTCAGCTCCTTCCTATAGATCTTTTTATATCTGATAGAAATGTAAGAATTCTGGATCATTGAGACTCTCTTTCATAGAACTGAGATATTTAAGTGTCTTTGAGGACTTCTTAATACCTGCTGTTTCTGTGAGATGTTGATACAGACATACGTACTTCTGGAAATAATTTAAATAATGTGGAGAATTTAGAGAATTTCATATTCACATTGGTTTCCTTATACACCTCATCCAAGCTTTGTTTTGCTAGTTCTTTAGAAAAAGCTTTTATCTTGATTTATGATAAGATGTTGTTTGTAGGCTTGTAGTTTAGAAAATGATCCAATGCCTGATTTTACTGTTGTTATTTGACAGAGATTGTGTGATAGTCCGAGATCTTTTACAGCTACATCAAATTTTTCCCTGTCCATATTTGTGGCCACATGGTCAATTACTGATGCAGTCATTGCAGTAACCCTTGTAGCACTATTGACCAATAGGGACATGCCAAAACTTTGAAGGATATTTATGAGGGTGCTACTGGATTAATTTATGATATTAGTGTTGATGTTAATGTCCCCACACAGAATTATGTTGATGTTTGTACTTGAGACTTTATCTAAAACTTCTGTTAATTTATTGAAAAAAATGTCCACGCTACCACTGGGAGATCTATACACACACAAAATGATTAATTTCGTGATGATATCGAGCCCTGATATTTCAAAGTGTTTGTCTTCACTTACTGTACTGAGGTCATGTCTTGATTTGAACTGCATTCCTTTCCTGATATAAATACATGATCCTCCATCCATTGAAGTAGTTCTGCAGTAAGAGTTTGCCCTGTCATACAATGATAATACTACATGTTGGATTTGTGTGTCTCTACACCAGTGCTCAGTAACACAAACTAATATGCAGTTCGAAGATTGGAGCTCAATTTCTAATAGTTGTATTTTATTTTTTATTCATTGCATGTTTTGATGGAGGATTGTTAAGTCTGTGAAATGCCCCATGTTACTCTTCCCAGGTTTTTTTTTTCTTTGTGACATCTGGCATGTGTGATATTTGTGGTGTTAAAATCTGCCTTGTGAGTGAGTGTTTCAGTATTTTTTAAACTGCTGGAGATACTCTTTAGCCAGGGGAACTTATTGTCTGGATTTATCCTAAAAAAGACTAAGTTTTCCTATCCATGACAACAGGTATTTGACCATGTGTGGTCTGAGAATCCTACTATCATGAATCAGCTGCTCCAGTCTTCCCTTCCCAGTCCTGTTTAGGTGTAGGCCACACCTACTGATACCCTATCTGTTGATAGCCCCAATGGGCACCATAGAAACATGAACAATGTTGGCTGCCCTCAGAGCCATCCCCAACCCCACATTGATTCACTCCCAGCACCATCAAGGTGCCAGAACAGCTCAACAAAGTGTACGTTGGTGCTGTGAGTTAGCGAAGCTATATTGTGCAGGTCACCACCTACGTCATATGCCCCATCCCTGTCCAAACTGTTTCCTGCCCCACCCACCATCACTACATCGTCCTCTTTTGTAAAGTCCTTACATGAAGACCATAAGTCCCCTATTGCTTGACTTATACCTGAATTTGGCTTGTAAATACTGGTGGTCTGGAACACTGTCCCTAAACTTTCCTGTAACTGAGGGCCTACACCTCGCCCATGGCTACTACTTAGCAGCAGCACTTTCTTCTTCCTAACACTTTGCACATTCATAGGCTTCTTGGTCTCTGTTGAAGTGTGTTGCACATTTCCTGCTCCTCATTCTACCTGAGGTGCTTCTCCACTTCCTCTTGTAGTGGTAGATACCTGTTTTTGGTGTTGTTGATAAAACTGTCAGATCACGTTCTCTTTCTTCCTATCCTCCTATCAGCTGCCAGTTCCCAACCTCTCCCCCCTCCCCCAATCTCCCTTTTGATACCATACTTCACAATTGTCAGTGAAGTCATCAGAAGATCAAAACAAATTGCAAACTGATTTACATATCTGTATGGTGCAAAAACTGGCAGCTGACCCTAAATAATTAAAAGTGTGAGGTCATCCACATGAACGCTGAAAGGAATCCATTAAACTTCAATAAAGAGACTGCCACCACTACGTTGTCCATCCTCTTTTGGAGCACTGCAGCATTGTATGGGATCCTTACCAGATAGGATTAACAGAGTATATCGAGAAAGTTCAAAGAAGGGCAGCATGTTTTGTATTATTGAGAAATAGGGGAGAGAGTGTTAAGGATACGATACAAGATATGGGGTGGACATTACTAAAACAAAGGCATTTCTCATTGTGGTGGGATCCTCTCATGAAATTTCAATTATCAGCTTTGTGCTCCGAATGCTAAATTATTTTATTGACTTACTCAAATGGGGAGAAACAGTCATCATAATAAAATAAAGGAAATCAGAGCGCTCTATAGATGTAAGTTTTTTTCCATGTTTGAAAGAGCAACAGAGAATTATTGTAAAGATGGTTCGATGAACCCTCTGCCAGGCACATAAATGTGATTTGCAGAGTAGCCATATAACAGCACACGGATATAGGATTGTCACCATATGAGGTAGTATATGGTCATAAGATTCTGTATGTTAAAATCCAGAAAAGGTAAGACAGAAGAATTGGTTGAAGAGTTCGTGAGAGTGATAAAGGAAATATGGAGCAAGGTCCACAAGGCTAGTACAAGGGCGCTGGAAAAGCTAGAGGAAGTAGTGGGCTGTACAGCAATGGTGCTGCAATGATGGTCAAGAGGCAATGTTATTGGCTTTTTACACTCAAAAGGGGAAGATGAAGTAGTTGTTTTATAAGGATCAAGGGACATACCAAATTGTGGAAACTATTTCACCATTGAATGTCAAGATTCATTTGCTAACAAGGATGAAAACTGTACACGTGGAACATTTGAAACCATTTCAGGGGAGTCTGGAAGTTACCTCATGAATTGGGGAGTCAGACCAGAAAGGAAAAGTGAAAGAGAAGGCACAGAAAAGTGAACAGAAGGTTTTGGACAAACCAATAGGAAGTAGTCTGTTCACATTAAGACCTTGGAGACAAGAGTAGAATTATGTTTTGCGTTTGTTAGGTATAAGTATAGTGTAGGCAAAATGAACTGCTGTGGGCCAGCACCAGACTTATTGGAGAGGAAAGGGTAGTCGGTATCGCTGTCCTCAAGTTAGGTACACCTTGCGACAAGGTGTAGTGTAATAAATATGTGATGTACTGAATCGACTGTGAGAAAGCTAAGTGGCAAAGATGTAATCTGAGAGACTCTATGATAATTATATCGTTGACTCGGAATATTACTCTCTCTGTGGTTTACTCGTAACTAAGGGTAACTAGAGTTTTCTATTCGCTTCTTTTGATGTTATGTGGAGAATTGTACAAGAGACACAATAAAATGTTATTATTTCATGGGAACAAAGGTGAGCATCACAACCTTTATTAGTATTTTTGGAAGTATTGAAATAGCAGAATTGTTTCAGATTGAATGCGACGTGTACGGGAAGAGACGTGGACAACAGCACTCGAACCTGCAATCTCACGTATGAATAGTTGCTAAAAATATCCAGCCATCTCTCCCAAGACTCTTCATACGCGCAACAAACAGTAATTCTTTTAACAGCACTATCAGAGACAATTTTATCACGTTGTTACGACCTTTTACTGTGACCATAATACATCGACAACAGACAAACAAAAAATAGACAAACACACAAAAGAATCTACCACAAAGGAGGACACATGGACGAGGAATGACACAGTAGAAGAAATGAAACACTGGATAAAAGGAAACAATGCAGAAAGTGAGTGGCACACCACACAGATTGCAAGTTTGGAGAAAGATGTTTTTAAACAATACTTGGTTACTACACTAGCTGACTGGGACAGTAGTGAAGTATGCGAAAACTGTGGAGGAATCAGTGAACCAGAACATTAGAATGTTACAAACCAAAGAAAAAATACTGGGTATGGAACTAGTGGTGACAAATGGTTACGATTCTTGGAAAACAGCGTATGGGATGCACATGGGCAAGTATCAGAGTTGTCGGAAGCTATGCAGAAAGCTGCAAGAGGAAGACCAGGATTAAACTTGTTGTCACCAGATCAGTACCTAGAGGGTCTACAGGAAGAGCAAAAGGAGCTTCCACCAGGATTATGGTTGACTTCAGAACCTAGTCACAAAAACTTACCTTTTTATTTTAACCTAGCCATCATGAAAGTAAGGACCAATGAAGCAAAGATGTACATTTCAGTTTCCCTGCCAGTCAGAGGGAAGCAGGCACAGTACCAATGTTACACTACATGATCAAATGTATTTGGACACCCCCAAAAACATGTTTTTCATATTAGGTACATTGTGCTGCCACCTACTCCATATCAGCGACCTCAGTAGTCATTAGACATCGTGAGAGAGCAGGGGGTATGGTCCGTGGAACTCGTAGACTTCGAATGTGGTCAGGTGATTGGGTGTCACTTGTGACATACATCTGTACACAAGATTTCCACACTCCTAAACATCCATAGGTCCACTGTTTATGATGTGATAGTGAAATAAAAACACGAAGGGACATGTACAGCACAAAAGCGTACAGGCCGACAGTTGAAGAGGACCGTAATGTGTAATAGACAGACATCTATCCAGACCATCACACAGGAAATCCAAACTGCATCAGGATCTACTGCAAGTACTATGACAGCTAGGCGGGAGATGAGACAACTTGGATTTCATGGTTGAGCGGCTGCTCATAAGCCACACATCACACTAGTAAATGCCAAATGACACTTCATTTGGCGTAAGGAGCATAAACATTGGACGATTGACCAGTGGAAAAACGTTGTGTGGAGTGACGAATCACGGTACACAATGTGGCGATCCGATGGGAGGGTGTGGGTATGGTGAATGCCCGGTGAGCGTCATCAGCCAGCATGTGTAGTGCCAACAGTAAAATTCAGAGGTGGTGGTGTTATGGTGTGGTAGTGTTTTTCATGGAGGGAGCTTGCACACCTTGTTGTTTTGCATGCACTATTGCAGCACAGGCCTAAATTGATGTTTTAAGCACCTTCTTGCTTCCTACTGTTGAAGATTAATTCGGGGATGGTGATTGCATCTTTCAACACGATCGAACACCTGTTAATAATGCACAACCTGTGGCAGAGTGCTTACATGACAATAACATCCCTGTAATGGACTGGCCTGCAGAGTCCTGCCCTGAATCCTATAGAACACCTCTGGGATGTTTTGGAACGCCGACTTCGTGCCAGGCCTCACCGGCTGACATCGATACCTCTCCTCAGTGCAGCACTCAGTGAAGAATGGGCTGCCATTCCCCAAGAAACCTTCCAGCACCTGATTGAACGTATGCCTGTGAGAGTGGAAGCTGTCATCAAGGCTATGGTGGGCCAACACCATATTGAATTTCAGCATTACCGAAGGAGGTCGCCACGAACTTATAAGTCATTTTCAGCCAGGTGTGGATTGAGTTGGGCTGTATGGGGGATGAGACCAGATAGCAAGGTCATCGGTCTCATTGGATTAGGGAAGGACGGGAAAGGAAGTTGGCCATGCCCTTTCAAAGGAACCATCCGGCATTTGCCTGGAGCGATTTAGGGAAATGACGGAAAACCTTAAACAGGATGGCCAGTTGCGAGATTGAACCTTTGAACCTTCGTCCTCCTGAATGCGAGTCCAGTGTGCTAGCCATTGCGCCACCCCGCTCGCTCAGCCAGGTGTCGGGATACTTTTGATCACATAGTGTATGCAGTCCATGCATACCCCATTAAGTGGGGTATACTGAAAAAGTTTGTCATAGTGAAGGTACAGTGATTTGTACTGATTGAGGATGATGAGCAGGCATATGAAAATCGAAGAAATGGAGTTGCAGAAGTATTACAGGGGTGAAGTTAGAGTTTGCCCAAACAGAGCAGTTACAGAAGGTCAGAACCCCTGTACAGGGAAGATACTGGTGAGTCAGAAAATTGGAAATGATTGCAAGAAAGATGTGATTAGGCCTGAGTTCTATTTCTAGCATGTTGAGGCACATTGGCTGTACTCCACCTTTGATAAAGTGATAGTAGTAGCCAGTTGTTTTGAAAAGGGGAAAAACATGATAGCAAAATGATTGGAGCTGAATGGGAGTGGATTGTTAATGAATGGGACACCATTTGAAATAGTGGGATCTCCTTTCCATCTGCCTGCCACAATTTCAAAAATAATCCGTCTATGCATTCTGCAGCCTCAATTGTATTGGCCGGAGGAACCAGCGGATGTGTTACCAGCCACAGATCTGACTACATTGAACCAGACATTAGGACCCGAGATAATTCAGTCCATAGACAAAATCATTAATGAGGAAGAGGGATAAATCTCTGTGGAGACATTAGTGCAGTATGTGACTCAGTACTGGAAAATCAGTACCATAGCGAAACACCGATCACTTCCATACCAGGTGCCACAGTGACACTTACTTGCTAAGCATAGCCTTTATTTGCATGTACAAGAAGCAAAACAAAAGACAAAGTTTGGACCTAGCCACTGTTCAAATCCTGATGGTTTGGATTCCCAGAGCCTAGGAGGCAGAAGAGGAGACTGTAACTGCAAACTAAGTGAAACTAAAAGGAGATAACATAACCTAGGATAAGTAGTGCTTAACAGAATGTGATGGTAAAAGTAATCTTGTACAGACAGCAGACCGCGCCAGTTGCAGCAGCCACCACAGAACTTGTCATTCTAGTTACATAAGAGTAACTTAGTTTAAGGTAACCCGAAGGACCTGGTCTAGGACTTATATTGCACCAGTATCAGCCACAGGCTAGCACAGATGCTATACCTTACAAAATATAACACAGCCGTCATAACATTGCAAAGCTAACTGGTCTGGTAAGGTGTGGAAACAGTCTCTCAGCATTGATGGATGCTATGCACATAGGAGACTGTGGAATGCCACAGACACACTCACACTGACACTGTCTGTAATGAATCACGGTGAGAAGCCACAATCAAGTCATTTGGAATTCCTGGCTGGCTGCCTGGCATTTTCCTGCTCCTCCTGACTCCATCAGTACTTTGTACATCATTTTGGCACAATATTCATAAAATTGTAAATCAGAGAAGTATAATGTTTCAAATGCATTTATCTGAAAATTTGAGAGGAAGATTTGTCAAGAAATTAATTTAAGAATTGTAATCATAGCAAACTCTCAACAACTTAGACAACATCACAGTTTGTGCATTACAAAAGAGAAGTGTGCTACCAATAGTATCAGTACTTGACTTTGTGCTACAACTGTGGACCCGGGTCCAAAGACTATGTTTATGTGAGCACTTAACTGTAGGGGAAAACTATTTTTTTCATACATTTACACTTGCGTTTGTGAAGTCAGTCTTTCTCTTAGTGGATGTCTAGGGTAATGTCCCTGACTAGTAATCAAAACATCTTGGATCCAGAGTTCAGCCCCATTGACTGTTTGAATTTCGATTAAACACCATAAGCAATGATGGCCAAAAACTTCCAGTTTTGGAGTCACCTTCATTCTACAAATAGCTTTGGTAAAGATCTAGGGGGAGCTAACAAAGGTTTGGCGTACCCTCTTACCTTTGGGATGGGAAACTGCCGCTAAAAGATGGAAGAATCAGCAATGTTCGATAGCATATTGATGCAGAAGGTAACGGAAACCACTGCATTAAAGAGATACAATATGTATCCACAGAGCAAGTGGCCTGTAATTGAAAAGGTGTCATGATATCCTTTCCATTGCTGAAAATTCTAGATTAGCACCCTATCTGAATCCCTGGGAGACGACTGCCAACAAGCAGACAACCATGAGAAAAAGGCTGAATAATTAATGGAAGGGTGCTGTATTGCAAATCAAAGTGTGGAATGTCAGATGTCTTAATGTAGTAGGCAAGTTAGACAAGATGAAAATGGAAATTAAAGGCTCAGTATAAAAACGGGGGAGGGGAGAGGGTGGAGGAGGGAGGTTAGTGAAGCAGAATGAAAAGAAGATAAAAGATTTGTGGTCCAGCAAATATAGGGTACTATCACCAGCAGCAGAAAATGATGTAACAGGAGAGGACCATCATGAATATGTAGGTAAAACAGATAGTAAGTTGCTGTGAACATTCCAGTGATAAGATTATTCTCATCAGAATTGAGAGCAAATCAACACCAACAGCAATAGTTCTGCATACATATTGATGTCAGAAGCAGAAGATAAGAGATGGAGAAATGCATAAGCCAAGTACCAAAAATACCATCACTGGAAAAAATAAGTATTTTTCATCCAATAGAGACACTAGTGAGGTAAATGGGCAAGCAACAAATGATATAGTCCCTGTACCTAATTTTAAATTGCTCCATCAGAATGTTCAATCGCTGTCCAATAAACTTAATGAAATAAAAATAACATTAAATAATCTGACTATTTCTGCCCTATCCTTTACCAAATACGGGCTTAAACAAGGTATGTTGGACCTCCCTCAGTTCAAGCTTGTAATGTGTAATATAGGAAAATATCTAGTCATGAAAATTATACTTGGTACACTACTTTTTTGTGATCAGACGCTACAAGCAAGATACTTATTACTGTACATATGTTAAAGAAAATACAGAATTCAACAGTGTAACTGAATACCATAATCTGTCCAGTGAAGAAGATACATAACTCTTTATAGCTGAATTACCAAGGTAAAATACAATTATTATTTGTGTGTAGGGGTCACCAGATGGGGAGAGAGAGAGAGAAGTATTTTATAATCATACTGTAGCGTACCGACCAAATTTAGTCAAAAATGTGCAACGCAAAGTAGGAAGCAGATTACAGTAGAGCCAGATACAGATGACCATGGATATTAATCCTTACAAAACATAACACAGCTGTTGCACATTGCAAGGCAAGCTAGAGAGGCTAAGTGTGGAAATAGTTGACACAGCAGCACCTAAGCAGAAAAAGACAGAAGCCTTTCCACTCCAGCAATCATGGAAGTGTTTAGTATACTTGCAACAATGCATAGCAGAGCCAAAGAAAGTGCAGCTCATGAGCATGTAAATACCTAGCCATTTTTGTACTGAAATCATTTTGCATTAGTATCACAGCACTACCACCATGGGGTTGCGACACTTCGGGTCCCAT
Source organism: Schistocerca piceifrons (assembly GCF_021461385.2). Classification (NCBI taxonomy): domain Eukaryota; kingdom Metazoa; phylum Arthropoda; class Insecta; order Orthoptera; family Acrididae; genus Schistocerca; species Schistocerca piceifrons. The sequence goes on from NC_060138.1 coordinate 279,811,931, forward strand.
ACTGAATGCTCTACAGGATCCACCGTTTAATCTCGCATCAGGGCACCCTGCTCTGAGAGACAAGACGCAGAGCCACCACTACCATGGTGGCAACTGTGGATCCACATCTGCTGCCAACCTCAAAAAATAATTGTGCTGCAGTCACTACCAAATGCTGTGTTTTGTGAATTGTGCATTGTTTTCTTTTCTTATTTTACAATAAGTGAACAGACTAATCCTGCTCCATCATGGGGTTCTCGTGCAGCTCTCATTACATCAGAAGGGAATGGTCATTCCCATGACTGTGTGCCAGTCCAGCTTCTGCAGGAGTGCAAATCCTGCTGGCCCAGTGGAGGAATGCAGGGCTTGTTTCCCAGCATCACTCCTCACCACTCAGCTCTCCAAATTCTTACTTGTTTATGCTTGGAGCTGACTGCTTCTGTTATCTTTTTATGATCTGAAAGTTGACTATGTAGGTAGATGAGTGTTGTTTGTCTATTTATGGTACATTCAAGAGGATTAGTGGTCAAATTCCCATCTCTACTCAAAATTTAAGGTGTCTGGCAATCATTTATGAAAATGCTTATATGGATCCTTTTTGATTTCATTCCCTTCATTGGCCAAGTGGGATGTCGTCCATCTCAAATGAGCAGGTGTCAATGAGATGTCAAACTAAAGTCTTTGTTCTCTTGTTCCTTGTTTCAAATTAAGCATTACACTAGGCTATTGTAATCATTTCTATTTAGAACTTTATTCTCTAAAAGATGTCTTGTAGTTTTGGTTTTATATTTCCCCTTTCTTAGTTTCAGCTGACTTGCACAGTATTTTGTAATTAAATAAGCAATAATTATCATAACAATCAATACAGAAAAACCTGTTATCCATAGCATGGAAATTATACTTGGTACACAAATTTTTTGTGATCAGGTCCTACAAGCAAGATACTTATTACACACTTGAAGGAAGCAGTAAAACAAACAGAAAATTCATTTCATACTTTTTTTATTAACTGCCATTACAAGTGATAGATTAGGAGGAATGTTGTGTGACACAAACAACATGTGAAATTCCATATCACAGGACAACAGTTTCAAAATAGTTTTAAGGATCACATTTTGTGAAAATCAGTTCATTACAATACTTTTACTATAGTACTATCACACACTTAAAGAAATGAAAGATGAATAATTTAATACAAAACAGCACAATGTACATTATGGATAATGGAAACTTGAGTCAGTTATAGTCTTGGACGGACTGATTATTAGAATTGCAAATATAATAAAAGCTGTGCTTTGTGGTTGGCAATATTCTGCCACATTAGTAACAAAGACTGCAAAACGATAATTTCCCTAATCAAAATATCATCATATATCTGAAAAAATATATAATTATCCCCATAAATTAATATTGTGCTTTCCAAAGCAGCTGAATAATGTCATGCACTTTATAAATTGTGTTCATCTATACCTCTCATATAATATTTACATGCACAACAAAGATGGGCATGAAAAGTTAAAGAAAATGAGTGAAATGAGGGAATGTGGGTTAAAAAGGAACAGAAGAGGTGAGGGAACAGAAATATAAGGTAGGTTGAAATAAGTTCCTCTTTTTTTTTTGGGGGGGGGGGGGGGGGGGGGGGAGGGGGTATGATGAAGAACTTCCAAGATGAGAAGAGAATGGCTAAAACAAAGAAAATGAAGATATGAGATTTGGAAATAAGAATATGAATGGGGAGCAAATAAGGTGAAAGGGATAGTGTTGTGCTTGAAAAGGGGAGATAAATGGTGAAGACAACTTGAGATATACCCATGAAGCCACTGACATATTAAAGCTTAGTCTTACGTTTATTCCTAATCATGTTGTAGAGCAGGAGCACCTACTGAATAAGTTAATAGATGAAAAGTGAAGCCCAGTTTTAAAAGCAATTAAATATCTTCCTAACAGACATTTGTGCTTCCAGCCAAAAGATCTTCCTCTTAAGTAGAAAACATCCACACACACTCACACAAGTACAACTCACACACATGTGACCACTGTCTCTGGCTGCTGTGATCTGATTCCAGAGACAGTGTTCATTTGTATGTCAGTTGTACTAGTGTGAATGTGTGTATGTTTTCTACTTCAAAAGAAGGCCTTTGGGCCACAAGTTAAAATGCATAGCAAACTTTTTGTTGTGCTTATCTGCGACTCATCTTCTCTATATGGTGAGTAGTAATCTATTCTTTTCATAACACTGTTGTTATTCCATCCTGGACTGGTCAGCGTTTAACTGACATTTGCATCACATGATTTCCTACTTATTAGTCAGTGCAGATTCTTTGGTACCAAATGCCAGGAAAGACTTCTGGAACTGATTGCCGCTGTTTTACAAGTTCATAATAATAATAATAATAATAATAATAATAATAATGGACCAGAACAAAAAAAAAAATCACTGAATGACTAGAACTGTTAATAATGAAAAAAAGAGAAGAGTGATCTCAAAACCGATTAAAAAATTGTGGACGTTAGTTTGGCATTGAACATCAGGCAGTTATGGAATATGCAATTCAGAAATCCTAAATGTTTAAGTCTGACATTGTAATACCTTTTATAACTAGCTAGAAGGAAAAATTTGCTCTTATTCTCAAGAGAAAATATAATGTACTATTCAACAGAAAATAATCTAGCTTTGCACAGAACTAACAAACTTTGTAACTGCTATAGACACATTGTGCATGAAATAGTTTGAGAATATGAAAGAAGAGCTATGACTCAGTAATCAAATTACTTTGTCAGTGATACATTGATCAAATCTAAAGAGACATTACAAAGTACATACTACAGAGTTTCCTCCTTTTTAATGAGTTAAATTGTCAATATTTGCTGTGTGCTAGCACTCAGTACCTCCTAATGCAGATATTGTATAGTCTATGTAAATGTTTTTCTAACAACTTCTCCTACTTGGTGAATTGTGGAGAACAAATTCTTATTGTAAACTGTAATTTTAATGAAGTAGCTATTTGAGAAAATTTAATACAAGACATATGGTGCAAATGCTAAACAAACTGTGGCCTCTACTTCTAATGTTTGTAAGTACATGTGTATTTTAAATCAATCGATATTACTTGTTTTAAGGTCACTTATGCTAACAAAATACTAATTTGTTTAAACTACTGATACTCTTCCATAACAGTCTTTACTAAAAGCCACAGTACAAATTATCAGCTGATCTATCCTGTCTGTGAATGGAGTAGGAAAAAAATGTGACAAGCAGTGAGTACAATGACTCAGGAAGTATTAAACATCAAGGATACTCTTGTGTAAATATTTCTGATTGATAAAATGAAAACAAGCAAGAGATATTAAGTGTTGTATCAGTAAACTGTGCTTGTACAACATATGTTTACTACACATAAGGAATTAACTATATCACTTTATCAATACTGCAAACAAAACAACAATGTAATATGAAACTTCCTGGCAGATTAAAACTGTGTGCCCAACCGAGACTCGAACTCAGGACCTTTGCCTTTCGCGGGCAAGTGCTCTGCCAACTGAGTTACCAAAGCACAACTCACGCCCGGTCCTCACAGCTTTACTTCTGCCAGTATCTCGTCTCCTACCTTCCAAACTTTACAGAAGCTCTCTTGCGAACCTAGGAGAGCTTCTGTAAAGTTTGGAAGGTAGGAGACGAGATACTGGCAGAAGTAAAGCTGCGAGGACCGGGCGTGAGTTGTGCTTTGGTAACTCAGTTGGTAGAGCACTTGCCCGCGAAAGGCAAAGGTCCGGAGTTCGAGTCTCGGTTAGGCACACAGTTTTAATCTGCCAGGAAGTTTCATATCAGCGCACATTCCACTGCAGAGTGAAAATCTCATTCTGGAACAATGTAATATACTGTCTGGTCCCTTGAAAACAAGTATCAGAACAATATTTCTTTCATGGCAGCTCTTTCTGCACAATAGACTACTGAGATACTAAATAACACCATTATCTCAATAAGTGGCATTATCTTCCACAACCATAAAGGCACCTTTTGTGGAAATAAACTACTAACAGTGACTAGGAATGAGGCACATTTTGTACATTATTTGTGGAAATATTGTAAAAATATAGACTACCAAAATAAATTCTGATGATAAGAAACAAAATTCTCAGATGCCAAGAATGTACACCGATGATAATGATAATAATAAATAATAATAATAATAATAATAATAATAATAACAATAATAATAATAAAGATAATTACAAAAATTACTTGAGGGCATTTATATAAATTAAACACAAAAATTGTGTAACAGGTATGGCATAATGGAATGACGAGCAACAAATATCACTGATACTGTGGGTTTTCTTCAAGAAACTTCTTGAGCCTCGATGGATAATCTGTCATAACTCCAGATGCACCCAGTTCGAATGCTGTTCTGAATTCATCTTCATAATTCAGTACCCAGAGGTATGTCTAAAACGAAAAAAAAGATAATTTTCTATGTTTCATGTTTCTTAAGAATGATACCAATATTTAACATTTATAAAACTTGTCTTGATTACGTAAAATACACACTGACAGATAATGTACTGTACCTCACAGTAAACTACATCAATTTTTTGCTATTCCAAAACTCATTTTGTAAATGGAGAAATGTGAGATCTCTGCTCATTGTTGCTTTCATTTCCAGTGATTGTTCTCCATAGCTAGAACACTGTTGTACCATTTCTTTAGCCCAAGTCACAATGCTGGAGCAAGAGGCACCATTATCTGTTGTGCTACACATTATAATCAAGTTTCTCACCACAGAAAGCATAAAACCATCCGAAATTTTTTAAAGACTTGCAGTACTGTTCGGGGCAACACCCTGAGAAAGACTCAAGTGTACTCATGGCAAAACCAGCTTTTATGAGGGCGAGAAACAATTTAGAATGCAGCATACTGACATCACCAAAAGCCATATCTCGGGGGAGGACAAAGGTTTTTGCTAGAATCTTTTTTGATTTCAAAGGAATTCTTCATCAAATTTCTTCATGAAACTTGGGCTGTGAACACTGCATACTAATGCCAACTTTTGGGCCAACAAAACATGTTTATCAGAAGAGATGTGCATTTCCAATCTGGGATGTGTCATGCATCCTGAAAGTGCTGGACCCCTCACAGCTGCCCGAACTTAACAAAAAATTAAGGAATTGTTCTGGACCACACTAGAACATCCTACCTACAGTCCACACTTACTGTGCTGTGATTGTCATTTGTTTGGCCCCCTAAAGGAAGCAGTCAAAGGACAAAGATCTGGTGATGATGGCACCGTCAAAGTGTTTGTGCACAACCGGCTGCTATAACAGAAATGTTCATTTTACAGAAACCGGATGAAGAAACTGCCTGGGAAAAATGTGTTTCCTGTTCAGGAGACTACATAGAAAAATAAGTGTGTGCATGAATTTTTCTGAATTTTTTTAAAAAGCTCTAGTTTGTATCTGATTCATCCTTGTACCTTGTCTGAATTCCACTCCATTAATTGAGTTGGCATCACTGTTATTCGAAGTATAGCAATAAAGTTTCACAATGTCAGTGCCACTGAAATTGAGAACAGATTTTGTGCTCAGTTTGGAGAGATCTTCTTTGCCTGGGCGTTGACCAGAGGAGAAAAACATTTTAGATGCAATGTGACAGCCATGTATGTCAGGCAATAAGATAACAATTTATGTCTGGTTTCAATGACCAAAGGCACTTTTGGGCTTTAGCCTCAAAAGTAGTTGTGACTAAATAAATATAGAAATAAAGTGTAGCAGTGGAAAAGTTAATTCCTAAAACTCTCGAATACAAACTTTAAATTTTCACAATGAGAAATTTGTGAAGGAAGAGATATAATTCAAAACGCAAGTCACAAACACTGAACAACCTCAATGTTTGTCATATTACTGAAGGTGATTGTTGCTCAGCTCTGATAGATTGACTTTTTTTCCTTCCTCGCCAAGGGATTCGTTATGAGAACAGCAAGGGTGTTCAAGACTATGAAAACAACAGAAACACAATACATTACCAAACCTAATATGGTGTGGAAAAATGCTGGGTTCGAAAACAGCTTCCAGGCTTCTCAGAATATATAAATACATGTCTTGTGTAGTTTTCAAGCGAATCTTGTACCATTCTTCCCGCAAAATAGTAACAAGTGCAGATAACGATAAGAGGCCTTTGTTGAGTCAATCACAAAGGCTCGTAATATGGACATCCGGTGATTGTGGTGGGCAAGGGAAATGTGCCAATTCACCCTCAGGGTCATAAAAACAGTCCTGGATGATGTGAGCAGGGTCCCAATTGTCTTGGAACATGGTATACCCATTGGGGAACAAACAGTGTACCTAGGGATGGACCAAATCAGCCAAGATGGTCATGTAATCCTTGGCAGTAATGCGACCTTGCACACTAACCATGGGGACCATGGAATACCAAATATAGCTGTCCTGATCATCATCGAACACCAGCCATATTTCACTCTTGGGATGTAAACTTGGCCAGAAGTTGGAAACAACGTGAAACAAGATTCATCGGACTAAATGATTTTGTTTCATTGCTCCATAATCTAGGCTTTATGGCTATGGCACCACTTTTCCGGTTACAGGCATTTGCATCATTTATGAGTGGTTTAAAAAATTCCAGCTCACTCTACAATTCCCTGCTTACAGAGCTTCCTTACTGTTATTTTGGTGCTGACAGTGTTCACAAGGCTGCATTCAATTCTGTAGTGGCTCTCGAAGCTGTTGTCCTCTTATTTTTTGTCACAATCCTCTTCAATCACCATCTGTCATGATCGCTCAACATGCACTTTTGTCCACATTGTGACTTAGCAGATGACTTTTTCCACTCTCCACATATGCAATATAAATCTTCAATACTATGCCTCTTGAGACACCAAATACTTTAGCTACCTTACTTATGGAAGTACCCATCATACAAATACTAACAATCTGCCCATGTTTGAATTCACTTAGCTCTGACATAATGCACTCACAACTACACAGAACACTCAATTAAATTTCGGGCATGCAGCTGCGCAAATAAAATTTCCTCTACTGATATTTCGGCTGTGTATCGTCCGGCCATCTTCAGAGCGAGTCACAAGACTGACTCGCTCTGAAGATGGCCGGATGATACGCGGCCGAAATATCAGTAGAGGAAATTTTATTTGCGTGGCTGCATGCCCAAAATTTAATGGATTATTCATTACGCCGCGAGAAGTTGAAAATGCACATACACAGAACACTATTCTGACCACAGCTGACACTTGCCATATATTGAGGACGTTTCACAGGTGCCATTCATGGTCAAACACAACAGTTCAATCTGCAGGCTTCCTAGCATTTGCATTTATGTTCAAGGATGTCTTTCTTCTGGTGTTCCCAAATTTTTGTACAGCCTTTTTATGTGACCACAACATGTCTAACTCAAAGAAGGTGGGAGGAAGGTATAACATAAAGATAAAAATCTGTCAACTTCCACGTGGAAGGAACAACTTTCTGAAGGTTCTCTGCTAGAAAATTTTATCCTCAGTTGCAACTGATGACACCTACTACTGCAGCCTCTGGGAGGAAGCTTTGTTGACCAATCATTCCAATACATGTGCTTTCCTCATTCAGATAAGATACTGTTGCAATGACTGAAAATAAGATTAATGTGCACTAGGTGGAAAATTCAAGGAAGAGATAAAAGGAAGAAGGAGGAATAATTGCAATTGGTGTAAACAAGGGCTCATTGGGCTTCAACTACCAAGTTTGGGTTGGCACGACATTTTCTGTTCCTGTAAATACAAAGAAAAGCCTCATTTCAAAATGGTTCAAATGGTTCTGAGCACTATGGGACTTATCAGCTGAGGTCATCAGTCCCCTAGAACTCTGAACTACTTAAACCTAACTAGCCTAAGGACATCACACACATCCATGCCCAAGGCAGGATTCGAACCTGCGACCATAGACTTAAGCATCTAGAACCGCTCAGCCACACCGGCTGGTGCCCCATTTCATTTTAAGCAATGTCTATAGTTATCAGCTGTGTAATCTGGAATTAATGCTCTAGGCATAGTACAGAGAGACCCAAGCATTCCTTACAACACAGATAACATAGAGCATACTTTATTTCTCATCAATAGCAGATAGTGATTACCACGACAAACTACCAATGTACCATCCATAGGAGTATTTCAGGCTCTAATTTGTGAGGAAGGACTCATGTTAAATGTGTTAACCTCTAACCTCTGTGAGATGGCTGCTGAACATTTTGGTGGACATCCCCTCACCTTCTTCCGTCATTTCACCTTTTCTCTTTTTGTGTATCTCTCAGTTGGAATGTTGACTTCTTGCTGTGAAGGCGGGGTGCCAATTGCACTAACTGACCATTGGTAAGTTCACAGTAAACCAGCCCTGATGTCTCGCATATGCACAACACAAGTTGTGCAATTATTATTCGAAGACATGTTTATCAACATTTCATGTTTATTGCGATGATTCTGGTGTAATACTGTATAGTTATTATTGACTGTGTTTCTTAATTAATTTGCACAATGTGGAGATTCTACCAGGTCCAGCTCAACTTTCAAATGCATTTGGAAGAAAATAATGAAGTTTTTAGTGACAGTCATATTGGTCCAGATTATGAGATAGAAAGTGATGATGATAGGAGTTCAAAACATAAAGTGGATGAGGGTGATGGAAATGGATTTGTAATGGATTGTAAATGGTGAAAAACTTTGATTCAGGTGCGGCGAATTATTAATGCCGAGAGTAGTATAAACTGCCTGAGAGAATTGGGCATTCTGTGCTACGGATGCATCTCTCTGGAATAAGAAACCAAATATGTATATTTGAGGACTCTGTGTGAAGTGGTTACGGAGATAGGGTGTGTTTTATGTTGGAGAGATTTTGCTATTGTTGTGCGATGCTATTAAGTTCCATTGTGAATGTTTAGTTAGTCGATGACACAATAAACAAAATTGAAGAAAATAATATGCATTCAAGGTGTGTATTTATCAATTTATAAAGATTTGACAAAAATCCTTCAGATATCACGCGACGTAGGTCGATCGGAGGTGCAATGTGGAATGATAGTGCGAACCTGCATCTTGTCACAGTCAATATTCTTCAAGAGAATATCTCGTAAGCAATAAACTTTTCATAGATAAAAAAGTTAGACACATCAATCCATACACATCATACAACATAGCACCTAGTTGTGCCAAACGATCTTAATAGCAAACTAAACATTTTAGAGATTTCAGGTGGAGCTGTTCCGACTAGGAGTATCAGCAAGATCGTCGCTGTGGTATTTAAAACCAAAAGACTTATAGTCTTTAGCAAGGACTGAAGCTAAATCATAATAAAACCACTGAAAATCATAACTAAAAATCCCAAAAATAAAGAAGAAGCAGAGAATTTTCTTAAACAAAATGTCTTAAATAAATAAATAAAATTAAAATAAAATATAATAAAGATTGGCGTGTATATAAATTGTTGAAGATGATCTGAGTAAAACAAAAGTCATGTGACTATGATTTCTACTTTTATGATAGGTGAAACTCTACTTTTATGATATGTGAAACTGATTCAAATGGAGAAATCACCAACTAACAATCAGAACAAGACAATGTAACACAGTGTTGCAGATTCCTGGTCTGCACCTTTGGGCTAATGCCATGGATAATAGAAATCGAACTGCTGAAGAACTATGGGGTCTACTTTTTGCTCATAACATTTTAGATGAGATTCTGCAGTGATAAAAGAATAAACAGTCAAATAAAAGTTCTCTCAAAAGAATATATCATTTCTACAAGATATTGATGTTCTTGAACTGAAAGCTTTTATAGGCTTATTTGTATTCACAGCAATCTCCAAATCTGGTAACAAATCCATATATAAGCTTTTCTCAGTATGTGGAACAGAATGTACTATTTTTCATAGTACTGTAACAAAAAGTTTTTGTTCATATTGGTAGCTCTTCTATTTGCAGTTGCATATACGGAGTCTACAATACATACATTAAGAATGCGTATGAGGAGGAGGAGGAGGAGGAGGAGATTGGTATTTAACGTCCCGTTGACAACGATGTCATTAGAGACGGAGCACAAGCTTGGAGTTGGGAAGGATGGCGAAGGAAATTGGCCATGCCCTTTCAACGGAACCATCCCAGCATTTGCCGGAAATGATATAGGGAAATCACAGAAAATCTAAATCAGGATGGCCAGAGATAGGTTTGAACCATCATCCCCCGAATGCAAGTCCAGTGTGCTAACCACTGCACCACCTCGCTCGGTTTCTATTTGCAAACTCAGATGGTAGGGCTGAAAGGAAAAAGGGTAATGTGAATGCCACAGCGCCAAACATTTGTAACAGATTTGTTGTTAACTATGAGTAGTGTTGCTCCCCAGGCTGTACTATGTGCATTGACAAAATACTTGTGCCTTTCCCCATTTGATGTAGATTTCAGGTTTAACAGCTAAAAAAAAATCAGTGAAATATGTGTTCAAGATTGTGTGTATGTCAGACAGCACGACCCAGCCTGCACTGTGGCCTGAAAGTTAACATCAAAATGTGAATTTATACTTGAAATTTTCAATACTTTATATCTGTTTCTGATTCTTGGTCATTCAAGAAAGACTGGCATAGCATTAGATTAACAACTAAAAGTTTTATTTCTATATTTTCAAGAAACTTAGGGCAGTCCGCTTTTTTGGAACATTGTTTGCATATTTTCTTTGTTTTCTTCTTGCATATTAACCCTTTCACTGCGCATTTACTCTCAGCGGCTCCCGCCCTGTGCACGTTATTTTCACCCGGTGCATATATATATGACTGTAGCAGTCTACTGTTATTATTGAGATAAAAATGAGACGCAAAATCCAGTATTGTCGGTGTAAATCATTTCCTTTTTTTAAAATCTTTGTTCAGAAAGTCTTATTTTGTTCAAAAAAGGTACTTTACTAGGTGAAAAAAATAGAAAACATATTACATTAGTAATACTTCAAAGTGTGATATCTCTCGAAACAAAAATTCAAACATAAAGGCACATTACATTTTACACAAATGTATCTTGTGTCACTTCGTTTATCATGTTTTGCACATACAATACACCTTCTCTGGGTGGCCTTCTTCTTTGAAGCTCCTGGGATTAGCGAGATAAAGTGGCGCTCGGTTAGGCGTAAGGGGATTGTCACCATCAGCCGATCTCCTGCCACGACATCCCTCTGTTTGCTTTTGGTGGTGAATCTCCTTGATAAGTTTCTGTTGAAAATCAGATAGTGAAATATTTCGTCCTGTTTGAGTTTTATATAATGCATGTGCATGTGCATTGAGCAGAGACAGATCCACCAAATGAAAAAATACTTTTTTATACCATTTCACAGTTTTTCGTACACATTCTACTGAACTTAGCATCATGTCACTCCTGTCGACAGCACCCATATTTTCAGTGGTTTTGTTTTTGGTTCATTCGTGGTTCTGTCAATTTTGTCAGTCGCTGTAATTTCGCTTTTATGAAAAGTTGAAAGCATCCTCACTTCCCGCTTGTCCTGCCACTTCAGAGCAAGAAGCTTATGTGTTGACATAAACTCGATCTCGCCTTTTCTAAGTTTTTTTGATAAAGCAGGCATGCCTTTGCGGTTTGTTCTCACAGTTCCACAGGCATTAGTCACTCTGTCAAGCAAATAAGAAAATAACGTTGGGCTAGTGTACCAATTTCAACATATAATGTGTGACCTTTACCAAGGTAACGTTCAATTAAAGTGAGAACAATGCTTCCAGGTATTCCAACATTTACACTAAAGTCAGTTTCTTTTTTTACGTCTGCTGCTGCACTCGCATAAATAATAAAGTCAAGAATATAACCAGTTTCACATTCACATAACACAAAAAATTTTACACCAACTCTGTGGCTTTTGGAAGTAATGTACTGCTTGAAGAAGACACGACCTTTGAAGAGAACTAAACTTACGTCAATGCACAAATTTTTAAAAGGATAGAAAGCACCTGGAAATACTTTTCTTAAGTGATCCACAATTCGACGTAATTTCCAGATTTTGTCATCTCCAGGCTCCTTACTGTTATCAGCAAAATGTAACATTCTAAGTAACAGAAGATATCTATCTCTCGGCATGATTTGCGCAAACATTGGAGTAGACAGTAACTGATCATTGGTCCAATAACTGTTTATTTCATTTTTTCTCACTTGAATCATCAGAAAATTTACAGCAAGGAAACAGTAAACTTCGTCACTGTTTGTGTTTTTCCAATGTCGCAGTCTTGATTTTTCAATGGCATCATTGCTAAGGTGTTCATAATATAAATTACACTGCTCAGCTACGTAGCTCACAATTTCTTGGCTAAAAAAAAAACTTTGAAGCAGTCGTATACAGTACATAAATCATCTAAATTGACGATTTTGCAACCGGAACCACTGTTATCGAAATTATACACTTTAGGGTCCAAATCAGAGCCTTTCCATCTAAAATCAACTGTTTTGTGTCTCTTAGGAGATTTTCAGGCATACGCTCAGGCTCTTCTTCAGAATCGGAGAAAGAATCGACGATAACATCAAAATCTGGATCTGCATTTACTGGTTCAACGTTTGTTGGTTCACAAATATTTTTTATATTTGTGGTGACAGACTTATCTGCCAGCTCGTCGTCGTCATTATCTGTCCACCCATAATCAGCTGGATTGGGCATGATGATGTCCTCGTCGTCACTTTGGTTTAGAATACTCAGCAGCTCATCGTCTGCAAACAGATGGTAACATCGTGTCATTTTATTCGGTAACGTGGAAACGGCCACACGCAAACTAGGTAATATAGTGATACAAATGAACTCAGCAGAAAGAGAATTCAGCATTCAATAGTCGTTCAGGTATTTCCTAGTATTCCATTGATTAAACTGCATACTTGCGCAACAATTACCTCCGACTCACTGGCCCGATTGTTGACGTTATAAGTAGCTATACGACTGTAGCACGGAACCGATGTAAGTATTTTTTATAGCAAATAGTATATATCCATCTGGAGCACTGAAACGATTAGCGTATATTTACGTCTGGAGCAGTGAAAAGGTTAATATTCTTTGTGATATTTCACTTTCATATGTTTGAAAATACATGATATAACTAGCAGAGGTCAATACACAATTAATAAGTTAAGACAATGTATATAAACTGACAATAAATTTCTGAAGTCTGACAGACAATGTGATACCAATTACGTTACAAAATCGTATGATATGCGTAACGAGTTAAGCAGGGTTATGGTGTGGCTAAAGTGACATTGATGAACTGCACACTAATTCAGTGAAAGTTAGGAGCAGTTAATGATAAATTAGTCCAAGAAAGAATGAAAAAACTGTAGATTACAGCAAACACATTTATAAAGGTTCACTGAATGACCAGATACAATGTAAAAATAATAATCTGTTAACACATAGCCTAAGAAGGAAGGAATGTTAGATTAAACATCCTGTTGACACTGAGGTAATTAGAGACTGAACACATGGTACAAATGAACAAGGATGGAGAAGGAAATAAAGTGTGTACTTTCCAAAGGAACTATTCTGGCATCCACCTTAATGTAGGAAGCCCATGATTCAGGTCATATTCCTATACTTTTAGTGTCTCATGGAGTCCATTTTTGCAAATTAGGTTGTGTAGATTATATTAAATACATTTATTTATTTATCTATCACAATATTTCAGTTACTATCATCATCAGATCGAAACTTAGAACTTGTAAAATAGCAATAAGGATGAGTCAGGCAACAGTGAGTTGTTGTACAAAGAGCAAGGTAGAAGGATTTTTGCCCAACACAGATACATCAGTAATATTTACAAGGTGGTACCCAAACTGGAATTATTTTTTTAAAAGCTATATATTTTCAAATTGTTTACAAAACAATCTTATCCCATTCAAAATATTCTCCATTTTAACTAATACATTTGTCCTATCAGTGCTTCAACTGTCCAAAACATTTTTTGTAGTCATCTTTAAAAATGGATGACAGCTCCTGCCTCGTTTTTTTTTTTCCCCCTTGACTTCTTCAATATTGTCAAATTGGTGTCCTTTCATGCCCCTTTTCATGCATGGAAATAAGAAAAAGTTGCATGGAGCCAAGTCCGGCGAGTAAGGAGTGTGGGGCATGCCATTTTTAGCCAAAAACTGTCCGACAGCGATGGCAGTGTATGCAGTTGCACTGTCATGGTGGAAGAACCAGTCTTCCGTGTGCCACAAATTGGGTATTTTTTGACTAACACTGTTGCGCAATCTACTTGAAACTTCCAAATAAAAGGTCTGGTTGATGATCTGACCTAGACGAACAAAATCTGAATATTTCCACTGATTTTGGCAGTTGATGGGTGTCCAGAATGAGGTTTGGCATCAATCATCATGTTGCCATGTTTCAATCATGCAAACCACTCATACATTTGAGTTTTTCCCATAGTGTCATCTTGATAAGCTGTTTCCAACATTAAAACAATTTCAGCAGCATTTTTACTGAGCAGAGAACAAAATTTCACAGCTGCATGTTGCTCACTTAAACATGCCACCATAAAAAACGAAACAAGAACAAAACAGCAAAACAGCACTAGCAAAGACAATCACACTAGATGAACAGAAAAAATGGCACTGAACTGACAGTGAGTTGTGCTATGTATGCCCATCTGCAGAAGGGTGTACTATGCAAGTTCCACCCACAGCAATGTTATTCAGGTTTTTTTTTTTTTGTATGGACATTTCTTTCTGTTATTTTGGTACATGTCACACACTAAAAGATACATGCAAAATGGTAATCATGCATTGACCATAAACAAAAACGTAAACAAATTTCTGGAGTACTTTAAAGAGAATTTATTTTGTGGGCAGTGGAAGTGTTTGAGAAAGAAGTGGAGGTGCAGTAAGAGATGGAGGTCCACTGAGAGGTGGAAGTGCACAGAGAGATAGAAAGTGGAAGTAGAGGTAAAGGTACAGGTAGAGATGAAGACAGATGCAGAAGTAGTGCGATGGAGATCAAATCAAGAGGATCTGCTAAGTTTTGCATTTGTCACTGCACACACATGAGTTCGAACCCAGCCACTGCTTGAATTTTGAAAACATATCATCAGCAATGGCAGCCAAAGTCTTCTGGCATAAGAAGACACTCTCATTGTGCCAATGTTCTTGTCAAAAAGGGTAGAGCATCAGACAGAGGTTTTTGGTACTCTCTTGTCTCTGGGGTGGGAAAGTGCCCCTTCAAGGTGGAAGAATCTGCAGTGATCATTGACATGAGGATGCAGAACACAATGGAAACTACTACATTAAGAACACCTAATATGTATCCAAAGGAAATGTGGCCTGTGAGTGAACAAATGTTATGAGGATCTCTCCAATCACAAAAGATCCCGCACCATTCCTCCATTCAGATCTCTGGGCGGGGTTGGGACTGCCAAGGGTGAGGTGACCATGAGAAAAAGATGGAATAGTAAATGATGGGATAACATTCTATGAGTTGGAGCTTGGAATATAATAGCAAAGCTAGAAAATCTGAAAAGAGAAATGCAAAGTCTCTATCTAGATATAGTGGGGGTCACGGAAGTGAAATGGAAAGAAGATAAGGATTTCTGGTCAGGCGAATATAGGGTAATCTCAACAGCTGCAGAAAATGGTAAAATAGGAGTAAGATGCATTATGAATAGGAAAGTATGGCAGAGAGTGAGCTACTGTGAACAATTCAATGACAGAATCAGATTTTACAACAAACCAATGCTGACAAAAATGGTTCATGTAGACACATCAATGTTGCAAGCAGAAGATGTAGAGAGAAAGTGTACAAGGATATTGAACAGGTAATTTGGAATGTAAAAGGAGATGAAATCTAATAATCATGGGGGACTGGAATGTGGTTGTATGGGAAGGAATAGGAGAAAGTGTTACAGGAGAATATGGGCTTGGTATTAGGAATGAGAGAGGAGAAAGCCTAATTGACTTCTGCAATAAATGACAGATAGTAACAGTGAATATTCTGTTCACGAATCAATAGAGGAGGAGGTACACTTGAAAAACACTAGAAAGCATGAGATCATTCCAGCAGGATTACATGATCAGACAGAGATTCCAAAACTGGATATCAGATTGTAAAGAATATACAAGAGCAGACAGACTCAGATAACAATTTAGTAATGATGAGATGTGTTTCACTAATGTTGAGGATACAGCAACAAGGTATACCACGGTACCCATTTCAATTGAGGAGGAGTGTACACTTCTAAAAAGGGCAATCACAGATGTTGGACAGATAAATGTAGGTATAAGGAAGTTAACTGAAAAGAAACCTTCACTCACAGAAGAAATATTTCAAATGGTTGACAAAAGAAGGAAGTACAAAAATGTTCAGGGAAAGACAGGAAAACAGCAATATAAATCCCTTAGGAGTGAATTTCAGAAATCACAGGGGAAAACGGCAACCAAACAGCTATTCAGGTTGGTGTGTAAAATCTAAGAGACTGGAGATGTACCATCAGTCGTAAAAATATCATCCCCACAGTTCCAAAGATAGGATGAGCAGGTGTAAGGACTATCGCACAATCGGCTTAACTGCTCATCCATCCAGGCTGCTGACAAGAATAATATACAGAAGAATACAAAAGAAAATTGACGATATGTTAGATGCTGATCATTTTAGCATTAGGAAAGATAATGGCACCAGAGAGGCAGTTCTGGCATTGTGCTTGATAATGGAAGCAAGACTGAAGAAAAATCAAGGCACATTCATAGAATATGTCAACCTAGAAAAAGCATTTGACAGTGTAAAATAGAGCAAGATGTTAAAATTTCTGAGGAAAATAGGAGTAAGCTATAGGAAAAGATGTATAATATACAATATGACCAAGAACCAAGAGGGAACAATATGACTGGAAGACCAAGAACAAAGTGCTCAAATTAAAAAAGGGGTAAGACAGGTACGCGGATTTTGCCCCTACTGTTCAATCTATACAATAATGAAGCAATGATGGAAACAAAAGAAAGGTTGAAAAGTGGGATTAAAATCCAGGGTAAAAGTATAAGACTCACGGATGACATTACTATCCTCAGTGAAAGCGAAGATGAATTACAGGATTTGTTGAATGGAATGAAGAAACTTTGCATCAAAGTTGGTAAGCATGAAATAGACAACGTTAAGAGATTCTGATATCCTTTGTAGTGCAGCATATTACTTTAACGAAGTGACGTGTTGCACAAGCATTTCTCAAACCAAAGAATGATGATCACCTCTATAAAAAGTTTATTTTCATGATGAATTAGATAACTTGATGTTTGGATGTAACTTTTATTTATGTACATGTATTACAAGATGGGTGGATGCAATGTATATGTAAGCTGGGACAACAATAAATATTGCACCACATTTGTGGTACCTGCTCGCTGCAAACTCAGTGAAGAAAGGAACTTATGGAAAACAATGACAAGAAGAAGGGACAGGATGATACAAAATATGTTATGACATCAGGGAATAACCTCCATGGTGCTAGCACATTCCGGTCGTTGCCCGTAGAAACTACGAGCGCGCATTTATTGCCGTAACAGTCAGCGCTCGGAGATTCTCCGAGCGCCGCCTTCTCGATTATTATTTCAGGTTGCGGCGCATTATATCCGTGCAATGACATCTGGAGTTGAGTGTTTCGGTCTTGTAGTACATCGGACGACCGCTAGATGGTGTTCCTGCATCCTCTAAGCGCTATGTCACTCAAAAAAGGCGCCAAAACAATTCCCGCGCATTCACTCTTGCAGTGTGCTTATGTAGTTGTCTTTATCGCAAACGTTTGTCGTAAAATGGGGGACAGTTTGACTGAAGAGGAAATTCTGAGGCTGCTGGAAGAATCTGGATCTGAAATTGACGATGATGGATTTCAAACTGAAAATAGTTCTTCTGAAATAGATGGTAATTATAATGGTCAGTCATTGTGTTTACGAATCACAATTATAATCTCGGCAGTTTCACTGACTTATGTCATTTATTTCGAAGGTAACAACGAGTGGTCCGAAAATGAAAATGAGCCATCAGACGTACTACACTCCTGGAAATTGAAATAAGAACACCGTGAATTCATTGTCCCAGGAAGGGGAAACTTTATTGACACATTCCTGGGGTCAGATACATCACATGATCACACTGACAGAACCACAGGCACATAGACACAGGCAACAGAGCATGCACAATGTCGGCACTAGTACAGTGTATATCCACCTTTCGCAGCAATGCAGGCTGCTATTCTACCATGGAGACGATCGTAGAGATGCTGGATGTAGTCCTGTGGAACGGCTTGCCAAGCCATTTCCACCTGGCGCCTCGGTTGGACCAGCGTTCGTGCTGGACGTGCAGACCGCGTGAGACGACGCTTCATCCAGTCCTAAACATGCTCAATGGGGGACAGATCCGGAGATCTTGCTGGCCAGGGTAGTTGACTTACACCTTCTAGAGCACGTTGGGTGGCACGGGATACATGCGGACATGCATTGTCCTGTTGGAACAGCAAGTTCCCTTGCCGGTCTAAGAATGGTAGAACGATGGGTTCGATGACGGTTTGGATGTACCGTGCACTATCCAGTGTCCCCTCGACGATCACCAGTGGTGTACGGCCAGTGTAGGAGATCGCTCCCCACACCATGATGCCGGGTGTTGGCCCTGTGTGCCTCGGTCGTATGCAGTCCTGATTGTGGCGCTCACCTGCACGGTGCCAAACACGCATACGACCATCATTGGCACCAAGGCAGAAGCGACTCTCATCGCTGAAGACGACACGTCTCCATTCGTCCCTCCATTCACGCCTGTCGCGACACCACTGGAGGCGGGCTGCACCATGTTGGGGCGTGAGCGGAAGACGGCCTAACGGTGTGCGGGACCATAGCCCAGCTTCATGGAGACGGTTGCGAATGGTCCTCGCCGATATCCCAGGTGCAACAGTGTCCCTAATTCGCTGGGAAGTGGCGGTGCGGTCCCCTACGGCACTGCGTAGGATCCTACAGTCTTGGCGCGCATCCGTGCGTCGCTGCGGTCCGGTCCCAGGTCGACGGGCACGTGCACCTTCCGCCGACCACTGGCGACAACATCGATGTACTGTGGAGACCTCACGCCCCACGTGTTGAGCAATTCGGCAGTACGTCCACCCAGCCTCCCGCATGCCCACTATACGCCCTCGCTCAAAGGCCGTCAACTGCACATACGGTTCACGTCCACGCTGTCGCGGCATGCTACCAGTGTTAAAGACTGCGATGGAGCTCCGTATGCCACGGCAAACTGGCTGACACTGACGGCGGCGGTGCACAAATGCTGCGCAGCTAGCGCCATTCGACGGCCAACACCGCAGTTCCTGGTGTGTCCGCTGTGCCGTGCGTGTGATCATTGCTTGTACAGCCCTCTCGCAGTGTCCGGAGCAAGTATGGTGGGTCTGACACACCGGTGTCAATGTGTTCTTTTTTCCATTTCCACGAGTGTAGAAGAGTGTGAAGCTCCCATTCAAAAAGGCAGAGGCAGAATACAACAACAGCAGTCCCAAAACAACGTTGTTGAATGGGTAAATGACGATGTCCTACAACAATTACCACTCTTTGAAGGCGTAAGTAATGTCTTGGCACCTTTGACCGCCGAAAGCACTGAATTTGACTGTTGGAGCGTCTTTATTGACGCAAATGTCATCAAAAATATAAAGACAGAAACAAACCGCTACGCTGCAGCAACAATTTCCAAATTGCGGATGCAAAATAAAATAACTTCCAGGTCGCTTTGGGCCAATTGGTCTGCTGTGAAGCTACATGAGATGTATCAGTTTTTTGCTATAATTATTCACATGTGCCTTGTACACAAACCAAATATTACGCACTATTGGAGCAATGACCTAATGCTAGATTCCTCCTTACCTGCAAAAATCATGAAAAGAGACAGATTTAGGTCAATTTACTTTATGCTTCACGTAAATAACAACGACAATTATGTACGAAGGGGTCAACCAAACCATGATCCTATACACAAAATCCGACCTTTTTTTGATAACTTTGTACTGAAAAGCAAGAACAGTTTTTCTCCTGGCGAGAATCTCACAGTTGATGAAGGTTTATGTCCATTCAGAGGGAGAATTCGATTTCGAGTATATATCAAGAACAAACTGAGCAGGTATGGTATAAAATTTTTCATTCTAAGTGATTCAGCAACAGGATATGTTTTGAACTGTGAAGTGTACACCGGTGCACGTGAAAAAGACAACAGTGCAGATTCAGTGGTGCTACGTTTGTGCAACAGTTATCTACGTAAGGGTCATACATTGTACATGGACCGCTTTTATACTTCTGTAAAATTATTTGAAAAGTTGTTTGATGAGGGCACATCTGCTGTTGGCACAGTAATGAGAAACAGAAGAGGCCTACCACAGGAATTCAAACAGAATAAACTAAGAAGAGGTGAAATCGTATTCAAGAGAAAAAATTCCGTGCTAGCACTTCACTGGAAAGATACTAGGGATGTGTTTGCCCTTTCTACAAAACATAGAATGACAAGTAGTGTTACTAAGACAAAATCCAAGGCTGGAATGGTAGAAAAACTGAAGCCTGATCTCATACTTGATTATAATAAAAATAAAACTGGTGTTGATCATGGAGATCAGCTGGTGACCTACTATTATTTTCAACGACGAACAATGAAATGGTGGAAAAAGGTATTTTTTCATGTATTTATGATGTGCGTGGTCAATTCTTACATTCTGTACAAGAAACTTCGGCCTGTCTCTCAGAAACGAACCAGCTTGTTTACTTTTATGGTGAACCTGGGAAAACAAATACTGGAGAAATCCGGCGAAGTTTTCAATGAAAATGAAAAGCAGGGTTCAGCAGCAAACAGGCTAACAGCAAGGCATTTCCCCACTCACGTCCCATCGACAACAAGCAAGAAATATGCATCAAGATATTGCATTGTTTGCTCTGAGAAGGGCGCACGGAGTACTGGCAAACGAGTGAGAAGGGAGACGAGATGGTGGTGTGAAGAATGTAATGTAGGATTGTGTCTACCTGACTGTTTCAAGCAATATCACACAAAGACAAATTTTACTCAATGAAAAGAGTTGTAAAAATTCAATGAAATAATTTTGTACATTCATTTTATAATAAATTCTGATTTCTTGCAATTTCAAACTTTTTTTCTACCTCTGAATCATCTAATTTTCAAAATATAATAATTCTGTAAATATATGATATCTTACAAAAAACTTTAAACAAATGTTTAGATATAGGATGATAACACACACATCAGTTAAAAGGTTTTGCTTTCCTTCATTACCTTTTGGTCAGGAGCCATGTAAAAAAGGTGCAAAAGTCTACGACTTCTGAGGGATTGCAGTAGTATCTGTGGCCCGACTGCAATGTGCTAGAGGGAGTTACAAAAGTAAAAAACTGTAGGGGAAGACAGAGTTGGGAATACATCTAACAAATAACTGAGGACATAGGGTACAAGTGCTACTCTGAAATGAAGAGGTTAGTGCAGCAGAGGAATTCAAGGTGATCTGCATCGAACCAGACCTAAAAAAGAGGACAGCTGTTGACAATGAGCCAGTTTTGAAACATTCCAGTAGTTATGAAGGAAGATAGCAACTCGAAGAAGGAATGAAAAACCGTATAAATTCAAATGGTCAAAATACTGGAAGCTGTTCAAGTGTGACAAGATGGGGGAATACCTGCAAAGCTAATATGTGAAAGCCACAATATGGTTATATAAAAAAATAAAATAAAACTGCATGAGGCTTCTGAGAATTGCTATTAGAAGTATAAAATTGAAAAATATGTGCTTTGTAGGAAGCTTAAGGTGAGGTTATTGTTGTTGGGAGTGAGAGAAATAAGATGGTATGGACACAACAAAAGCAGGGGCAAAAATTAATCAGGAAGAAGAGCTTTAGAGTGATACAACCATGAGGCAGATGATTGACCAGAATGGGACTAAACAGCATACAAGAAAATTACTAAGTGGGACTAATAAAGATGAAATATAAACACCTACGTGAGACTGATAAAGATGAAGTAGAAAAGCAAAGAGAATGCTGCTGTCCTTTTGCTACTGTGAAAATTCATGGTTATTTCCACTACACCTTTTGCAAGTACTGTATTCTATTTAATGTACTTCATATTTTAAACTATTGAAACAAATATTTATTGTCTTTAATGATTTCTTCTATCAGATTCCATAAATGTTTCCAATTTTTCAGCGAAACTTAATCCAAAAATTTAAGTCTTAGTAGTGGATATCACTATTCATAAAAAGTGTCATATTCATATTTTCAAGTTCATGACCCTTCTTAAATGTAAATATATTTTTAAAAGTATGTTGTGAATAAAAGTTCAAAAATGGTTCAGATGGCTCTGAGCACTATGGGACTTAACTGCTGAGGTCATCAGTCCCCTAGAACATAGAACTACTTAAACCTAACTAACCTAAGGACATCACACACATCCATACCCAAGGCAGGATTCGAACCTGCGACCGTAGTGGTCGCGCGGTTCCAGACTGTAGCGCCTAGAACCGCTTGGCCACACTGGCCAGCTGAATAAAAGTCATTGACAATTTATGGAATTGCATCTTTTCAAAGTTTTTGTGATGATCATAGAGAACACCCCCGCCCCCCTCCTCCGCAGAGCACATTATAGAAAATGTGTTTGTAATGCTAAGATAGTGCTAAAAGATATTTTCAGGTTCTGGGCTCCACTTACACACCTGTATCAATTTAAAAAGTATGTTGTTAATGAAAGTTCAGATCCATATTCTGGAATAACATTTTTAAATTACACTGGTCTGGAGGAAAAATTGTTAAGAATATAAACAGACACAGGACCAAATCTGGGTGTCCCCCCCCTCCCCCCTTCCATCAAATTTACGTAGTACAGTTGCCTCTATAATCGACTAGTACACTCTTATTTTCAAAGTCTCTCTCATCATTACATTCATGTAATTATATGTCCACCATTTCACTTTAATGACATGCATTCTCAGTTACAAAATTACAACATAAGAAGAGTACCTTCAGCATTGAAAGAACTGCTAAGTCATGAAATTCAACCCAAATCTCAATTCCAAATTCATCTCAGTACTGTGTTTGTATTACACAGATGCTCAGCTGTTCGATATTACTCATAAAAAGAATCTAACATTGCTTCTATTGATTCTGGAGTATCAATGAATGAAAATGCTTAAATAATCAACAAGACATTACTTGGATGGATCATGTACAGAGTAAGTACTATTTATTTACTATTCAATCAATTACACAACTATAGTTATTAGGAATGACAAGAAAAAATAACTTACCTGGATTCCACGCTTTTCTAAGTGGTTAAAAAGAATGCGTCTCATGAGAAGCAAGTCCATACTTCGCACAAAGAAAGTGTGGAGAGGTAAATATGAGGTATTATTGATTCTTTTCCTGAAATGCAACCAACATTATTAGGTGTTCTAACATAGTATGGGTAAATAACTTACATTACACATGTTGCATACACATTTTTGGACTGCCATTATTTATATTTTCTGCATGAGATAAAATGTAAGTAAACATATAACTCAGGTATGGTTCTTATGTTTACCCATGTACTTGAAGCACATCATCTGTGTTTTGCATTTGTAGCAATCACATAACTTGTGCGTGAAGATACTGAGACATTCATAATGTATACAACACTCAAAAAAGTTAATACCATTTATATAAAATGCTGCTATACTATGGAGCAGTGGTGTGGTTGTATGTTGAAGAACATCCAAATCATGCCAAACAATCACAATCTATCTTTGGAAACATTGTTAAAAAAAGTTCTGGAAACTGGAGGTGTGGAGAATAAAATGTGCCAAGAAAAAAGAGGAGCAACTGATGAAAGAAATGGAACTAACATTTTAGCATAAGTAACACATAATGCAAATGTCACTAAGAGCCATCTCCGAAGTGTGAGAAGGATCAACTAAATGAGTGTTCTGTGAACACTACATTCCATCACATTTCATGCTCTTCATTTAAAAGCACAAAATCAGATACATTTACTTAACATGTAATAACTAATTTTAGATAATGGCAAGAAATTGGTTATAAAATACATTACCTGATCAACCTTAAATAAACAGCAGGTAGAAAAATTTCAAGATGTGTCTCTTTAATGGGCACAAATGGCAAGAGTCCAGTGTACAGCAGCAATACTAGCAGCAAAACCTGTTTCATTGAGAACAGGAGATTGACTCGTGGATTCTGTTGAAATTTAAAACACTGTTACTGACAAATAAAGTATATTACAACAAATACAACAGGAAAGTTACTGTCAATATCAACATATTACTTCCAAAAATGTCCATAAGTAAATATTAGCAACTTCTAACCTTGGAAAACATATAGTTGTGAACATTACAAGTTATGTATAGTTACAAGATGCTTCTTAACAGTCGACACTGGCTAGAAACAGAAATGAGTGTTACAGCTGGATAACAAGTGCAAACAAAGAAAACCAACCTGTGTAGCACAGAAAAGTTATAGCACTGAATATATTGTAAATAACATGAAGCAGAATGAGCTGTAATAATGAATAGATAACACACACACACACACACACACACACACACACACAGCTGTTACCACAATCACTATTAACAATCATTACAGTAATCACGGAAACATTAAAAATCCTATGTTTTTACAAAATTGAAAAAAATATACTGAAAATAATAGGGCAGTTCTAGATCCCACATTTGACAGATGAAGAGCAGAAGATTTTAGTGTCTGTTTTTTGGAGTATGCAGATCTTTTCCAAGAACATTCAAATTTATCTGTCCTCATCTGGTTCAGCATCGTATACATACTGGAAATGCAGCACAGATCACTCAGAGACCTTACATAATACCATTCAGTGAGAGAAGGCTGATAGAAGAAATTGTTAAAGAACAACTGGAAGCGAGAATTATCAAACCAAGAGACCCTGCAGATCAACCACGGTGTTCATCAGTTGTCATTGTTAAGAAGAAATCTTGCTCCGGAGAACCACAGTTCCATTTTTGCTTGTTTTATTTTGCTCTGAATTCAGTAACCACACCTGACATTTACTCCTTACCGAACCTGATAGAAACCCTGAATTACTTGCACAGACGTTGAATTTTTTCAGTTTATGATCTAACAAGTGGATATCATCAACTGACAGTGCGTCCAGATGATCTAGCGAAAACTCCATTTGTTACAACTACAAGAGTGTATAAATACTTGTGTTTGCCATTTGGACTCCACAATGCACCAGCCACCTTTCAACACCTGATGGATTCCGTTTTACCACACCAACACAATCTCTTGTATACCTCGATGACTTAATAATTTTTGGTGAAAACATGAAGCAGCATACTAAGAGACTTCAAGCAGTTTTCAAGCATATAAGAAGCACACATCTGTCCTTGTCAATAGATAAATGTCACTTAGCATAAAATCAAGTTAACTACCTTGGACATTTTATAACTAGTGAAGCCATCTGTCCTAATCCAAAATTAATTGAAGCTGTCAAGAATTTTCTGGAACCACATAATTTAAAGAAGTTACAATCATTCTTGGGATTGGCAAATTTCTATAGGTGTTTCATAGCCGGTTATGCAAATATAGCACACCCAATGACACAGCTGCTGAAAAAGCGAACTACATTCAGTTGTTCAACAGAATGCATGAAGTGAGTGGAAGCACTTAAAACTGCCTTAACAACAGCTCCAATGTTAGCCTATCCCAATTTCATGATGCCCTTCAGTCTTTCAACAGATGGTTCTTCAAATTTTGATGTCTGTGCTATTTTGTCTCAAGAAATTGATGGCCATGAATACCGAATATCATTTGCTTCCAGACAATTAAACAAAGCAGAATGTAATTATACAACAACAGAAAAGTAGCTTTGTGCTTTGGTTTATGGTACAACACATAACAGATTAACAGATGTTTTTTGACAGGAAGAGAATTCACAGTGATTACAGACCATGCCACACTTAAATGGCTATTGAGCTTAAAGAACTCAAGTTCCGGACGAACAAGGTGAGCTTTGAGACTGGGTGAGTTTCAGTTTAAAGTTATCATTGTAAATGCTGACATGGTGACCTAAAGGTACATGTTTGTGTTACAATAAGTCACAAGGAAGAGTTAAAAGAAGCTCAGGAGGAGGATCCACAATACAAAATATGAAAAAATAATCAATGTTTTGTCTAAATAGATGGAGTGCTGTACAAGATCACTAGCAAAAGGAAACCACCTACTTATTCTGGAAAGCATGAGAGAGCAAATAATGATGGAGCAACATGATTCTTTATTATCTGGACGCTGCGGCAAGAAAGCAACAAACATTAAAATAGCTGATGTATATTGGTGGCCAAGGCATAAAGCTGACATTACTGAGTTTGTTTCACAATTTGTTCCTGCAACAGATGCAATAATTTGGGAAAAACTAAGGCATTGTTACTATGACTGCCAGAGACTAGTTAACCATTTGAAAGAGTTGGACTTGATGTCGTTGGACCTTTGTCTAAGACTAAAGATGGGAATAAATACATATGTTAGATCATTTCTCCTGAAATCTTCTCAAGATACCAATACCTGATCAGAGTGCTGAGACTGTGGCTAAGGTTTTTGTAAAAGAGTGGATTTTAAAATTTGGATCACCATTAAGCATAATTAGTGTCCAAGGATCAAATTTCATGAGGTAATTGCTTGAACAGATTTGTAAGCTAATACAAATAACGCAACTAAGAACTACGTTGGCACACCCAGAAGGAAATGGACATGTTAAATGAGTTCACAGGACAATCATTAAGATGGTAGCCACTACATAAGTAGCAAGCATGACATTTGGGATGTGTGTCTTCCATATGTCGTGAGTGCTTACATGCAAAAATGCACTCATCAAATAGCCTAAGCCCGTACGAAATTGTGTATGGAAGAAGAATGCATTCATTCTTGGACTTTGCATGATTGACTGCTGGAATCACCAATGTGTACGTAAAGGAATTAGCATGCAAGCTAAAGGAGGCATGGAAGGCAGTAAATGGCAGAATCATCAATCTTTTCTGCAGCAAGTAAAACAACACGATCACGAAGCAGTTGCACAACAGTACAGAGTCGGAGATCTTATCTACCTGAGCAACGTGGTGTTAAAGAAGAGTCAGGTTAAAAAGTTTAATAAGTTTTGGAAAGGATAACTGATCTTGGAGGTGCTGTTGCCAGTCACTCTTAAGCTCCAACTGCCTTTTCATTCAATAGTCGTTCATATCAATTATGCAAAGCCATTTCTAGGTAGACTTCCTGTAGCACTGTGAGAGGACGGTGAGGACTGACCTAGGGGCCAACAAGCTGTTCCTAAATGCAGGACATGAGCAGCGCAAGGTTGCAGTCGAGACTTTGAGGACAAGCCGTCGCTAAGCACTGAGTGATCCAATCCCAGACATCCCTGCAATCTTTGTAGAGAAGTGTAGTGTGAATGAGTGTAAAACTTGTGTTTTATTTCTCAACCATGTACATATACAAATGTGTTGTACAAATATAGAGTGCAGCTGTTACATAAAATGCACAAGTTTAACAAAATCTTCTTCCACAGGTTACCACACAAGACACATTCGTATTCTATTCATTGTGTAACCCTAGTGTTTAGAAATAATTAACCATGTTTACCACAATTCTAATTTTTACTATGACAATGTGTTCCGTTAATGCTATAGAAATAGTACCACAGACAACAGGTGTTTTGTTTGAATCACGATCAGACATGGTAGTTCCAACAAATAATGCTAAGATTGTATAACTTGAGTGAGATTCAACAACAATTCAGTTCTGTTAAGAAGCAAATTAATTTGATTCGTTCAGTCAAAGATAATGACACTGTTTTGGAAATGGGAATGTCTTGGTATAACAGTTGGAAAACTGGCAGAATGCAGGTAGAGTCTACATTTTCTAATTATGAAAAAGAGATTAACCTTTTACCACACAATATCTTGATTAGGTGCAAATGTGCCTGGTTTGATTTTTGAGGAAGTGTCCTTCATACTGTATTTGGCACTTTAACAAGCCAAGATTTACTGGACATTAAAGACAAAATTGTAGCTCTTGGACAACAGCCTAGTATGAATTCAATTAACCTGTCCAATTAAATAAGAATAACGACTTCCTGACACTTAAATCTATACTCGATGTTAACAAATTTCTCTTCTTCAGAAACGCTTTCCTTGTCATTACCAGTCTACGTTTTATATCTTCTCTACTTCGACCATCATCAGTTATTTTGCTCCCCAAATAGCAAAACTCCTTTACTACTTTAAGTATCTCATTTCATAATCTAATTCCCTCAACATCACCCGACTTAATTCAACTACATTCCATTATCCTCGTTTTGCTTTGGTTGATGTTCATCTTATATCCTCCTTTCAAGACAATGTCCATCCCATTCAACTGTTCTTCCAAGTGTTTTGCTGTCTCTGACAGAGTTACAATGTCATTGGCGAACCTCAGAGTTTTTATTTCTTCTCCATGGATTTTAATACCTATTCCAAATTTTTCTTTTGTTTCCTTTACTGCTTGCTCAGTATACAGATTGAATAACATTGGGGATAGGCTACAACCCTCTCTCACTCCCTTCCCAACCACTGCTTCCCATTCATGCCCCTCAACTCTTATAACTGCCATCTGGTTTCTGTACGTAGAACATATCAAGCACAAAACGTATTTTCACAAATGTGATTAAGTTCAAAAGTCAAAGAGTAAATTGCTTTTTCAAAGGGTAACCTTTTTTCTCTAAGTCGCATAATATTCTCCAGATCAATAAATATCTTGTACTAAACACTTTCTAAAGTAACTTAAGGTGCTATATGAAGTCACATAGGAGGTATGAGACCATTGTGTTAAGTCGAATCTTTATCCACTGTTGAGTGGGTCACTAAAATAACTATTCACTTTGCTGTTCAGAAATGATTTATTGAAGTGTTTTTGACCATCAGCAATATTCAAAATAAGAACATGTATCACCCATCAGTATCAGGTTTGTATTGACAGATTTATAGATTTGTCTAACTATGGACACTAGCACACCTCATGCACATGACTGCCAACATTGGCAGCTCAAACCAAATGCCTTTCTGGCCTGAGCTGCTGGTGTTGGCAGTCATGTGTGCATGAAGTGTGCTTGCTTGTGTATATGAATGGTGTGTGTTTCTCTTTTGCTGATAAATGCTGTGGCCAAAAGCTTTGTGGAAGTGTGTTTTTAATTGTGCCTGTCTGCAAATTAACATGGCATCTTTACAGTAGGTAGCAATTTATCTTTTCCTAAGTTGTTTATAGGTTTGTCTTTCAGTTTAATTTATTTTGTTGCCACACCATAATATTATACTGATATTTTTTGTCTATTCTGTGGGAATTGTTGTTCTTGAAGTGATCACACGCCTGTGGACATTTCTGTGCTGTATCTTTTTATATAACCTTGTTGTTGTTGTTGTGGTCTTCAGTCCTGAGACTGGTTTGATGCAGCTCTCCATGCCAATCTATTCTGTGCAAGCTTTTTCATCTCCCAGTACCTACTGCAACTACATCCTTCTGAATCTGCTTAGTGTATTCATCTCTTGGTCTCCCTCTACGATTTTTACCCTCCACGCTGCCCTCCAATACTAAATTGGTGATCCCTTGATGCCTCAGAACATGTCCTACCAACCGATCCCTTCTTCTGGTCAAGTTGTGCCACAAACTTCTCTTCTCCCCAATCCTATTCAATACTTCCTCATTAGTTATGTGATCTACCCATCTAATCTTCAGCATTCTTCTGTAGCACCACATTTCGAAAGCTTCTATTCTCTTCTTGTCCAAACTATTTATCGTCCATGTTTCACTTCCATACATGGCTACACTCCATACGAATACTTTCAGAAATGACTTCCTGACACTTAAATCAATACTGGATGTTAACAAATTTCTCTTCTTCAGAAACGCTTTCCTTGCCATTGCCAGCCTACATTTTATATCCTCTCTACTTCGACCATCATCAGTTATTTTGCTCCCCAAATAGCAAAACTCCTTTACCACTTTAAGTGCCTCATTTCCTAATCTAATTCCCTCAGCATCACCCGACTTAATTAGACTACATTCCATTATCCTTGTTTTGCTTTTGTTGATGTTCATCTTATATCCTCCTTTCAAGACACTGTCCATTCCATTCAACTGCTCTTCCAAGTCCTTTGCTGTCTCTGACAGAATTACAATGTCATCGGCGAACCTCAAAGTTTTTATTTCTTCTCCATGAATTTTAGTACCTACCCCGAATTTTTCTTTTGTTTCCTTTACTGCTTGCTCAATATACAGATTGAACAACATCGGGGAGAGGCTACAACCCTGTCTTACTCCCTTCCCAACCACTGCTTCCCTTTCGTGTCCCTCGACTCTTATAACTGCCATCTGGTTTCTGTACAAATTGTAAATAGCCTTTCGCTCCCTGTATTTTACCCCTGCCACCTTCAGAATTTGAAAGAAAGTATTCCAGTCAACATTGTCAAAAGCTTTCTCTAGGTCTACAAATGCTAGAAACGTAGGTTTGCCTTTCCTTAATCTTTCTTCTAAGATAAGTCGTAAGGTCAGTATTGCCTCACGTGTTCCAGTGTTTCTACGGAATCCAAACTGATCTTCCCCGAGGTTGGCTTCTACTAGTTTTTCCATTCGTCTGTAAAGAATTCGTGTTAGTATTTTGCAGCTGTGACTTATTAAGCTGATAGTTCGGTAATTTTCACATCTGTCAACACCTGCTTTCTTTGGGATTGGAATTATTATATTCTTCTTGAAGTCTGAGGGTATTTCGCCTGTTTCATACATCTTGCTCACCAGATGGTAGAGTTTTGTCAGGACTGGCCCTCCCACGGCCGTCAGTAGTTCCAATGGAATATTGTCTACTCCGGGGGCCTTGTTTCGACTCAGGTCTTTCAGTGCTCTGTCAAACTCTTCACGCAGTATCGTATCTCCCATTTCATCTTCATCTACATCCTCTTCCATTTCCATAATATTGTCCTCAAGTACATTGCCCTTGTATAGACCCTCTATATACTCCTTCCACCTTTCTGCTTTCCCTTCTTTGCTTAGAACTGGGTTTCCATCTGAGCTCTTAATATTCATACAAGTCGTTCTCTTATCTCCAAAGGTATCTTTAATTTTCCTGTAGGCGGTATCTATCTTACCCCTAGTGAGATAGGCCTCTACATCCTTACATTTGTCCTCTAGCCATCCCTGCTTAGCCATTTTGCACTTCCTGTCGATCTCATTTTTGAGATGTTTGTATTCCTTTTTGCCTGTTTCACTTACTGCATTTTTATATTTTCTCCTTTCATCAATTAAATTCAATATTTCTTCTGTTACCCAAGGATTTCTACTAGCCCTCGTCTTTTTACCTACTTGATCCTCTGCTGCCTTCACTACTTCATCCCTCAAGGCTACCCATTCTTCTTCTACTGTATTTATTTCCCCCATTCCTGTCAATTGCTCCCTTATGCTCTCCCTGAATCTCTGTACAACCTCTGGTTCTTTTAGTTTATCCAGGTCCCATCTCCTTAAATTCCCACCTTTTTGCAGTTGCTTCAGTTTTAATCTACAGGTCATAACCAATAGATTGTGGTCAGAGTCCACATCTGCCCCTGGAAATGTCTTACAATTTAAAACCTGGTTCCTAAATCTCTTTCTTACCATTATATAATCTATCTGATACCTTTTAGTATCTCCAGGGTTCTTCCATGTATACAACCTTCTTTTATGATTCTTAAACCAAGTGTTAGCTATGATTAAGTTATGCTCTGTGCAAAATTCTACCAGGCGGCTTCCTCTTTCATTTCTGTCCCCCAATCCATATTCATCTACCATGTTTCCTTCTCTCCCTTTTCCTACACTCGAATTCCAGTCACCCATGACTATTAAATTTTCGTCTCCCTTCACAATCTGAATAATTTCTTTTATTTCATCATACATTTCTTCAATTTCTTCGTCATCTGCAGAGCTAGTTGGCATATAAACTTGTACTACTGTAATAGGTGTGGGCTTCGTATCTATCTTGGCCACAATAATGCGTTCACTATGCTGTTTGTAGTAGCTTACCCGCATTCCTATTTTCCTATTCATTATTAAACCTACTCCTGCATTACCCCTATTTGATTTTGTGTTTATAACCCTGTAGTCACCTGACCAGAAGTCTTGTTCCTCCTGCCACCGAACTTCACTAATTCCCACTATATCTAACTTCAACCTATCCATTTCCCTTTTTAAATTTTCTAACCTACCTGCCCGATTAAGGGATCTGACATTCCACGCTCCGATCCGTAGAACGCCAGTTTTCTTTCTCCTGATAACGACATCCTCTTGAGTAGTCCCCGCCCGGAGATCCGAATGGGGGACTATTTTACCTCCGGAATATTTTACCCAAGAGGACGCCATCATCGTGTAATCATACAGTAAAGCTGCATGCCCTCGGGAAAAATTACGGCCGTAGTTTCCCCTTGCTTTCAGCCGTTCGCAGTACCAGCACAGCAAGGCCGTTTTGGTTAATGTTACAAGGCCAGATCAGTCAATCATCCAGACTGTTGCCCTTGCAACTACTGAAAAGGCTGCTGCCCCTCTTCAGGAACCACACGTTTGTCTGGCCTCTCAACAGATACCCCTCCATTGTGGTTGCACCTACGGTACGGCTATCTGTATTGCTGAGGCACGCAAGCCTCCCCACCAACGGCAAGGTCCATGGTTCATGGGGGGGGGTTATATATAACCTTAGCAGATCTTTTCTTTCATTTGTTTGTCTGTTGCTTCAGCCTATTCATTTCTTGGTTTTGTTCCATGTGATATATTGCGCAAATGTTGCCTAACATTGGTCAGATCCATTTAGTTTTCAATAAATAATGTACTTTGCTTAGGAGTGCTGTGAAAGTCCTCTAAAGATAAAAGTAGTTACCTGAGACACAATGTGTTTGCTTCAAAAGTTTTTGAGCTTAGACACTTATGGCTGAAAAATCCAGAAACATTTTATTCTAAAATAGCAGGACATTCATGTTCCACTATCTTTTGCCAAATCTTGCTCTTTATTTCATTATTAATTTTGACCCCCGACTGCAATTTTTCGGTACCACTAGAAAAATCTGTCTTCGTAACTGCGACATTTGAAACTGTATGACATCAATTTTACTTATGCTCAACACTTCAGCAACTTTCTTTCCTCGCAGCAATATAACATCTTTGGTGCTCATGTTCAGTATTGTTATTGGGACTCTAGCTACATTCTGCCTCACCACTATAGCTACTCTAATGCTTCTGGCAACATAACAACACATTTTGTCCAGTAACTCAAATTCATCCGACCACTCGGTCAATAACAAAGTTCCTTCTTTGCATCGGGGTGACTTGACTTCGACATAGATTGTTTTCCCTGTTCCCTGGAAATTTTGCTGAGGCTGATCAATCTGTACATCAACTTGGAGGCGGTTGGGTTGATCGATCCCACGATGTCAGTGTTGCTGCTCCTTCGAGTATGATCTGAAGAATGATTTCCTAGGTCATAGTTTTCACGGCCTAGTTTGATCCTTCTATCTGTGACAAATACCTCTTCCCCCTTAGTGAACAAGAAATCAAATCCAAGTACACTGTCGTATGCATTTCATTATTTGTAACTACTTGCATCCTAGCCATGTATTTTTCTATGCTTGTTCATAATTCTATGTCATCCTCTCTGTGGTTATGTAAATTCCCATCATTTAACCAACATATCTTTAGCTGTGGATGTCTTAACATACCCGTTTTGTCAATATAACACCACATCAATGAGGTCTGCACTCCTATGTCAATAAGTTGCTTGATCTGTCATCCACGATATACAGCCCCTATCACAAAGTCACTATCGATCTGATTTTCGGTGAAGCTGACAGGAATCACTATCTTGGACAGGGGGTGGACAATGTGATGGCCCATATGACCCCGCACTCATTTAACGTTCTGCCAAGTTGTCAGTTGCTCGGATTACCCTTTCTTTTAATGTGGCAATCTTTCACTATGTGGCCCTGTATCCCACATTTGTTACAAAGTCAGTTATCCTTACAGCCTTTAGCTTTATGACCAGACTTTTGACATCTGGCTCTACATTTCTGTTGAATAAGCGATGCTCTTCTTTTCGTACATCATTTGGCTGTCTTAATGCATCCACAAAGCTAACAGCTGCGTCTACTGCTTCCTGAAAAGTCTTACATAGTGCAAATCTGACAGCTTTGCTTACTTCCTTGCCATACAACCCACAAACGAATGTATCTAAAGCTCTCTGATTGGCTTTGAACAACTGAATGCGACTCTCATTCTCGTCTTCGAGCAGCTCATATTTTTGAGTGTTAGTGTTTTGAATTCGGTCAGAAAACTGATCAATACATTTGTCCTGTCACATCTGCAGACTATGGAGTAGCTTCCTGTAGAATCTGATAGCATTTTTGTGTTTGAATCTCTGAACAACTGTCGCTTTGAATTCATTGTAATCTTCTGATTTCACACAAGTGGGCTCCGCATTGATGAAATCTTGTGCAGCTTCTTGAATTCTGACTTTAGCAACTGCTAATTTATCTGAATCAGTCCATGAACCCAACAAGGCAGCTCCTTCAAGTTTACAGAAGAATACTTTTACTCCTTCCTCAGGTTTACCACTAAACACTGGTACTGATGGCAATAATGAGAAATTTTTTATCAGGCCAGCACTGCAAGAGCTATCATTTGACAAGTCATGTGAAGGGCTGTGCCACAAAATCATTCTCTTATGGCAAAAGTTTTACGAATCCATCACTGCCTTTTGTATTGGAGTCAAATTTGAGTAGAGTAACCTGAATTCCAGCATTGGATGACTCCTTGTTGTCGAATGACATCCACGATGCTGCTGCTGCTTCACCACGGAAATATGCCAGGAACTCAGAAATTCTCACACATCGCTGCACCTTCTCAGGGCTGCAGGATTTCCATAAATGTTCCCCATGCTAACACCACTTTCATTAGGTGTTAATGAGGTTTGTATCCTCGACTGAGGGTCTCCCTTGGTATTTGTCAGGATTATTGTGAGCCTTTGGTTCATGGGGTACAGAAATAAGTGAACTACAAGTTATTAGCCACCACCACTTTATTTCTAAGAAGACATCTATAATGACATGCTCGCTATGCCGACTGGTCATAACTGTGTCTGATGTTCTACAATGAACAAATACAGATCTGTCAATACTTCATTGCGTGTCAAAAAAGACATAGTTCTGTGTCAGAACCATATGTGTTGGAAACTGTTCTGCCTGGAGCCAGCAATGTGACGCTACTACTGTGTGTTTGAGGCACTCTGTGGCTGCATCCAAGCCTGTGACCCTTACAGTGTTACGGAAATACACAGTGTACACTGCTTAACAACAACATGGCTCACAGTTGCCTCCCCGTTTGACTGGTCCATGTTACTTGGTGTTCCTGTGAGATGTCCCACCACTGTTCTTGGAGACTGTATCCCTTGTTGTTCGCGAAAGGGTGTGTTTTCAACACAATGGAGCACCAGCCCACTCCGATATTAATGTCCACAAACACGTGAGCAACACACAACCTCATCGCTGGATTGGATGGGGAGGCCCTGTCCCATGGCCAGCATGAAAGCTGCCTGTCTCCTACTCGAGCAGACACCAAGGATCTTTGAGAGAGTGTAGCAGAACTTCATTAGCCTTTGACATTTATGCGTTGACATTGCTGGTCATCATTTTGAACAGTTACTATGAGCTACATTGTTGTCATGGGGTGTTTGATACCTATGTCCATAACACAATAAATACCAGTTTCTGACAGTTGGTTTCCTATTTAAATATAATTGATTGTGAACCCACTATTATCTTTTTCAATTTGATGCTAAAGGTTTGAGACATCCTGTTTAAAACAACCTTAACTCTCAAGTGTTCGTATTAGTAGCTTATAATCCATTACTTCACTGAAAAGCATTATCTCGAAGGGACGTTAATACCAAAACAGCATCAGTTCACAGCAATTGTAGGGCTTGGCACACAAAGCCCAAAATTACATAACTTAAGAACTTTCACACATTTTCCCCCAAAAACTGTGTAGAGGAAGGTGTTTATCAACAAGTTACTTTTATTCCATCATATGATTCCTATAAGTGCTGTGACAAGCAATATTTTGAGTTCTTCCAGTGACATGAGTGTCCACAAAATATTCTAGCTAGCTTCCTTGTCATAAAACTACTACTTTACCTTTGAGTATAGTATACTTTGTGTAACTTTGTGCTACTGTACATTTTCTCATTCATGAAGAGCAGTCACACTTTGCACCATTTTACTACAGCAGCTGATGCATGAAGATGCAGCAGACCGCAGTGTTCCCAATCGTTTAGCAGATGAGCCATGCCTGCCAAAGGTCGGTCAACCTTTACATGCCACACTAGTATGACAAAATTGTTGACAATTGATACATCATGCAGGATTGCCTATATTTGGATAAACATTGAGGGTTATAAACTTGATGTAATGTTCTGGTAATTTTGGTGGATTAGAGTAGTTATGAAAGCAGTAGTCTTTTCTAATTCTCCGTTTATCTTCTTCACAACATTTCTCAGTTCAAAAACACCAACTTCTCCTCATGCCCGCCTGTAGCAGCTCTTTTGTACCAAGTTGCATAATAGCTTGGCAGCTGTCAATGGCTTTGCTAGAACTTAACGCAGTGTACACTTCAGTGATGGCACATTCTCCTCAAGCTTTTATGTATTTAAGCACTAAGTCACTTGGATAGCTCTCATTATTTATATTATATGTTATGTACACAAATACTTGATTAAAAAGGAGACACTCCAGTGGTTCATGAATGTAAAAGAAGAAGAAGAAGAAAGGCGAGGTTTGTGAACGGTTCAGTTGTATCTTTTAACAATCATAAATGCAAGGTTAGGCACAGATTGTTGTCTATTACTACAATTTACCACTCCAGCTTGTTTATTCTGTAGGGTGTGATTACTCGCCAGCAGGCACCTGAACTGCTGGAAGCATTTCAGTTAGAAACTGTACACCCCACAAAATTCACATGAGTATTTGGAGGAATAGTGTGCCTATGTAGGTAAGTGGTCAACATGCCTGGCTGCTGTGCAGGGGAAAGAGGTCCCATTCCTTGTACTGCTATAGATTTTTTGTTGGTGGGAAGATTGAAATGGAGTGCACTCATCTTCATGATGCCAACTGAGGGTGTACTTGAGTGAGAAGTAGCTGGTACAAGGTCTGGGACAATGACAATGGTCAGGAGAGCAGCATGTTGCCTCTGTCGCCCCCTCCATTCTCCCATACTGATTCTTAATTACGTCACTGCCAGAGGATGACACAGTGGCTAATCCCGGTACTGATTGGCCTGCTAGGATGATTAGCAGTTCTGGTATCTGGGGGATTCAAGGTCAATCCAAAAAGAGTTCCACATTATCTGTACAAACCTAATACGATTGTTGTAGGTGCACCAGAGGTTACCCACAAACAACTATTTAGCTTCAACAACCACCCATACCATCAGCACAAAGCACACTTTGGAGATGAGTTTTTTAAGTTGAGAACAATCATAGGTAGTTAAGCCAGAACCCTGTGACACACAATGTTTTGCCAGTGTACTGCATTGCAGTCACTGAATCATGCCATGACACTACAATTACAGTGCACACTAAATCTCAGCCCAGAAACTTCAGGTTCACTAAACTCGTATCCATCCAAAACTAGCTCACATCCCTCAGCTGCCCTCAGCTTGGCTAAAATAATGGCAAAAATGTGATGATTACTAGGCTCTCTGGAACAACTGTGGAAAAATTACAAAATGAAGGAAAACTTAATTTCTTAGAGACATGCATTAGTTTCAATTATTAGAATGCAAAAAATACTTCCTTCTTCAAAGAGATCATACTGTAATTCATCATTATTTGCCAACAATGAGTACTTTTCATTTCTGTATATAACATAAAATTAATTAAAAACCAATATTCAAGTGAGGCTGACAGGTATGATATCCCAATCCATTTAGACACCTGAGTGGAGGACAAAATCATACTTTGAAGCAAAGATAAAGTATAAGTGTACCCATGTACAATGATGTTTACATCCTTTCCCTCTAAACTACAAAAGACAGTATAACAAACACCAGCAGAAAAAAGAAAATGAAAAAATTATAGTTTGGTGATCCAGGGCATCATAAGAAAAGCTGAACAAGAAATATAAAAAGAATTGTTAGAAAAGAGGATTGTTCTGCTCCTTCCCAAATAAATATGACAAAGATCTAACCAGAAGAATTACATTGCTATCTTGTATGGGAAATGTTCTAAGAGAAACAGCCAACACCATGCAAGAGCCCTGTCCCACAAACACCTTCATTCAAAACTTATTGTACTCAACCTTTAATTCTGGCAAAACTAAGTCCTGTGCTTCACTGATCTTTGCAGGGGTCTTCTGTATTGACTTGACAATGCAGTAGATGTGGTAACCAATGCTGGAAATAATGATTGCAAAGTGATATATACATCACAGTCTCACACAACACAATAATTTATATCTCTGTTAGCTTGCCACTGCTTCAATCACTTAGTGCAGGAAACTATTTATTATACTGGTGTTGATGCTCCCAAATACATCTTTACTTTTTAATTACTGTGCAAAACTACTTCTGCAAGCTGGAAACTATACTTTTCAACCTATTTTCTGAAGTTCTAGGATACATTAACTTAAAATTCTGCCTTCTCAATAGTATGACACAGATAAAATACCAACTCACTCTTCTGTCTTAAATCAAAACCATCCAGAAAGCATCTACATCTACACATATACTCCACAACCCACCGTATGGCCTGTTTATGGATGATACACTAGAGCAATGACTGCAAATGTCTAATGCATTTTGTAAATCAAATTAGTTAATAAGAAGTGAAAAGTACCAACATGATCATATCACTGAAATTTTATCAAACAGATAACGCAACAGTTTATTTACTTCGGATACATTTTCAGAAAAAAAAAAGACAAGAAGAAAGCCTGGGTAATTTGAACAAAACCTATGTTTTGCAAGAAGTGATTGTATAATATTAGATACATTACAGCTCATAATCAGAAAATGTTTTGTCTGATCTCCATTTTAAAATTCAGAGTTATAGTAATTAATTTAAATTTCTTGTCTATGACCCATATCAACAGGCTTTTATCTCCGTTGACAATATAGATAAATATTTTAATTTATCACATGAATTTGTTAATGCAATTTTAACAAAAAAAAAAAAAAAAAAAAAAAAAAAAAAAAAAAAAAAAAAAAAAAAATCGAAGCGTTGCCTCTTAAAACTGTTTGATTGCTTGACCTTCAATACATATACCTTTTCCACTTGGATGCATCCAAACTTAAAATGAGTGGGATATCAACTTTCTAAACAGCATGGATCTTCAAGTAACTCATCACTACAAATTTTCAAAAAGGAAGAACTGATTAATTACTGCATATTCATACAGTGCGGGCTTTCATGGTAATAAGGCTGGGACAGCCAGAGGTAGTGGTCAAGCAAGCAAGTGGTGTGCTTGCTTGTGTGAATGCGTGAGAGTTTTCCTTTCCGAAGAAGGCTTTGGCCAAAACTTCAATGTGCTTGTCTTTGTTGTGCCTTTCCGTAACTGAACATGTCATCTTTATGATGAGTAGCAATAGATCCTTTTCATAATATTGTTGATATTACAATATGGGCTTTTTCACTGTTCTGGGACTTTTCCACTGTTCTGCTACACAATTTTATTTTTGATTATGGTCATCTTACAACCTCTCTTCAAGACACTATCAGTCCCATTCAAAAGCCCTTCAAATTCCTTTGTCATCTCCGACAGAATTAAAATGTAATGGAAATATCACAAAAATTTTTATTCTCTTCCCTTTACAAATTTCTCCTTAGTTTCCTTCACAGCTTGATCAACGTACAGATTGAATAACACTGAGGATA
Source organism: Schistocerca piceifrons (assembly GCF_021461385.2). NCBI lineage: Eukaryota > Metazoa > Arthropoda > Insecta > Orthoptera > Acrididae > Schistocerca > Schistocerca piceifrons. The sequence goes on from NC_060138.1 coordinate 279,851,907, forward strand.
GCCCACAGCCCTGTCTCACTTCCTTCTCAACTATGGTTTCCCTTTTATGTGTTTCAGCTCTGCAGTCTGGTTGTTGCACAAGTTGTAAATATTCTTTTGCTCTCTGAATTTATCCTTGGTATCTCCAGAATTACAAAGAGACTAGTGCAGTCAACATTGTCAAAAGCTCTCTCTAAACCCACAAGTGTTATAATACACACAGATTTACCTTTCTACAGTTAATCTTCTAAAAGAAGTCATAGGGTCAATATTGCCTCGCATATTTCTACACTTCTCCTGAACCCAAACTGCTCTTTCCCATTGGTGCCTTCAACCAGCTTTCAAGTCTTCTGTAAATTATTCATATCAGTGTTTTGCATGAATGACTTATTAAACTGATGGTTTTGTAATATTCACACCTTTCAGTGCCTACTTTTTCTGGAACTAGAATTATTACATTCTTCCTGAAGTTTGAAGGTATTCCCCTGTCACCAGATGGAATAGTTCTGTTATGGATGGCTTTCCCAAGGATATCAGTCATTCTGAGGGAACATCATCTACTCCAAGGCCCTTGTTTCGACTCAGATCTTTCATGCTCTGTCAAATTCAGCTCACAGTATCATATCTCCCATTTTGTCATCATATATTACCCCTTCCCATTCTGTTGTCTTAATTTCTCTCGTAGAGCCTTCTCTTTGTTTAATATTGGCTTGCCATCTGACTGTGAGCTGTTAATATTCATACAGCTCCCTTTTTCCCAAAGATCTAGTTATTCTATAGGCAGTATCTATCTTTCCCCTAATTATAAATGCTTCTGCAGCCCTGCATTTGTCCCCTGTCCATTTATCCTTAGCAATTTTGCATTTACTGCCAAACTCATTTTTTATGTGTCTGTATTCCCTTTTGTCTACTTCATTTTCTGCATTTTTATATCTTCTTCTTTCAGTAGTTAAATTCAATACCTCTTGTTTAAACACAGAGTTCGACTAAGTCTTGTCTCTTTAGCTACCTGATCGTATACTGCCTTCACTATTTCATATCTCCCCTGTTTCAGTCAAATGTTGCCTAAGGCTTCTTCTGAAATTCCCAGTGATCCTTGATTCTTTCAACTTATCCAGTTCCCATTTCCTTAATTTGCTGCCTTTACACAAATTCCAAAGTTTTAGCACACAGTTAATAAATTATGGTCAAATTTCACATTTAAAATCTGATTTCAAAAGTTTGTTAAACATTAAAATTTAATGATACATAACATCAAGCTGGTTTCAACCTTAGAGGCCATTTTCCAGTGGTCTTAGCAAATTGAACATAATATGTGCCTCAAACTCTTATTCTATTTCCCCAGTCATTCTCTCAATGTTCAGCCAAGAGCATGACCAAAATTTAAAACAATTGAGTAATTAATATAAAAACATTTTTGAACAATAATTCTGAGAAAAATGATTTTGTGTAACTAATATAAAAACATTTTGAGTACAACAATTATAAAAATAATGATTTTGTGTTATTGAGCATAACAACAAGGTCATCATAGACCATGAAATTACCATTCATGATTAATGTGATTAAAACACTTTGAGAAAAAATAGTAATATTGACACTCTTGTTAAATTTCATTGAAAACAGTACAGACTAAAACAATAATCAAAACTTTCTAGTGGGTATTGCACGTATGCATACATATACACAAGTTAAGCAATAATAGACATGCATACTGAAAAAATTACACAATATGGCCAAGTTAACTGCTTAAAAATGGCTGAGGCAGCCACACTGCCACACAATAAACTCTCCCTCTAGACTTATAGGATGGGTACAGAGTTTTAAACAACACATGAAAAATCATAATACAGTCACTTATTCCAGTCATGGGTGGGAACTAAATGTTGTTTCAAAGTACCTTCTTCCACATAGGCATGGTTTGCTATTGTAACTGACATCATTACCCCATATTCTCACCCCCCTTGATGCTAGACTGGTTGATATCTTATTTTCCTGATTTGATACATACTGGGAAGTGTTGCAAATGTCCTAAATCAGTCTCTGAGCTTGGTCTATTTTCTGCATTGTTTATCTGTTGCAACAATGTCCCATACAGGGAGTGCTACAGATTGCAATTCATAGCACAATAAGGAAGGAAAGCATACTCACTGCCCTCTGCTACTTGCAGGAGATCCTCACTTGGTGGTATTCACACCACAATGGCCATTTCTGGCTGTCTTGCCATTCAATTTTAGCAAATTTCTCAGATATCTTTGCAGAAAGCTTCAGCACCAATGTTAACAAGTGTTATATTATTATACTCTTCTTTTCAAGTTCTTTTGAGTATATTTAAAACGTATATAATTCAATTTTCTTTTTTAAAAAAGTTAGCAGTATTAACATAAAACAAAATTAAGTCCTCCTCTGTCTACAATAATTTGCCAAAAACCTTGTTTCAATACCCTGAACTGTTCACAAAATAAAAGGGTTGTTAGGTCTTATATGACTTGCCCAGTACATAAATGACATAATGGATAACATTTCCTCCCCACCACATATTAAACATCTACACTTTTGGGGTTCTTCTGTGGGAGGTTCTCGGTTTGAGGGTATGAGGAAGTGGCTCTAGTTATTAGCTTCTGTACCAGGTCGGGAGGGTAGTTGCGGGATGCGAAAGCTGTTTTCAGGTTGTTGGTGTAATGGTTCAGGGATTCCGGTCTGGAGCAGATTCGTTTGCCATGAAGACCTAGGCTGTAGGGAAGGGACCATTTGATATGGAATGGGTGACAGCTGTCATAATGGAGGTACTGTTGCTTGTTGGTGGTTTGATGTGGATGGATGTGTGAAGCTGGCCACTGGACAGATGGAGGTCAACGTCAAGGAAAGTGGCATGAGATTTGTAGTAGGACCAGGTGAATTTGATGGATTATGCCTGCATGAAAATAGACATAAAAACGGGGCAACGAGTTTGTGTTAAATTTTGTTTTAAAACCGAGAAATCAGCTTCCGAGACTTACAAACTGTTAAAAACAGCTTTTGGAGATAATTGTATGAGCCAATCAAATGTCTTAGTCTGGTTCAACAAATTTAAAAATGGCTGTGAATCATTTGAAGATGAACCACAGTTTGGCCTTCCTTCCACCTCAAAAACTAATGAAAATGTTGTGAAAGTTCATGGCTTAGTGTGCTCTGATCAAAGACTTAAAATCAGGGAGGTGGCTGATGAACTTAATTTAAGTTTCTATGCAGTTCAGTCAATTTTAACTGACAATCTGAACATGCATCGAGCGTCCACAAAATTCATTCCAAAAGTATTGTCAAGTGACCAGAGAAAATATCAACTTGAAGTGTGCTAAGAACTGATTAATCGGACTAAAAATAACCCAGGTTTGATAAATAGGGTAATTACTGGTGACAAATCGTGGGAATATGGATATGACCCTGAAACCAAAGAGCAGTCTTCTTTCTTTTTTTTTTTTTTTTACTTCCTCGATTCTACCGGTATTGCGCATCATGAATTTACCCCTAGAGGACAGACAATTAACCAGGAAAACTACAAAAGTGTCCTTGAGTGTTTGCACAAAAAAGTGTAGAAAAAAAGGCTGCATTGTGGAAAGACAGGAGTTGGGTGCTACACGATGACAATGCTCCGGCTCATCGTGCCTTGTCCATCGTTGAATTTTTGACCAATTTCAAAATTCCTCTGCTTCCACAACTGCCATATTCCCCTGAATTGGCCCCTGTGGACTTCTACCTGTTTCCCAAACTGAAATTTTCACTAAAAGGGAAACGATTTGACTCGATTGAAGACATCCAGGCAAATATGGAGTGCCCTTAACACACTTCAGGAAAAAAATTTCCAGGAATGTTTCCAAAAGTGGAAATACCATTGGCATCAGTGTGTTCAGTCAGAAGGAGACTATTTTGAAGGAGATGCATCACAGTAGCATGTAAGTACCACTTTTGTACAACTACAATCCCATTCTTAAAACTTTCCAATCACACCCCATATACTATCATGAGAAGGATTATTAATAAAGATTCAAGAACTGGCTTTAAAAGATTACTCTAGAAATATACTACAAGCCCCACCATATCACTCACATAGGGATCATGAGGATGAGATCAGAATAATTACAGCATGCACAGAGCCACTCTAACAATCGTTCTTCCCATGCTCCATACGTGAATGAAATGTGAAGAAGCCCTAATAACTGGTACAATGCCATGCACCTCATGTGGTTAGCAGAGTATAGATGTAGATGTAGATGCAGATATAGAACAAGGACTACAGGCACAAAGGATATGTTTTAGAGAGTGTTCAGACCTGCGCAATTTGAAAAAGCTGGTGTTGGTAGGAAGAATCCAGTTGGCTGTGAGGCAGTCACTGAAGTGAAGCACACCATGTTGGGCAGCGCACTGTCAATAACTGTGTGGTCCAGTTGTAACTTTGCCACAGTTTGGCCGTGGTGATTCATGCAGACAAGACAGCTTTTTGTTTGTCATGAATAGAAAAATGGCACAATGGTTGCATCTTAGTTTGTAGATTACATAGCTGGTTTCACAGGTAGCCCTGCCTTTATGGAGAATGTGATGCCTGTGACAGAACTGGATTAGGTGGTAGTGGGAGGATGTATGTGATAGGTCTTGCTTCTACATCTATTTCAAGGATATGAGCCATGAGGCAAAGGGTTGGCAGCAGGGGTGGAGTACACTTGGACAAGGATACTGCATAGGTTCAGTCAGTGGCAGAATATCACTGTGGGAGGGATGAGGATGACAGTGGGGAGGATATGAATATCCTCTTGCAGTGGTATTCTGCTGTCCACCAAACCTACGCAATATCCTTGCTCACTACTCCATCCCTGCTCCCAACTTATAGCCTCATATCCCATATCCCGGCAATAGACACAGATGCAAGGCATGTTCCATACATCTTCCCACTACCAACCACTCCAGTCCCGCCCAGGCACAAGCATCTCATACCTGTGAAAGCAGCCATGTTATCTTTAACCCTGCGGCAGGCGCACTTAAGATTGTTGAGTCAGTGGGCGCGTATGGCACTCAGTGCCGCCTACAATTAAATACATAAAAAAGCAGTTTTTTTAATTTTTTGGTCGAATTAATTATTTATTGTTTATAACATCATTCTTAACAGCAACTTTTAATATGATCTGTGTTCATATATCCAAGGTGCATGGGAAAATTAGAAATGTTACAGAATATCTGACATACGTTTCCAGGATATTTCCTAAGTGCTACTTTAATAACTAATTCTGAATAAATTATAGCCACAGATATGATTCGATTGTTTACCACTGTTAAAGCAAGTTTTACAAAAACGTGTAATATGTGTAAAAACTTTGTAGTAATAATAAATAATAAAGCAGTCAGTAAATACATATCAAGAATCATACACTTTCTTCCTCTGGAGAAGCTCTGCAATCATTACATGTGGCAACATTGTGGCAATGTTGCTTGCAAACGAATCTTTGGCAGATATTGCAAGTGACAGTACTTTTATCATTTTTTTTTTTTTTTTTTTTTTTTTTTTTGGCCACCACAAAGATGGCACCTCCCGCACCTTCTTACAGTCTCATCGTGATTGGCGGGAACTGATTGATGAGGTGACATAAATCCTTGAATATCTTGTGGTAGAGTAGAGAGCTGAGCCCTTTCTTTCAAATGGCAGTCCATCAGAGCTAAGGCCAGGTTTGTTAGGTAGGTTCTTCTTCTGAATCTTTTCTCTGGATTGTTTGCAAAAAACAAGACCTGGGAATTTATCCCAGCAATATCCAGATAACGAAAAAAACGATGCCAAGGGCCATCTTCTTGTGGTCCTTTGTTTAGACACATAATCCACAGTATCGACTCCACCTTTTGTTGCATTGTAGTTCAAATTTACAGCAGAATTGCCTGTAGTCATGTCGATTTCAGCAGTTTCATGCATTGACGACAGGAAAAGCACAGCCTTGTTCCTTTTTGTTTGGCATGAAACAAGATAGAAGTAATCTTGAAATCCGAAAAGACAGTTCCCAATTTCTCGCGATCTGTTGAGCAAAAATTCTTCTTGTTCTTTTTCAATATTCCAATGAACGTTAGCCCATTTTCTAAGAGATGCTGGGCTACGTGGTAACTACTGTAGTAGTTGTCCGTAGTTACATTCCTGTGAGTTCCCTCGATTAGCTCAACCAATCTCTTCACAATATCCATTGGCTGGTTAGATGCAACATATGGTCCAGAATTCTGTCTGCCGCAGTATACTTCAAATTTAAAAGTATAAAATGTCTTGCTATCGCACAATGCATACAACTTCAATCCATACTTAGCGGGCTTATTCGGCATGTACTGAACAAAATCACAACGTCCGCGAAATGGGACAAGCATTTCGTCTATGGTTGTGAACTCCCCTGGACTGTAGTTATTTCTGCAGTTGTTCAAAAATGCCGAGTGGAGATTGCGGATGGCAGCAAGTTTATCAGTTGCTAGTTGTTCTTTTCTCGTAGAAGTATCGTCAAACCTGAGTGACCGGAGCAAGAACAGACAGCGCTTGTAGCTAAATGCTGCCCTTAAAACAATCATTCCTGTTCCATTTGATGCCCACAGTTCTAATACATTTGTGCGTCTTCCTTTTTGTACAGCAATGAGAAACAGTGCTCCTAAAAGAGCCGTTATTTCAGAAGCAGAAGTAGTTTTGCAATCTCTAGCCCTCAAGTAATTCACAAACGATCTCTTGTTATTTATGTACATGTTTGTGCTTGCAACGACATAATCAATTATCTCAGGATCAAAAAATTTGAGAAAACTTTCAGTTTCAATTTTAGGTTCTCTTCCATTGCGTTTCGGGCCAGGTAGGACCTTGATTATATTCTTATGTTTTGGTTTCCCTGGTAGTGCTAATGGATTATTTATCCACAAAGTTTCTTGGTCCTTACCAATATAAAAATGGCAGTCATCATGTGGCATTCCTTTCACTTCATTCCCGTCAATGCATGACTGCTCAGATTTGCTGGAATGATCTGCAGTTTCAATTATTTCTGCGTCCTCATCACTGTCAGAGAAATCTGCGTAATCTTCTTCGTCAGATGATTGCAGAAGAAGACACTCAGTTTCTTCTGGTGTTAGTCCTTTCCTTTGTGCGGACCTGGGAGACAATAAAATAATTCTAATACGACAGCAGTGTTAATAACTAAATCATCATTCACCCACAGAGTTGTAAAACAAAGCTTCCAATCATAAAAACATTCGACAGTGGTATGGCTACATGTACTTACATTACCGGGCGCGTGCGGTACGCAGTGCCATCTCGGTTCAGTCGTCCACTTCACAGGTGAGTCGCAACTGTTATGGTGGGTATAATGACAGCGCAGTAATGCAGTTTGGCGCATGACTAAACAATCAAAGCATATCTAGCACCACTGTTGTGTGCTCGGCGCGCTGACGTAATTATTGAACAAAAACAAAATTGGCGGCACTGTATGCCGCCACACGCCCGCCGCAGGGTTAAACTAAAGTGCAACCACCGGACCACATTCTATATCGACATCACAACTGTCAAGCTGTGTGCCCGCATGAATGCCCAATGACAAACTGTGAACAACAGACATTTGGACCATCCAGTTGCTGAAGGTGGTGTCCAACATGACTTGCTTCAATACGATGACTGCTTCACAGCCTGTGCCACCTGGATTCTTCCTATGGACACCAGCTTTTCTGAACTGCGCAGGTGGAAACTCCATCTACAACATATCCTTTGTTCCTGTAATAGCACTTGCCTCAAACTACACTAGTTCCTGTCCACCACCATCTACCCTCTTCCCTGCTCACACTTCAGCCTTCTATTCCACCAACATATAAACCACCATTTGGCAGTGTATTACAGTATACATCTTCTGCACTATCTAGATTTTGGCTTTTATGCCATTATGAAGCACAATGCTAAAAGTTCTTAGGCCATTAATATGTCATATCTTTCAAGACAGTCCAAAGTAGATAGACAAGACGTGTTTACCTGCTTTAGACTGCCTTAACAAATATGACATGTTAATGATCTAAGAACTTTTAGCACTGTACATGGTAACTGCATAAAAGCCAGAATCTAATAGTACAGAAGCCACACTTAGCTGCCATGGACTACACTCGTGTGTATGAGTTGCATTTGTGCGTGTGTCATCTATTTTGACAAAGGCCTTATTGGCCAGAAGCTTATTCTGTGACAGCCTTTTTGTTGTGCCTATCTGTGACTCAGCATCTCTGCTATATGATGAGTAGCAACTTTCCTTTTCATAATAAAGGAAAAGATAAGTGACTGAAAGTGCAAATATTTCCGGCTCACATTTAAGTCAATTCTTAAGCTACTGCTTATAAGTCAGATGGTTTCTCCCTTCTGAGGTGAATAGATGCGTCGGGTATAGAAAATACAAAGATATCTAAAGTGCAAATCGTGAAGCATCAGTTACAAGCTGTGCAGTAACTTTAAAGTCATTCATTCACACATTATGTACAGTTAATTTCAGTAAGAGGGAGAGCATTCAGCATTGGGGAACAACTCAACTTATACATTAATAGGAAGAAGCAGTAATTACAGCTTACATCCATAAAGTATGCTAACAACTAGTTACAAACAGTGTTGATCTGTCACATTATTAATTAGGAGAATGGCTTATTCATTACTTTTTCTAATTGGAATATTATGTAAATTAGTAAAAAGATAGTTACTTTAAAAAAATCCTCTGCTCTTCTTCTTAAGCTATTTTGCTGCTGTTTTTATAAACGACTTCATATATATTAAGCATCTATGTAACTTAAAGACTTCAGAGTATTTGGCTGTTTAAATACTGGAAAAGTTAAAAACTAACTAATTAGTTAGTTAGTTACTTTCATGTTCCACAACTCATTTTTCATGAAAAATCATTGTGATATGGGATGAATCATTTAACATTCATACTGCAAATTAATTTGTACATCTGTTTGTACTCTAAACATCACCATATAACCCCCCCCCCCCCCAAATGAAAACAGAACAGAAGGAGTTGTCAAGGAGAAACTTTTTCAATTTATTTTCAAATTTTACCTTGCTGTCAAACATTTTATATGGGTAAGTGGTCAAAAATTTCTGTTGCAGTGTTGGTACTCCTTTCTGTGCTTAAGACAACCTTAATGATGAGTAGTGAATGTCATTTTTTCTTCTAGTATTGTAATTATGAACCTCATTGTTCCTTTTGAACTGTAGTGGATTATTTACAACAAACTTCATGAGGGAGTAAATATACTGTGAAGCAGTAGTCAGAATGCTAAACTCCTTAACAGATGTCTACAAGATGATTGTGGGTGAGCACCACATATTATTCTTACAGCACGTTTTTGGGCAGTGAAGAACGTCTTTCTTAAAGATGAGTTACCCCAGAACATCATTCCATATGACATTACTGAATGAAAATAAGCAAAATATGTCAACTTACTGATTTCTCTCCCCAAAATTGCTGATTCTAAGTGCAAATGTGACTGAACTAAGTTGTTTTAGAAGTTCCAAAATTTTTTTTTTCTTCAATTTAAATTCTCATCAATATGGACACCTAAGAATTTTGAATTTTCCACCCCTATGTATTATTTCATCACCATGTGTTAAAATTATCTTATCAATTGGCAACATGAAGTCTGTACATGAGTCCACGATCATTTTATTTTTAGCACTTTTATTTTCACAAGTATGTCTTTATCACATAGATTTCTTTACACTTTATGAGCGGTTTCAGCTTATTGCCATCTTCAGACCTGTTGTAAATATAAATATTGTGTGAGCAACCAGGTTCAATTACTTAAGATTAAATCTATACAAGTCTTAGTGATGCATGAAGTATAAAATCATGGCAGCCATACATATCGTTAAAATATTCTGATATAAATCATCGTCAAGTTAAACATGTGCGTGCTAATACTCAGATTGCACCAGCATTTATACAAAAACCTAATGCCAGCAAAGGGCACTTTAGCCAGAGTACATAGTAAAACAGTGTTGCCAATATAAAGATTAAAATGACATATGCAATGTCTTTAGTTAAAAAAATTTCCCCCTTGGCTAAACGAGTGTCTGTCATTAAAAACGTATACTGATTTACTATATGTGAAATTAGACTCACACTCGAAATCCACAGAAAGTACAAATAATATACAATACAGCCCTTAGCCTGGTCAGGTAATATAAATTTTTATGAACGCCAGTATAAAAAGTATAAAATAAAAAATTAAAAAATCACAAAATCACAAAATATTCTATCCTAAGATCAGTTAACAGTGAATGAAATCATAATACAATTAATAAATTAGTGTCCCTTAATTAAAAATAGAAAACTGATAATCGTTATTATATTAGAGTGCAGTATTGATAGCGAATATGCCGTGGTTTCTCTGCATGACTTCCTTGTTTTCCTGTGGTTGAGCTCACGGAGGACGGCCCAGTCTCCTCGTCGCTGGCAGCCGGCACATGCCAATCTGCTGGGATGCTCCACACTACTCAAACTATTAGGTCTCTGAATATACAGTGTAAGGATTCAAGTTAAACTCGTTCTGTTAATTCAGCAGTAATTCCAGTTGTTGTTTCCTGTGCACAAATCTCCATTTCTTCGAGCAGGTTCATTAACTGTCCCTTTGGTGCCCTATGCACTTTCATATTACTATCTATACGTCCTACCGAATGTCTTTCTCTGTCCAAATGTGTACCAAACCTCTCTTATTTTGATTATATGTATGTTCTCTAAAATTAGTCTGGAAATTTCTTCCTGTCTGACTGATGTAAAATCTTTCACAGTCCTGGCAGTTAATAACTTATAAACACCAGATCTCATATAATTATTGCTGTCATTGTCAAGTCATTCAATGGCAGGAATAGTTATTGGCTTCTTTTGCCATCATTAATCTATATACTAACATCCCAATAGATATGTTGGATATTATAAGGAGGAACTTGCGAACACATACGAAGATTAGTCAGGGTGAAATAATAGAACTGTTGGAAATTTTGGAACTTGTCCTGTCATTTAATAATTTTAAGTTGAGAAACAAGATTTTTTATCAGAAGGAGAAACTCGCAATGGGCAATAGTTTGTCTTGTACTTTAGCTGAGATATTTATAAATGAGCTAGAAAATTAGTTTTTTAAACAAAATCCTGATGTCTGGGAGAAAATTGTCTATTACAGATGATATTATACTACTATACAAAGGAGACAAAAGTGAAATACACGGGATAGCAGAGAGAATGGATGGGATGCACGAAAAAATTAAATACACAGTGGAATTGGGAGAAGGAAGTATAAGTTTTATGGATCTTAGGTTAACTAAAAGAGATGGAAGACATAAAATTAGCATATTTAGGAAGACAATGGCCACTGACACTATAATAAATGGAAGGTCCTTTCACCTAGTAAGCCTAAATGGGCATACTTCAGAGCTATGTTTAACAGGATACTAGAACTGTCACTTACCCCTAATGACGAGATAGAGGAATTTAGTGTGATCAAACAAGTAGCCAGAGCAATTGCACACAAAGACGTGACATAATGAAACTTTATTATAAACTAAAATCAAACATATGTGACAAGAAGAAGCCCATAGAACCAGAGGGCAAGACGTTTGTGGTTGTGTCATACAATGTTGTGTTTTCAGACAGAATTATACAGGCCTTCAGAGAAACGAAAATAAAAATTGGGTTTCAAACGAAAGATACAGTTGGTTGTGAGCTACGGCACAAAGTTGGCAATTACAGCAATAAATATATGGGATCTGGTGTTTATAAGTTATTAGCTGCCAGGACTGTGATGTATTTTACATCGGTTAGACAGGGAGAAATTTCCAGACTAGTTTTAGAGAACATACATATAATCAGAATAACAGTGCTTTTGGTACACATTTGGACAGAGAAAGACATTCGGTAGGACTTATAGATAGTAATATGAAAGTGTTGCATAGGGCGCCAAAGGGACAATTAATGAACCTGCTCAAAGAAATGGAGATTTATGTGCACAGGAAACAACAACTGGAATTACTGCTGAATTAACAGAACGAGTTTAACCTGAATGCTTACTCTGATATATTCAGAGACTTACTAGTTTGAGTAGCTTGGAGCACCCCAGCAGATTGGCATGTGTCGGCTGCCAGCGACAAGGAGACTGGGCTGTCCTCCGTGAGCTCAACCACAGGGAAACAAGGAAGTCATGCAGGGAAACCACAACATATTTGTCAACAATACTGCACTCTAATATAATATCGATTATCAATTTTCTATTTTTAATTAAGGGTCACTAATTTATTAATTGTGTTATGATTGCATTCACTGTTAACTGATTTTAGGATAGAATATTTTGTGACCTTTTTTTATTTTTTATTTTATACTTTTTACACTGGAATTCATAAAAGTTTATATTACCTAACCAGGCAAAGAGCTGTATTGTATATTATTTGTACTTCTTATGGATTTCAAGTATGAGTCTAATTTCACATATAGCACGCACATGTTTAACTTGACGATGATTTATATCAGAATATTTTAATGGTATGTATGGCTGCCATACATGGCTATACATATTTTATATTTCATGCATCACTAGGACTTGTATAGACTTAATCATAAGTAACTGAACATGGTTGCTTACACAATATTTATATTTACAACAGATCTGAAGATGGCGATAAGCCGAAATCGTCATAAAGTGTACAGAAATCTGTGTGTTACACTTATCATTGGTGCAGTACCCCTAGAGGTGCAGAACTGAATATTATGTGTCTTTGTGAAATTCAGGGTGAGACCATTTGTAGAAAACCAGTCAATGATACTTTTGAGACCTTCGTTCATCATTTCTTCCATTTCTGTATGTATAGTGGGAGTGATTAAAATACTGGTGTCATCTACAAAAAGAACTAATTCTGCTTATTGTACATTAGACGGTAGATCATTTACATATATGAGAAAACAGTAGTGGACCTAAGATTGAGCCTTGGGGAACCCCATACATAATTTCTCCCCAGTCAGAATTATGTCGCTGGATTCTGTTGGTTGAATTACTACTAGGCACAGCTTTCTGCATTCTTTTGGTTAGATATGACATGATCTATTGGTTGGCTATACCATCAATCCCATAAAACTTCAAATTATCTAGGCATATACTATGATTCACACAATCAAATGCCTTGGATAGGTCACAGAAAATACCTACAGGTGCTATTTTGTTATTTAGTGCTTGTAATATCTGGTGTGTGAACATGTAAATGGCATTCTCAGTAGAGCAACCCTTCTGAAACCCAAACTGTGATTTGCTAAGGATATTATTGTTGCCAAGGTGAGATACTACGCTAGAATACATCACCTTCTCAAAAATTTTGGAAAATGATGTCAGCACTGAAATAGGTCGGTAGTTACTGACGTCTCTCTTATCACCTTTCGTAAAGAGGGGTTTAACAATGGTGTATTTTAGTATCTCTGGAAACATGCCTTGAGTTAGTGACGCATTACATGTTGTGGACAATACTGGGCTTATTATATGGGAACAAATCTTTAGTAATCTATTGGAAACACCATCAAAACCAGAAGAGCTTTTATTCTTGAGAAAATGTATGACCTCTCTTAATTTCAGAAGTAGAAGTTGGTGGTGCATTCATATGATGTAATTTTATGAGAGTTACTTATTCAACATATTGCTGTGATCTTTCTCTTGAACTGTTAGTCCCTATGCTTTCTACTATGTTTAAGAAATGATTATTACATACATTTGCTACCTGTGACTTGTCATTTATAACAATACCATTCAATTCAATAGTAATGTTATTCTCTTCTGAGGGTGCTTTTTCTGTTGCTTGCTTCTTCTTCTTCCGAATGGGCCAGCTAAGGACCACGATATTCAACTTTTCAGCCTGGAGAGGGACTTGATGTTTGCCCAGTTGCCCAGTGATCCTGCATCTACATCTACATCTACATTTATACTCCGCAAGCCACCCAACGGTGTGTGGCGGAGTGCACTTCACGTGCCACTGTCATTACCTCCCTTTCCTGTTCCAGTCGCGTATGGTTCGCGGGAAGAACGACTGTCTGAAAGCCTCCGTGCGCGCTCTAATCTCTCTAATTTTACATTCGTGATCTCCTCGGGAGGTATAAGTAGGGGGAAGCAATATATTCGATACCTCATCCAAAAACGCACTCTCTCGAAACCTGGCGAGCAAGCTACACCGCGATGCAGAGCGCCTCTCTTGCAGAGTCTGCCACTTGAGTATATTAAACATCTCCGTAACGCTATCACGGTTACCAAATAACCCTGTGATGAAACGCGCCACTCTTCTTTGGATCTTCTCTATCTCCTCCGTCAAACCGATCTGGTACGAATCCCACACTGATGAGCAATACTCAAGTATAGGTCGAACGAGTGTTTTGTAAGCCACCTCCTTTGTTGATGGACTACATTTTCTAAGCATTCTCCCAATGAATCTCAACCTGGTACCCGCCTTACCAACAATTAATTTTATATGATCATTCCACTTCAAATCGTTCCGCACGCATACTCCCAGATATTTTACAGAAGTAACTGCTACCAGTGTTTGTTCCGCTATCATATAATCATACAATAAAGGATCCTTCTTTCTATGTATTCACAATACATTACATTTGTCTATGTTAAGGGTCAGTTGCCACTCCCTGCACCAAGTGCCTATCCGCTGCAGATCTTCCTGCATTTCGCTACAATTTTCTAATGCTGCAACTTCTCTGTATACTACAGCATCATCCGCAAAAAGCTGCATGGAACTTCTGACACTATCTACTAGGTCATTTATATATATTGTGAAAAGCAATGGACCCATAACACTCCCTGTGGCACGCCAGAGGTTACTTTAACGTCTGTAGACATCTCTCCATTGATAACAACATGCTGTGTTCTCTTTGCTAAAAACTCTTCAATCCAGCCACACAGCTGGTCTGATATTCCGTAGGCTCTTACTTTGTTTATCAGGCGACAGTGCGGAACTGTATCGAACGCCTTCCGGAAGTCAAGAAAAATAGCATCTACCTGGGAGCCTGTATCTAATATTTTCTGTATCTAATATTCTCTGGCTATGTTTCTCCTCTCTCTCCTTTGTCCAAAGGGTGCCAATCATATTACGGGGTGATCTGTACCTGAAACCTCTTTTCTTTTAATATCCTTCTGAGAAGTGCTCGGTTTCTAATGTCACTTTCAGTTATGGTCAGTTTCCAGATGCCTTTCTTGACTTCTATCAGCCATGGTGTCACGGTCTTCCTGCTGTTCCAGTAGTTGAGCAGTTGGGTTAGTCCGTCTTGTTTGGTCCATCCTCGTGATATGTCCATAGAAAGTGAGACATATCTTCCCGGCTACATCTGTGATTTTCTCAGTATGATTGTATAGCTCCTGGTTTTATTGTCTTCTGGACTCACCATCTGTTCTGATCGGTCCCAGAATTTCTCTCGGGATCTTCCTCTCCTGAATCTCTAATCTGTCAAGCTTTTCCTGCTCAGATTCAAGCATTCTGAGGCATATAGGGCTTCAGGGTGGATAACTGTTTTGTAGTGTTTTAGTTTGGAATTGCAAGATAGGTATTTCTTATTATAAATGTTCTTGGTTAATGATATGCTAATTGTAACTTATTAATCTGAGTTGTTAGTGCTGTTCCTTCTGATAGATTAGGTTCCAGCCATTCTCCTAGATACTTGAATCTGTCAACTTTCTCAATCTGACCTTGTTCCAGCTGTAGTTCACTTGGAGTATCACTGATGTTGGGGAGGTATTTTGTCTTTTCTAATGACAACTGAAGTCCTACCTTGGCAGCCTGCATTTTGAGCATACTGATTTGCTTTACTGCTACTTCCACTGAGCTTGCTATAACAGGGTGAATACGTGGACAAGAAAAAAAAAAAATTCCCGGATTTCCCGGTAAGTATACATTTTCTCCTGGGTGAAAATACACTTTTTCCGCATTAAGTGACAGAATAATTTTCCTCGGAACGGTAAAACGTATCAATTCTTTGAATGGTTGTGGTTTCATACACCGGCGTAGGATTTCCCGGCCCTATAGAAAACCAATCTCAGTAAAAATAAAAAATAAATAATAAATAAATAAATAAACACACATTTTGGAAAGATCTTTGATGTGCAGCAACATGTATGCTGCATATTTTCGTATTACGAAAGTATAAATTTGAATTACACCAAACACCACATGTTACTTTCTGAAGCACTGAAATCGAGATTGCAATGCACTTTTGTAAGCCAGTCATAGCTCATGTCACGTGATCTCGCCAGCCGATAACAGCGTATATTCAGAGCATAGGACATGTGACATAGTCAGCCAATAGCAACATCACTGTTAAGTAGCGTGTATACACCAATTGGAAAAGTTAACGGTTTAAATTAATATACATAGTATTGCTACAAGAAAAGCAAAGCTCCATACATAATATTCATCTCAAAGATTAATAAGCTGCAAGAGAAGCTAAGCTTTCACATATAATGATCTTTTTTGTGCATGTTACACTTTAAGCTGCATCACACAAATGTGACAGTAAAATTTTTAATAACGACATATATGTCTGATCTTCTGGGCTCGAAATTTTTCTAAATGGTCGCCTTCAAAGAGTTGATTTTCAAATGAGAGGCAAACGCTCTGTGATTTAAGAAATTCATTGTACACTCTCACACATAGTTCAGCTTGCCTAAGAGGAAATTTATTTTGAAAGTAACGCTTTTCAAACAACCATTCACAATATTTTCCTGCGACCTGTTAGAAATAGGTTCATTTCAGCAATTGCCAGAGAGCGTCAGGTAACAGGCGTCACCGCGCTTGTGCAGCTATGATGGTGCAGGAAGCCTGTATGCTCGTACATGTAAAACGTTAAAAGATCTTACATTATGTCATAAAAGAAACAAGATATCAGAGGATAAGAGCATCGGAATATCGTGATCCATAGAAATTTGCATAATTCGGCTTACAGTGCACATTCGTATGTCCAGATTCGGATGTAAATTTTCTTGGAGTATCAGTACTGTATTATCTCATGTTTGGTTCTTTATTATGGCATAATGCCATGTGTGCTACAAGATGAAGAGATGCACTTTTGAAATGCAGCAAACAGTTGAAACTAGCCAACAGTGTGGAATTAAACACCTCATTTCAAATAAAATGACTGCCTCAGCAGAAAAGACTAATAAAAACCAAATTTTTTTAGCAAACCGACAAAAATTACTTCATTGTTCTGCAAGGCGATTAATGCTTCACTGTCAGAAAAGTGGAAATAAAATCTGAAACTAATAACATATTTTGGCCTTCCATAATTATGTGAATGCATTTTAATTCACTTGATAGCTCCCGGCCACAGAAATCCATTTTGTTTTCATTTTATGTGAGAGCAATAAATGAAGAGGAAGCAGCAAAATCACTAAACATAAACGAGGGTCGCGTGGAGATTACCCACCTCACCACTACGACTCAGACTGTTCAGTGCATCAGCCCCGGATCTATATGATATTTCTGAACTGTGGCAATACTAGATAGTGGTTCCCTCCCAACCCTCTCCCTTCCTCCCTCGAGTGTTTGAGTTAGGACTCCAAAAATTGAAAAAAAATCAACTTTTCAAAAATATGTTCATTTTGTAGCACACACCTTTCTCAAGAGTCTGATATATAAAGCATGTGTTCAAGAAAATTTAAGACATGTTATTTGGTCTCAAGTGCACCAAAGTGCAGTGTCATGCCTCTTCACACAGCATTCTTCTTTCGCAAGTCATTGTACCTCGCTCTGTGGAATTCAAATGTATAATATTTTGTAATGGATGCCATCAAACTATAATCAGGAGAGTGGAAATTAAAATGTCCTGTGGTGTCTCGCCTGCTCTCAGTCAGCCAGTTTGACATCCAGCCCCCTCGCCCCTTTTCGTTTTCTTTTTTTTAAAAAAAGAAACCCCGCAATTAATATTGGATGCGATTATTTGTAACCCGGAGAACAAGAACTCTTCAGAAAATCTGCACTCTTTATTGCCTATTAGCTAATAACTTGCTTTTTCTGTGTAACATAAAATTAAACATAGTATATATGAAACCAATAAAGACAAGTGACAAGCAAGACAGTACACATTTCTTCAATCCTTAAGTCCTAGCATTTTTTTCTCTCTAACCTTGCTACAGCTTTACATGGTGTCCTTTCCCTTCTGCGGAAGGATCTATTACCTCATCAAACATTTTGCCACATGAAAAAAACGAAATGTCATTGTCTAATACTGAAAAAGCTGTTAATACAAACAGTACCCAAGACTGGTGTGGTTTCTCCATCTGATTACATGTATTTTGTCACTGTCTAGTAGATAAAATGAAATAGGTCTGTCTAATATTGCAACAATTGTAACACACACCACATAAACAGGCTGTTTTAGCACAAACGGTCACTTTCTTTTAACATCACAGAATATAATTCATGAAGTAACAACATCAAATGCCTATTAGGCCTACTACAAGCAAAAAGCTTTATGTTTGGAAATAGTTTCACATTTCATTCATATGCTCCAGCTTCTCAAGCGTGAGATCGAAAAGTAGTAGTATGAATTTTTTAATATAAATTTGGAATCGTCATATTCTTCTATAATTTGTGTGATGTCCTCATTTCTTCTCCTCCCTCGTTCTAACAGACAATCTTGTCATCACTAATTCTGTTAACTATTCCTGCCAGTGTCAAAACTTATTCTCTGGTTAATTTCACTAACCCTGCCACAATCAACCGCTTAGTTATCCCGTGTTTATTCTCCGGTTAGGCGTTATTACGTGTCCGTACAATGCGTTTTCTGCACTATTCCCAGAACAGAACTTAGGCAGCTGCTACCGGGCCATTCGGCTTTATTCTGTTCAGCTCGTATAGCCTCGTCCCCTTCTGTAGGCAGGAAAGCTTATTTCTAGATGTGATGGGGATTCCCCTGGCAGAGACATCATGTACACTATGCACGCATTCAAAAATCAACTTGTGATCCATTCAGAAATAAACTTAGAATATGTTCATAAATGTTCAAAAACCAACAGGGACGCGTTTCAAAATCCTATGTATAATCAAGAGACCAATGTGCGCTGGACACTAGGCGCTTTGTGAAAAAAGGCTGTTTCCTCAAGAATATGAATTCTTGCCGCCTGGGGCAGATATCCCAGTTTGCCCTCATTGAATCCGGCAGCTTGCGTGCACCAGTAAAATTTTTACGGGTAGCATCTTGCTGCTTGCTGCTGCTGCTTATACGGCTAACAGCCACACTTCTGTAGCCAGAAACGGGAGAAGGTACTATACATGCGCAACTCAACTGCGCATGCGCATGAGCCGCTCACAACTGCTCAAACAAATCTAATGTAAATGGCTGTGACGCCATGCTCATCAGAGGCAGTTTGTTGTTATGAAGCATTGCACAGTCTTCCTAACGCCTTTGACATATTTTGCTGTTGGCAGACATTTGTATGAGCACTGTGTTTTGCTGTTGTATATGGCACATTTCCTTTGCAACTTAAATTTTACTTTCAGTTTTTTTTCTCTCATTCATGTTTTATTGCTGCAATATTATCCTGCAATAGTGGGAGACCGTAATATACTTTGTAAAGTATTGTTTCTTACCAGTCAAAATTACAAAAATTTAAAAGAAAACTAAAACAAAACAAAAAATTCTCAGAATTCTAAAAAATTCCCAGGTTTTTCCGTTTTCTCCCGGATGAAAAAATTCCCAGGTTTTCCCTGGATCTCCTGTCTGTCCAGGTCGTATATACCCTGTATAAGTGCCGGATCATCTGCGAAAGCTACACAATCTACTACTAGTCCCTTCCGTATGTGTCCCAGGTAAGCACCGCTTGGTATATTTTGTAATTCCATTTCTTTTCGCGACACTCTGATCACCTTGTCCAGTGCACAGTTGAAGTGAAAAGGTGAAAGTCAATCTCTCTGTTTCACTCCTGTCTACCTCTCAAAGCTTTCTGGAAATGTTCCTCGAAACTTTACTCATAATCTGGTGATACTCAGGGTCTTTTGGATAAGGCTGTGGGTTCTTTGGTCCAGGCCCGTTTCCTGCAAAATTCTCATAAGAGTATGTCTGTCGATTGAATCGTATACTTTCTTGAGGTCAACGAAAGTAACTACATATTGTTTATTCACTAGTTTAATTTGACTTAATACTGACTTCAAGTAAAGGATCTGTTCAGCACAAGAACATCCTTTTCTAAAACACCCTGATAACCTCAAAGTTTTGGGTCCATTTGAGGTACGGCTCTGTTCAATAATGCCTTAGATAATATCTTACAGGTGATGTGTATCAATGAGATCCCTCTATAATTGTTGATGCAGTCAAATCACCCTTCTTGTGTAAGGCATGGATCAGAGCAGATGCTTCACTTTATTGCATATTGCCTTAAAATTGTTGTTAGATGTACTGATTTCTGACAGTGTGTGCATGTTTCTTGACTTTTTAATAACCTTGCTTAATAATAATCAGTAGTTTTTGTAGTGTGCAACTACAGCAGCGTCTCTACTTGTTCTTGCCAAAAGATACATTTCCCTTTTCCTTTCACACGATATTTTAATCCCCTTAGTGGTCCATGATGTTTTACATGGCTGTTTAACATCCTTTCTGATTAGCTTAAGCAAAAAGCCACTTTCAAATGCTGATATGAATTTATCATGGAATAGATTAAATTTTATATTGGCATTTGGTTCTTTATAAATTTCATCCCAGGTTGTTTCTTGTAAACTACTCTTAAAAACATTTGCCATGTAGTCATTAATGATTCTGACTGACTTCCACTGAGGTGTATCCACACTGTAAGGCACTATGTCATTTATCCTGACTAAATGTGCATCATGATCAGAGAGAGCATTTGTTACTGGGTAAACAGCTATTTTTCTTGCTTTGTGCCTCATTAAAGAAAACATCAATTAGGGACCTAATGTCTTTATCCACCCATGTTGGAAAGTTAACTACTGAGAGCAAATTGTAGGCTCCAAATAAGGTTTCCAGATCATTTTTCCTATCAGAATCTTTTAGAAAATCTACATTGAAGTCACCACAGACTATTAACTGCTTGCTGATAGACAGCACAGTAATAAATCCAGATTCCTCATAAATAGTTCAAAATTTCCCACTGGGGATCTATATACTGTTACAATTAAAAGTGAACTGTTTTTCAGCATTAAGTCACAAGCACACATTTCCATGTGCTGATCACTACAAAATCTACTTGTGCCAATGCTTTTCAACCTGTGTTCTGTCTTAATATATGCCACAACTCCTCCTTTTCCCACATTAGTTCTGCATGAGTAAGCTGCTAGACTGTAATCTTTTATATGTAACTTATCTAACCCTGTGGTTACGTGGTGCTCAGGATGTCTATCTTTTCCTCTAAATTTTGCAAGCAGGCAACAAGCTTTTCTACGTTATTACTCAATCCTCTAATATTTTGGTGGAATAAGCTAACCTTACATTTCTGTGCATTCTTGTGGGGCTCTTCTGTTATAGTGACTTCTTTCAAAACAGGGTGCATGAAACTGGATTCTTATCTAAAAAAGGTGCCCATCTGACACCAGTAATCAATCAACTTAAACATTAGTCTTAAACAGAATTTGCATCTCTGAGTCGAAATACTCTGATAAATTATAGAAGGGGTGGGCAATACACTATGATTTATCTGAGTATTTGAAATTTACTGTAAAACCTACTGAAGATCATTACAGCAAAATACAAATCTCCACCCTGCATCCTAGACAGAGATGCAAAGTGAATATGAAAGTTAATGTTACTTCTAGAACTGTGGTAGTGACTTTGACAATACATCATGAGTTCACTCTTATTATTAATCACAAATACTATTAAGAACAAAAATTAATGGCAGGTGTGTCTCTGAATGGGAAGGTCCCTGAAGAGGCCCCTGGACAATGTTTCATTACTGTCCCTAATAACATGAACCATGGACCTTGCCGTTGGTGGGGAGGCTTGCGTGCCTCAGTGATACAGATGGCTGTACCGTAGGTGCAACCACAACGGAGGGGTATCTGTTGAGAGGCCAGACAAACATGTGGTCCCTGAAGAGGGGCAGCAGCCTTTTCAGCAGTTGCAGGGGCAACAGTCTGGATGATTGACTGATCTGGCCTTGTAACATTAACCAAAACGGCCTTGCTGTGCTGGTACTGCAAACGGCTGAAAGCAAGGGGAAACTACAGCCGTAATTTTTCCCGAGGACATGCAGCTTTACTGTATGATAAAATGATGACAGCGTCCTCTTGGGTAAAATATTCCGGAGGTAAAATAGTCTCCCATTCGGATCTCCGGGCGGGGACTACTCAAGAGGACGTCGTTATCAGGAGAAAGAAAACTGGCATTGTACGGATCGGAGCGTCGAATGTCAGATCCCTTAATCGGGCAGGTAGGTTAGAAAATTTAAAAAGGGAAATGGATAGGTTGAAGTTAGATATAGTGGGAATTAGTGAAGTTCGGTGGCAGGAGGAACAAGACTTTTGGTCAGGTGAATACAGGGTTATAAATACAAAATCAAATAGGGGTAATGCAGGAGTAGGTTTAATAATGAATAAAAAAATAGGAGTGCGGGTTAGCTACTACAAACAGCATAGTGAACGCATTATTGTGGCCAAGATAGACACAAAGCCCATGCCTACTACAGTAGTACAAGTTTATATAACAACTAGCTCTGCAGATGATGAAGAAATAGATGAAATGTATGACGAGATAAAAGAAATTATTCAGGTAGTGAAGGGAGGCGAAAATTTAATAGTCATGGGTGACTGGAATTCGTCAGTAGGAAAAGGGAGAGAAGGAAACATAGTAGGTGAATATGGATTGGGGGGAAGAAATGAAAGAGGAAACCGCCTTGTAGAATTTTGCACAGAGCATAACTTAATCATAGCTAACACTTGGTTCAAGAATCATAAAAGAAGGTTGTATACCTGGAAGAATCCTGGAGATACTAAAAGGTATCAGATAGATTATATAATGGTAAGACAGAGATTTAGGAACCAGGTTTTAAATTGTAAGACATTTCCAGGGGCAGATGTGGATTCTGACCACAATCTATTGGTTATGAACTGCAGATTGAAACTGAAGAAACTACAAAAAGGTGGGAATTTAAGGACATGGGACCTGGATAAACTGAAAGAACCAGAGGTCGTAGAGAGTTTCAGGGAGAGCATAAGGGAACAATTGACAGGAATGGGGGAAAGAAATAAAGTAGAAGAAGAATGGGTAGATCTGAGGGATGAAGTAGTGAAGGCAGCAGACGATCAAGTAGGTAAAAAGACGAGGGCTAATAGAAATCCTTGGGTAACAGAAGAAATATTGAATTTAATTGATGAAAGGAGAAAATATAAAAATGCAGTAAATGAAGCAGGCAAAAAGGAATACAAACGTCTCAAAAATGAGATCAACAGGAAGTGCAAAATGGCTAAGCAGGGATGGCTAGAGGACAAATGTAAGGATGTAGAGGCTTGTCTCACTAGGGGTAAGATAGATACAGCCTACAGAAAAATTAAAGAGACCTTTGGAGAAAAGAGAACGACTTGTATGAATATCAAGAGCTCAGATGGCAACCCAGATCTAAGCAAAGAAGGGAAGGCAGAAAGGTGGAAGGAGTATATAGAGGGTTTATACAAGGGCGATGTACTTGAGGACAATATTATGGAAATGGAAGAGGATGTAGATGAAGACGAAATGGGAGTTAAGATACTGCGTGATGAGTTTGACAGAGCACTGAAAGACCTGAGTCGAAACAAGGCCCCAGGAGTAGACAACATTCCATTAGAACTACTGATGGCCTTGGGAGAGCCAGTCATGAAAAACTCTACCATCTGGTGAGCAAGATGTATGAGACAGGCGAAATACCCTCAGACTTCAAGAAGAATATAACAACTCCAATCCCAAAGAAAGCAGGTGTTGACAGATGTGAAAATTACCGAACTATCAGTTTAATAAGTCACGGCTGCAAAATACTAACGCAAATTCTTTACAGACGAATGGAAAAACTGGTAGAAGCGGACCTTGGGGAAGATCAGTTTGGATTCCGTAGAAGTGTTGGAACACGTGAGGCAATACTAACCTTACGACTTATCTTAGAAGAAAGATTAAGAAAAGGCAAACCTACGTTTCTAGCATTTGTAGACTTAGAGAAAGCTTTTGACAATGTTAACTGGAATACTCTCTTTCAAATTCTGAAGGTGGCAGGGGTAAAATACAGGGAGCAAAAGGCTATTTACAATTTGTACAGAAACCAGATGGCAGTTATAAGAGTCGAGGGGGCATGAAAGGGAAGCAGTGGTTGGGAAAGGAGTGAGACAGGGTTGTAGCCTCTCCCCAATGTTATTCAATCTGTATATTGAGCAAGCAGTAAAGGAAACAAAAGAAAAATTCGGAGCAAGTATTAAAATTCATGGAGAAGAAGTAAAAACTTTGAGGTTCGCCAATGACATTGTAATTCTGTCAGAGACAGCAAAGGACTTGGAAGAGCAATTGAACGGAATGGACAGTGTCTTGAAAGGAGGATATAAGATGAACATCAACAAAAGCAAAACGAGGATAATGGAATGTAGTCAAATTAAATCGGGTGATGCTGAGGGAATTAGATTAGGAACTGAGACACTTAAAGTAGTAAAGGAGTTTTGCTATTTAGGGAGTAAAATAACTGATGATGGTCGAAGTAGAGAGGATATAAAATGTAGACTGGCAATGGCAAGGAAAGCGTTTCTGAAGAAGAGAAATTTGTTAACATCGAGTATAGATTTAAGTGTCAGGAAGTCTTTTCTGAAAGTATTTGTATGGAGTGTAGCCATGTATGGAAGTGAAACGTGGACGATAACTAGTTTGGACAAGAAGAGAATAGAAGCTTTCGAACTGTGGTGCCACAGAAGAATGCTGAAGATAAGGTGGGTAGATCACGTAACTAATGAGGAGGTATTGAATAGGATTGGGGAGAAGAGAAGTTTGTGGCACAACTTGACTAGAAGAAGGGATCGGTTGGTAGGACATGTTTTGAGGCATCAAGGGATCACAAATTTAGCATTGGAGGGCAGTGTGGAGGGTAAATATCATAGAGGGAGACCAAGAGATGAATACACTAAGCAGGTTCAGAAGGATGTAGGTTGCAGTAGGTACTGGGAGATGAAGAAGCTTGCACAGGATAGAGTAAAATGGAGAGCTGCATCAAACCAGTCTCAGGACTGAAGACCACAACAACAACAACATATGAAAAACACAAACATCTGACTTATTAACACAGTCCAAACGCAACAAGTGAGGATTCAAGACATAGAAGAAGGTACTAAATTCCCACGTACAGGTAACCAAACAAACACAAACAAACAATATTAATTGAGAAATACATAATCTACTGACTTACCACAAGAAAGCAAACTGACGTACCCATAAAATGTTAGGGTGTCACAAAATAATAATGAGCAACAGTTACAATGTATGTTTTGGATGTGAAACAGTGATGCTTTCCTAAATACTGACATCAATGGCCCACATCCAAATTGTGATATTTGATCAGCAAGGCAGAAGAAATATGAAATTCTTTTCTCGGCCTACAGTATATGAAAATTCTAAAATAAAATTTAGTGTTCTGTCTAGTATCTTTAAATACTACTGACTGTGAATTTTCTTTTGACTGATGTTAAGCCTTAGCAGTCTCTCACCGCTGGAACGGTTTACACACCAGCAAGAGATTTAATTATCTGTGTGTTGTTGTATTGCTACCAATTTTTTCTGTTCATACCAAAAGCAAACTTTTGTAAAGGGTGTTATGTTATACTCTTAAAAGTTATCTACTGCCTGTACATACTACTATTTATAAAAGAAATGGAATGCATTGAGTAAATGTGAAAGAAAAACCTTTCATTTCAGTAAATATACATTCTTCTAGGGATATTCTTATTGTTAAGGGCTTCAAAAATCTATTATTATATGAGGAAAATATGTAAGACACACAAATGTTGAAGAAAAACAAATACAAAAAACAAATACAAACTAATACTTAACACATATGAACAAAAATTAATAGCACACATACATGAAAATTCGTACAAAAACAGGAAAAGAAGAGAAGCAAAGGATCTGAGCTAGGGTGTTGCAAAAAGAGGATGAAAATTAAGTGGAGTGACAAGAAGCAAGGAAATTCTCTGCAGAATTGATGAGGAAAGGAATTATGGAAAACACTGACGAAAAGAAAGGATAGGATGATAGTACAGTAAACTTTCTTATAAGTACACGTTCAGTGCAATGTATAAGAGAGGCTATGCAACAGGAGGAAAGTAACTGAGATTAAACAACATTTAATGTAATGCTTTTTGTTAAACTGTTTGAGCACTCCTTTGCATTACTACTGAAAAGGTGAAAACTGTGAATAGATCACATTTAGTGTAAGAAGACTATGTAAACTGTGAGCATACTACAGCGTAACTACTATTTTTTAGACTTGCCATTGAATAAAGTTTCCTTGTAACTTTGTCACTGAAGTTACCCCAGACTGTGTATTCTTCCCTATTGTATTGTACAATCAATCTTTCAACTTCTTTCATAAGATTCTCATCATCAATCTTGATATCTACATTTATAGGTACGTTAGGGAACATCTGAAATACTTCTTCCAAAAGAACAATTCTTCTCTCCTCTTCTTTCCCTGAACCAACAAAAGCGTGACCTGCAAAAAGCATTCCTTATGACCAAATAACAATAACAACAATAATGTAGCATGTCCACAGCCATAATATTATTAAACTACAAAAATAAAGCATTACACGACTATGTTTATAAATAAATGAAGCTACCACTCTCAAAAATAAGTTAGTTATTTAGTTAAATGTTCCACGGATCATTTTGTACGACAAATCATAATGATGTGGAACGAGTCATTTTATGTTCACATCATGAATTAATGTGTATGTATGGCTATATTCTGAACATTTACAAGTTACACGCACGCACCGGCGAATGCCCCTCCCCTGCCACACACCATAAAGTGTATTTTTCACACAAACATACTTTTTTTTTTTTTTTTTAGTGGAACTGTGCCTATTGACATTAACAGACTAAAAGTAGGGTGTATGTTAGTGGTGTTTGTTACAGGATTCTAGGGTGAGTCCTTTATGATATACTTGATATACTGTATTTTGAAAAGTTCTCACAGCGACACTTGTACAATATATATGACAGCCGACACTAAAAAAAAAAAAAACTCAAGTGCATACACCAGTTATGTGCATTCTGACCAGTAACGAGATAACTAATGATTGCAGGTTGTGTTCAAAATGACCACTGTCAGTGGCAATACACGCTTCCAGTCTGATATGGAACAATGCTGCACATGTTCTAACATTTCAGCACAGATGTCCGAGCCAGCTTCAGTAACAAATCATTGCATTTAATTTGGTGTAGTTGGTATGTCCTTGCAACAGTGTCTTTCAGCTTTCCCCAAAGAAAAAGGTCTACAGCAATCAAATCTGAAGACTGACCAGCCACGGAACAGGTCCAGTGAATACAATCCAATCCAATCAAATCAAATCAAATGATTTGGAAACAATTTGTGAAGACAACTACAGGTTCCTCCTTATCTGAAGAGGAATTGGGGGGGGGAGATTAGTGTTTAATGTCCCGTCGACAACGAGGTCATAGGTCATTAGAGACGGAGCGCAAGCTCGGGTGAGGGAAGGATGGGGAAGGAAATCGGCCGTGCCCTTTCAAAGGAACCATACCAGCATTTGCCTGAAGCGATTTAGGGAAATCACAGAAAACCTAAATCAGGATGGCCGGAGACGGGATTGAACCGTCGTCCTCCCGAATGCAAGTCCAGTGCGCTAACCACTGCGCCACCTCGCTCGGTCTGAAGAGGAATGTCTTCCAGCATCAATGAGAGGTGGTCTTTTAGTAGGCTGCGGTACATGCGCACCTTCAGTGTTCAGTCTACGAAAAACGAGCCTATGAGCCAATGGTTTACTATCCTATACCACACATTTACAATCCATGAATACTGACATTCCATCTGATGAAGTCAATAGGGATTGTCGACAAGCCAATAGAGTACATTTGAGAGATTTAGCTGGCCATGATTGGTAAATGTGGCTTCATCACTACACAAGATACACAATATGTTTGTAGTATCCTGTCTTAATGCCCATGTACAGAAGGTAACACGATTCTCATAATTGCTTCTATGCAGCTCTTGATGGAGAGAGATGCAATAGGGATGGAACCTATGTTGATGGAGAATGCATACATCATTTGCCTGGCTCTTGCTACCTCCTCATGCAACTGCATGGGAGCAAATGTGCAGATAGACTGCAACAGCAATAAGAATATAAATTTCCCACTTTTTGTTTGTTTTGTTCTGTTTTGTTTTGTTTTAGGGTGCAAAACCAAGTGGGGTCATATACGCCCAAACCAAAACTAGAGAACATGGAGACAGAGAGGAGTTAAAAAACGACTATACGTCAATCGTAATTGACATAACAGAAGACTGCTAGAAACAGGGACATGGAGAAAGGGCTACAAAAGATACAAAAGATACCATATAGAAATGGAGGTCCAAAAGTGAAAATTAAATGGCCTTTGCCACATTTCTGTGACAGATAAAAAGTAAAACGCAGTAGACAGACCCCGCATCATTTGCTAAAATAGCTGATAACTCAGATGGCAAACCAAAGCTGGAACGTAAACAATTAAAAAAATTGGCCTTCCCTCAGGAAGTGGCGGACAGTTAAGACTTGGGCGCAATGTGTACAAAGTGGTGAGGGAGTACCACTTATCAAATGACGACAGCTAAAAAGTGGTGCCCAATATGATACCTACACTCCTGGAAATGGAAAAAAGAACACATTGACACCGGTGTGTCAGACCCACCATACTTGCTCCGGACACTGCGAGAGGGCTGTACAAGCAATGATCACACGCACGGCACAGCGGACACACCAGGAACCGCGGTGTTGGCCGTCCAATGGCGCTAGCTGCGCAGCATTTGTGCACCGCCGCCGTCAGTGTCAGCCAGTTTGCCGTGGCATACGGAGCTCCATCGCAGTCTTTAACACTGGTAGCATGCCGCGACAGCGTGGACGTGAACCGTATGTGCAGTTGACGGACTTTGAGCGAGGGCGTATAGTGGGCATGCGGGAGGCCGGGTGGACGTACCGCCGAATTGCTCAACACGTGGGGCGTGAGGTCTCCACAGTACATCGATGTTGTCGCCAGTGGTCGGCAGAAGGTGCACGTGCCCGTCGACCTGGGACCGGACCGCAGCGACACACGGATGCACGCCAAGACCGTAGGATCCTACGCAGTGCCGTAGGGGACCGCACCGCCACTTCCCAGCAAATTAGGGACACTGTTGCTCCTGGGGTATCGGCGAGGACCATTCGTAACCGTCTCCATGAAGCTGGGCTACGGTCCCGCACACAGTTAGGCAGTCTTCCGCTCACGCCCCAACATCGTGCAGCCCGCCTCCAGTGGTGTCGCGACAGGCGTGAATGGAGGGACGAATGGAGATGTGTCATCTTCAGTGATGAGAGTCACTGCTGCCTTGGTGCCAATGATGGTCATATGCGTGTTTGGCGCCGTGCAGGTGAGCGCCACAATCAGGACTGCATATGACCGAGGCACACAGGGCCAACACCCGGCATCATGGTGCGGGGAGCGATCTCCTACACTGGCCGTACACCATTGGTGATCGTCGAGGGGACACTGAATAGTGGACGGTACATCCAAACTGTCATCAAACCCATCGTTCTACCATTCCTAGACCGGCAAGGGAACTTGCTGTTCCAACAGGACAATGCATGTCCGCATGTATCCCGTGCCACCCAACGTGCTCTAGAAGGTGTAAGTCAACTATCCTGGCCAGCAAGATCTCCGGATCTGTCCCCCATTGAGCATGTTTGGGACTGGATGAAGCGTCGTCTCACGCGGTCTGCACGTCCAGCACGAACGCTGGTCCAACTGAGGCGCCAGGTGGAAATGGCATGGCAAGCCGTTCCACAGGACTACATCCAGCATCTCTACGATCGTCTCCATGGGAGAATAGCAGCCTGCACTGCTGCGAAAGGTGGATATACACTGTACTAGTGCCAACATTGTGCATGCTCTGTTGCCTGTGTCTATGTGCCTGTGGTTCTGTCAGTGTGATCATGTGATGTATCTGACCCCAGGAATGTGTCAATAAAGTTTCCCCTTCCTGGGACAATGAATTCACGGTGTTCTTATTTCAATTTCCAGGAGTGTAGTTAAAATGACCTCCTCCCGGCGGGAGGGCCAAGCGGAAGTCATCAAAGTCACTGGGAGAGGCTTAATAATCCAGAGCTTATTCCCATGAAGGGAGGACCAATGGCGATGCCAAGGGGACACCACCTACTGACAGATGCAACACAAAGATCAGTAGAGGAAATATACGAAATAGTGGGCTGAGGTACGAGGACTGCAGCCTTAGCAGCAGTCGGCAGCCTCATTTCCTGGCAGACCGACATGACCAGAAACCCACATACATATCACAGTGGCTCCACCAAGAGTGAGCAAGTGTCAGTTTTCCTGGACCTGTTGCACTAAGAGATGGACAGTGTATAGTGCACATAGACTTTGTAGGGTGCTGAGTGTGTCTGAGAGAGGACACAACTGAAAAGTCTGTGTCGTCAGATGTAGTCTGTGGTCTGATACAGGGCGAAGAGCTCAGCTGTAAATACTGAGCATTGTGCTGGAAGCCGATATTGAAAGACATTGGCGCCAATGACGAAGGCACTCCCAACACTGTGGTCAGTCCGAAAGCCATCAGTGTACACAAAGGTACTACCGTGAAGTTCCATGCAAAGGTCCTGAAACTGAAGGCGACAGAGCAAGGCTGGAGTAGTCTCCTTAGGAAGCGATTTTGGCCAAAGTTAACACAGGCCACTTAATGAAGCCAAGTTTTCTATCGAGCATGAGCCCCAGGAATTTCATAGTTTCAATGAATGGAAGAGCAACACGCCCAAGATGTAAGGATGGTGGGAGAAATCAATTGCTCCACAAGAAATTCATACAGACGGTTTTGTCAGTGGAAAAGCGATGCTCCATGAGTAAAGACGATCAAGACATCACTGAAGATGCCACTCAGTGAGACAGGTCCATGAAGAAATGCATTAGATGGCAAAGTTGTCAACAAAAAGAGAGCCAGAGATGCTCAGTGGGAGACGTGCCATTATAGTGTTCATGGCGATAGCAAAGTCAACAACCGAACCTTGAGGCACACTGGTTTCCCAGATAAAGGTGTCCGACAAGACAGAACTCACACGCACCTTAAAAACTCGTTTTTTTTTTAAATTCCTGAAGGAACCAGGGCAGGCGGTGACCGAAGGCCCACGTGTAAAGAGTACAGAGGATACCAGTTCTCCAGCAGGTGTCGTAGGCCTTCTCCAAACAAAGAACACGGCCACAGTAGGGGATTTCTGCAGGAAACAATTCATGACATGGGTGCACAAAGTAACAAGATGGTCAACTGCAGAACACCGCACTCAAAATCCACATTGTGCAGTTGTTAGTAAACTGAAAGACTCAAGCCACCATACTAGCTGGGCATGAATCATACGTTCCATCACCTAGCAAACACAGCTGGTGAGAGAGATGGGGCATTAGCTTGAAGGAAGGTTTTTGTCCTTACTGGACTTAGGTATGGATATGATGGTGGATTCATGTGAACATCCGGGAAATGTGCCCTCTGCCCAGATACAATTGTACATATTAAGCGGAAAGTGCTTGTCCACACAGAGAAGTGCAGCAACATCTGAATGTGGACAGTGTCTGGCCCTGGGGCGGAGGATCAGGATGAGCTGAGAGCATGACCCAGCTCCTTCATAGTAAAGGCAGCATTGTAGCACTCACAATTCTGAGAAGAGAAGGCTATCACCCGAGCCTCCTTCACTAGTTTCCGATGGAGGAAGGCAGTGTGATAGAGAGATGAGCTCAAAATTTCCGCAAAATGATGGCCCAAAGTTTTGTAGATAACAACAGGGTCCACAATGATGTCATCTGCTACTATCAGGCCAGAAATTGGCAAACGGATCTTGGTCTCAGAAAGCCATCAGACGTTGGCCCACATGACAGAGGAAGGGGTGGAACTGTTAAAAGAACTTGTGAATGGAATCCAGCTAGCTTTTTTGCTATCCTGAAGAAAGCGACGACACTTTGCACACATTCGTTTATAACGAATGCAGTTTGCTACTGAAGGATGGTGGCTAAACAAGTGGAGAGCACATTTCTGCATGTAAATTGTGTTGCGGCGTGCCTCAGTCCATCAAAGGGCTGGGATATGGCATGGTAAAGAAGAAGTGCAAGGAATGGAATGTTCTGCAGCAGTTTGTGACATATTCCACCTAGTCATCATAACTGGGAAAATTTTGTTCTTCGAAGGTCACCAGGGATGAGTAAAGCCACCAGTCAGCCTTAGTAAACTGCCATTTGGGTGTGCATGTAGGTGGGTTGGTTGGTTGATTGGAGCTGATGGAACCAAACAGCAAGGTCATCAGTCCTTTGTTTCATGGTCGTCCATTCGGATGGATTTACATCTCAGAAGAGTCAGAACGATGAAAGGTAAAAGGCTAAAAAGCATAAAAGTGCAGTCATATGGTGAAAACAAAAGCAGAGAAGTCAGCAAGTGGGCAACCCCAATACTATGCTGGAGGCAGGAAATATCTCACCTCTGATGCAGTGCAGGAAAAACTACCTGCTTTTCAAAAGTGTTCAACCGCTAGAATGTAAAAGTGCGTATTGTAAAAGGAGACTAACCAAATCTGAAAAGCGATAAAAACAGAATAAAAGAGAGAAAAGAGGATCTTGACCAGGGAGGGGAGTCAGGTATCTCCAAACACAGCTTACAGTGGGAGACACCCCAACCCTCCCGCCCTGCCCCTACTCCTAAAGGAGATTAAAAACCTTAGAACTCAAAATAAAAATGACTGTCACAGAGGAAATTAGAACCAGTTCAACCATCCGAGAATCGTCTGCCAATATCGAAGGTAAAGTGCGCGGAAGTCTGTACTTAGTACGCAGAGCCAAAAGGAGCGGGTATTCCACCAAAATATGGGCTACTGACTGGAAGGCTCCACAACCACAAAGTGGGGGGTGGCTCATTACGCAAAAGAAAACCATGGGTCAGCCTGGTATGATCGATGTCGAGATGACACAGGGTGGTCGAGTCCTTTTGGGAGAGGCAGAAGGAAGAACGCCATGGGACAGTCGTCAACTTAATAGCATGAAGTTTATTAGACAGGGAGGTAGCCTCCCCAGAGTGGGTCCATGATTGTGCAAAGTGGGATTTGATATGAAGCCATAAATTCGACGCAGGAGGGGTTACACAGAAGGGGGTGTAAGTGGCTACTCCCCCAGCCAAATAATCAGCACGCTCATTACCTGGGATACCCACATGGCAAGGGACCCAAAGGAAGTCAACGGAACAAGCAGCATGGTGAAGATCAGTGAGAAGGTCATGGATGACCAAGACCAAGGGATGGTGGGAAAAACACCGATCAATAGCCTGAAGGCCACTCATTGAGTCCTTACATAACAAAACACAGTTAAGTTGGGACTGTTTAATAAAGGTAAAGGCCTGGGAAATTGCCATCAATTCTGCAGTAAACACCCCACATTCAGTTGGCAGGAGATGATTTTCCATGGCAACAGAGGACATGAGGGCATATCCCACACAATCAGCAGATTTAGAGCCATCGGTGTAAAAACAACAGCATCCCGAAACTCCCATAAAATTCGGTGGAAAAAACAACGGAACACCATCGAGGGAACGGAATCTTTCAGACCTCGGTGGAGATCCATCCGAATCCATGGCCGAGGAACTAACCAGGGGGGTGGGGGGTGGGTGTTGGAGAGGGAACATGGGAGACAGGGCAAAGAAGGAAGCTGAAAATCACGGCGAAGAGAAGCAAGGCGGAGCCCAACCGATAAACCCGCCCGAGGGCAGGAATCAGGTGGGCGACGTCCTTGGTCTGGGAACAGGATAGAATAGGAAGGATGAGTGGGAGAGGAATGGACAGCGATTGCATAAGAAACCAGAAGCTGGAACCGCTGAACAGAAAGGGGGGGGGGGGGGGGGGGGGGGATCCGAGCTTCAACCAGGAGACTATCAACAGGGCTAGTAGGGAAGGCACCGGTGGCCAAATCAAATGGATATCACAATGGTGGACCGGATCCAGAAGGTGCAGTGTGAAAGGAGCAGCTGAACCATAAACTTGACAACCATAGTCCAAGCAAGACAGCACTAAAGCCCGATAAAGGAGGAGAAGAGTGGAACGGTCCGCACCCCAAGAGGTGTGGAGAAGGATGTAAAGGACATTGAATTTACGAAAACATCCTATCTTCAAAAGTCTGATATGAGGCAACCAAGTGAGCTTGTTGTCAAAAAGAAGACCCAGGAAATGAAACTGTGGGACCACAGGTAATAGTTGTGCATTGAGTTAGAGCTCCGGACCGTAGTACAGCGACAGAAGTGGACCACCTGCGATTTTGTAAAGGAGAGAATTGAAACCCATGTGAGAGGGTCCATGCAGAGGCACACTGTATAGCACCCTGGAGCTGGCACTCTGCAGAGGCCATCGAAGAGGAACTAAGCCAAATGCAGAAATCATCCATATACGGAGCAGGGGTGACCAAAGGACCGACGGACATCCACAAGTCCATCCAAAGCAATGGGTAAAAGAAGTACACGCAATATGGAACCCTGTGGGATGTCATTCAAACAGTGCCAACCCGAACCCTAAACAAATGATGGGACAGGAACTGGAGGATAAAAATAGGGAGTAGGCCCCGAAGACCCCACTCATGAAGTGTAAGAAAGATATGGTGGCGCCAAGCCATGTCATAGGCCTTGCAAAAGTCGAAAAACACTGCACCCAAATGGCAGCGCTGGGAAAAATCCTACCATACTGCGGATTCCAAGCGAAGTAAATAATCAATCGGAGACCGTCCCTCTTGGAAGCCACACTGGTAAGGGGACAACAGATTCTGAGATTTGAGGATCCAATTGAGCCCACGGACTACCATCTGTTAAGTAACTTGCAAACAACATTTGTCAGACTAATTGATCAATAGCTTTTGACAAACAGGGGGTTCTTACCAGGCTTAAGGAAGGGAACCATGATGCTATCCCTCCATTGAGAAGGGAAGTCACCCTGGAGCCAAATACGGTTAAGCAACTAGAGAAGATGTTGTTGTTGTGGAGCACTGAGATGTTGAAGCAATTGTTTATGAATAGAGTCTGGGCCAGAGGCCGTATCATGAGAAGAAGAAAGTGCGGAAAGAAGTTCTCATTCAGTAAAAGGTTCATTGTAAGAGTTTGACTGACAAGGGGTAAAACTAAGGCGGAAGCTACGGCACACTGTTTCTGGTGAAGGAAAGCAGCCGGATAGGAGGTTGATGCTGATAAGAATCATTGGGTCCATGCAAAGGCCGTCCAGAAGGGCAAGGCCCGGGAGGGTAAACTGCTGATGGCAAACTTGGAGAGAGCAAAGTGTAGCCCATACCCACGACATAGCGACAGTAGAACTGAGGGAAGAAACTAAGCGTTCCCAAGATAACCGTTTGCTACGTTTGATTAAGTAAAGGGGTTTGGCGTGAAGGTGTTTAAAGGTAATAAGATTGACAGTGGATGGGTGCCTCTTAAGGTGTTGCAAAGCTCGACGGTGATGGCAATGGCCGTACTCCACCACAGGGCCTGCCAGTGGTGAAATGGTCCAGATGAGCATGGGATAGCAACTCTAGCAGCACGAACAATCGCATCAGACATGTCACATACAATGTCATCAATACAACCTGATAAAGAGGGAGAAAAAACGTCCTGTGCACTATATAGAGGCCAATTGGCATGTTGGGAAGACCAACAAGGTAACCCGTCCATCAGGGAGCAGGAAGGGAGCGAGAGAATCAACGGGAAGTGGTCACTATCGCTAAGGTCGTCATGTGGCGACCAGTGTAACGAAGGGAGGATGGAGGGAGAAAAAAGAGAAAGCTCAATGGCAGAAAAGGTACCATGACCAGCACTGAAATGGGTAGGGGAGCCATCATTAAGAAGGCACAAGTCGTGGCCTGCAAGAAACTAGTCTATGAGAAGACCCCAACTAGATGGAAATGCACTGCCCCACAAGGGATGATGAGCATTAAAATCCCTGAGGAGGAGGAAGGGAGGAGGAAGTTGCTGAAGAAGGGCAGTGAGGGCAGCAGGTGTAAGAGTCCTGTCAGGAGGGAGATAAAGATTGCAAACTGTGACCACACAGTCCAGGTGGACCCTAACAACAGCAACCACTTCCAATGCAGTTTGAAGAGGAACCCACATGCTAGCAACGTCCTTATGAACCAACGTAAAAACGCCACCAGAGGCCCGTTGGGGGCCGACCAGATTTTGACAGAAAGAATGGAACCCACAGAGGGTCGGCAAGTGATTATCAATAAAATGAGATTCCTGTAGAACCACACAAGCTGCAGAGTAAAATGAAATAAGGGATTTCAACTCCGAAAGGTGATGGTAATACCCATTACAATTCCATTGGATAACCACAGAATGATGATTCAAATTGGGGGGGGGGGGGGGGGGGTGAACAGGCTAAAGCCAGTCATGCCACCAGGTGACCACCCATCACTGACAAGGAGGGGGTGACATCCATGAATAGCAGGTCAGAGCCAAGTACCGAAGGTGGGTACGGGACCTCTGGCAACACCAGAGGCTCCTTGTCCCGGGACTTATGTTTCTTCTTCTTTTCTGTTTGAGATCGAGGAGGGCTGTGCTGCAAAAAGGAGACAGCTGCAGAAAGATCTGGAACAGAAAGAGAGCGGGCGGCCTGGGTGCCCACAGACCATGGTTCTCATGGTCATCATGTGGCAGCAGACCTTTGGCCTGGAAGGTGCCAAGAAGGGGGGGGGGGGGTGTCCTGGGAGGGGTGCCCTTGAGCAGCAGACACCGAAGAAGTGGGACACTTCTCCTGCTGGGGAGGGGGAGCGGCACCCAGGGGGAGAGTGTGGGAACCACAGGGGAGGGGGGGGACAGGAGAGGAGTTCGGAACTGGGGGAAGGAAGATGTAACTAAAGCATAGCTAGATGTCATTGACACAGGATGAAGACATGCATACTTCTTACGAGCCTCAGTGTAGGTTAGACGATTAAGGGACTTATACTCCTGCATCTTCTTCTCCTTCTTATAAGCTGGGCAATCTGGTGAACATGGAGAATGATTGCCATGACAATTAACTCACACAGGAGGGGGAACACAGGAACTCCCCTCATGGAGTGGACGTCCACAGTCCCCACAGAGAGGAGTCTGCGAACAGTGGGAAGACATGTCCAAAACGCAAGCACTTAAAATGTCTCATAGGTGGTGGGATGTACGGCTTCACGTCACATCGATAAACCATAATCTTGACCTTCTCAGGAAGGGTATCCCCTTCAAAGGCCAGGATAAAGGCACCAGTATGAATGCGATTGTCCTTCGGGCCCTTCTGAACATGCCGAAAAAAGTGAACACCTCGCCGTCTTAGATTGTCCCTAAGTTCCTCATTAGTTTGAAGGATGAGGTCCCTGTAAAAAAATACACCCTGAACCATATTCAAAGACTGGTGAGGGGTAAAGGACACAGGAATTGTGCCAAGATGGTCACAGGCACGAAGGGCCGCAGACTGGGCAGCTGAAACAGTTTTGATCAACAACAAACCCGACTGCATCTTACTCAGAGAGTTCACTTTGCCAAACTTGTCTTCAATATGTTCCACAAAAAATAAAGGTTTGGTATTGGTGAAAGTATCCCCATCAGTCCTGGTGCAAACCAGATAGCAGGGAAAAAGTTTCGCTCCTAGTTAACGAGCCAGACCCTCCTCCCAAGGGGTAGCCATGGAAGGGAGGGCCGAAGGGGCAGAAGCAGCAGCACTAAAAGAATCAGTTCCATTCAAAGAGATTGCCATAGAAGAATGGCCATAGTTATGGACCAGTATGCATTTTATTTGCATAACGTCTGCCCTGATCCCTCCGATCACGAGCTTTCCTCACGGGTGCCACCCAGCAACAGCAAGGGCTGTATGACATGGTGTCCAGTGCCGGGAGTTCCAATGCTGCAGGATGACAAGCAACCACTCCTAGGCTTGCATGAGGAAGTCACAGCTTGGGTATCAGAAGTGTGATCCCTGTGTTTTCAGGGGCCTCAACCAAAAGGGTACATAGGGACCCCACCACACCGGCTGGCTACCGTGCTGGCTATGTACCCTAGCATCAGACAACGACATGAAGGAAAAGATGGAAGGAACTAGGAGGGCATACACCGGAGACACTGTGTAAGGTGCTCTTCCCCAAATGGCTCACACTATGAAATAGAAATTTAGTAATGGAGGTCGAACCCCAGAGGGGGACCAGAGAATGCTAAAAGGATGAGGTAATTACTCAACAAAACCAAATTGCAAAGCCAACGTAACCAGGAGGATAGCAGAGCCAACATAATCAAGGACACCAAGAGAAGGAGAGGAGAGGGCAGAGGGGAAGGAGCAAGGACAGGAAACGAGGTGCAATAGCTCGGTGCCCTGTGCTCGCCACACACGTACTCATGAAAGGACCATGAGCCCCCTGGGTTGCACGTAGGTGGGCTAGGAGTCAGCGAACAGATAGCACATGGGAAATGGTCGCTCGAGTAGGTGTCGGATAGAATGGACCACTCAAGACAATGGGCAAACTGGGCAGTGCAGAAGGATACATCCAAATGGGAATAGGTGTGCGAGGAGTCAGAAAGGAATGTGGGTGCTCCAGTGTTAAGACAGAAGTGGTTAAGTTGATTAAGGCGATCAGCCAAGAGGGCGTCTCTCTGACAAGTTCTGGGAGAACCCCAGAGGGCTTGGTGTGCATTAAAGTTACCGAGCAGCGGAAATGGGTGAGGTAGCTGCCCAATAAGCTGAAAGAATTCTGCCCTGGTGACTTCAAATGACAGAGGGATGTAAACAGTACAATGGGAAAAGATCAAGTGACAAAGGAAAAAGCAAACTGCAGCAGCTTGTAGACGAATAGTCAGGGAGAGGGGTTGACTATGAATGTCATCCCCTGTGAACAGCATGAATTCCCCATGAGATGGGATGCTGAGGTCAGGGGGGAGATCAAAACGAACTGGGAAGAAATGTGAAAGCTCAAAGTGGTCTTGAGGACGCAATTTTGTTCCCTGAAGGCAGAGCATATGGGGACGCTGCGATGCTAAAAGCAGCAGTAAATCCTCTTTGTGGGACCGAAGGCCGCAAATGTTCCAATGGAGGAGAGTCATGATGAGGAAGAAATGAAGGGGGGGAGGGGGGGTCACCACGGTGGCTGCCGAGTGACAGCCTGTGAGACTCACTGCTACAGGGCACAGAAGCAGGAGGATCCTGCTCCATGAGGTCCACAGAAGCATCAGCCAGCTTGTGTTGTTGGTCTGTGAAGTCAAACGCAGAAAAACAATTGGTGGTGTGCACTGGCGACACAGAGGCCAGCCAGGCTAAGGTATCATGTAGCAACACCATTGAAGAGGATCTTCGAGTCAGCGAAGGAGAAGGCAGTTTGTCTTTGTTGGACTTCTTCGAGCCTTTCTGCTTAGTAGAGGAAGATCAGGTGTTGTTTGGCTGGAGGGGTGTAGGAAGTCTTCACGGGAGTACTCCTCTTGTCTTTTCTAGCCTATCAGTTGTGTAGCTCCAGTGGCTTCACCCCCTGAGGCGAGAGTTTGAAGGCATGTTGCACAGCTGGACAGGGGGATAGCAATGCTACCTTGACACTGGGCAATTTCACAACCTCAGAGATGAATTTGAGGTAGCATGTCTGCGTGGCCATATCCTTCATGGAGTGAGAGGTCACAGGAACAGAAGAACTGCCCGCTCATCAAGATGCATGGAACAACCCTGAGAGAAAGCAGCATTGCCAACATTGCAGTTGATACACGTGGGAGGAGGAGGCTGCCAATCGCCCTCATGTGCATCCCTACGAGAGGTTACGCATTTGGCGGGCTGTTGACAGGATGTTCTACTGTGGTTGAAAAGATGACACTGGTAGCAATGCATCAGGTTTGGAATGTAGAGTCAGACTGTGATAATTTCATAGCACCTTTGGTCTTGGATGGAACAACCACTCTATCAAAGGTGAGAAAAAGAGTGCAGGAGGGCACTAAGGAGGGATCTACCTTTTTCATCAACCAATGGATGACAAGGACACCTTGATCAGAGAGGTAAGATTGTATCTTGGCCTTCCTCAGACTGTCGAACAGCCCAGTATAAATAACACCACAGGAAGAATTCAGAGTTCTATGGGCCTCGACATGAACAGGGCAGCCGTGGAGAAGCGAGGTGGCAGGCAGTTGTCTTGAGAATTGGAAGTAGTTTTCAAAAGCGAAGTGCCGTTCTGTAAATGAGAGCAGGATTTTACAGGGCCGGCAATGGCATCAACACCCTTCTGAATAATAAACGGATTTACTGTTGTAAAGAACTGATCGTCATCAATATGTGAAACCACGAGGAACCGTGGTGCAGCTGGAAGGGTCTTTGAATCGTTAGCCTCATTCCGTTTACATTTCGTAGATGCTGATTGTGAAGATAATTGGTTCACTATGAGAAAATCCCCCATTATTGCCAGTGTCTCCGACCGTGCGCTCCTTTCAACTGAGGGCCCATTCACAAGGGGGTGCAACTGCCTTAGGTGATTGTGTTCACACCTCAGGTCACACCTACCAAACAGCTGACAGAGGGACCGATGGACAATTTGGGAAAGTAGCAGCTCAGGCAATCACCCGTCCCTGGGCCTGGCTTGAACTGTGGGTATGTGTGAACCCTACCTGTCGGCCCGGGGCTGGGAATTATGCATTACCCAGTCACCTGTTACACGTCAGACACGTGGGCTGGCCGTCAGGAGCACGCAAGGAGGAAGAAGAAATAGAAGAACATCAAATGCCAAAGCGGGGGAATGAGAGAAGGGAAACAAAGAAAAGAAAAGGGAATGGAAAACAGTGGTGAGACTGTTCTTATGTCAGCGACAGACAATGCAGAACATTCCCAATAACATCCCAGACATGTTCCCCATGAGAGGGGAAAAACAACAGCAAGAGGATATTTCCAGAATGAGATTTTCACTCTGCAGCGGAGTGTGCGCTGATATGAAACTTCCTGGCAGATTAAAACTGTGTGTCCGACCGAGACTAGAACTCGGGATCTTTGCCTTTCGCGGGCAAGTGCTCTACCATCTGAGCTACCGAAGCACAACTCACGCCCGGCTCTCACAGCTTTACTTCTGCCAGTATCTCGTCTCCTACCTTCCAAACTTTACAGAAGCTCTCCAGCGAACCTTGCAGGAGAGCTTCCGTAAAGTTTGGAAGGTAAGAGACGAGATACTGGCAGAAGTAAAGCTGTGAGGACCGGGCGTGAGTTGTGCTTCGGTAGCTCAGATGGTAGAGCACTTGCCTGCGAAAGTCAGTAGCTCAGATGGTAGAGCACTTGCCCGCGAAAGGCAAAGGTCCCGAGTTCGAGTCTTGGTCAGGCACACAGTTTTAATCTGCCAGGAAGTTTCAGCAAGAGGATAGGCATGCAGCATGGAAGGGAAAAGATGGTGCAAAAGGCTGGGGCCCCGTGGAAGCCAAGCACGAACCCACCAAAGAGTGGCAAGCCAGCTGCCTCCTCCCCACCCCTGTCTTCTGTTGTCACACTTGTTTCACTCTGTACTGTATCGTGTATTACACTACCACTTTCACATAACTGGTTGAAGAGGTTGATAAATAATTGCTAAGATGGTTGTCGTCTATTGGGATACCTTGTCATGTACACCATACAAGAACAAACAATATTCTTCCTACACTCTCCACACACTATGAGTATGTTGGCTTTTTCTGCTATGGTAAATCCCATCATCCGCTCATGACCTATTGCTTAGACTGTCACATGCTAACTGTCTAGCAAGTTGCAATGCACTCAAGGAACACACAAGCTCACTGTAAGTTAAAAATTAGCACCATCGTACCTAGCAACTATGCAGCTGGAATGGCACAAACAAGTGTCAGCTTGGAAACTTTCCAAAATACAATACTCTTAAATTACTCGCACTAGAATCCTGCAACAAACAGCACTGAAATTCTAATTCACCCCACATTTAGTTTGTTAATACCATTAGGCAGAGCTCCATTTAAAAACACTTTCTAAGTATTATTACAATCTTCTGATTGGCTGACAACATTTGCCTGTACTAGCAAACCATTCTGTGAAAATCTTATGTCAATAGCAAGTGCAACTTTATATATATCCTTCATGAAATCCTCCCCACTCCACCAAGAGTGTCTTTCCGCCGTCCACCTAACCTTTGTAACCTGTTAGTTCATCCCTATGAAATCCCCAAACCACCTTCCCTACCCTCTGGCTCCTATCCTTGTAACCATCCCTGTTGTAAAACCTGTCCCATGCACCCTCCCACCACCACCTACTCCAGTCCTGTAACCCGGAAGGGGTACACGATCAAAGGCAGAGCCACGTGTGAAAGCACCCACGTGATTTACCAACTGACCTGCCTACACTGTGATGCATTCTATGTGGGAATGACCAGCAACAAACTGTCCATTCGCATGAATGGGCACAGGCAGACAGTGTTTGTAGCTAAACATGCCTTGGTGCACGGCCAGCACATCTTGGCACAGTGTTACACCGTCCGGGTTATCTGGATACTTCCCACCAACACCAATCTATCCGAACTCCGGAGACGGGAACTTGCTCTTCAATATATCCACTCTTCCCGTTACCCACCAGGCCTCAATCTCCGCTTATTTCAAGTTGCCGCCACTCATACCTCACCTGTCATTCAACAACATCTTTGCCTCTGCACTTCCGCCTCGACTGACATCTCTGCCCAAACTCTTTGTCTTTAAATATGTCTGCTTGTGTCTGTATATGTGTGGATGGATGTGTGTGTGTGTGCGCAGGTGTATACCCGTCCTTTTTTCTCCCTAAGGTAAGTATTTCCGCTCCCGGGATTGGAATGACTCCTTACCCTCTCCCTTGAAACCAACATGCTTTCCCTCTCCTTCCCTCTTTCCTGATGAGGAAACAGTTTGTTGCGAAAGCTTGAATTTTGTGTGTATGTTTGTGTTTGTTTGTGTGTCTATCGACCTGCCAGCGCTTTCGTCTGGTAAGTCACATCATCTTTGTTTTTATATATATTTTTTCCA
This sequence comes from Schistocerca piceifrons, assembly GCF_021461385.2. NCBI lineage: Eukaryota > Metazoa > Arthropoda > Insecta > Orthoptera > Acrididae > Schistocerca > Schistocerca piceifrons. Next base: position 279,895,074 of record NC_060138.1, read on the forward strand.
TGTGGAATGTTTCCTTCTATTATATTAGTATCATTAATTTGAACCCAACAATTACGTTTGTTATTGTCACTGTTGTATTTCGAAATCTTTCCGGTCGTCTTATTTTCTCTTTGTGTTTTTGCCAGTAGTTTCACTTTGTATTCACCTTCTCCTTTTTACCGTAATCTGCTATACAATTTTATCTCGCCTATATATACTCAATAATACGTAACCCACCTCCAAACCATAACCAAAAAAACTTTTTTACCGCTTTCAACACTACCGCTGCTATAAAATCCACCGTTTCTAGTTCACAAACAGTTCTTTTCACCTTTTAAACAACCATTTCGGCTATTTCTAATAACTTTCGCTTTATTTCCATTTCCATTTTTCCCACATCACTGATAATTTTTAGCCACTTCCCACAGGTTTTAACGTCATTATTTCTTCGTCAGACAATTGTTAGCTTCATTTTCATAATCTGCCACCACAAAACCACTCCTTTTAATACATTACAAGCAGTTTTTTTCGAAATTTTCCCGAATTTCTCCGTCCTTTAACGTGTTTTGGCGGCAACACAACCACCTAACCTTTGTGCACATCGTTGTCTACCAACCCAAGTCCAACATAGCCCAGCTGTAACCAACACCTTTTCGCCTTTTTCACACCAGATCTCCAGTTACTTTCCAGTTCACCTTTATCTCTCCCCATATATTTTTATTTTCATTTTCATTTCAGCCTCATGTTACACTTTCCACCTTCTAATACCATGTCACCCTCACAACACCCCCACAACGATTCCATTAAGTTTTATTTACATTCCCTCCGCAAACATGCCTTCGCCCTAGCCAGATTACGCTCCCATATTCTATTTTCTCAGGCTTGTCTAACATTTGGCATTACCCCCAAAGGCCTCACACTTAAAGTTCCCATCTCTGGCTGCAACCCTTCTTTCCATCAGTCCCTATACCAGTTCCAAACTGAACAATCCATTGCCCTCACCCACCTAATCCTTCACCTACACATCAACGTAGCCAATGAACACACCCATCAACTCTTATCCTTAATAAAAGTCCTTAATCTTTCCTCTCCCACATCCACACCGGCTGTTCAGAGCATCCTCCTACAGGCCAACCGCAAATTAGAACAGCATGCCACCCTCCACCTCAAAAAAACTATCCAATCTCCTGGTTTCCCACCTCCGGAAAGGCAACTCACTCACCCTTCACAACCTTTCCAGCAAACCTCAACCTCCTCTCATTGCACACAAACCCAGTCTCTCCCATCTACTCAATCTCCCACTTCCAGCTCCACTCCCTCCAAAACCTCAAAATTCCAATCAACACAATCTGGAACCACAACACCCTAATTCAGTAGTTAACCTTTCTTCCAAACCTCTCTCCCAATCCGAAACCTCTGTCCTATCCAAAGGCCTCACCTTCAGCCCCACTCCCAGATTCAACCAAACAGCCCTCGTCAAAGATTTACTGTCCTACTCTCATACTCTCTGCTGGAAATATCACTTTGCCACGAAGAAAAATGATCCTAATCCTACTCCTAATGATTCAACTCCTCAAAACACTATCCAAATTGAACCCTGCATGCAACAGTTCCGTCCTCCGTCACACCTCTTCCTCAAAATCACCCTCTCCAAACCTTCCAGGAATTTCTGACTTCCAGCCTTGCATCTCAATCCTTCTTAAAAAACCTTAATCCTGCTCCCAACATCACCACTGCTGAAGCCCAGGCTATCCGTGATCTGAAGGCTGACTGATCCATCGTCATTCTTCCGGCGGACAAGGGTTCCACGACCGTGGTACTTGATCGTCGGGAGTACGTGGCTGAGGGTCTGCGTCAGCTTTCAGACAACACCACATACAAAGTTTGCCAAGGTAATTCCATTCCCGATGTCCAGGCGGAGCTTCAAGGAATCCTCAGAACATTAGGCCCCCTGCAAAACCTTTCACCTGACTCCATCAACCTCCTGACCCCACCGACACTCCGCACCCCTACCTTCTTCCTAAAATTCACAAACCCAATCATCCCAGCCGCCCCATTGTAGCTGGTTACCAAGCCCCCACAGAACGTATCTCTGCCTACGTAGATCAACACCTTCAACCCATTACATGCAGTCTCCCATCCTTCATCAAACACACCAACCACTTTCTCGAATGCCTGGAATCCTTACCCAATCTGTTACCCCCGGAAACCATCCTTGTAACCATTGATGCCACTTCCTTATACACAAATATTCCGCACGTCCAGGGTCTCGCTGGGATGGAGCATTTCCTTTCACGCAGATCATCTGCCACCCTACCTAAAACCTCTTTCCTCATTACCTTAGCCAGCTTCATCCTGACCCACAACTTCTTCACTTTTGAAGGCCAGACATACCAACAATTAAAGGGAACAGCCATGGGCACCAGGATGGCCCCCTCGTACGCCAACCTATTCATGGGTCGCCTAGAGGAAGCCTTCTTGGTTACCCAGGCCTGCCAACCCAAAGTTTGGTACAGATTTATTGATGACATCTTCATGATCTGGACTCACAGTGCAGAAGAACTCCAGAATTTCCTCTCCAACCTCAACTCCTTTGGTTCCATCAGATTCACCTGGTCCTACTCCAAATCCCACGCCACTTTCCTTGGCGTTGACCTCCGTCTGTCCAATGGCCAGCTTCACACGTCCGTCCACATCAAACCCACCAACAAGCAACAGTACCTCCATTATGACAGCTGCCACCCATTCCACATCAAACGGTCCCTTTCCTACAGCCTAGGTCTTCGTGGCAAACGAGTCTGCTCCAGTCCGGAATCCCTGAACCATTACACCAACAACCTGACAACAGCTTTCGCATCCCGTAACTACCCTCCCGACCTGGTACAGAAGCAAATAACCAGAGCCACTTCCTCATCCCCTCAAACCCAGAACCTCCCACAGAAGAACCACAAAAGAGCCCCACTTGTAACAGGATACTTTCTGGGACTGGACCAGACTCTGAATGTGGCTCTCCAGCAGGAATACGACTTCCTCAAATCCTGCCCTGAAATGAGATCCATCCTTCATGAAATCCTCCCCACTCCACCAAGAGTGTCTTTTCGCCGTCCACCTAACCTTCGTAACCTGTTAGTTCATCCCTATGAAATCCCCAAACCACCTTCCCTACCCTCTGGCTCCTATCCTTGTAACCACCCCCAGTGTAAAACCTGTCCCATGCACCCTCCCACCACCACCTACTCCAGTCCTGTAACCCGGAAGGTGTACACGATCAAAGGCAGAGCCACGTGTGAAAGCACCCATGTGATTTACCAACTGACCTGCCTACACTGTGATGCATTCTATGTGGGAATGACCAGCAACAAACTGTGACAAACTACACTTCAGGGGAGTTAGCTGTAGAGGGTTACAGTTGCTTGTCACCTTTGAACCTACTTTGTAACTATCATGAAAGTACAACGGCTAGAAGATGATAAGTCTTTATCCCATGTAAACATCACAAGACATTAGTCATAACAGGCAAAATGAGCAAGGTTTAATGAGACACTACATGACTGTGCAGTTCCTATTACGTTTCTCATATGTAACACTGAAATTCCAATATGATAAAAACAAGTTCTTTACACTAACATTGTATAACAACCACCATGCACTATCCCCATTACGGCACTAGTGCAAAGTTACTGACCTTTGCTGTATGTGCTGTAAAATTAAGGGACTTAGACAAAATAAAAAAGCATATGCATTTTAGAAAGCAGAATCCTATGTCTGAGTCGTAATAAAATTCTAATTTTTAAGCAGTATTTGTACTTTAATTTGCTCATGTTGCAGCTTCTGAGAAGTGACAAGATAAAAAACAGTTCTACTTCATCCCTAAAATTCTTTCATCTACTTCCAGCAATGGTGTGGTATCAGAATGTATTGATCTGTATTTACTTTTTTCGTAGGGGAACAGTAAGTTGTGTAACGTTATTTTGCCAATGACATTTGTGTCATATCATCACAATGATAACAACAAGCTATGCCATTGGCAATACTAATCAGTGCACAAAAATACCCCAGTTTGGATAAATTAACTTTTGTTCATGACTCTCAAAACATTTCGCATTCACACACTTCCACAGCAGCAATAAAATAACTCCTTACATTCTATTATTTTCTGGAACCATATACTACATTCATAATGGAAAGAAACAGATTTGATACCTGGGTCAAAATCAACAGGTAGTTCTGGTTTTAACAGAGGAAGATCACAGTAATTGAGTTGGGAGATATTGCAATCAACACCAGTGCTGCGTAGCAAGTTTTGATCATGTGAAACAACTACTTTGCTGTCTTTTGTAATTTGACAGTCCAGCTCCAACATATCAGTTCCCAAAGCAACAGCCCTGTAACACACAACATAATCAACTATGAAGTTTCTTTAGTTATTTTCCATGAAGAGATATATACCTGTGGTATTTTAAAGTGTGTCTATACCTTCCAATACTTTGAAGAACAGTTCAGGTATATTTCTCATGTAATCTAAATAACAAGGTTAAAAAAAGGAGTAATTAAACACAGAACAAAAGTGGAGTGCCTTTTTACCAACTGCTGAAGAAAAAAAAAAAAAATAAATTACAAGCACATGGAAGAAGAAAAGCCAGTCTGAGCCCAGGATCAAAATATAAAAATAAGGTAGAGAAATTAAGGAGATAACTATAGATTATGGACTATTGGTAGCTCACTGGCACTCTGGAATTTGATTCTCAGTTATTACAATTAATTGTACTTCTGTCAGTCCTTTCTTACTCATTCAGTCACTCTTGATAAAAAGTTCACAGAGACTCATCTTCGTATCACATCTACTTCTTTTCCAATACCATCATAAGGATTAGAGAGTTAACAATTATATTGTTAATTCAGAAGAAAGACACTAGTAGGAGAAACGTGGTAGCAGGCAGACATTTTTTCTTATAATTATCTTTCTTCTATATCATTTTGAGACAGACTGTATTTTACCTTTGACCCCATATTTTCAATAAGACGTTACCATTCTCTTCCACCACTTTTTTGAATGGACTGCTATGCTATGCTTCTCTCTCTCTCTCTCTCTCTCTCTCTCTCTGCATCCACCTCTCATCTGTTATTGTTCCACAACCAAAATTATGAAATTGTAAACTCTGAGGATAACTGACAAACATTGTTAAAAAACTGAGATTGTGACCTGAGTGTCAATCTTCTTTGGAGGAGGACAGGGAGTGCACACAGATGCACATCACATCACTTGAGCACATTTCACATCTACTGAATACACCACACATCTACAGACTGAATCCTGCCAATTTCAATACATTACAAGGAAGTAAACATGTCAAAGAACACACAAGAGGAAGACAGTCCACATCACTGACACCGCCCACGCCCCCTGGTCCATGACCCCAATTTGGGTTTTCAGCTTCACGTTGTCGACTGCCTTTGTCAAACAGTCAGTAACATTCTTCTCACTTGTGATGTATTCCAAACTTATGTTTTTGGCTTCCACCTCCTCATGCACAAAGAAAATTTTCAGATCCATATGTTTAGTCTTTTCAGAAGCCTCACGATTTTCAGCAAGTTTCTTCGCACCTAGATTGTCGATGAAAATCTTCATGGGATGGTGCAGAAAACAATCTTCACCAATTTCACCAAGAAAGCTATTCATCCACTTTGCTTCTCTTACAGTTTCACTCAGTGCAACAAACTCTGCTTCAACAGTGCTTAGCGCCACAGTTCGATGTTTCCTGCTGCTCCAACTTACAGCTGCAACCCCCAAATACTGTCAAATATCGACTAAAGGATTTATGGTGGTTTGGATCAGCTCCCCAGTCTGCATCAGTATACATCACAATCTTCTTATCAGTCTTACGGAAAACAAGTGCATCATTCATTGTACCACACAAATAGCGTAGTGTATGTTTGACAGTACACCAGTGCTCCTCACTTGGATTGTTGCTGAACTGGCTCAAGTATGTCACTGGGCATGCTAAATCTGGCCTCGTACCCATATGCAGTTACTATGAGTTCACGTTGTATAGCATAGTACACACATGGGTCAGCTATTGATCGCAGCATCTGTTGCTTGCTCAGGAACTCGTCAAGTGTTTTGTTCCATCTCCTGCCCAATTGATGCAACCCACAGATGCACTTTCCTAATTTGCAGATCCACTCACCATTGAGCAGTTCTTCTTGATCTGGTACGCCATTGAATTTTCTTCTTAGTTTGTCAGTGGCATCTGTGAAATCCATGGGTAGTTCCACATAGACCTCATCTCTGATGTCAGCCATCAAATATGCTACAACAACATCTAAATGGTGAACTTCCCAGTCTTGTTCAACTGCTGTTCCCATCAGTAGTCGCATACTTTTCATTTTTACTACTGGACTGTAACTTTTGTCAAAATCTATGCCTGGCCCTTGCTCATTTCCTAAAGCTACCACTCGTGCTCTGTGCCTAGCAATTCTTCCGTTTCATCATATTTCCATTTGAAGACCCATTTTGTTCGTATTGTTTATATTGGTGTGTGTTATTGGTATGTGGTACAAAAGTCCAGGTTTGTTTTTGCAGTAGTTTTTCCAATTCTTCTAACATCGCTTCTTGCCATTTGTTTCTATCTTCAGCTGATATGACTTCCTGTACACTTTGTGGATCATTTTCTCTTGGTGTACTCTCATTCACTATTGCATATACCTTTTTTTCTTTTGTCTCATAGTCTGTAGCCATTTTGGTGGATTGACTTGTCATCCAGAATGTGTTCTGTAGTTTTCATTTATTTCAGATTCTTGAAGTTGACAGTCATTATCCTCTGTTGTGGGGTAAACGCTTTCAGCACTCTGATCCTTGTCAGCACTCTCCTTCTCAATGTCAGTGTTTTCAGAAGGCAAGCATGTTTCCATAGCTTCGCTTTGTTCAATTTCAGGCGCTTCTTCTGTTTCCATAATATCCACATTCTGTAATGCCTCTTCATCATCTGTGATGTTAGTGGGCTTCAGGTCAATCACCTTTGCAACACTTTTGCTGTTTTGCAGGAAAGAGTCTTTCATCAATTAGCACACCTCTGGCAATAGTTGTATTTCCTGTCATTGGATGCCACAGTCTGTAGGTCTTTATAGTTTCTGAGTATCCAATCATTACATAAGGCTGTCCTTTTGGTTCAAATTTGTCACGCTGGTTTTTCATTTTTGCCCAAGCACGAAATCTGAATAATCGCAGATGATCAATTTTTGGTTCCCGTCCATGCCAACGTTTGTAGGGACTTTCTCCATCATTTTCTGTTGTTGGACATCTATTTTTCAAGTAATTTGCTGTAGCTATTGCTTCACCCCAGAAATTTTGTGGCAATCCACTCTCTAACAACAAATATTGCACAATATTTGAAAGAGTTTGGTTGAACTGTTCTGCCACACAGTTTTGTTGAGGTGTGCCAGGGACAGTCAACTGCCTCTCAATACCTTCTTTTAACAAGTGTGTTTTGAATTCTTTATTCATATATTCATCTCCACTGTCTGAACATAATGTTCGTATCCTAATCTGTTGACAGTTTTCTGCATATGTTTTATATTCTTTAAATGAATGAAACATTTCACTTTTGGCTTTTAGTAAATATATCACTGCATATCTCGAGTAATCATCAATAAATGTGACAACATATTTTGATCCACCAAGTGACTGTGAGCCAGAAACACACAGTACATCACTGGGTATCAAACTCAGTAGTTCATTTGTTCTGTTTACAGTCTGTTTGGGGGAAGACTTGGCTTTAATCTTGCCTTCGATGTACACGCTACACATTTCAGTTATCTGGTCATCAGATGCTTCGAGAGTAATTCCATTGCATTTGACTTGTTTCTTTGTCTTTTCGATGTGAATCTGACCTAGTCTTCAGTGCCACAAATCTAGTTCCTGACTAGTGTTAAGATTTGCAGTATGGTCACATCCACTCACTGAAGGGCTGGAGCTGTCTTCACAAAAGTAATACAAATTGCCTTTTCTTGGTCCTTTCGCAATTATTTCCCCACATTGTTTCCTCACAATGCCAAAGCCAGAACTCAACATATATACACCACCAGCTACCTTTACCGATTCTTCACATTCGGTGAAGGTGATGAATTTATCCCGTTGGTAAGTCATGTGGTCTGTTGCTCCACTGTCCAGAATCCACACATCGTTTCTTTTGTTTTCACGGAAAGTGGAGTACATCGCATGTGAATACACAATAGTGACCAACAAGGTCACACTTAATTCCCTTGTAGCATGAAATTTCATGTTAATGTGTTTCACTGTCAGTAATGCACTTTTGTTAGTGGTTAATGCAACAGAATTTGAGGAGGTTTTACCTGCTTCCTTTCTCTGGTTTACTTGTTTGTCATTTGAAACATTATTGTCAAATTGTGGGAAGTTTCTTCTAATGTGTCCGTACTCTTGACTACGAAAACATCGTCGACCATGGTCATATGTTTTCTAATAACTGCTGCGACTGTTATCACACTGGTTGTTTCTGCGGCCTCGTCCTCTTTGAATATTTCCGCCACCCTTCGTTAGTTGTGGTTGTCCTCTTCTGAACGCTAAACCCTTTAAGGCCCTCACGTCACTTTTGCATTTCATGTTTGTATGTCGTCCTTCTTCTTTTAAAAGACGGCTTTTGAACTTCTTAAGTGAGAAATCCGACTCATCACATCGTCGCATACTTCTTGCAAAAGTCTCGTACTTTGAAGGTAGACCCATCAAGGTATGCACAGCTGCTGGCTTGTCTGATAATTCAACGACAGAACTCCGAACTTTGAACAGAAGTGCATTGCGTCTTGTAAGTTAATCTAACATTGATTCATATGCTTTCTTTTCGATGTTCACGTATTCCTTTAATGCAAGCATTCCATCCCAAAAATCAAAATGTGTATGGGAATCTTTCAGCACATCCCATATCTCTTTCACTGTTTCGCAGTCTTGTATATTGTCAAGTGAATTATCATCTACTGTTGTTAGCAGAATACCCATCGACCTTTCATTTGCTTTGTGTTTGTCTGCTGTGGGTGTATTTCCCATGCCAGGATCAATAGCACACCAACACTGTTTGCTTATGAGAATCCCCTTAATTCTTTGTGACCAGTGACAGTAAGTAGCTGCATTCAACAGTTCGATTTTATATTCATCCACCATGTTAGTACTTTAAATATATTGTACAGCAAAGAAAGACCCTCCGCTCATAACCCTGTGCCCATCCTCAAAGAATTCAGTCGCGCCCACCGCCCTCACACCGATTTAGCAATTTCGCCCAAAAATCCTCTTCGCAATCTGCAAAAGGGAAAAGTCCTCAGTACTCACAATTTCTGAACATCTTGAACAACTCCACAGCCTGTCCTTGCTGAGATGTTACCCTCACACACTGCTGCTTCAGATTGGTGATCCCGGGCCCATAACCTGTTGATCTTCTTTTGAGGAGGGCAGGGAGTACACACTGATGCACATCACATCACTTGAGCACACTTCACTTCTACCGAATCCCACCAATTTCAATACATTACAAGGAAATAAACATGTCAAAGAACACACAAGAGAAGACAGTCCACATCAATGACACTGAGGTCACTTTGCTTTGAAGGAGACCGACGGTGATCTGGATACCCAAGTAAACTGTAGAATTCACAGTCTTGGACACAATTTAACTTGTATGATCTTGTAGCTTTTGAGATTATATCTATCATAAGTTCTATAGTTTATAAGTAAATGTAGTGCAATAGTTAACTTTTGAACATAAAAGGGGGTGATTTAAGTTACATATAAAAATAAACTGATATGTTAAAAAGTAGTAGCAGTAATGTAAAATATGCCTGAGAGTACAAAAGATAAGAAATAAAAATATATCTAAACGAAACACTGATATAAAGAGAGGTAGCTGTCCTAGATGATGTCAGTTGTCTCACTGTGTGGGTAGTCAAACAGTGTGCAATAGCAGTAAAACAGGCAGTGTCACTAGTAGTACTTCAGCTTACATTTTACTGGGAGTGCCTAACTCGTGTCGATATCGGTGTGCTGTGCAAATATCGTCATCGGCAAGTAGCTCGCAGAATCAAGATGGAGGCTTAACAGGAACTAAACTGTGACTTGATACCACCACAATGCAATCAGTTATAACAAATCTTTGAAAATGTGAAAGTAGGCAGTTTGTGATGAAATTCACATTGTCCATAAATGAAGTTCTCACAATTATTTTTCATGTTAGCATATAAGGCGTGTGTGAGAAAAGTAATGAGACTGACTTTTTTTTTTATACGGCAAAGTTTTTTCTTTTTTCAAACAACTACACTGACCCCTTGAAAGTACTTCCCTTTGGCAACTTTACACCAGCAGGGTTGTTCCCACTCTTGATAGCAGTGATGAAAGGCTTCAACTGGTAGGGCCTTTAACATGTTGGTCACATTGTTTTGAATGTTCTCCAGAGCCTTGTAAGATATTTTTCAATTTTGGGAAATGGAAAAAAATCACAAGACTCATATTAGGTGAATATGTGGGCTATGGAACAACAGGAATGCCTTTTGAGACCAAAAAATCTGTGATGGAGTGGCCGTGTGACATAGGGTGGTGTTATGACGCAGCATCCACTTGTCTGCAATGTCCGGTCTCACTCAATTCACCCATCTGTAAAACACTTGAAGACAGTTTGTCCTGGAGGAACATATTCACAAGAGCATGCACACATTCGATGTTTTCATTGGTTTTTGAAGTTGAAGGTCTCCCTGAGTGAGTTTCATGTTCAACATGTTCTCGGCCTTCCAAAAATGATTTGGGCCAGCGAGTAACTTGTGCTCTTGATAAGAAATGTTTTCCATGGGCCCTCTTCAACTTTTCAAAGGTTACACTCACAGGTTCCCCAAGTTTAACACAAAACTTGATGACATAACATTTCTCTAAATACCACTGTTCCATTTTTGTACCACACCTTCACTTATCCCTCTCTAAGAAATCACGTAATGGCTGTACAGCACTGAAACTCGAACAGTGCATCTGGAAGGGATGAACACACCAGTCTACAAAAGTAGAACAACTAGGCGTTGCCAGATCGCTCGCAGTGTTGTCAGTCTCACAACTTTTCTACACAACTCGTATTTCAATTTTTTCCAGTATATGAAGTAAAATATCTTCTTCATCATATAAAACATTTAAATGAAATTTGATACTGGTTGTAGCATCACCAGTGATGACAATGTGTTCATCACACATTGCACTTAAAATCACTGCAAATCTTGGGGAGAGAGAAATAAGTAAGTTGACATATTTTGCATACACCCCCAGGCTGCAGCTGAGCCATGACGCTGCAAATATTGTGCAAGTTTCATAGGAGAACTTCTGTGAAGTTTGAATGGTAGGAGATGAAGTACTGGTGGAAGTAAAGCTGTGAGGATGGGTCGTTAGTTGTGCTTGGGTTGCTCAGTCAGTAGAGCACTTGCCCTTCAAAGGCAAAAGGTCCTGAGTCTGAGTCTGCGTGTGGAACACAGTTTTAATCTGACAGGGAGTTTCATATTTTGCACATTTTCATTTAATAATGTCATGTGGAATAATGTTCTGGGGTAACTCTTCTTTAAGAAAATGAGACTTCAATGCTTGAAAACATGCTATAAGAATAATATATGGTGCTCACCAATGATCATTTTGTAGACACATGTTTAAGGAGCTGAGCATTCTGACTATTGCTTCACAATATATTTATTCCCTAACAACATTTGTTGTAAATAATCCACTATGATTCAAAAGGAACAATGATGTACATAATTACAATACCAGAAAGAAGAATGACATTCATTATCTCCACATTAAGTTTGTCTATAACAGAGAAAGGGGTGCACAATGCTGTAATTAAAATTTTTAATCAGTTAACCAGTGATGTAAAATGTCTGACAAACACCAAAGTAAAATTTGAAAACAAACTGAAAGAGTTTCACCTTGATAACTACTCCTATTCCATAGAAAAATTTCTATTATTGTAATGCATAAAAGGCAGTAGGTAGAAATCACTAATTCACGTCTGTATATTTTTGAATTACCATGCAATTTGATCCATGGAACACAAATCTAACAAACTGTGTTCATACGTATATTCCTTGCATTACACAGTACAGTTTCAGCCTATCTGTCTGATATATCCATTTGCCTGCTGTACATCTATTACAATTACCACACTTTCACCACCTGAACTTGAATATTTGTCATTTCTGTCACAATATATAATCCTTCTACTTATTTGTGTGTCTGTGGCGTTAAAACTGGGAAGACATTGTGCTATTCTGTCAGGATCATGTCCGTTACAACATAATTTGCCTTCCCTTCGGTTCACTAATGTTGAAAATTTAGTGTAAAAGTGTCCCCTCTTATATAGGTAGTTGGCAATATTTGAGTAATAATTGTTATTTTGAACAACCTACACTATTTGATCAAAAGTATCTGCACCCCCCCCCCCCCCCCCCCCCATCAAAAAACACGTGGTTTTCATATTAGGTGCATTTTGCTGCCACGTACTTCCAAGTACTCCATATCTGCAACCTCAGTAGTCATTAGACATCATGAGAGAGCAGAATGGGGCGCTCCGCAGAACTCACGGACTTCAAATGTGGTCAGGTGATTGGGTGTCATTTGTGTCATACGCCTGTATGCGAAATTTCCACACTGCTAAACATCCCTAGGTCCACTGCTTCCAATGTGATAGTGAAGTAGAAACGTGAAGGGACATGTACAGCACAAAAGCGTGTGTGTTGACTCACAGAGACTGTTAACAGTTGAAAAGGGTCATAGTGTGTAACAAGAAGACATCTATCCAAACTATCACACAGGAATTCCAAACCTGCATCAGGATCCACTGCAAGTACTATGACAGTTAGGTGGGAGGTGAGAAAACTTGGATTTCATGGTCGAGTGGCTGCTCATAAGCCACACATCACACCGGTAAATGCCAAACGACACCTCACTTGGTGTAAGGAGCATAAACATTGGACGAATGAACAGTGGAAAAATGTTGTGTGGAGTGACGAATCACAGTACACAATGTGGTGATCTGATGGCAGGGTGTGGGTATGGCAAATGCCCAGCGAACATCATCTGCCAGCGCGTGGGGTGCCAACAGTAAAATACGGAGGTAGTGGTGTTATGGTGTGACCATGTTTTTCATGGAGGGGGCTTGCACCCCCTGTTGTTTTGCATGGCACTATCACAGCACAGGCCTACATTGATGTTTTAAGCATCTTCTTGCTCCCCACTGTTAAAGAGCAATTTGGGGATGGTGATTGCATCTTTCAATAAAATCGAGCACCTGTTCATAGTGCACAGCCTGAGGTGTCGCGATACATTTGATCACGTAGTGTATTACAAAACTCAAAGTTTCTTATTGACTTCCATTTCTTGTAGTGACAGTCTTAACATTCAGTTAATCATAGCTCCAAAATACTTCATCTTGTACTGCATAAATCACTACATCAGTGGTAGTTGGCTTCCGTAAACTCTCGAAGTAGAAGATGTGAAGTTTGTCATAGTACCTATTTCAACATTTTAAAAGAATCACTCGCTATTGTGGTGGTATCTAGCCACAGTCGGGTTCCCATCATAAACCACCTCCATTCTTTGAGGTGCTCAGGTTTTGACACCTGCCCATCAAATATCAACATGAGTTCATGGTTCCTTGTACACCATAAACTGTAAAACAACCTGCATAACTGCTTGTTCTATGGCTACAGCATGCTCATATACTGCCCATGCAATGAGACAACTCCTTTCGTCACATCAGACAGCCACCTTCTCTTTCATTACATGAGGTGTGCATTTTCAGACACTAGTAGTTCACGCACATACCGCAATGAGTGCGTGTGTCGTGTAACAGCATGCCTCAGGAACAACTGTGCTCACTTTCAGCTCTGTAGCTAACCTGTATTGTTCTGTGCTTTCAAAATGTTTAAGACTATCAACTCGCCCACTGCGTGTGAGGTTTGCTCAGTGATACGGTTTTTGTCAGCAAGTAACCTATCTGGAGCAGAAATTCATTGACAGATTTGCAAAGTGTACAGTGATAGTGTTATGAGTGAAAGCAAAGTGCGTAAGTGAATGCGAGAATTCAAAGATAGCCGTGACAATGTCCATGATGAGGACCGCTCCAGTCACCCTTCTTTGATTACAGATGATTTGATGGCTTCAGTTGAAGCAAGGATTCGGGAGAACAGGTCCCTCAAACAAATTTCCTGATGTGTCGAGATCAGTGCTTTACAACATTGTTTCTGAACACCAAAAGTTTAGGAAACTGTGCTCCCGTTGGGTCCCGAAACTCCTAACAGAAGACCACAAAAACCAAAGATTTGAATATGCGATGACTTTCTTGACTCATTATCACGAAGAAGGTGATGTCTTCTTGAGTCAGATCATAACTGGAGACAAAATATGGGTTTTGCATATCTGTAAAGGTGAAGGCCAAACAGACTCTGTCCCAGCACAAAAACATGGTGTTTTGTTGGTCGACTTCATGCAACGAGGAACCACTATCAACGCAGAAGCATACTGCCAAACCCTGAGAAAACTATGCAGAGTGATTCAAAACAAAAGACGCAGAATGCTGACAAAGGGAATTGTCCTTCTCTATGACAACACAAGACCTCACACTGCAGGTCAGACCCGCGATTTATTGGACAGTTTTGGCTGGAGTTTTAGACCACCCACCCTACAGTCCTGATCTTGCGCCAAGTGATTACCATCTGTTCCTCCACCTCAAACAACACCTCAGTGGCAACCGTTACAATGACGACAACAATGTGAAAATGGCAGTTAACACTTAGTCATACGAGAATGTGGAAAAGTTTTTATGAAGAGGGTATTTTAAACTTGGTTGAGAAGTATGATATGTGATTGAACAAACTTGGCACCTATGTCAAAAATAGAGTGAAGTATGTACTTTCTGAAAATAAATTTACTTTTTTGAAATAACCTTTCATTGTGTACTTATGTTCAAATGGACCTTACTTAAAAACATGTCTCATACCTCTGTTTCTTTTAAGGGGAGTATGCATGGTGAAATTGGTCAAAAAGTCACATTTTCTAATTATTATCTCTTAATATTATTTGATCTCTCCTGAATAATTTGAATGCATCATTTGTTGATTAATTCCTATTGGAAGTGTACTTTTTATCATTTCAAAGTTAATAGTGCTAGTATAAAAAAATACGGTCTTTCTGCATTGACTTGCTATCTCTGGAACTATTCAATCTACAAGGCTGTGGTAAACTGGATCTGAATGCAATGCTCATTCTGAAATAGATGTTTCACAGACACACGAAAAGGACACACCTAATAGTGCTTTGAGGAGGAAACTTGGAAACCATAAAGATTTATTTATTGACAAAAGAGATCACCTAAGTAGTTTAGGTTATGTTTTATTAGATTTGAGTGTGTCAGGGCAAGTTTTACAAGCTGCTGTATCATGTTAGGTTTGTGGTGGGTAAATTAACATCTTTGAGGACACATCTGCAAGGACTGGATTAGGTAACAAATTTGTTGTTCAGTGCAAAGTTTGCAGGCTCTCTACATCATTTTGGACTTCGCAAAAGAGAGCAATGTTAGTTTCTTGTATGGAATGAGGTGCCTAGGTAAAGGATTCACTGCACCTTAAGTATTATGTGCGACGCTAAACTTGTCAAACCCACCAACCACCATAGAGAAAAAAAAGAGGAAAAGTCAACCACCAAGAACACGTTAAAAACTCAGTTTAAAATCAGAGACTACAAGCCAGAATCAACACAAAAAAAACGTAAACACTCAGATTAAACGATAAAAACCCCCTGCCCGAATAAAACGCAAAACTAAGTCCACCATGGCAGAGTCATCTATTAAAAGGGCAGAGAGCGTGTCAGGCAGTGCAAACGTCTGCTTGAGCACAGATAAAAGTGGACAGTCCAACAAAATGTGGACCACTGTCAATGCCGAGCCGCAGCGACAGAGAGGCGGGTCCTCACGGCGTAATAAGTGGCCGTGAGTCATCCGTGTGTGCCCAATACACAGTCGGCAGAGAACGACAGACTCCTTGCGAGAGACTCGCAAGGAGGAGTGCCACACAGTCGTCGTCTCCTTGATGGCACAGAGTTTGTTAGGGGTGGCCAGACCGCGCCATTCAGCGTCCCAAAGCGAGATAACTTTGCGGCATAAGACTGCTCTCAAATCAGTCTCCGGAAGGCCAATGTCTAGAGTGGGTTCACTGGTGGCCTGTTTGGCCAAGCGGTCAACACGCTCATTGCCCGGGATACCGACATGACCGGGTGTCCACACAAAGACCACAGAGCGGCCGCAATGGGCAAGAGTATGCAGGGACTCATGGATAGCCATCACCAGATGAGAATGAGGGAAACACTGGTCGAGAGCTCGTAAACCGCTCAGGGAATCGCTACAGATAATGAAGGATTCACCTGAGCAGGAACGGATATACTCTAGGGCACGAAAAATGGCGACCAGCTCAGCAGTGTAAACGCTGCAGCCATCCGGCAAGGAACGTTGTTCGGAATGGTCCCCTAGAATTAGCGCATAACCGACACGACCAGAAACCATCGAACCGTCAGTGTATACAACGCCAGAGCCCTGATACGTGGCCAGGATGGAATAAAAGCGGCGGCGGAAGGCCTCTGGAGGGACTGAGTCCTTCGGGCCCTGTGCCAAGTTGAGCCGAAGGCAAGGGCGAGGAACACACCATGGGGGTGTACGCAAAGTGGCCCAGAAAGGAAGTGGAACAGTGAAAACCCTAAGCCCGGAGAGAAGCTCTTTGACGCGGACCGCGATCGTACAACCTGACCGGGGCCGACATTCTGGCAGATGGACGACCGATTGCGGGAACAGGAGATGATAGTTTGGATGCCCGGGCAAGCTAAAAACATGGGCAGCATAAGTGGCCAGCAAACGTTGGCGCCGTAACCGCAGGGGAGGGACACCTGCCTCCACTAGTATGCTGTCCACAGGGCTGGTCCGGAAGGCACCAGTGGCAAGTTGTATTCCACTGTGTAAGATTGGGTCCAGCACCTGCAACGCAGACGGGGATGCTGAGCCATAGGCCAGGCTCCCATAATCCAGACGAGACTGGATTAATGCCTGGTAGAGCCGTAACAGGGCAGATCGGTCGGCGCCCCAGCTGGTGTGGCTCAAGCATCGCAGAGCATTTAGATGCCGCCAACACGCCTGTTTAAGCTGCCAAATATGAGGCAGCCAAGTCAACCGGGCATCAAAAAGTAAACTCAAAAACCTGTGGGTCTCCACCACAGCAAGAAGTTCGCCGTCAAGATAAAGCCGCGGCTCAGGATGGACCGTTCGGCGCCGGCAGAAATGCACAACGCGGGTCTTGGCAGCCGAAAACTGAAAACCATGCGCTACAGCCCAAGACTGCGCCTTGCGGATTGCGCCCTGTAGTTGACGTTCAGCAGCTGCAATGCCAATAGAGCTATAGTAAAGGCAGAAGTCGTCAGCATACAGGGAAGCGGAGACAGAATTTCCCACTGCTGCAGCAAGCCCGTTTATTGCAACTAAAAACAGGCAGACACTGAGGACAGATCCCTGTGGTACCCCGTTCTCCTGAACTCGGGAGGAACTATGGGAGGCTGCGACTTGCACGCGGAAGGTACGATAAAGATCGGCAGAGGGCCCCTAAGACCCCATCCATGAAGCGTAGAAAGGATGTGATGATGCTGTTCACGCAACTTGCAAAGAACATTGGTGAGGCTAATGAGACGGTAGCTGTCCACCTCCAAAGGGTTCTTGTCCGGTTTCAGAATGGGGATAACAATACTTTCCCGCCATTGCGACGGAAACTCACTCTCGACCCAAATTCGGTTGTAAAGGTCGAGGAGCCGTCGCTGGCAGTCCACTGAAAGGTATTTCAGCATCAGACAGTGGATGCCATCTGGCCCAGGAGCGGTCTCAGGGCAAGCAGCTAGGGCACTGCGAAATTCCCACTCACTGAATGGAACATTGTACGATTCTGGATGGTGGGTGTGAAACGAAAGGCTCCGACGTTCCATCCGCTCTTTAATGGAGCAGAAGGCCAGGGGGTAATTCGCAGAAGTGGAACTCATAGCAAAATGCTCTGCCAAGCTGTCGGCAACTTCATCGGAGTCTATACAAACTGCTCCATTCAGTGAGAGCGCTGGGACGCTTACAGGGGTCCGATAGCCATAGAGGCGTCGGATCTTGGCCCAGACCTGCGATGGAGAGACATGGAGGCCAATGGTGGACACATACTGCTCCCAGCACTCCTGCTTGCTTTGGCGGATAAGGCGGCAGGCCCGCACACGCAACTGTTTGAAGGCGATGAGGCGTTCTATGGAGGGATGTCGCTTGTGACGCTGGAGCGCCCGCCGGCAATCTTTAATCGCTTCAGCAATCTCAGGTGACCACCAAGGCACAGTCCGCTGCCGAGGGGATCCAGAAGAACGGGGAATGGTAGATTCGGCGGCAGTAATGATGCCGGTGGTGACCGATTGAACCACCGCATCAATGTCATCACTAGAGAGAGGCTCAATAGCGGCAGTGGAGGAGAACAAGTCCCAGTCAGCCTTATTCATAGACCATCTGCTAGGGCGCCCAGAAGATTGTCGCCGTGGCAGTGACAGAAAGATCGGAAAGTGGTCACTATCACACAGGTCGTCATGCACTCTCCATTGGACAGACGGTAAGAGGCTAGGGCTGCAGATCGGAAGGTCGATGGCGGAGTACGTGCCATGCGCCACGCTGAAGTGTGTGAAGGAACCATCATTTAAAAGCGAAAGATCGAGCTGTGCCAAGAAATGCTCAATGGTGGCGCCGTGACCTGTCGCCACCGACCCGCCCCACAGAGGGTTATGGGCGTTGAAGTCGCCCAATAACAAGAAAGGTGGCAGCAATTGGGCTATCAGCGCAGCCAGGACATGCTGCGCAACATCACCATCCGGTGGAAGGTAAAGACTGCAGACGGTAACAGCCTGTGACGTCCACACCTGAACAGTGACAGCCTCTAAATGTGTTTGTAGAGGGACAGACTCACTGTGAAGAGAGTTAAGGACATATATGCAGACGCCACCAGACACCCTTTCATAAGCTGTCCGGTTCTTAAAATAACCCCGATAGCCACGGAGGGCGGGGGTTCGCATTGCTGGAAACCAAGTTTCCTGAAGAGCAATGCAGAAGAAAGGGTGAAGGCTGATAAGTTGTCGGAGCTCAGCTAGATGGTGGAAGAAACTGCTGCAGTTCCACTGGAGGATGGTATTGGCCATGTCTGAGAAAGGCGTGACGGGACTTGGAAGGCAGATTACGCCGCTGGGTCATCTGCTGCCTCCGATTGAGCACCTGTGCTAATGCTATCCATGGTGTCTGAGGGACCGGCGAGATCGAGTTCCTCAGCGGACGCCAGAATCGCCACCTCGTCCTCAGACGCAGAGCTGGAAGGTTGCGGTGGGGTGGCTGCCACCGCGAGTTCCTTCTTTGGTTTCTCACGCTGCTCCTTGGGTTTCACTGGCTGGGAGGGCTTCACCGATTCAGTCTCCAGGACGGAGGAGGATCGTGAAGCCCTATGACGAGCTGATTTTGGGCACTTACGCCACTGTCGGTCGTCAGCCTTCCCGCTGGTGGAAACCTGGGAAGGGAGGGACCCAAGGGACCGCTTGCAAGTGTGAGAAGCCGAAGAAGTTGGACACTTCTCCAGCTTAGAAGCGGGGACGGACGTCCCCGATGGGTGGGATGGTGTTGCTCCTGAGGTAGGTGGCGCAGGAGCAACCCGGTGGGTAGAGCCCCCCACTGGCGAGGGGGCAGGAGGTGTTGTACTACTAGTCGATCCGGCTGGAATTCGAGAAACTGATGAGGCTAGCACAGGTGTTGTAGCAGCGGTGTAGGAAGATTCTCACAGGATGGAGTCGGTCGTATTTCCTTTTGGCCTCAGTAAAGGTCAGTCGGTCCAGGGTCTTGTATTCCATGATTTTACGCTCTTTCTGGAAGATTCGGCAGTCTGGCGAGCAAGGTGAATGGTGCTCCCCGCAGTTGACACAGATGGGAGGCGGGGCACATGGAGTATTGGGATGTGATGGGCGTCCGCAATCTCGACATGTGAGGCTGGAAGTGCAGCGGGAAGACATATGGCTGAACTTCCAGCACTTAAAGCACCGCATCGGGGGAGGGATATAGGGCTTGACATCACATCAGTAGACCATCACCTTGACCTTTTCCGGTAATGTATTCCCCTCGAAGGCCAAGATGAAGTTACCGGTAGCAATCTGATTTTCCTTCGGACCCCGATGATTGCGCCGGACGAAATGTACACCTCGGCGCTCTAAATTGGCGTGCAGTTCGTCATCAGACTGCAAAAGAAGATCCCTATGGTAAATAACTCCCTGGACCATATTTAAACTCTTATCGGGTGCGATCATAACGGCAACATCCCCCAACTTGTCACAAGCAAGTAACCGTCGTGACTGGGCAGAGGATGCTGTTTGTATCAGGACTGACCCAGAGCGCATTTTGGACAAGCCCTCCACCTCCCCAAACTTGTCCTCTAAATGCTCTACGAAGAACTGAGGCTTTGTGGAGAGAAAAGACTCCCCATCAGCTCTCGTACAAACTAAGAATCGGGGCGAATAACTGCTACTGCCATCCTGAGACTTACGTTCCTCCCACGGTGTGGCCAGGGAGGGGAACATTTTCGGATCGTACTTCTGAGCATTAAATTGAGCCCGAGAACGCTTAGAGACTGCCGGCGGCTGGCCACCAGCGAGAGACGATGTACCACGCTTCATTGCGCGTCATCCGCCCTGATGCCACCTACTCCGACCAAGGGCCCTCCCCACGGGCACCACCCAGTCGCAGAAAGAGCCACCTGGCAGGATGGCCGTTGCCGGGAGTCCCGATACCCCAGGAGGATAGGTATCGACTCCTTGGCATACGTGAGGAGTTAACGGCGCAGGCATCAGTAGAGTGATCCCTGTGTTGTCAGGGGGCTACAACCAACAGGGTACATGGCGGCCCCACCACAACGGACTGGCTACCGTGCTGGATGTTACGTAAGATGTGGTCCATGGTCGCCGTCAGTGCAGAAAGAGGCACTGCACAGTGCAAGGTGTAATCTGCATGCAGGAACGTAGTCATGTCCAAGAGATGGAGAGCGGGCAGGACTGCAATTCAACAGCGAATAAGCTGGCGAAAGGTCTGATCGCAAGATGGACACAATGCACCAAGTAAGGCGCCCTTCCCCAATTGGCTCGCTCTTCGGAAAATTTTGAGAGATGGAGGTCAAACCCAACAGGGGACCATTACATAAGGCCGAAAAGTTTGAGACTCCTTTTAGTCGCCTCTTACGACAGGCAGGAATACCGCGGGCCTATTCTAACCCCAGAACCCGCAGGGGGCAATTGATGAATGTGTCAAATATGTTGCTTCTATGAAAGCTGCTACTAAAGAAGGAGTACAATTAAATAACACAACAGACTTATCTGTGGCAGTTGATGGTACATGCCAAAAGAGAGGCCACACATCTGAAAATGCAGTTGAAACCGTCACTAGTGTAGACACAGGTAAAACTTTAGACATTGAAGTGATAACTAAATACTGCCATCAGTGTAATTCAGTTGACAATGAAACAAGTGAAAGTCATAAAACAAATTGTGCCAAGAATTATGAGGGAACTAGTGGGGGTATGGAGGCTACACTGAGTACACTGAGTTCTTGGGGGATGGTGATTCAAAGGCCTTCAAATCAGTCATGGAGAGCCAACCTTATGGTGAAAAGCATATTTTGAAGATTGAATGTGTGAGCCACATTCAAAAACAGATGGGAACATGTCATCGAATATTGAAGCAGACTAAACGAAAAGAGAAGTTATAGGATGGAAAGACTCTAAATGGTAAAGGAAGACTTACAGACAAAAACACTGATGAACTCCAGCAACATTATAGTATAGAAATAAGAAACAACACGCGACATACAAGGAATGAAAAGAGCAGTGTGGGCTACATTCTTCCACAAATCATCCACTGATGATACACCTATACTTGGTCTTTGCAAACCTGGTGCTGATTCATGGTGCAAATACCACAAAGCTCAGGCAGTGGGTGCAGAGGAACAATTTTGGCCCAAAAACAGATTACCATCGGCAGTGATGGAGGAAATTAAGCCAATGTATAGAGTTAGCCAATGCTGATCTTCTTTACAAATGTCTCCATGCTCGAACAGAAAACCCAAATGAGTCTTTCAATAATGTCATTTGGACCCAAATACCAAAAAACGTCTTTGTAGGCATGAAAACTCTATGCTTGGGTGTTTTTGATGCTGCGACAAGGTTTAATGATGACAATAAGGGAAGAATTAGGGTATGCTCCAGGATCCAATACACTGCAAGCCTTCCAGCAAATGGATCGACTTAGGATCATGAAAGTGCAGCATGAGGCAGAGGAAATGACCAAAGAAGCAAGCGGCAGCAAAAGGAAGCTTCTAGGTTTGCAGGATGATCAAGTACATGATCCAGATAATGCTGATTATGAGCCTGGCTGTTTCTAGGAGATGGCATGACTCCATATGTGAGTTGATATCAAATAAAATGATCAAACTTTATTTCCTGGAAATGACATTTTTAAAAATATTTGACCCAAATCACACAAACTATTACGGATACATGTCTTACATTACACTATGTAATATCTTAGTGCACTGCACAGTTTTTACTTAGAGAAGAAACTGCAGGGTGGAGGGGGAGTGGCGTGGGATGGGGAATGGGGTGGAGGGAGGATAGGAGGAGTGGGGGTGGGGGTAGGAGGAGAGGGGCAGCAGTGCAGGAGGTGGAGCGGTACGGGAGGGGGAGTGGGGTGGGAAAAGGGGTGGAGTGGGAGGTGAGGCTGGCAAGAGGGTGAGGGCGCATTGGGAAAGGGGAGGAGGGCACAGGGCGAATCGGGGACGGGGCAGGGCTGAGGACCATGTTGGGGTGGGGGTGAGGGTGAGAAGGCGTGTGGGTGAGGGTGAGAAGGCGTGTGGGTGAGTGGAGAGGGCACGTGGGGGAGTGGGGAAAGTGAGTGAGCACGTGAGGGGAAAAAGGAGGGGGTGCATGGGTGAGTGAGGAGGTGGAGAGGGTGAGGGGGTGCGTGAGGAAAGGGAAAGAGTGCATGTGGGGTAAGAGGACGGGGTGAGGGGGCGCGTGGGAAAGGGGCGAGGGTGTGAGGGGGCGCGTGGAAAAGGGGGGAGGGTGTGAGGGGGCGCGTGGGAAAGGGGGGAGGGTGTGAGGGGGCGTGTGGGAAAGGGGGGAGGGTGTGAGGGGGCGTGTGGGAAAGGGGGGAGGGTGTGAGGGGGCGTGTGGGAAAGGGGGGAGGGTGTGAGGGGGCGTGTGGGAAAGGGGGGAGGGTGTGAGGGGGCGCGTGGGAAAGGGGGGAGGGTGTGAGGGGGCTCGTGGGAAAGGGGGGAGGGTGTGAGGGGGCTCGTGGGAAAGGGGGGAGGGTGTGAGGGGGCTCGTGGGAAAGGGGGGAGGGTGTGAGGGGGCACGTGGGAAAGGGGGCAGGGTGTGAGGGGGCGTGTGGGAAAGGGGGGAGGGTGTGAGTGGACGTGTGGGAAAGGGGGGAGGGTGTGAGGGGGCGTGTGGGAAAGGGGGCAGGGTGTGAGGGGGCGTGTGGGAAAGGGGGGCAGGGTGTGAGGGGGCGTGTGGGAAAGGGGGCAGGGTGTGAGGGGGCGCGTGGGAAAGGGGGGAGGGTGTGAGGGGGCGCGTGGGAAAGGGGGGAGGGTGTGAGGGGGCGCGTGGGAAAGGGGGGAGGGTGTGAGGGGGCGCGTGGGAAAGGGGGGAGGGTGTGAGGGGGCGCGTGGGCAAGGGGGGAGGGTGTGAGGGGGCGCGTGGGCAAGGGGGGAGGGTGTGAGGCGGCGCGTGGGCAAGGGGGGAGGGTGTGAGGGGGCGCGTGGGCAAGGGGGGAGGGTGTGAGGGGGCGCGTGGGAAAGGGGGGAGGGAGTGAGGGGGCGCGTGGGAAAGGGGGGAGGGTGGGAGGGGGCGCGTGGGAAAGGGGGGAGGGTGTGAGGGGGCGCGTGGGAAAGGGGGGAGGGTGTGAGGGGGCGCGTGGGAAAGGGGGGAGGGTGTGAGGGGGCGCGTGGGAAAGGGGGGAGGGTGTGAGGGGGCGCGTGGGAAAGGGAGGAGTGTGTGAGGGGGCGTGTGGGAAAGGGAGGAGTGTGTGAGGGGGCGCGTGGGGATGGTGTGTGTGTGTGAGTGAGCGCACGGGGAAGGGGTGGTGGTGTGAGGGGGCGCGTAGGGAAGGGAGAGGGGAAGGGGGAGGGGAAGGGGGGAGGGCGTGAGGGGCCGCGTAGGGAAGGGGGGAGGGCGTGAGGGGGCGCGTAGGGAAGGGGGGAGGGCGTGAGGGGGCGCGTAGGGAAGGGGGGAGGGCGTGAGGGGGCGCGTAGGGAAGGGGGGAGGGCGTGAGGGGGCGCGTGGGAAGGATGGGAGGGGAGAGGGGAAGCGTGGGAAAGATGGGAGGGGGAGGGGACGCGTGGGAAAGATGGGAGGGGGGAGGGGACGCGTGGGAAAGATGGGAGGGGGGAGGGGACGCGTCGGAAAGATGGGAGGGGGGAGGGGACGCGTGGGAAAGATGGGAGGGGACGTGTGGGAAAGATAGGAGGGGGGAGGGGACGTGTGGGAAAGATAGGAGGGGGGAGGGGACGTGTGGGAAAGGTGGGATGGGGGAGGGGACGCGTGGGAAAGATGGGTGGGGGGAGGC
Organism: Schistocerca piceifrons; assembly: GCF_021461385.2. NCBI lineage: Eukaryota > Metazoa > Arthropoda > Insecta > Orthoptera > Acrididae > Schistocerca > Schistocerca piceifrons. Next base: position 279,919,771 of record NC_060138.1, read on the forward strand.
TGGGAGGGGGCGCGTGGGAAATGGGGGAGGGTGTGAGGGGGCGCGTGGGAAAGGGGGGAGGGTGTGAGGGGGCGTGTGGGAAAGGGGGTGTGTGAGGGGGCGCGTGGGAAAGGGGGTTGTGAGGGGGCACGTGGGAAAGGGGGGGGTGTGAGGCGGCGCGCGGGAAAGGGTGGAGGGTGTGAGGGGGCACGTGGGAAAGGGGGGGTGTGAGGCGGCGCGCGGGAAAGGGGGGAGGGTGTGAGGGAGCACGTGGGGATAGGGGTGGTGGTGTGAGAGGGCGCGTGGGGAAGGGGTGGTGGTGTGAGGGGGCGTGTGGGGATGGGAGGAGGGCGTGAGGGGGCGCGTAGAGAAGGGGGGAGGGCGTGAGGGGGCGCGTAGGGAAGGTGGGAGGGCGTGAGGGGGCGCGTAGGGAAGGTGGGAGGGCGTGAGGGGGCGCGTAGGGAAGGTGGGAGGGCGTGAGGGGGCGCGTAGGGAAGGTGGGAGGGCGTGAGGGGGCGCGTAGGGAAGGTGGGAGGGCGTGAGGGGGCGCGTAGGGAAGGGGGAGGGGAAGGGGGGAGGGCGTGAGGGGGCGCGTAGGGAAGGGGGAGGGGAAGGGGGGAGGGCGTGAGGGGGCACGTAGGGAAGGGGGGAGGGCGTGAGGGGGCGCGTAGGGAAGGGGGGGTGTGTGAGGGAGTGCGTAGGGAAGGGGTGAGGAGGCACGAGGTGAAGGGGAAAGGCGAGGGTGGGCTGGGAAATGGGGAGAAAGGGTTAGAGGGCGCCTGGGGAAGGGGAGGGGGGTGGAGGTCTCTGTGGGGATGGGTAGGGAGGGTTGGAGGGCGTGTGGGGAAGGGGAGAGGGGTAAGATGGCACAAGGGGGAGGGGCTGAGAAGGCACAAGGGGGACAAGGTGAGGTGGCACAAGGGGGAGGGGGTGAGGTGGCACAAGGGGGAGGGGTGAGGTGGCACAAGGGGGAGGGAGACAAGGTGAGGTGGCACAAGGGGGAGGGGGTGAGGTGGCACAAGGGGGACAAGGTGCGATGGCACAAGGGGGAGGGGGTGAGGTGGCACAAGGGGGAGGGGGTGAGGTGGCACGAGCGGGGGACGTGGGACGAGCGGGGTGACGTGGCACGAGCGGGTGACGTGGCACGAGCGGGTGTCGTGGCACGAGCGGGTGACATGGCACGAGCGGGTGAGATCACATGGGGGCGGGGTGAGGCGGCAAGAAGTGGCGGGGCTGATAGGGTGTGAGGGGGAGGAGGCTAGAGAGCGTGAGGGGGAGGGGGTGAGAGGGTGTGGTGGAGGGGGTGGGAGGGTGTGGGCGAGGGGGTGGGAGGGTGTGGTGGAGGGGTTGGGAGGGCATGAGGGGATGGGGTAGGAGGGGGTGAAGGGAGGTGGTGAGAGGGCGCGAGGGGGAGTCGGTGAGAGGGCGCGGGGGGGAGGCGGTGAGAGGGCGCGAGGGGGAGGCGGTGAGAGGGCGCGAAGGGGAGGGGTCGTGTGGGCGAGGGGGCGTGTGGGCGAGGGGTCGTGTGGGTGTGTGGGCGAGGGGGCGTGTGGGCGAGGGGGCGTGTGGGCGTGTGGGCGAGGGGGCGTGTGGGCGAGGGGGCGTGTGGGCGAGGGGGCGTGTGGGCGAGGGGGCGTGTGGGCGAGGGGGCGAGGGGGCGTGTGGGCGAGGGGGCGTGTGGGCGAGGGGGCATGTGGGCGAGGGGGCGTGTGGGCGAGGGGGCGTGTGGGCTAGGGGGCGTGTGGGCGAGGGGGCGTGTGGGCGAGGGGGCGTGTGAGCGAGGGGGCGTGTGAGCGAGGGGGCGTGTGAGCGAGGGGGCGTGAGGGGGAGGGGGCGTGAGGGGGAGGGGGCGTGAGGGGGAATGTATTGAGATGTGTGAGGGGAGGTTGCAAGGGGGAGGGCTGAAAGATGGGAGAGGGGGAAGGAGGGGAGAGGGATGGGAGAGGGGAAGGAGGGGATTGGTAAGGGAGTGTGAGGAGGAGGATGGGAGTGGTAAGGGAGAGTGTGGGGGAAGTGGAGTGGTTGTGGGGAGAAAGGGCGTAGCAGAGGGGGAGGGAGAAGCAAGTGTGCAGTGGAGGGGGGAGCAAGAGCATGGCGGAAGGGGGTGGGGGGAGCAAGAGTATATCAGAGAGGGGTGGGGGAGCAAGAGCTCAGCGAAGGGGGGTGGACTAGCAATGTCGTGCCAGAGAGGCGGAGGGGGGTGGGGGTAGCAATGTCGTGGCGGAGGGGAGTGGGGGTAGCAATGGCGTGGCGGAGGGGGGTGGGGGTAGCAATGGCGTGGCGGAGGTGGGGGTGGGGGTAGCAATGTCGTGGCGGAGGGGGTTGGGGGAGGGAGGATTGCGGTGGCGGAGAGCATGGTGTGGGTGTGGGAGGGGAGCAAGAGCTTGGGCGACGGAGAGGAAGATGAGGAAGAGTGGGGGACGTAGGTGACTGTGAGCAAGTGCGTGGGAGAGGGAAGGGAATGGGCGAAAGCATGGTGGAGGGAGGGGAGGGGAGGGGTAGCAAGAGCGAGATGGAGGGAGGGGAGGGGTAGCAAGAGCGAGATGGAGGGAGGCGAGGGGTAGCAAGAGCGAGATGGAGGGAGGGGAGGGGTAGCAAGAGCGTGATGGAGGGAGGGGAGGGGTAGCAAGAGCGTGATGGAGGGAGGGGAGGGGTAGCAAGAGCATGTGGTAGAGAAGGAGGGGGAGCAAGCTCGTAGGGGAGTAAAGGCATGTGGGAGGGAGGGTGTTGGGAGCAAGTGTGAGGGAGAGGGAGGGCGTGAGGGAGAGGGAGGGCGTGGGGGAGGGTGGGTGTGGGGTACGAGGGGCATGAGGGAGGGCATGAGTGTGGGTTGAGGGCATGAGAGTTGGGGCATGGGGGAGGGCGTGGGAGAGATGGGATGGGGGAGGGTGTGGGCGTGGGGTGTGGGCATGAGGGAGAGCGTGGGAGCGGGGGAGGAAGGGCATGGAGGACGTTAGGGAGTGGGGGTGGAGGGGCATGAGGGATGCATGGGAGCAGAGGAGGAAGGGCACCTCGGTGGGCATGGGAGGATGGTCAAGGGAGAGAGCGTGGGTGTGGGGGATGAGGGGAATGGGGTTGGGGGCATGGGGGGCTTTATAGTGAGAGGGCACAAGGGGGAGTGAGGGTCGGAGTGCACGGGAGGGATGAGGTGGAGGGAGGGTGGGAGTGGTGAGGGGGAAGGACGAGGGAGAAATTGGGTGGGAGGGGCAACGGGTAGAGACGGTGTGTGGCTAGAGGTAGAGAGGGCGTGTGGCTAGAGGTAGAGAGGGCGGGAGGGGCGAAGGGAGAGAGGGCGGGAGGGGAGAGAGGGCGGGAGGGGAGAGAGGGCGGGAGGGGCGAAGGGAGAGTGGGCGGGTGTGGAGAGTGGGCCGGTGGGGAGAGGTTTAGAGGGCGGGAGAGGCAAAGAGGAGAGAGGGTTAGATGGCGGGAGGAGCGAAGTGGAGAGAGGGTTAGATGGCGGGAGGAGCGAAGTGGAGAGAGGGTTAGATGGTGGGAGGGGCGAAGTGGAGAGAGGGTTAGATGGCGGGAGGGGCGTAGTTGACAGAGCGTTAGATGGCAGGAGGGGCGAAGTTGAGAGATGGTTTGAGGGCAGGGGGGAGAAGGGAAGAGAGGGTTAGAGGGCGGTAGGGGCCCGGGGGAGAGAGGGCAGGAGGTGTGAGTGGGAGAGGATGGGAGAGCAAGGGGGGAGAGGGAGGGAGTGGCGAGGGGGGGAGAGGGAGGGAGGGGCGAGGGGGGGGGAAGGAGGGAGGGGCGAGCGGGAGAGAGGGAGGGAGTGGCGAGCAGGAGCGAGGGATTAGAGAGGGTGGAAGGGTGAGAGTTGCAGGGTCGTGGGAGAAAGAGGTTGGGTGGGGCGTGGGGGAGAGAGTGCGGGAGGGGTGTGTGCGGGATAGAGGGCGGGAGGGGTGTGGGCGGCATAGAGCGTGGGCGGGCATGCGGGGGGAGAGGGCGAGGGGCATGGGGGGGGAGAGGGCGAGGGGCATGGTGGGGAGAGGGCGAGGGGCGTGGGGGGAGAGGGCGGGAGGGGCGTGGGGGGAGAGGGCGGGAGGGGCGTTGGGGGAGGGGCGGGGGGAGAGGGTGGGATGGGCTGGGGGGGGTGAGGGCGGGAGGGGAGTGGGGGGGAGGGGCGTGAGGGGCGTAGGGGGAGGGCGGGGGGAGAGGGCGGGAGGGGCCTGGGGGGAGAGGGCGGGAGGGGCTTGGGGGGGAGAGGGCGGGAGGGGCTTGGGGGGGAGAGGGCGGGAGGGGCTTGGGGGGGAGAGGCCGAGAGGGGCCTGGGCGGGGGGTGAGGTCAGGGGGGCCTGGTGATAGGGCGGGGGGAGAGGGCATGGGGGGCTGAGGCCGGGAGGGGCGTGGGGGGCAGAGGGTGGGAAGAGCGTGGGGGGCAGAGGGCGGGAAGAGCGTCGGGTGCAGAGGGTGGGAAGGGCGTGGGGGGCAGAGGGCGGGATGGGTGAGGGGAAAGAAGCCTGATGGTCAAGAGGATGGCGGGGAATGAGGGTTGAGGGGCAAGATGGGGGAGGAGGGTTGAGGGGCAAGAAAGCTGGAGGGGAAGGAGGGTTGAGGGGCAAGAAACCTGGAAGGAAAAGAGGGTTGAGGGGCAAGTAGGCTGGAGGGGTGAGGGGAAAGAGGGTTGAGGGGCAAGTAGGCTGGAGGGGTGAGGGAAAGAGGGTTGGACGGTGAGGGGAAGGAGTCGTGATGAGTGAGGGTCAGAGTGGAGCTTGTGAGGCAACTGGAGGAGATGGGTGTCGGAGTGGAGGAATAAGAGGGGGCAGGGAGGGGGATGTGCAGGTGGGTAGAGAGGCAGGTACAGGGAGGGGGCGGGAGTTGTGAGGGCACAAGAGTTGTGAGGGGGCGGGAGTTGTGAGGGGGCGGGAGTTGTGAGGGGGCGGGAGTTGTGAGGGGGCGGGAGTTGTGAGGGGGCGGGAGTTGTGAGGGGGCGGGAGTTGTGAGGGGGCGGGAGTTGTGAGGGGGCGGGAGTTGTGAGGGGGCGGGAGTTGTGAGGGGGCGGGAGTTGTGAGGGGGCGGGAGGAGGCTGGAGTGGGTAGGGGAGGGGACCGAAGAGTAGTGGGAGGCGTTGAGTGGGTAGTGGGAGGGGTGGGTGCGATGACCAGAATGAAGGGCAGAGGGTGACAACTGGATAGGAGGTGAGGGGATGGTATGACGGTGGTGCTGTAGAGGAGAAGGCTGTGGGAGGGTAGTGGGAGGGTGATGGGATGGGTGGGGAGGGGGAGGATGACGGGAGGTGAGGTTGGAGGACGACTGGTGGGGAGGGGAAGTGCGATGGCAGGGGAGGGAATGTGTGATGGCGACATAAGCGGGGTGTGGGGAGGTGCAGTGGGGCAAGGGGAGGCGCAGTGTTGTGAGCGGCTGGGGGCAGTGTTGTGAGGGGATGGAGCAGTGTTCTGAGGGGCGTAGAGGGAAGTGGAGTCACTATTTCCAATGACTAAATTATTATGTACCTCATGTAGCACTTTTCCATTCAGTGTTTACTACCCTGTCCTGCTTGAAAGCTAATTAGGAAGAAGTGTTAACCCCTTTGTGGGATGTAACACCTGTGATTGAATTGCCAGATAGGCCAGTAACTATGGGAACATAATGCCCTTCGTAGCCAACCACTTTGGTTACATATACTACTGACTTTTGCTGCCATGTATAGAACTTTTTATGTTGAGCTTACAAATGCTTTTTGTAATACGCACAACAGTCATCTTTTAAAACATATCCTTAACAATCAGTTATTTTTTGTGGCTCTTTTCTGCAGTTTGAAAACTGTGCCAATGTTTTCATGCACTTAATCCCCAGAAAAGAATTCCATAGTTAATATGTGAACGCACAAAGAAACAGAATGATACCACAAAGCACTGGCTGTTACACACTGATGATAAGACCCTAAGGGAATAGTGTGCTGCGACATTCTCTTTGCCAGTGTGCTCACTTTCTCATTCCATGTCAATAATCAATACTTATCCCTAATAACTTTGTGTTTGCAATGTAATTTACTATGGATTTACCACTTTTATTTAAAGTTCCCAAAATTTTCAGTGTATACTTTGTGAGAATGTATGCAAGTATTTGTAACTGTCTTTACTTTCAGCCCTTAGAATCTCATCATCTGCATATAATTTTCGTGGTAATGTTTTTGTGCCTTTTTTTAAAAAAAAATTGTTGCTTAATTTAATCTGATATACATACTGATTCTTGAATAAACAATTAGAATGAATAATTCTATTTTTGCATGATGTGTTTCATTATTTCTTAAATTGTGTATATTTTCACTCTGTATGTCACTATAGCAGTTCATACTTAAGCAGCATACTTGGGTGAGAGCTACATCAGGCCACTTTTTCTGCTTCTGATTCTTCCTAGTAGAAATTTTTACTTCAAAACTATCACTGTCATTTTCTAACAGAATACTTGGCATGTATGTTTTACATCACCTGTAATGAACACTGTAGTGGGTAAGTATCCTCACCATACCTAAACTAATATGAAACTAATGTCAAAGTTGTAGACAGGCCCAAGTTCGCACTGCAGGAAGGTGCAGCAGAATGATGCAACTGGCTGCGGAGTGATGTTATACACTGCTCCTTGTCACTGTACATTGCCTCCCTCACCCGCTTTCTTATATGCGCACCACTATTTATTACCACTTGAAATTCTAAGGAGTGTTGAGACCATCACATTCTGTATTGTTTCTTGATTATGTGACAAAAAATAGTTATCTCATTTTTAGTTCCATTTTGCCATTGTTAAGATCATTTTCATTTTTCTTCTGAAAGAATGTGTTACATATTGTACTTCTTGACAAATTTTTGTTAATAGATGAGTGCTGTCATTTCTTTCCCACTGAAATACTAGTCTTTAATATTTTCCTGCTACTGCATTAAAATCCCAATTATCTTCATCACAGTGAGTGAAGCCAAAGCACATGTTTATGGCACAACTGAAGCTCCAGCCTCGTGTCCCGGCCAACGACCACCAGGGTCCATTAGCCGAGCACCACAGATCGACAGCACCACCAGAGGCCACAATCAACAACTGGACTATTTTCCTATGCCACTCACATGATCGCAAATAGTCCCAGAAGATCCATCCACCAACCAGCCTTATAAGCTGGCACGATGCCAGCCAGCCGGCAGTTTGCCATGCCACCTGGACTTGTAGAGATCTGCCACCCCACTAGTGACATCTGCACACCTCATCTGCTGGCAGTCCTGGATTGTCAGGAGTGGTAACTTCGGTGTGTGACTCAAGAGTGTCAGGTAATGGTGGTATGGCCTCGCTGGACAGCTTTGTGGTAATCCTGTTCTGACCACACACTAGTAGTCTCGCTTCCATCTTTTCTCTCTTGGTGGACCTTTTCAAGCAAGAGACTTGTGAGGAAAACTTTTTATTTTGTTATTCTTCTGTTGTAAAATCTGAAGTAGGGTCCATACTTTGTATCTTGCTTAAATTGTGTTTTGTTTTGACTACACTGTTCACACCAGCAATGTTTCTTATTTATTGCTTTTCCCAATAAAAACGGATTAAAGAATAATGTTCGTGTTGTGTCTCTGCCGCTACAAATACAGAACACAGTGAGTTTGTTTGGTGAATTCATCTTGTTAATTTGTGCTATCATAGTTTTTTCCTATCCATTCTACTATATATTTAAATTTTTCAACCCTCTTGTAATGCAAAGTGAACACGTCTGATCATGTATGGATCAGTGTAACTCTGTAAAACACCCTGCAGTGGCTTTTCATTATGTGGCGTGGTAGAAAAAATAGGGAATTGCCTGTTCGCTGTTCATTTTGCAGACCTATGAAGGAGGGCAGTGCATGACAACAATCTAGCAATCTGCCTAGCAACGCAAAAACTATCAGACTTACAGAAAAAATGAACAGAATCTTTTTTGTGTGAAATTTAATTTAGTTTAATTTTGTACTGAGAAGCATTCTCGCTAGAAACTGCTGCTTTTGAGATGGTGAACCGAAACTATAAAAAAGTGATTTTTAAACTTCCATTCCCTCCCATGCTCATAACCCTCCAGTCAGGATTTTTAGAATGTTATTCATTACACTCGCACCTACAACTGAACAAAATTTTGTGACATCAATTTTTTCCCCTATTTTCCTTCACTGTCTGTGTTGGATAACGTCTTTTTGCTCAGCTCATTGAATTTTCTATCATAATCCATAGCATAAAAACTTTCAAGCACTTGTTTTGCTAACAAATTACTAATGCTAGTACAAAATTCTTGCTTCCCTGTTTTTGAAATGAAGTTATAAGCTTCAGATTAAAAAACTGTTCCATGCATGATTTGCCCTTCCTGTTATTCACCAGTTTGTGAATTTTGTTAATTTCCCACTCTGTTCATCAGTGCCCTTGAGCAAATCTTTATTTATCACTAAGTCAGCAATATTCCTTTGTAGTTATCCCTCTAAATAGTCTCCTTTCCTGTGCAGATCATTTTCTAGTGAAAGCATCCACACTGCTGAAAACTACTATCCTTCCCATATTTTACATATGTGTAAGTTCAATGAATGCTTTCTCAACAGGAAATTTTTAAGAGCTCAGCAATGTACAGTCTTCCCCAGCAGATTTATTTTTCTTTAGGGTGTTTATGATGTTCACAAGCTCTTCCATGTTCATGGTTCTGAGACTGGCTTTTGCTATTTCTGGTTATAACTGAATGTATCAGATGGTAGCAAGATGTAAGCACAAAAGCAGATGGGTACCTACACTCATTGCCAGAGTTTCCGCAGTTCACTACCCCAAATGCTATTTCACCCAGATCAGAATACAGACCTCCCAGTCTCTGGATGCATCACAGTAGTGGCTGCATGAGACCTATCAGTGATTCAGCTGTAAGCCAGCACCCTGAGTTTGGCAAAACTCATGAAAAATGCTACAGGTCAGCAGAGATATCCTCACAGCAAACTCAGCCCATGAACGAATGCTCCTGAATATCAGAGCCTGAGGTCAACAAAACCAATTCACGTGCTGATACTGCACCAGTAAAAATCCCTCATTTCCCTACTCAATATCGTTATTTAGCAGTTGACAACGTTAGTAGGTCTCCGTATGCATTCCAGTCTACTATGGAGATAGGTAGTCACTGAAAGGTCTCTATGAAGCTGATTATCTTATTAGTACTAACAAATGCACAGAGTGAATGTCTAGATCGTACACTGAAATGTAACAAAGTTAGTTTCCTCACACATCACAAATATGAAATTGGTAGAATCACTTTTTGCAAAAGACCGTGTTCTGAACCTGCATCACTGAAGAGAGGGTGTTCTGACTCCTACAAAGCACAGATAGGGATATCAAAAATGGGGATAGATGGCAGTTGGCCTTCACAGCCCAAATGTTAGTACTGCTCATGGTGGCAACTAGCATACTGCATGACTGTGCAGTGCATCATCAGATTTTTTATTCACAAAAGCATGAAATGGGTGGAAATTTTATGGAAATTGAAAGAACAGTTTGGTGAAACAGGCTGCTTGACATAAGGGGTTCAAGGAAGGCCACACACAGGTTGAGAAGTAGAGCATGAGTGTTGTCTGTGTACAAGCATTATGGGCAAGAACATTAGCACCACTTTAGATCTCAATGTAGGTGGTATATCTGATGGTATCAGAAAATGATCCTCAGGTTGGATTAAGTTATGGAAACTATCAGGCCATCATAGGAACTAGGTCACTGTACAATGAATTCAACTTTGGAGCGAAGAACAGAAGTTGAAATGCATGCCAATTAGTGAAAGGATCTCAGCAATATCTGCAAATCAAAACAGTGCATTTCTGAGGTGCATCCTGATCTGTGATGAAACAGGGTATACCATTACACACCAAAAACAATACAACCCAGTAAAGAGCAGGTGAGGTAAGGATAAAACAACCACAGTGAAAGCCAAGACTCTATAGTAAGCTGGCAAGGTGTTTGGGACTGTCATTTTTTAACTGACAGTCTTTTTCAGACTGAGTTTTGCATTTGCACTGCACCAACCCATCACCATACTGTAACCTTTTGAGTGAGATTACAGATTTGCTTACCCCAGCAAACAACATGGTCAACCAATACAAGTCAATCTCCTTCACTTTGCCTGCCCCCATATTGTGCTATTACGCAACATAAAAAGGAAAAGATGGGATGAACATTGTGTGACTACCCTGTTTTACAGCCCATATTTGACACTGTGATGTTGTGCAAACAATTTGACGATGAATCAGCTGTGGAAGACTTTATACGCTATTGTCTAGCAATATGATTCTGTTCTTTCAACAGTGATGACATTAAGAAGCTGCCAGCAAACAGGACTAACTGCACAGCTAGTCACAATATTACATAGAAAAGTGTTGTGTAATTGGTTATGTTGTTACCATAGACAAAAATATTTAAAAACGAAGGGTCTCATCTATATCTGCTTCGCTCTCGAACATATTTCTTGTTTATCTCATGTCGTCGTCATTTGAATATAATACAATTTGAACAGATACAAACATTTTGGTAAAATTCCTGCTTTCCTGGTTATACTATTTGCTTAATATCTCCACAAATTATGGACAGTTATTAATAGAACTCAGTTATCATAACAGTCTCAGGACAGAAGGCTATTTGCAGTGAACATTATTACATTGCGTAGTATCAACAGGGTGTTTTGATCCCAGAATCTAAATAATCACATGTTTTGTAAAATGGTTGTTAATAAGGTACGTCTTTAGTTCACTTCTGACATAGATGGTTTTCCACAGTTTCCAGTCTGTTGCCAAGTGACGTGTTACAGAACTATGCAGTTCATTATTTCTATATAGCGCAAAAGAACTATGGAATATGTATGATATTTGGACACCAAGGAATTTCACACAAAGAATTTAACTTACAAGGAGAGGCCATGATGTTGGGCTCATAGATTTACTTCAAACTTTGTACACCTTTAGTAAGCCATTAAAACAGCATAATGTGCAAGCAATACGTTAAACTACTGTGGCAATTCTGAGAAAATTGGAAGAAAAGTTTTACACATTTATTATGTGACTGATGTATCTGTGCACAGGTGCCAGAGGTTACAGTTCATGGTGGTCAAGCGGATAGTGTCTGAGCTTCATTCATGAAGCGATGGTTTGACTCCCACTCAAGCCTTCATTTCTGTAATACAACCGTAAATTCTGTGATATTCAAAAAAATTTTCACCTACAATATTCGTTCTTGCTACATTAGCAATGTGTCACTGCTGCACATGTTAACTGCCAAATGGAACCTGCCTCTGTGTCTGCAGCTTAAAGTGTCAAAGTGCAAAGTAGTTCTGGGTACCTCACCAGATTGTACGTATAAGGGATTTTGTAAATCGCAACACGCATACATTTTCAGGGAAACTCTATGTGTTTCTTCATTTACTTGTTGATAACTATAAACATGTTTGTTCTAATAATTACATTTAATTAAAAATAGTAAGTAGTCAAATAACACGAAATTCACTAAAACTTCCTGCAAATATATGTGGTATTTTTGAAATTATATTACTTCTCAAATGTCACATAAATTAAATTAAATGAACAGTGATGAAAAAAATATAGATTAAAAATGGAGTTTGGGTGGGAATTGAATCATCACTTCATGCATGTTTGTGTTATGAAACTCGAACGCTAAAATGAAACTCAAACGCTGAAACTCTAAAGTCTGTGACGAAACAGGGTATACCATTATAGGCCAAAAACAAAACAACCCAGTAAAGAGCGGGTGAGGTAAGGATAAAGAACCACGGTGAAGGCCAAGACTCTATAGTAAGCTGGCAAGGTGTTTGGGACTGTGTACTGCCTCGAGAATTTCAGTATAAGTTCTAGAGACACTTGGCTTTCTGTCGCCTCGAACACCCGACATTTTAAGTACGAGGTGCTGGTTTCTGTGTGTGAAGGATGGACTTGTATCAAGAGAATACTGCAATAGTGATGGTCGATCAGCACAGACAAGTGTTTGCTGCTCGCACCATAGATGCTGTATGTCCAGTACAAGGAGCAAGCATACTTTATTCCTTGATGGTATAATGACTGTATTTGTTGTGAATAAATGAATTATGTATTGAACTAAAGACACATTTCATTTTATGGTGTAGGACTTGGTAGAAGCAAGAATTGGTTTTATAGTGGTTATTAAACCAAACATATTGTAATTGTATCTGTTAGTATCTAATGGTCCAAAGTGGGGGTTGACTTGCAAGAGTTGAACACTATGTGAAACTTGTGAAGCTGTGTTTCCTGAAAGTACAGAATCATTTCAAGAGTAGAAAAGAAGTCTATTCTGAAATTAGTTTAACCAGCTATAGCCTTCGGAGAAGAAGAGTTTGTGAAGACTGATGCAGCCGTCTGACACGAGAAGATCGGCTGCACACAGTACGTAGTCAACTCCGAAGGACATGTGAGTCTTGCACCCCAGTACCACACTGTCTCATGTTGTCCAAAAAAAAAAATGTTAAAATGTGGCGACCTAAGTGCCAGGACCCGAAGAAAACGGGAATTTTAAGACAGAACGGGAAGAAGATGATATGAGTTGCCATAGCAACCAGGCCTAACAAGATGTGAGAACTGTTTAAAGTAATTGTATTGAGTCCAATAAACCAATGGGAGAAAGAGGTGAGCGCAACATAGTAAAAGGCGTGAGAAAGTAATAGCGAAAAAGAAAAAACTGCAGAGAAGACCTCAACCTTTCAACTAAGAAGACTGGGTGTGGAGAGTAAGCAGTTTTCACACACATACATCGTGCCGACGCAGTAACCAGACACCAATGCCGACTGCACCAGCTGCTGTTCACCGATGCCGACTCCGTGTCCGCTCGCCGCTGCCGATGCTAAAACCGACATTCGACACTGCCGGCGCCGGTGCCGTCCACCGGCGCTGATTACACATCTGCTCACCAATGCAGCTAGAGCTCTATGCCAGGTGAGCGAAAAACAATAATTGATTGGTAAAGTTGAAGGAACTGTTGAGTGATAAACTGTTAGTTTAGTTGTTGTACTCAGTGGTGAATTTTCTTTTAGATGATTACTAGGTCTAAAATCAATAAAGTTATGCATCAAGAACAGCAACTTGCAGAACCAGCCATGACTACGACAGTGAATAAGGAAATGCCAGACTGGGCTGAAGTAGCAAATTTAATCAGAGAACTAAGTCTAAAGTTAGACTCAGTGAAAACAGAGTCCAATGCTCAAAATACTCAGTCGAATGTTACGTTGGATGACCAGAAGGCTGATTCAGCCACTCTAAGTGAAAAATTTTGTTCAGAGTGAAATTTTAAGTAATCAAAGTAAAATCTTGAACAGTCAAACAGCAAATACAGTTTTATTAAAGACTGAATTTGACTCTTTAAATAATAAGGTAGAAAATCTGAAGATAGCTTTAAAGAGTGAACTCACTAGTTCTTTGAATACTCATGTTAATCAACTATTTACCGAATTTAACCAGAGACAGGAAGAGCAACTTCAAGGTTTAAATAAAAAAATTAGAATTTGACATTGAAGATAAATGTAATAATGTAGAATCGGAATTTAGTGAAAAATTAAAATTTTGTGAAACTGTATGTAATGTTAAATTTAATTCTGTAAGACAGGAAATGATTACTTTGAAACAGAGCAGAGATTGACCTAAGGAAGTAATGTCAATTATTCAATCGAAAATCCCACATGTTACTACACGCATTGTTAGTTTGCGAATAGATAATATAGGACAAAGTTTAAAAGGAAAAATAGCCAACTTTGACATTATAAATGTAAGCAGTTTGGTGGAACCATTTGAACTAATTGAAGATCGAGAATTTACCGAGAGTATAATCTCTGAAAACATTTCGACAGTTGCTTTTTCCGAACTTAGTGATGCTAGCAAGGTTATGGACGACTTGTGTGAAGAATTCAAACTTGTCTATGACAAAGTAGAAAATAGAATAACTTTACTTAACGTTGTGTTTCCTAGTAAAGTGGTAACTTATGTTGTGGGGAGGCTTTCACTAAGAATTTAATGAGAAGTACTGGTTTGCACTTGCTCAAGTGAGGTTAAGATCAGACTCATGGGCTCTGGGTGGAGTCACATCTGTTTCCCAGGGACGTTAACGTTCTGTGTTAATGAGTGGAGTGACAAGAGTCGGATCCCGAGTTGTTTTCGGTGTTTCTTCTGTACTATTTTCCCTGCACCGAATTCCCTTATCTTAAACTATTCTGTCACCTATTCTTAAATTCTTAAATTATCCTATAATTTTAGTATGTAGGAAACTGGATATGACTTCACGATTGAGACAAATTTAAGAGAATCACCGATGAGCAGTGAGCTCTAGACATGAAGCGAAATGAATAGAAGCTTATATTAGTGGGAAGTATACTATGATGGTATTATTTAAACAGAGTGATGTCAAGACAACATAAACTGAATAGAGGATTTTATGTGTGTATAAAAGTATAGTATAAACTGAATGACTAAACAACTATGTTAGCGTAGTGTACAATTTCTATTTTTTATAGAACATTTTATATACCTTTTATGAGATGTGATGTATAAGGGAGGGTTTGTATTAGTTTCGGAAGAGCAAGCACAAGCATGACTAACACTAAACACACACCACACCTTTCACAGACAACCCTTGCAGACAAGTGTGACTGGTTCATCACCATTTGCCGTTCCATAGGAGTTGCTAAGATTTTACTTTGAGGACTTAAAGGTGAAGGTGGGAATGTCCATTCTATAGGAGATGTTTAACATCATACCTCCTCTAGCTTCTCACTCAAGTATCAGCAAAGTAGGGATCCTGGAGAAGGGGGGGTGGGAAGGAATTCCTGTCTTTGGGGCTATCTGCTTTCTCTTCTTCGATCTTAGCAACCATTTCTATTTTTTCATTTCTTACTCCTCATCTGAGTACCTACCTATCTTTCCCTCTTTGCATATTCATATACTTCTAGCGCAGAAGTCCTTCTGTTTTTTCCGTCATTACAAAGTACCTACAACTTATTTCACATAAGTAGGCCGAAGAATCAGGCTGCACAAACACTCATAGACATACACACAAAGAGAAACTTATACACAAACATGAAAATTACGGATTAGAAAACTGAAGATGTCCGAATCACCAAGGGATGTAGGGGAATAAAGACATATGTACATCTGAGTTAGTTAATTGGAGTTAGTCACACGAGTCTTTGAGTAGATGCAGATATTACATTGTTCATATGTGACAGTTCTGCATTGTTATTTTTTTATCGCTCTCATATATATTCATCGTTATTTTTTTATCGCTCTCATATATATTTACATCTATATAAAGACATAAGAACAACAATTAACACATGTGCCTAGAGAAGCAGTAGCAGGAGAACTGGGGCAATAAGTACAAAACAGGGATAAGTTAATTGGAGTTAGTCACGCGAGTCTTTGAGAAAAGGCATAGTATCTACTGGGAGTTGGTAAATACAGGTAGACATAGCATCTATTATGTGTAGGAATGATATCTGTTTATATAGCAGGAGTGAGGAGTGAAAGAGGACTCTAGGGTATTAGATGGAGTGTTGGAAAGTGGAGTTGAGGTGTAAAGTAGATTTGTAATTTTACCAGAGAATATTTTTTAGATTAGATTAATTATTCATTCCATAGACCCAAAAAAGAGGGAATCATCCTGGGTGTGAAACATGTCAGATAAACACAATCCTCAGTCGTAGTAAAATTATGTACATGAATTAAATTTAAACTTCTAATATTTACAGGTTTAATACTTACATCTGCTTTCATTAAATCCATCATTCAGACATTTGCTAGTTTCTTGGCTATTACAACCAACAATAAGAATAGTATAAATAAAGATGTATGCTAGAGCAATGAACCAGGAGGCCTACTCAAGAAGAATATGGAGGGAGCAATCGACATTTATTGGATGAGAAAAAGGGTGGATAGGCAGACATGTGAAAGGCTAACATATACTGCGCAGATGGGGGCACCAAGAAGGGGAGACCTGTACCATAGGAGGATAAGAAAGGTACGTACTTACCAAAATGGAAGGAGAAAGGGTACTCTTTGGATCAACTCATGTAAGATATAGGTACTGTTCCCAAAGGGAAAAAGGGCAGTATTGTGACAGAAGTCACACGTTTAAAGGGATGAATCTGATAGGTTTGAATTCTATACAGCACTAGCATTTTTATGTTTTAGATTTACAAGTGTCAGAAGAAGGGAACACTTATATTACCCACAGATCCTCCAGATTACAATAACTAATGAATAAGTACATACTTAGGAAAAGTAGTACAGGAAATAAGAACAAAGTAGTAGAGTATTCATGAGTTATATACACATGGAATTTACGACTGGGAAAAGGCAGAAAACAAAAATTTGGTACACACAAATTGCCAGAGAATTGAAAAGAGCTAACCCCAACAGGGATAGAAAGATTCACATCTTAAATTAAAGAAAAAAAAAGTAATAAGTAATGAGAACAGGCATGTTCACCATTATTGATAGAAAAGATACATTGTTGAAAGATGAAGAGTTATCCTATGTGTCCTTACTGTATGTACATGATAATTATGTATAAAATATCGCGTGTTCAAGCTAAGGGGAGTGATATGTAGTGCCTTGAGAATTTCGGTGTAAGATCTAGAGACACTCGGCTTTCCAACGTCTTCAACACCCGATATATTAATTACAAGGGTGAGAAAGTGAAGATGTGTCTACCTCGCCGCCGGTTTCTGTGTGTGCAGGATGGACGTGTACCGGGAGAATACTGCTATCGTGATGGTTGATTGGCGCAGACAAGTGTTTGCTGCTCACACCATAGAAGCTGTATGTCCAGTACAAGGAGCAAGCATACTTTATTCCCTGATGGTGTAACGACTGTATTTGTTGTCAACAAATGAATTATGTGTTGAATTGAAGACACTTACATTTGATTTTCTGGTGTTGGACTTGCTAGAAGCAAGAACTGGTTTATAGTGGTTATTAAACCAAACATATTGTAATTGTATCTGTTAGTATCTAATGGTCCAAGATGGGGTTGACTTGTGAAAATACAACAGAGTTGAACAAAAAGTATCCTGAGAGTACAGAATCATTTCAAGAGTAGAAAAGAAGTCTATATTGAAATTCCTTTAACCAGCTATAGTCTTTGAAGAAGAAGAGTTTGTGAAGATCGACGCAGCCGTCTGAACCAAGAAGAAGATTGGCTGCACACAATATGTAAGTCAACTGTGAGAGACGTGTGAATCTTGCACCCCAGTGCCGAACTGTCTCGTGTCGTCAGAAACCATTAGAACTGTCATACATTTATCACAACATAGTATGTATTACAAATGCTCTCCAGGCAGCATGGCAGTTGTGCTGTTCAATGATTTTCAATATATGGTAAGCAATGAACATTTGCTGTGACTTTGTTGTTGTGGTCTTCAATCCTGAAAGTGGTTTGATGCAGATCTCCATGCTCCTCTATCCTGTGCAAGCTTCTTCATCTACGAGTAACTACGGCAACCTACATTCTTCTGAATCTGCTTAGTGTATTCATCTCTTGGTCTCACTCTACACTTTTTATCCTCCAGACTTCCTTGAAATACTAAATTGGTGATCCCATAATGCCTCAGGATAGATCCTACCAAACGACCCCTTCTTTTAGTCAGGTTGTGCCATCAATTCCTCTTCTCCCCAGTTCTTTTCAGTACCTCCTCATTAGTTACATAATTCACCCATCTAATGTTCAGCATTCTTCAGCAGCACTACATTTCGAAAGCTTCTATTCTCTTCTTGTCTAGACTATTTATTGTCCATGTTTCACTTCCATACGTGGCTACACTTCATACAAATACTTTCAGAAAAGACATCCCGACACTTAAATCTATCCTCAATGTTAACAAATTTCTCTTCTTCAGAAACGCTTTCCTCGGCAGAGTCAGTTTACATTTTATATCCTCTCTGCTTCAACCATCATCACTTATTTTGCTCCCCAAACAGCAAAACTCATCTACTACTTTAAGTATCTCATTTCCTAATCTAATTCCCTCAGCATCGCCTGATTTAATTTGACTACATTCCATTATCCTCGTTTTGCTTTTGATGATGTTAATCTTATATCCTCCTTTCAAGACAATGTCCATTCTTCAACTGTCCTTCCATGACCTTTGCTGTCTGTGACAGAATTACAATGTCATTGGCAAACCTCAAAGTTTTTATTTCTTCTCCGTGGACTTTAATTCCTACACCAAATTTTCCTTTTGTTTCCTTTACTGCTTAGTATACAGATTGATTAACATCGGGGATAGGCTACAACGCTATCTCACTCCCTTCCCAACCACTGCTTCCCTTTCATGGCCCTCGATTCTTATAACTGCCATCTGGTTTCTGTACAAATTGTAAATAGCCTTTTACTCCCTGTATTTTACCCCTGTCGCCTTCAGAATTTGAAAGAGAGTATTCTAGTCAACATTGTCAAAAATTTCTCTAAACCCAAATGTTAGAAATGTAGGTTTGTCTTTCCTTAATCTATCTTCCAAGATAAGTTGTAGGGTCAGTATTGCCTCATGTGTTCCAACGTTTCTACGGAATTCAAACTGATCTTCCCCAAGGTCGATCTCCACCAGTTTTTCTATCTGTCTGTAAAGAATTTGTTTTAGTATTTTGCAGCCATGACTTATTAAACTTATAGTTTGGTAGTTTTCACACCTGTTGACACCTGCTTTCTTTGTAATTGGAATTATTACATTCTTCTTGAAGCCTAAGGGTATTTCACCTGCCTCATACATCTTGATAATCAGATGGTAGAGTTTTGTCATGGCTGGCTCTCCCAAGGCTATCAGTAGCTCTAATGGAATGGGTATTTCACCTGTCTCATACATCTAACACAGTTTTGTCATGGCTGGCCCTCCCAAGGCCATCAGTAGTTCTAATGGAATGTTTTCTACTCCCAGGGTCTTTTTTTGACTTAGGTCTTTCAGTGCTCTGTGAAATTCTTCACGCAGTATCATACCTTCCATTTCATCCCCATCTACATCCTCTTCCATTTCCGTAATATTGTTCTGAAGTACATCGCTCTTGTATAGACCCTCTATATACTCCTCCCATCTTTCTATCCACTTACTACCTTTCCTTTTCTTCCTTTCTCTACTATTGAATTCCAGTTCCCCTTAACTATTAAATTTTTGTCTCCCTTAACTATCTGAATAATTTCTTTTATCACATCATACATTTCTTCAATTGCATCATACATTTATTCAATCTTTTCATCATCTGCCCAACTAGTTGGCATATAGACTTGTACTACTGTGGTAGGTGCAGACTTCATGTCTACCTTGGCTACAATAGTGCATTCACTATGCTGTTCATAGTAACTTATCCACGCTCCTAATTTTTTATTCATTATTAAACCTACTCGTGCATTACCCCTATTTTATTTTGTACTTACAACCCTGTGTTCACCTGACCAGAAATCTTGTTCCTCCTGCAAACGAACTTCAGTAATTCCCACTATATCTAACTTCAACCTATTCATTTCCATTTTTAAATTTTCTAACCTACCTGCACAATTACGGGATCTGACATTACATTCTTCGATCTGTAGAATGCCAGTTTTGTTTCCCCATATAACGACGTCCTCCCGAGTAGTCCCTGCCCAAAGATCCGAATAGGGGAGTACTTTACTTCCAGAATATGTTACCCAAGAGGACACCATCATCATTTAACCATACAGTAAAGCTGCATGCCCTCAGGAAAAATTACAGCTATAATTTCCCCTTGCTTTCAGCCGTTCAAAGTACCAGCACAGCAAGGCCATTTTGGTTAATGTTACAAGGCCAGATCAGTCAATCATCAGACTGTTGCCTCTGCAACTACTGAAAAGGCGGCTGCCCCTCTTCAGGAACCACCCATTTGTCTGGCCTCTCAACAGATACCCCTCTGTTGTAGTTGCACCTATGGTATGGCTGTCTGTATTGCTGAGGCATGCAAGCCTTCCCACCAACGGCAAGGTCCATGGTTCATGGAGGGGCTTTGACTTTATACTGAAGTTAATAAAAAGAAAACAGTCAATTAAAAAACACAGCTCTCACTGAAAATGCTCCAGACACACGTGAAGTACAAATAATAATCATTGTTTTTAAGCCACAATAATTTTGTACCTTCCCTCAAGCAATTTTAACTCTTATTTTGTTGCATATACATACCTGATTGTACAGCAACTGTTGCTCATATAATTTAACAATGGCTCTTTTTATTATAATTACACATAAATTCTCACCAACAGCCACGGTACACACTGAGTGCAACCTGCTGGAAATAGTGGCTCGTGTAGGAACAAATGACGCTTTCCGTCTGGGTTCTGAGGTGATCCTTGGTTCCTTTAGGAAGTTGGCTGGATTGGTGATGATGATGACAACAACAATGATGATGACTGGTTTGTGGGGCACTCAATTGCATGGTTACCAACACTCGTACAAATATTTACACTGTTCGATCTTGTCACTTTCACGAAAGGTGATGAAATTATGAGGACAGCACAAACACCCAGTCCCCAGGCAGAGAAAATCCCCAACCTGTGGCTGGATTGGTGAGGGCACATAGTATTGCAGGTAGTGTGCAAGCATGGCACACCACTTGCTGTGTCATACCTAAAAATCGATCATGACCCACTAATATGGAGCTGAGTGCAAGTTCTGAACTAGAGGCTTGGGTAATTCTTCAAGGATCTCCTAAGCGAATTTCTCAGCCTCCGCTATTGGATGGGGAATTGTTGGACCCACACCCCCCAACAAAATCATCAGAAGTACACTACATAAATGAAGCAGTTATCAAGTAGCACAATCTGTGTGTGGTCCACATGGGGCTTTTTTCATTAGAGAACCCATTCTTGTGAAATGTCTGCAGAAATAAAAAGACAGATCATCCACATTACTCTCACAGGAGACTATTCCACCTTGCAGATTGAAACAAGAATATTTTAATATGGTGTTAATAAACTGCAGAAGCATTTATGGTAAGGTCCCAGAAACAGTCTCATTTATTTAAGGTAATAATGCCCACGTAGTATTAGGAACAGAAAGTTGTCTTAAATCAGTAATTAGCAGGAAAATTTTAAATTCAGATTAAATATACCCTTCACGGCAAAAAAGTGACTCACCCAAATGGGGAGGAGGAAACGAAATGAAACTTTAGACAGAGGGTATGTGATGTTATTTCAGTGATTACAAAATCAAGTCAAATTTGCAAAGAACTTGGCAGTATAAGCTCACTTACCAGCATGATGTCACACCCTGTCTGACATTAATGTATGCACTGATTAGAATGGGATAGGTGTCATGAATCTTAGTATTTTCCCTTGGGGCTATCTGGTCCACAACTGTTGTGACTCACCACTGGTATCCACGATACTGGCACTGGAATGGAACTGATGTCCATTCTGATCCCACATGTTCTTTTTGGGACAGATCTGGGCATCTTGCTGGTCACAGGAGTACCTCAAAATTACACAAACAGTTCATTGACAGCAGTATCATTTGTGGATGAGCACTGTCTTGTTCAAAAATGGCACCACAATATTGCCACATAAGCAGTAACATATGGACGAGCATTGTCCTATCCAAAAATGGCACATCAATGCTTGAGCAGTAACACACAAAGAGACAGGATGTTTGTGGCATACCGTTGAGCCATCCGATTTCCCTCTATCACTACCAGAGGCATGACCTTAAGTAATACCCAATAATTCCTCACACCATGATGGCAAGAGTAACACTACTGTATCTCTGCAAAGCATTGGAATAATGAGACCTCTCTCCAAGTTGCTGCCATGGTCATCTAGTTTGCTGCAAAACTGTGACTCATTTCTGAACACAATATAATGCCATTCATCATCAGCCCATGCCTCCCAGTCATGGCACCACTCCAAGCACAGGTGTTGCTGCTGTGGCATTAACGACAACCTACATATGGCACAGTAAGCCCATAGTCCAGCTGCTGGTAGTCTATGAGATGGTGCAGGATAACAGAATGCTGCAGGGAGTCCATTACTTGTTCTCATATGGCAGGTGCTATAATGTGCTTGGTGCACAATACAGCAGGCCCCCCTTGTGGTGGGCAGAAGTGGCTGACTATGCCTGGGCCGCTGAAACATGTCACTTCAAGGTCACTCCCCAAGCGCCGTAGAGTTGGTAGTATAACTAACAAGTGAGGAACGGGAGGCACCGTGTCTACTGAACCAATAACAGCCCAAACAAAAGCCAGTTCCGGCGTCGACGCTACCACATTGCCGGCTTCCATGTAAACATTGTATGTTAGAGTGCGAACACCTGCTGTTGTGTTGTGTTACCGCCTCGACTACAGTTTTTGTTTGTTAAACAATGTCTCCAAAACGATGTCGTTCACCAAGCGACAATCCGTTGCGCTGTGGAGTGCCATTAAATAGTCAGGCTTTGAAATTACTATGGAGGACGCGTGAGTTTTACGAGCAGGAAAAAGAATTTTTTACTGTTCATGGGCATGCATTGATTCCTGCCGATAAAGTTTTAGAGTATACCTCGAGAACTCTAGGACTCAGTGAAAGAACAGTTATAAGGAAACGGGTGCTACTTCAAGACTTACAAGACAGTGAAATAAACAGTGTGGAAGAAAGCCCCTGTGGAAGAAACAGTGTGTTTTTAAGTACTCCGGGCAAGAAAAAGAAGATATTGATTCTTTCCAATCCAATGCAATTCGTCGGCACTTATACAGATACTATAAAAGGAAAGAATACCCCACAATAGCAAAGTTGCTAATTTCTTCAAAAGAAAGCAAACTTTTGCTCAGGAGGGAAAACGTCACTTAAGATGATATTAAAAAATATGGGCTTCTGTTTTAAAAAGTTAGATGGACGAAAACTGTCACTAGAAAAAGCTCATGTCGTTGCAGCTCGTACCATTTTCTTACACAAAATTGTAGGAAAGGACATACACTCTCAGTCATATGGTTAGCCACGGTTTCTACAGTTGTTTAAAAACTTGTTGCCCCAATTCAGTATTCCAACCATTTTTGTGATGGACAATGCACCGTACCATTCCATGATTTTAGATAAAGTTCCCACCACTAGTGACCGTAAAGAAACTACGGTGCAGTGGTTGCAGGCGAGAGACATTGCTGCGGACATGAGCATGACAAAACTGCTGTTATACTCGCTCGAGAAACAAAATAAGCCTGTGACTTGGTAATTAGGCTACCACCTTATCACTGTCATTTTAATCCAATTGAATTGGTTTGGAGTGAAGTCAAGGCGTACATTAGAAGTAACAACAAGACTTTTACTATACCAGAAGTGGAAAGACTGCTACGTGAAGGTCTTGCTACGGTAGACGCTGCCTCATGGAGGAAAAAAGTAGACCATGTGGCTAACTGATAAGAGAAGCACAGACTCTAGATGGCATTATAAATAAAAACAAACAGTTAATGATTTCTCTTAATGATGATGATGATGATGATGATGATGATGACAAAGACAACGGTTTTGGCGCCGATTCCGATGACAGTGAAGGAGAACTGGATGGAACTCCACCATTGACATCATAAATTGGTGAGTGTAAATGTATACAGAATTAATTCTTTTTCTCTCTGCAATTGGTAAGCTATGTATGTTTTGCTTTATTTCTTTCTATGAGTGTGGATAGCGTGTTATTTGGTATGCTTAATTTTGCAATATTATACGACGTTTTACATGCAGTTATTACTGTAACAATTTGGATGACTTTTCATAGGTATTGTCATTAACTTCAGGTGTTTTTATTTCCCGGTTTCATATACTATCAAACGCTTGGTCTCCATCTTCATTCTCTCCATTGTTAAAAAAACGTACTTTGTTGCATTTACGTACAAACGTTGATTGTAGCTTACATTTACAAAACGTACTTTGGAGTTGTGGGCGTGTGCGGTGGCAGCTATTGCAACCTCGCAATTGAGGTGTAGCCAACCACACGCGAGCTGTCAAGTGACATGTTTCATTGGCCCGGGTGTAGAACCTTGACAAGTATGCCTGCCCTCCTCATCTACATCTACATGGATACTCAGCAAATCACGCTTAAATGCCTGGTAGAGGGTTCATCAAACCACCATCACAATAATTCTCTATTGTTCCCATCTTGAATGACGTGCTGAAAAAATGAACACCTATATCTTCCCGTGTGAACTCCAATTTCCTTTATTTTATTATGACGATCATTCCCGCCTATGTAAGTCTGTGTCAACAAATTATTTTTGCACTCCAACAGTGGGTCGCTGTTACATTCAAAAGCCCCACAGATCACGATACGATTTGAACAAGCAGCCTAATGGAGACCCACCACGAGGTTTGTTTGTTGGTTTAAGGGGGGGGGGGGGGGGGGGGGGGGGGGGGACAAAACTACAAGGTCATCAGTCCCTTGTTCCCAGTAGAACAATTATCCACGGAAAGAAGAAAACAAAAAAGACGTACGGCACAATAACAGAAGAAAGGAACAACCAGAAGAAAGACAGAAAGACAACAAACACGATAATGGACAAAGCAGGACAAGAAAACCACAGAGAGATGCAAGAAACAGGGAGAAGAGATTAAAAACAAGAAAGCAGATTACCATGGCTGGCTGACCATGAGAATAAAAAAGGAGAAGCTAGCCACTGTGCAACACCCTAAGAGTCCTAGGGTGGAGGACACAAGAGGGACAAAGGACACGTGCTACAACTCAGATCAAGTGATAAAACCCACCCTCACGAATAAAACGTAAAACTAAAGCTGCTGTTGAGGCATTGTCACCCAACACCGAAGGTAGAGTGCTGGGAAAGCTAAAAGTCCACATCAGAGTGGCTATAAGTGGGCAATCCAGCAAGAGCTGGACAACTGTCATTTGAGAGCCACAGCGACAATGAGGTGGGTCCTCATGACGGAGGAGGTAACCATGTGTGAGCCACATATGGCCAATGCGGAGTCGATAAAGAACAACTGATTCCCTGAGAGAAGCCCGCAGGGAAGACTTCCACATATTCACTGTCTCCTTAATGACATGCAGTTTGTTGTGCATACTATTTGCCATGCCATCTCCCAAAGCTGAAAAACCTTGTGGCGTAAGACAGAATGCAGGTCAGTTTCAGGATTGCCCATCTCCAGGAGCAGTTTCCACGTAGCCTGTTTGGCCAGCCTGTCAGCAAGTTCGTTGCCTGGGATTCCGACGTGTCCTGGGGTCCACACAAATACCACTGAAAGACTGGACTGTTCCAAGGCAGAGATGATCTCCTGGATGTTCGCTACCAAAGGATGGCGAGGTTAGCACTGGTCAATAGCTTGTAAGCTGCTCAGGGAGTAAAAACAGAGAAAAAACGACTCATCAGAAAAGTAACGGATGTACTGAAGTGCACAAGCTCTGCATTGAATACACTGCAGCCAACGGGCAAGGAATGCTGTTCAATATGGCCTCTGTGGACATAGTCGAAGCCAACATTACCATCAACCATCGAGCCATCGGTGTAAACAACTTCAGAGCTCCGAAACATGTCAAGAAACGAGAGGAAGTGACAGCGGAGAGGGGTGCGGTTAACGGAGTCCTTAGGGCCATGCAAAAGCTGCAGACAAAGTTTCGGCCGAGGTGTATACCATGGAGGTGTACATGAATGGATCTCAAGTAGAGATGGTAAACGGAAGGACTCCAGTTTGGAGAAAAGGGATCGCATGTGAACCGCAATTGTGAGCCCTGACCTGGGCCGCCGATGTGGGAGATGAACTGCCATGGGTGGGAAAAGGAGACGGTAATTCAGATGCTCAGGAGGACTACGAATGTGTGCAACATAACTGGCAAGCAGTTGTGCACTTCAGATCCGCAATGGAGGGACTCCGGCCTCCATCAGGACACTGGTCACCGGACTCATTCTAAAAGCTCCCGTTGCTAAGTGAACACCGAAGCAGTGCACTGAGTCGAGAAAATGCAATGCTGACAGCGCCGCGGAACAGTAAACCAGACTCCTAAAGTCAAGGCAGGATTGAACAAGGGCTCTGTAGAGCTGCAGCTGTGTAGAGCGATCTGCATCCCAGTTGGTGTTGCTCAGGCAGCGGAGAGCATTGAGTTGCTGACAGCAGTCCCACTTAAGCTCACAAAGGTGAGGTAGCCAAGTCAATAGGAAATCGAAAACCAGTCCTAAGAATCAATACATATCCACTACAGTGAGTGGATTGCAATTAAGATAAAGTTCAGGTTCCGGATGAACGGTACGACGCTGACACATGTGCATCACACACAACTTAGCTGCTGTAAACTGGAAGCTGTGGGCTAGAGCCCATGATTACACCTTGTGAATGGCTCCCTATAGGCACCTCTCAGCAACACCAGAACTGGAGGAGCAATACAAAATGCAGAAGTCATCCGCATACAGAGAAGGGGAGACCGACAGCCCTACAGCTGCTGCTAGGCCGTTGATGGCCACTAAAAATAGAGGTACACTCAATATGGAACCCTGCGGAACGCCATTCTCCTGAATATGGGGCGAACTATGGGAAGCACCAACTTGAACACAGAATGTATGAAGCGACAGAAAGTTTTGGATAAAAATCGGGAGCGGGCCCCGGAGACTCCACTGATACAATGTGGCAAGGATATGATGTCGCCAGGTCATGTCACATGCTTTATGCAAGTCAAAAAAGACAGCAACCAGATGTTGGCATCTGGAAAAGGCTGTGGGGATGGCAGACTTAAGGGACACAAGATTATCAGTGGTAGAGTGAGCCTGGCGGAAGCCAGTAGGCCACGTGACTCCAGTACCCAACTCAACTGCCGACACACCATACATTCCAGCAGCTTACAGAGAATGTTGGTGAGGCTGATGGGCTGATAGTTATCCACACCAAGCAGATTTTTACCAGGTGTTAGCACTGGAAGATGGTGCTCTCCTGTCATTGCGATGCAAAGACGCCATCGCACCAGATATAGTTGAAGAGGACTAGGAGGTATCGCTTGTAGTCAGACGAGAGATGTTTAGTCATCTGATTGTGGATCCAATCTGGCCCAGGAGCTGTGTCAGGCCAATGTGCAAGGATGCTGAGGAGCTCTCACTCTGAAAATGGGGCATCATAGGGTTCACTGTGGCATGTAGTGAACGAGAGGACTTTCCACCTGACACTCTATTATAGTCGCCATAGTTCCTGTAATATCCCTTATAGCCACTGAGGGCAGGGGTTCACTTTGCTGGGAACCAGGTTTCCTGGAGGGCAATGCAGAAAGCAGGTGTAAAGCTTAACAGATGCCACGGCTCAGCCAGTTGGTGGAAAAAACCACCACAATTCCACTGGAGGATGACATGATTGTGAGACTGGGAAGGCATGAAACACTCCATGAGGCAGTCTTCGCCTCAGGGTCACCTGCTGCCGCCAACTTATTTCCTGAACAGGCTATATCCATTGTGGCTGAGGGTCTGGTGAGATCTAGGTCCTTAGCGGATGCCAGAATCTTCACCTCATCCTCAGAGGCAGAGCTTGTAGGTAGCGGTGGTGTGGGTGCCACCACAAATCCATTGTTTTGAGGCTGTTCTTTCCGGATTTCTCTTGCTGATCCTTGGGTTTCTCTGGCTGGGAGGGAGTCACTGATTTTGGCTCTGGGATGGAGGATGATCGTGAAGTTCTATGACCAGCTGCTTTTGGGCACTTCAGGTACTGGCGGGTGTCATCTTTCCCACTAGCAGAAACCTGGGAAGGGAGTGACCCAAGGACCCCTTCCTAGCAAGAGGAGCTGAGGAAGACTTATGCTTCTCCATCTGAGAAGTGGGGACTGGTGTCCCCGATGGTTGGGGGGCACAGTGCTCCAGATTAAGGTGGTGCAGGAGCAACAGGGAGGGAAGTGCCCCCCACCATCAATGGGGCATGTGTAGTCTTCCGGCTCTGAGAGCCGACTGGAACTCGCAGAACTGATGGGGCTACAATTGTTCTCATAGTAGCGGCATAAGAGGTCATAGCCACAGGATGTAGGCGCCCAAATTTCCTCTTAGCCTCAGTGTAGGTCAGTCGGTCCAGGGTCTTGTAATCCATGATATTCCTTTCTTGCTGTGAAATCCTGCAGTCTGTTGAGCAAGGGGAATGATGCTCTCCACAGCTGACACAGATGGGAGGCAGGGCACATGGAGTATTGGGATGGGATGGACATCCACAATCACCACATGTGATGCTGGAAGTACAGTGGGAAGACATATGGTCAAACTTCCAGCACTTAGAGCACTGCATTGAGGGAGTGATATATGGCTTGACATCACAGTGGTAGACCATCACCTTGACCTTCTTGGGTAATGTGTCACCTTCGAAGGCCAAGATGAAGGCATCGGTGGTAACCTGATTATCCCTCGGACCCCGATGGACGTGCAGGATGAAATGAACTCCTTGTCGCTCTAAGTTGGCATGCAGCTCATCGTCTGACTGCAAAAGAAGGTCACTGTGGAATATAATACCCTGGATCATAATTAAGCTCTGATGAGGCATGATGGAAACTGAGACATCCCCCAACTTGTCACAAGTGAGTGATGCCCTTGACTGGGCAGAGGATGCCTTTTTTACCAAGACTGACCCTGACAGCATTTTGGACAAGCCCTCCACCTCCCCAAACTTGTCCTCTAAATGCTCTACAAAAAACTGAGTCTTTATCAAGACAAAGGAGTCCCATCAGCTCTTGTACATACACGGTACCAGGGCGAATAAAGTTCGCTGCCATCCTTAGCCTGGCATTCCTCCCATGGTGTGGCCATGGAGGGGAACGATTTAAGATCATACTTCCTTGCATTGTACTGAGACTGCTGGCGTTTGATCACCAGCAAGTGATGACGTGGTACACTTCATCGCAACACCTGCCGTGATGCCACCCACTCCGACCAGGGGCCCTCCCAACCTGCACCACCCAGCTGCAGCAAAGGCCACCTGGCAAGATGGCCATTGCCGGGAGTCTCGATTCCCCAGGGTGACAGGCATCTACTCCATGGCATACGTGGGGAGTTAACAGTGCAGGCATCAGCAGAGCGATCCCTATGTAGTCGGGGCAATAACCAACATGGTAAATGGTTGCCCCACCACAACGGACTGGCTACCGTGCTAGATATGAGGTGCAAAGAATTCCAGGGTCATCGTCAGTGCAGGAAACAACACTGCATAGTGGGCTAAAGATCTATTTGTGCGATGGATACGATGCACTGTGTAAGGCACCCTTCCCAAATTGGCTCGCTCTTCAGGGAAAATTTTGAAAAATGAAGGTCAAACCCTACAGGGGACCACCAAATAAAGGCCGAAAGGTGTGAGACTCCTTTTAGTCGCCTCTTACGACAGGCAGGAATACCTCAGGCCTATTCTAAACACTGGGCCCGCAAGGCCACTACGAGGCCCCTTTTAAACTATGTCAGGTGCTGAAAACACTGTCACACATGAGTAAGTGGCATCTCCATGTCCTTCAGAGTGATCACTCAACCTATGATGCTGTGACGCTCCGTATATACCCTACTGCGGGTGATAACAACACTTATGCACTCTGGTCAGTCTAACATCAGAGAGAATTGCAACTCAAATCATTTTCATAACTGCCAACGGCGCATCTTTATTACATATTCTGAATGAGAAATAATATATGTCAAGGTAAGCATCAAAAGTGGATCAAACACAGTAATTGCGCACTTTTATGACCACCTCTATGAAGATTTGCAGTGGCCAAGTGCTTCAAAGATAACTTGAAGAGTAACCCCTTTAAGTTCTCTGATCACACTATCTAACAGCTTGCCAGCTATAGATTTGGAGTATCATGCAATTCAGACTTGTGCAAAAGAAATGGATTCACGTCATATAGTTCTGAATGTCTTGTCTGAAAATTACTTTGAGCAGATAGTTACAGAACCTATGTGTAAGGGCAGTATGATAGACCCAATAACTAACTGATCTGACTTTTTGAACCAGTTACACTGAGGGGAGAATTAGTGTTCATAAGGCTGTAGTGACATCAATGACTAAGGGTTTTACAAGGAATTTTAAAAGAGATAGGTAAATATTTATATGTAGGAAGTGAGACAGGACAATAATTATAGAGTACCCAGGTAGACAACATCAAATACTCAGCTCTGAGGCTGAAAATTTGAAGCATAAATGGATAAAACTCAAAAGCTTTGTACAATATGCCTTAGACAAGTACATGCTGAGCAAGATTGTGGCAGATGGGAAAGACCCACCGTGGTTCAGTAGCTACGTTAGTAAGTTGCTGTGACTTAAACAAAAGCTTCACTTCCAAATTAAATTAAGTAAAACCCTAGAACACAAACAAAGGCTGAATGAAACCAAAATGAGTGTGCGGAGAGCAGTGCTGAGTGATTTCACAACCTCAGAGATGAATCTGAGGTCATGTGTCTACACGGCCATGTCCTTCATAGAGCGAGATGTAGCAAGAATAGTACTGTAAGTGCCAGATGATAGAACGCAGGGTTCGCAACTGGTCAATAAGTGGCAAGTGACCGAGTAAAGCACTTTTTTCTGGGCAGCCCTGCCATTGAGATACACGGGACAATTTGAAGAGGTGGCAGCATGGTCGACATTGCAGTTGACACAGTGGTGAGAAGGAAGCGGACAATTGCCCTTGTGCGCATCCCTACCACAGTTTACGCATTTGGCCAGGTGTCGAGAAGACACTCGAGTGTGGTTGAAATGATGACACTGGTAGCATTGCATCCGATTCAGAATCTATGGTCGGATGTGATAACTTCAAAGCCTGCTCTGACCTTGGATGGAAGTACCAGTCTAGCAAAGGTGGGAAAAAGAGTGTGTATGGGCACTAAGGACGCATCTACCTTTTTCATCACACTATGGATGGCAACGACACCCTAATCAGACAGGTATGTTTGAATTTCTGCCTCAGTCAGACCATCAAGCAGCCTAGTGTAAACACTACGGGAAAAATTCAGAATTCTATGGGCTTCAACACGAATAGGATAGCCATGGAGAAGGCAAGTGGCAACAGTTGTGCCTGACAATTCAAAGCAGTCACCAAAAGCAAAGTGCCATTCCGTAAACGAGAGCAGGATTCCACAGTTCCGGCAACTGCATCAACACATTTCTGAAGAAGAAACGGATTTACCACTGCAATGGACTGACTGTCTTCAGTACGTGAAACCACAAAGAACCATGGTGCAACTGGGAGGGTCTTTGAATTGGGAACATTTGATTACGGATGTTGTCTGGTCCTGGGGACGTATCCTTACATTGCTCCAAAGCATTATTTAGTTCTTAGACCATAAAGGGTATGCTGTCAGTTGCCAGTTGGATATAAAAGATATTATATTACATTACGTTACATTACAAGGAGATGCTGAGTGAAAGTAGGATGGAAATCCTTAGATGCTGACATTTCTACATAATATATTGCTACAAGTTCAACAATTTCACAGAACAGTGTTCATTTTGTCAAGAATTCCCTGTATTCTATTAGTGGCTTCAAATCCACCAATCTGCTGTAGTGTTTATCGCATTTGTGAGATGGTTGTATGTACTGTCATAAAAAAATATACTATTCCCAGCATTCTCTCTTCTTTTGTTTCACTAAGTAACATGCTTTTGCCCTTGATCTTTTGCACAAAATTAAATTTTTGGTAGAGGGGTGGCAGCTTTGTTACAGAGCCCTTCATTGTTCTCTGATGGTATCTGCAATCTCTCTGTACCACCATGAAACAGACTTCTTTCTAGGAGGACCTGAAGGAAATGGTACCATACTGTTTGCAGCCTGAGAGATGTGTGTGTGTTGTGTCTTGTACCAATTCTCTGTACTTCCTGTGATAACAGTGAAAGCATTCCAATTGGCTCTCCACAATCACCAATGTGGTAAACAATCAATGTGGTGAAAAATTTGGATCATAGATGTGAGGTTAGGGCTGCAGACTGTTAAATGTGTTGCAGAATAGGAGCCATAGATGATGTTGAAATGTGTTGAGGCTCCCAAATTTATTATCTACCTGGAGTGTAAGGTCTCTGTTAAAGATAATTGCTTGCACCATATTCACAGTTTTATGTGGAATAATTGTCACTGGGATGTCACCAAGTCTTTCACATATGTGTGAAGTGCTTGAGATCGTGCAACAGAGGCGGCTTCAATCAATAGTGACCTATTCAACATTTTCAACAATCCTTCTACTTCTCCAAATTTATCTTCAATTTCGTCTATAAACATAATGGCTACATCGCAGTAAAAGTATCTCTATCTGTTCTAGAACACACCAGGTACTGAATAAATTGTTTTGTTTCATGTCTTCTTGCTTGTCCCCCTTCCCATGGGGTAAGTACAGTTGGGAAAGCAGCTGGACTGTAAACATCCACACTAAGCTATAAGTATCTATTGAGACAGCACCAGATCAGTATGACAGTTTGACATGATGCATTCCATGTGCGAAATGTGTGCCCTGATGCCACCTACTTTAACCAAGGGATCTCCCCATGGGTCCACTGAGTCACAGTAAAGGTCATCTGGAAGACAGCTATTGCTGGGAGTCTGATGCACCAAGAAGATGGACATCTCCCTTGGTGTGGGAAGCTAGCAGCTTGAGCTTCAGACATGTGATCTCTATGTTGACAGAGGGCTCTATCAAATGGGTATGTAAAGAGCATATTGCGATTTCACAGCTCTACAATAACTTTATTATTTGAGATATTTTCACAATGCTTTGCACACACATACAAAAACTCAAAAAGTTTTTTTAGGCATTCATAAATGTTCGATATGTGCCCCTTTAGTGATTCAGCAGACATCAAGCCGATAATCAAGTTCCTCCCACACTCGGCGCAGCATGTCCCCATCAATGAGCTTGCAGTTCTGGCACGTTTCTTGGTAGAGGAGGTTTAAACACTGAATCTTTCACATAACCCCACAGAAAGAAATCGCATGGGGTTAAGTCGGGAAAGCGTGGAGGCCATGACATGAATTGCTGATCATTATCTCCACCACAACCGATCCATCGGTTTTCCAATCTCCTGTTCAAGAAATTCCGAACATCGTGATGGAAGTGCGGTGGAGCACCAGCCTGTTGAAAGATGAAGTTGGCACTGTCGTTTTTTTCGCAGAAGAAAAAGGGGCCATAAACTTTAAACCGTGAGATTGCACAAAACACGTTAACTTTTGGTGAATTGCAAATTTGCTGCACGAATGCGTGAGGATTCTCTACCGCCCAGATTCGCACACTGTGTCTGTTCACTTCACCATTAAGAAAAAATGTTGCTTCATCACTGAAAACAAGTTTCGCACTGAACGCATCCTCTTCCATGAGCTGTTGCAACCACGCCGAAAATTCAAAGCGTTTGACTTTGTCATCGGGTGTCAGGGCTTGTAGCAATTGTAAACGGTAAGGCTTCTGCTTTAGCCTTTTCCGTAAGATTTTCCAAACCGTCGGCTGTGGTACGTTTAGCTTCCTGCTTGCTTTATTCGTCGACTTCCGCGGGCTACGCGTGAAACTTGCCCGCACACGTTCAACCGTTCCTTCGCTCACTGCAGGCCGACCCGTTGATTTCCCCTTACAGAGGCATCCAGAAGCTTTAAACTGCGCATACCATCGCCGAATGGAGTTAGCAGTTGGTGGTTCTTTGTTGAACTTCGTCCTGAAGTGTCGTTGCACTGTTATGACTGACTGATGTGAGTGCATTTCAAGCACGACATACGCTTTCTCGGCTCCTGTCGCCATTTTGTCTCACTGCGCTCTCAAGCGCTCTGGCGGCAGAAACCTGAAGTGCGGCTTCAGCCAAACAAAACTTTATGAGTTTTTCTACGTATCTGTAGTGTGTCGTGATCATAAGTCAATGAATGGAGCTACAGTGAATTTATGAAATCACTTCAATCATTTGTAATAGCCCTGTATATATATAAAAACAGAATGTAGAGACATAGCCAGGTAAGATAAGTAAGGCTAGTCGGAGATGGGAGATTGCAAAGCTTGGGGACCAAAGCCTGTCATGCACATATT
The DNA here is from genome assembly GCF_021461385.2 of Schistocerca piceifrons. NCBI lineage: Eukaryota > Metazoa > Arthropoda > Insecta > Orthoptera > Acrididae > Schistocerca > Schistocerca piceifrons. The sequence continues at coordinate 279,953,667 of NC_060138.1, forward strand.
CACAGAAGAGTTACAAGTTCTCTGAGGGGAGATCACATGAATGAATTTACTCCCATGCTGGCAGTGGTTTATCTTAGGACACTGTAGCAATGAAGGGCACCTAGTGATTGGAAAAATCATTCAGAAAGGGGTGATGAACATATATGGGTAGTTATAGCCCTATAACACTAACATCAATCAGTTTTAAAATTGTGAAACATTTTCCATGCTCATGCATTGCAATGTTTCTAGCTAACTAACATCTCCTCTACAAAAAGCAACATGCATTCCATACACTGAGATCTTGTAAAAAAAAAAAACAGCTCACTATTTGTGCATGAAGACATTTAGTTCAGTTCTGCACTGTCATTGATGCAAAAAATACTGACTTACTGAGTACTAAATCAGATTTGTGAACGGTTTAAAATTCAATGTTATTCTTAACAGAAGAAAGTCAAAAGAAACGGGTGGATGTAACTTTGATTATCCAAAGGTAGTGTCATAAGGCTGTCACAGTTTACAAACTGAATTAATGATTTAGTGGATAACTTTGGGGGCTGCACGAAGCTTTCTGCAGATGACGATGATGATGATGTCTATAGAAAGGTTGCAATGCCAGTACACTGCATCGAAGTTAGGAAGGTCTGCAGAGAATGAACAATTGTTACAGGGGCTAGTAGTTGCTCCTGAATGTAAATAAATTAACATATTGCATACAAACAGGCAAATAGGTCCATTTCTATTTGATTTCACTGTATGGGAGAGACAATGGAAACAGTAGCTACCAAAAAATAACTTGGAATAACCATGCAGAATGGAATGATAACATAAAACAAATTGTAGGAAGAGTAGATGTTAGGGTGATATACACTGAGCCAATCTTAAGGAGAAATATAATTCATCCCCCAAAGAAGTGGCTTACAAAACACTCCCTTGGCTATGTCTTACGTCATCAGTACAGTACAGGACTCTTACCAGGTAGGAATACTGGGAGGGAGGGAGGGAGGGGGGGGGAGGGGGAGGGGGAGGGGGAGGGGGAGGGGGAGGGGGAGAGGGAGGGGGAGAGGGAGAGAGAGAAGGTCTAACTAACAGCAGTACATTGATACATGGTGGTTTACGCAGTGTCAGTGTGTTACAAAGATACTTAAACAAACTTCAGTGGCGTACTCCACAAAGAGAGGCATTGTGCAACAGGAAGAGTATACTATTTAAATTACAAGAGAGCACATTCAAAGAAAAGTCAGTTAACATATTAGTTCTGCCCAGATACATCTCTGAAAATAATTGGGGAGAGGGAGGGAAGGGGGGGCCTTACAAGTTGTTAGACAATCTGAGTTTGTTCAGGCTCCAACGACTTTGGCTATTCTCTCTCTCTCTCTCTCTCTCTCTCTCTCTCTCTCTCTCTCTCTCTCTCTCTCTCTTTCTGCATGGGTGGTGGTTTTTTTTTCTTTTTTTTTCCCCCCCCAGGCCTAGTCTGAGTCACTTCAGGCAGCGTATGTTGAAATTCAGGAGTAAGTAAGAAACATGTATTTTTTGTTTTCTCAAAAAAAAAAAAAAGAAGTTCCTGCCCCAAGATACAGATACAGGCCTCCAAAGATGACACTGAACACCATTCTGAAGATGCGAATTTCAGAAAAATTTTTAAAATGCTGTATCTCTGTAACAGTTCTAGATATTTCGTTATAGTTTTTTTTATTTGAAAGGTAATTGCTTCATGATTGCAATGGTATCCTCCAATTGGATTTATCTGTCAAAGTTCTTTTTTGAATTTTTTATGATTTACAGATTATTTTTATTTATTTATTTATTTTCCAAAAATGCCAATCCAGGAAAGTTAGATTTGTTTTCCGTTCTTTAAAACCATGTTGTACTATATTGTCTGTAAAGGACAGCTTCCACTCTTAAGTTGGACAGGTTTTATTTTTAAAAATCATTTTTTAACTTTTAAGGGTAATGTATGTCTTCACTGGAGTTGTTTCGTACTATTTTTTTTTATTGCAATGTTTATTTCTACTGTCTTTAATGCATTTATTTCTTAGCACTTCCTTTGTTGTAGTTATTTCTTTTCACTTTCATTGTTGCAGATATTTCTCACACTTTGTTGTAGTTTCTTGTCAGTTTCTTTGTAATGGTTGTTCAGTGCTAATTTGTTTACTGAATAGGCTTCTAAGAAATCTGAGACCATCCAGTGAGTTCTGTGTTTTTGTGAGGAATTTGCCAGTTGACACAGTTGCAGCGTGTTTTGTGAAAAGGATTGTTTGAAATGTCTTCCGACTGGGGCCACAGGAGAGTGAAGTTTGCTGACTATTTGCATTTCCATAAAAGAGTGATTTATAAGACAAACAAAACAAACACTTTGTACAGGTTGGGAATAAATGTTCCCAGTGACGACTTTTTGTGTTCTAAATGTTTTCACAGAATAAAAACAATGATAGTAACTGAACAATGTGAAGCCTCCCATGATGCAGATGATGCAGATTTTGCATCAATAGAGGAAAGATTAAATACCCTGAATCAGTCAACTACAGAGGGTCCTGTTAAGAAACCGTGGTCAGTGAAGCCGAGTTATAAGGTCTACGCATCAAGAAAGTGCAGAGAAATTACTAAAGCTATGGATGAATACACTACAACGAAACTGACCACACTCTTCAAAGTTGAACTTCCATCTTCAGAAGAAAACGAACAACACCTCTTGCCAGGAATTTTTCACAAATATAAATTCAGCTGTTGAATATTGTGCATCCTACAGTGGAAAGGTGCAAGTTTTAACTATTATTCCAGACACATTTTCAAAAAAAAAAAACAAGTTTGAACCACGTTCCATCAGCATCAAAGTACATGGTAGGCACACAAAGAAATAAGAGGTCTGTAAAAGGAGTCTTTGGAAGATCAGATCCCTATTATGGTCATCCTATAGAAGCAGCTCAAGTTCAAATAGTGCAGTCAGTTTATCTGGAAGATAAATGGGACTGTTCTCGCCAGAGTGCCAACGAAAACATACACTATAAATGTAACAGTCGAAGGTCAAAAAGTTGTGAAAGTGAAGAGGTACATGACTCGCAGTATTACAGAAACTTTTGCAATTCACAAGAGCACCTATACAACTTCGCATATTGAAAGATCAAACTTTTATGCACTATGACCTAAGTGGGTAGTTCCACACCCACCTAGAGATGTCTGTTTATGTGTGTACTGAGCGAATTTTGCATTTCGTGTGGTAACTTTGAAGAACTTAGTGGAGCATGTGACATGTGACACCTTGGTTGAGCATGTGAAGTCATTAGTAGTCTGTGATGAGAAGCGAGAGACTTGTTTTGTTTCAAGAATGTGGTGCTTGCCCTGGAAAGGGAGGACTGTCTTTACAGACACTTGGCCTGGAAGACGTAGCGTGGGGGGAGGGGGGGGGGGGGGAGGGAAGAAAATAAACTAATTAAGAAATTTGGGAAATTTGTGGAAAGGTCTTATGGGACCAAACTGCTGAGGTCATCGGTCCCTAAGCTTACACACTATGCAATCTAACTTAAACTAACTAAACTAACTTACGCAAAGGACGACACACACACCCATGCCCGAGGGAGGACTCGAATGTCCGATGGGGGTAGCCGTGCGGACCGTGACAAAGCGCCTCAGACCATGCGGCTACCCCTCGCGGCACTAATTAAGAAAATTGTTGCCTTTGACAGTTTCATTGATGAACTTGGTAAATGGTCAGTGAAAGCAGTAACACACCAGCATCTGAAGAAATTGCAACAACACACTGCAGAAGTAGAAGGGTGTGTACAGGCTGAAGCTTCACTGTGATTTTGCTGAGAACTGGTCTGTAATTCTCCCACAAGAAGTACAAGGGTATCATTGGAGTAATGACCAGGTTTCAATTTTTACAGGAGTGACATTTTCGAAACAAGTGTTGTAGTTATAAGTGATGACACAGGACATGACTCAGCACATGCTTTGCTAGCAATACGCAAAATTCTTCAACTGCAAACAGGGGCAGAGCAGGTCATCATCATTTCTGATGGTGCTCTTAGGCATTTTAAAAATCATTACCAGCTGTTTGAATTGAGTAAGTTGCTTGTGCCAACTGACTGTGCTACTGGTCATGGGAAGGGGCCTTGTGTAGGTGGCCTGCCGAAGCACCATACTACAAAACTTAATCTTTCCAGACCAAATACAGCTGTGATTCAGAATGCTGAGGATTTTACGAGAATCATCAAATCTTACACATCCATTCTTTTGTCCAAAAAGGAAATCGAAGAATTCCGCACCTCAGAAACAGCAAGATAATATTCAGTTTCACAAAATGCGAAGCAGGATGTTTGTGGCATGTGTGTACGACTGCTTCCCCCTACTTATACCTCCCGAGGAGATCACGAATGTAAAATTAGAGAGATTCGAGCGCGCACGGAGGCTTTCAGACAGTCGTTCTTCCCGCGAACCATACGCGACTGGAACAGAAAAGGGAGGTAATGACAGTGGCACGTTAAGTGCCCCCCGCCACACACCGTTGGGTGGCTTGCGGAGTATAAATGTAGATGTAGTCACTGTCCTCACTCATCCAGCCCTCTCTCTGTTCCCATTCCTGCACCATACAGCAGTCATTTCACCGCCACACCCATTCTTTTCATTTCTTTTTATTTCTCTCCTTTCCGCTACTTACCCCCCTTCCCCCCCTCCCACCTTCTCTCCTGCCCACCATCTAAACGGCAGCACTTCAATGTCTCCCACCCCCACCATACCATCCCTCCCCTCTCCAGCTTCCTCCTTACCCCCACCAAGTTGCCATTCCCATCATGCACTGGTGCTGCTGCTCACAGTGTGGTTTCAGTTGTCTGAGGCTGCAGAAATATATATAAGGCCTTAATGGCCGAAAGCTGTAACTGTGTGAATCTTTCTGTTGTGCATTATATGGTGAGTAGCAACTTTCCTTCTCTAATATTGTTACATTCCATCCTGGATTTTCGATTGTTTGATTAAAACTAAAATTATGCTAAATATAGCTAGGTTTTAATTTTTATGAGCCTGTTATGTGATAATGTGGTAAAACAGGTTTCATGTATAGCAAAAAATTCAATTATTTATACAATCTGTTCAACCTAAAAGTGGAAGCTCTCTTTCTGGGAATGTTGAACTATAAGGTACTAATCAACAGAAAAAAAAAATCAAAATATTATGGATTGGCATTTTTGAAAAAAAAATTTTCCACAAATTGTAAAATATTTCAGAACCCTATAGTAAAAGAACTTTGACAGATAAGTCCAAATGGAGGATTTCTCTGTAATCATAAAGCAATTATCTTTCAAATAATAATAAAAAACCAACAAAATATCTAGAACTGTTCCAGAGATACAGCATTTTAAATTTTTTTTCCAAAATTTGCATCTTCAAGATGGTATGTGCAGTGTCATCTTTGGGGCTGTATCTCAGAGCAGAAATTTTTTTGGAGGATACAAAAAAATACGTACTCCTTACTTAGTCCTTCATTCTAACATATGCTAAATTCAATAACATCTGAGACTGTGAAGATAAGATTTTTTTCCTAGCCTGCCTGAAGTGATATGGACTATGCCTACAGTTAAAGTCAACTGCTGGTAGTAATCTGCACGAAGTCAGGAATCCTGGGTTCAGTGCTACCCAGGTTGGAGCAACTGAATATGTTCTCTGCCTAGGTTTTGACTACCCCTTCCAACCCTTTGCTCTGTGGCTCATACTGAGATGCAAGATCTGTCTCATACATCCTCCCACTACCACATAACCCAGGTCTGTCACAGGCATTTCATAACCCCTCAGAAGCAGGAGCACCTGCAAAAGCAGCTATGTAATCTACCAACTAAGCTGCAATCACTGTGTGGCTCTCTACGTGGGCAGAACCACTAACAAGCTGTCTGTACACATGAATGCCCACCACAAAACTGTGGCCAAGGAACAGCTGGACAGTCCAGTTGCTAAGCATGCATCCAAAATGATATGTACTTCCAGTGACTGTTATGCTGTCCACGCCACAGCTTTACTGAATTGCACAGGTGGGAACTCTCCCTGCAATACATGCACTGTCAGATCAATTTTGATTTTGTGGGTTTCCTATAGTCACACTGATAATATTAATGTTAAGACTAAAGCTGTGGCTTTCATTGTCTCCCAAGTCCAACTTTGGCACCTCTACTAACCCAAAAGCTTCATCCACGGGAACTTTCTCTGCTGAGTAAATGTGCTTTCCTTCTTAGAGAAACAATTCGAATGATGGCCAAGTTAAAATTACAACCTGCATATAATGAAATAAGTGCATTTTAATACTATAGAAATATATGTAACAATTATGGTGTATTAGCTGCAATCCTGAAATGTGCTTCAACCTGTATGTCAATTACCATTGCTCCTTGTAATTAAAATACAGCACCAAACAACAATTGTGTAACCGTAGCCACAATAACAAAACAAACTACGCATTTCTGGCAGTTGTAAACCGATAACGAAAAAAAAAATTTACAGCTCTCTCAGTGAATACTATAAAGCAGTTTGCTACATATATTTCTCTCTTTGAAGAATCCTTTGATTCCTCACCTTCCTGCGAGCGTAATACGGTCTTCCACCTGAACCTTTTTTCTGTTGTTAAACAAGCCAAAATGAAACGTGCAGCACACAAAACCGAATGTGTGGGGCCACAATTTGCAAGACAAACGCGTAACAAAGGACTATAACATGGTTCTAACTGTTTGTAACTGATACATTTGCTGCAAATCTCTACTGTGTAACGCATAAATTAATTACAAATGGTTTATTTACACACCGTTTAAACGCCGTCATTGTGTTTTCATAGTTTTCGCCAGCTCCTGAAATAAAATATCAATTCTGAAAACCAGTAAGCATTCAAGCAGGATAGGCCAAAGCTTTATTTAGGTTCTCTAAATTGCCACATAAAGAGAGCGACAGATCTCTCATAAAGCTTTGTCATCTCTTGGTGCGGAAAGTTCATTTAAATTCATGACTTTATGTATATTTACCTCCACGATGGCTGATATGTCTACATTTAAATTTTAACTTTTTTCGATTGTGAATTAAATTCGGATATTTCAACAATATCAAGGACGTCATAACGTATCCTCCTAGTACAGCAACAATTACCATGACTAATGCTAGTAACATACACTAATATTACTACAGAAATTTAGTATCATTTATCTCAATTCTCGTCCTGATGACTTTCTGAAATGGCGCCAAAGTTCAGTGGTATGGGCTACAGAGCAAACCCCACACGCATGCGCCACTTTGTTCATAGTAAAATTTTATATTAGTTAGAAATTAAAGAGTTTGCTTGAAAATGATGGACTGAATTTAGCATGTAGTTTAATTTGTTTTATAAAATTATTATTTTAAAATGAAATTAAGGAATATATAATCTTTGGCACAAATCGATATTTGGTTACGACGCCATTGGTCTTGCGCTGTTGCAACTCTTTGCTGGCGAACGTTTGCGCGTAGAGTGAAGTGGGAACTGCGGTGGTAAGTACTGGAGGCGTTATTGGTGGTTCTATTGAAATTTTGTAGTTAAGTTTGTTGCATTCAACGTACAGATCAGCATTTATTTGCTTAGTATTAATTAGTTAACTCTAATACCGAATTGAAACATTATTTAGAGGCGTGTAAAGTGCCGGTGCTTGAGATCGGGCGTTGTTGTAGAGTAAGTGAGAAGTTATAAGTTTTATGGAAATATAATACGTTTCCTTGCATTACTGTGGCTAATTGTGGACATATGAATTAACATATGGTTGTAGTTAATAAATTTATATACTTTTCGTGTTGCGGCGTAGCTTTGTGACGATTCACACAAAATGGCTGCTGCAACCATTAAAACGGAGCCAATGGATGTGGATGAGGGCGGAAATCAAACTCCGGCTCAGCCAGCATCTGAATCAGCCCCAGCAGCTAATGGGGAAGTTGAAATGAAAACTCCCAAAGAAGAATCTAGCTCAGAAAAGGAAAAACAAGCCGCCACTGAAGAAAGTAAAACTGGTGATGATGAGAAGGAAGCTGAAGCAGCCAAGGTTAATGGCGAAGGTGACGCCGACGGGGAAGTCGATAATGAGGATAAAGAGCCTATGAAAGTTTCGGGCACTTACAAAATTAAAGTGAGCGGTCTACCAAGATTTTGTCCGTTAGGGGTATGTATATATTTATACTGATAATTAATTGTAAATTCGATTTGATCACGGAGTCTTAGGAACGTGTTGTAGTTATTGATTTGAAATGTAACAAGGCTCCTCTTTTGTTTGTTGCGTGCACCACATTTATTCAATTTTTTTCACGTTTAGTTGTAGCAATGGTTAATTTATTAACATCGTGCTAGGTTATGTTTCACTGTTGAAGCATTATGAGATTTTCGATATTCCAATTACAATCAAATGTTAAATTTTGAATGTTCAAGCAGGTATGAAAATGTACAGTTAGATCCTTTTGTCAGATTTAAGTAATACATAGAATGAACCTGATGCTATAGGGAAACTATTTTATATCAGCCAACTGTAGTCATACATGGGTATTGTCAGTAAGAATTGAATTGCAATGGAAAGTCAGTTACTGATGAATGTTTAACCTGGAAATGTTTTGTAAAAAAAGTTACATTTGCTGAGTGTGGTTGACCTCATCTGAAGCATAAAACTATGGAAATGTTAAATTACAGGCAGCGTGTCCAGAATTTCTCATTGTCAGAATTCTGAAATAAGGTACACAAGGAAAAGTACGTATTTTGACACTACAAATTGTTTCCAGTATTTTATTTGTACCTGTGCAGATTAATTTGCATTGGTAGCTGGGCAAACTTGTGTTGTTGGGGAGAAATTTCCATTATATCATTCACTTTATCAGGGCTGTTATAATATATTTGCAGAAATACATGGCTAGTCCATTCGTTACAGGGTTCGAAGACACTTCTGCAATTTTTAGAGCCCTGTTATGAAATGTCTTGTCTAGTCATCATACTTGACATTTTCTGTTGACATTGCTCATTAATTGCAGTTGAGTAATGAAGTTTAGTTTTGAGTGACTCATTGTCTTACAAGGAAAGGGCTCATTTTGCAATCAAAAGCATTACTTAGCAGCTACACTAACATGTCTTCGTACAAGTTATAAAGGCTCTGTGGCCTGCATGAAAAGTGTTGTGCACCACACAAAAATGATTACAGAAAATGTTAATTTGGAGTACAAAGCTGCTTTTTAAAGTCGGATACATAACTTATAGAATAGCTGATAAACAATTGAACCTAAAATTTGTAATCATATCTAGATAAATACAAGAAAGGCTAATTCCATATGAGATAACCTTTGGCCCCGTACGTGACTCAAATTGTCATTGTTGATGCTGTTACTAAGATAAACCATGCACAAGTTTTCAGTGGACAGTGACTTACTTAATCAGTTCATATGAGCAGTTGGCAGTGGGCTCATGCGCAGAGCTGAATTCACGTATGCGCAGTGCCTTCCTCCCGCTTCTGGTTACTTGAAGCGTGGCTGTTTGCTGTACGAGCAGTAGCAGCAAGTAGCCACAAGCTACCCGTGAAAATTTTTCTGGCGTGCCAAAGCTGCCAGATTTGCGCATGCAGTTATAGTGGGGGGGGGGGGGTGTCCTTCCCCACGTGACCTGTGTAAATGTTTCGTGTCTTCGTTTATAGCTCCCACATCAAATGAAATCAAAACAGATTTCTGTGACCAAGTGAATTAATATACATTCTCATACCAAAATAAGGTATGAGTTTCAATTTTATATTTCCACGTTACTATTGGCTACTTTCAACCTCATTCAATTTAAATTGCAAATTTTCATTTTCTGGGGCGAATAACGTTATACCATAATAAAGAACCAAACATGAGAATACAGTACTGGACCTCCAAGAAAATTGGTATCACGAATACCACATGAAAAGCTGAATATCAGGTACTTCAGAGTGCATTAGGACTTAAAAATGTGCAATTAGAGCGGAATGACCCATTTTAGTATGGTTTATGAAATTCCGATGCTGCTGGTGTAGTCTCTGATGTCCTTTTCCTTTTATGACAGTGTAAGATCTCTTAATGCTATATAAGTACAAACATACGTAAACATTGACTTGGAGCTGACCAAGTAGGCAAATTTGGTCAGTAGTTTTGTACTAAATATTTTGTTTCAAATATAATGACAGCTGTAGCAGAATTTTACAAATCTGCCTTCTGTGAAAGTGTTTTTCGATCGCAAGGCACATGTCTAGTACTTCCTCTAGGCCTGGAGTTGTTTCTTAATTTGTGTTTACATCTTAAGTTTATAGAATGCCATTCTATGCTAAATTTTAGACGGGCAGCATACAGTGTTTTATCGTTTTAACTCCCCACATGGCTTCATATTTATTCCTAGAGTAGAATATACACTGTCAGTTGTACAGTTTCTTTGCCTCACAGACAACCATGTTAATTTTTTCGCATTTTGAAATAGTCATGAAATTTATTGTCCTTTATTCCGGTGTAAGCTACACAAGCAACTGTTTTTACTTTTTATTTTTTTGCAAGAAATTTGAATTCCATTCTACTAGCTTTTTGCAGTGCTGTGTAGATGTAAAGCTGTTGGAAATGCTACGTAACAATATTGCAGAGTACGAATTGAAAAAGTCTGTCAGTCGCCCCTTAGCAAAATTTTATGGTACCTCAAGCTGTGGAATCTAATTTTGAAATGATAGTTTGCCAAGAACTACTTCCTTATTTGCATTCTTTATCTGTGTGGAATATGATAAAATAATTGCTCTAAGTACAACTGTCGTCGTCGTCGTCTTCAGTCCTGAGACTGGTTTGATGCAGCTCTCCATGCTACTCTATCCTGAGCAAGCTTCATCATCTCACAGTACTTACTGTAACTTACATCCTTCTGAATCTGCTTGGTGTATTCATCTCTTGGTCTCCGCGCCGTCATGACGTCACACACAACACCCTTACGTCACGGGTCAAAGCCGACGCGTGGGATCGGACGCTTCTGTCGACCCTAAGAAACTAATTTTTAAGCATCTCGTGTTAGGGGCGTCATATACTCTTAACTACATCATAGGATTTTATTTTGTAGGTATATTGTGGTACGGTGAGATGTCCTAAAAGCTATGGAAGAATGATGTACGTGGTTTATACATAAAAAAAACTATGCACATCACAAATGTTCAACTTTTCACAATTTCTTGTGCCCTCCACCACACACCGCTTGGTGGCTAGCGGAGTATAGATGTAGATGGATGTGATTAAGTGATCTAACATTGCTTGCTCTGATGCTTAAAATGTAAGTTTTGTTCTCCTGCGTTTTCCCCTGCTGGAACTAGAATGGTAGGGGGACTTGAACCTCTAGGATATTTGACTCAAGCATATGCCATCATTGAGCCATACAAAAGAGCTTTGTGCTCTTGAGGGAGCTTGCTCCTTTCAGCTGTTTAAAACACCAACACAGCAACACCATGTGGCCTAATGTTAAAAGGGCAGAAAAATTGTAGGGTAGTAGCCTCTCCAGGTCACCTGCATTATGGATGTACCTGGAAGGAATGAAAGCCACTCTGCCTTGGCAAGGTTCGTGTTTATAATTATTCGCACGCATCTCATGGTCGTGCGGTAGCGTTCTCGCTTCCCACGCCCGGGTTCGATTCCCGGCGGGGTCTGGGATTTTCTCTGCCTCGTGATGGCTGGGTGTTGTGTGCTGTCCTTAGGTTAGTTAAGTTTAAGTAGTTCTCTAAGTTCTAGGGGACTGATGACCATAGATGTTAAGTCCCATAGTGCTCAGAGCCAATTTTTTTTATAATTATTCCATGAAATTAGCTGCATTTTCCCTCCAGAACAGGAAAACACTGATATGGAAAAGAAAAGTGTGGAAGCAAAACAGACCAAATCAAGTAAGCAGTTTCTCTCTCAAGCTAACTGGAATGATTCATCTGTTAGTCTATACAGTATAGCATTGCCAGTAAACAATTGGCAGTGCACACATGGGGAAAGCGGTACCATTGAGGTTACTGGCAGGTGCTGGAGGGGAAGTGCCAATTTAAACTGAAACCTGTGCTCACATTTTTTCTAAATAAGTGGAGCCCCTCCACACCTGCACTTGCTTGTTCACCATTCATGTCACCTCTGCTTTGGTTAGTATCTGAAAAGAATTCTGCTGTAAATGAAGATATTTATTTTTACATGTCTTGTTACCCATTAATAGCTTTCAGAGAAGTGTTGAGTGGTGAATTTTGAGTTAAACCTGAAATTTTTGAGTGAGGAGCTCAGGAAAAGTAAGGTTGGTAGGTAGCTTATGAAGAAGTACACACTCACTACAATTTAAATGTGAGAGTCTACACTTCCATTGTTCCAAAACCGATAGCATATCTTGTTTCACCAGATATCGATGGCCCTTAGAATTAAATTTTCATTGCAAGTCAGTAGTTGGAGTAACATGGTAGATAATAACTATATGGTAAAGTACTTTCCTGGTTTTGTACTATAATTGCCAAAATCTCATTTTGATATTTCAAACCATTTATGAAACATTGGAATGTTGAGTGTTTAACTGTGGTGTTGCTGGTGCTTCATGACAAATGAGGGTGCTAAATCAGATTAATTTTCTCCAGCTTGGCGACAGAGACCTCCACCCAAGTCTACAGAAAAATCCAGTACGTCAGCTAAATTTCATACACAGCTAGGCATTGTATAATACACACCAAACAAATTCCTGTTTAATGCTATCTTTCATTTCTAACTTTTCAAATTTCACATAGTACCTTAGTTCCATGCAAATATCACAATACCTATTACCATTAAAAAATGACTATGAATTATGAACATGGCATATAAAGCTTTGAGTTGTGCAAAAATGAATTTTTTTTAAACAGAATAGTTCCAGTAAAATCTTGGAAAGGTTGGAAACACTGATCGCATTCTACTGAACAAATGAATTTGTGTGCTTTGGCTGAAAATTGGTTATTGTGCATTGGCCACTGTATACTGTGTGGACTCTAGCTGCTGCTGTGAATGGAAAATTTTCCTTTTTATCGTCAGTTTACCTAATCATTGACACATGGCACTGGTGTGAATAGATTTAGACAGTAATAGAGGTGCAAGAAAATTCAGCACAATATTTTTAAAATTAATTTTCATAAATGGCTGAAGATATGCCTTTTTAATGTTTGTGCGTATGGAATGGAAAAGCACTTTGTTAAGCATAACCTTCTTCACTTTGGACTATCTCAAAAATAATTTTTTCTGCAGGAATTCAAGAAGTTAGTAAAAGAAGAGCTTGGGTTAGCTCTGAGTTATGTGCGATGTCCTAAGAGAGGAAATCCATGGCTTCACCTTACATTCAATACACCAGAAGAGCAGCACCGAGCACAGAAGGCTTTGCATAAGTATACATGGAAACGCAAAACGTTAACGTGCAGTGTAAGTACTCTTAGACCTTTAACAGAAGTTTATAACTCTAATTTGTGAATATACTTGCAATGTAGCTAAAAGTGAAGATTTGCTACTAATATGCATGTGGCACAGTGTTTTGTTAAGAAATTTCAGGTAAAGAATGAATCAGAACTATACACAAAATTAACTGTATTTTTGTGCCCAAGTTAAAAGAAGAAATACTTTGTTTTGCAGATTGTTACAACAGATGCTCAAAAAAGAAAACCTGAAGATAGTACAGGTGATGATAGTGATGCTAAAAAAGCAAAGCTTGATCTGTCTGTTGAAGAACGTGTGTTAATGGCAACCATTCCCTATCACAACATTCCATATGAGGAGCAGGTGAGTTACAAAGTAAACTTATGTTTGGTGAGTGGTGCAACAATTCATTGGTAGTAATAAGCAGTGCAAGAGGAGATATCTTCTGCATATATTGATGGAAAATTTTGTAATCCTTGCCTATTAGTGTGTTAAGGGCTATTTCTTTGGCTCTGAGTTAGTTGTGAGACTGCTGCATATGCATGCATTTAAATAACTTGTCGGTTCTATTGGTCAGCAGTAAAAAATTCCCAACACTTGACATTATTACTTAAATTCCATCTGACCATCTGTGTAGAGATTTTATCTATGACAAGGAAAGCACTTATACAATAATCTAAGAGTAAAGGGGCCACTGACTGAATTGTAGAGTCGTTGATAGGCAAACAAAATAAAAGAATGAAAATGCTGGCTTTAAGACCAATTCTTTGGACTACCGTAGGCATTCATACACCTAACCACATATAGACCCCCTACAGCTTCTCTCTCTCTCTCTCTCTCTCTCTCTCTCTCTCTCTCTCTCTCTCTCTCTCTCTGTGTGTGTGTGTGTGTGTGTGTGTGTGTGTGTGTGTGTGTGTGCGTGCGTGCGTGCGTGCGTGCGTGCGTGTGCGCTAAAGGATTTGTCCAAGTTTTCATTTTGCAACCATCAACTCATCACTTCTACTATTTGGTGAATAGTCCCCTTTACTCCTCAGTTCTTCCAATATTGTTTCTGGTGCTGAAATGGGAAGTGGGATCTTCCTCTCACTTTCCAAAATTGTCACCAAGAGGGGTCTTATGTTTCGTTACTATAGTTCTTTTCAGGAATGGAGTCGGCTGAACCTATTGATACCAGGTGTAAGTTTTGTCCCATGGTATAATGATGTGGCATTTGACTTACATGTGCAAACAGAATTTAATACTGACAATATTGCTTTTGCATATAGGAGTTTTTGAAATGTAGGTTGTTGGTAGGGTGGTCTGTAGTATTAAATGAGATCTGACTGGTTGATACTGAGAGTTCGTAAAACCAGTGAATGTGAATACGAAATTAGAGGTGCTGGTTTGTGGCATAGCTAGTTTAAAGTTCAGTTAAAGGGCAAGTAGACAAAGTGCTATCAAAATGCTTTTAAATTCTCTGTTCAGCAGGTCAGATGAAAGTTGCTTCCTGCATGGGTTTGAAACACCACTTCCTTTCCATGCATGCACATGGAAAGTTGGTTAACTTCATCATGTAATTTCCCACCTTGCACTATTGCCAATCCATATCTGCTCTGTAAACTGGTTTGAAAGTTTTTTCCCATTCCATTCATATAGGGAGCACAAGTAAAGCTTCTGTATGGGCTGTTACTAGCCTGAGCTTCTCTTCTAGATCAGAGGGATTGATTTGCAGGGTGTTAACACTGTGTTCTTAGTCTAGAAACTTTCTAAGTAGGCTATCATGGGATGGTTTGCCTGTCTTAAAGTGAAACCTCTTTATAACATTTGTCGATGTATTTTCTTCTGTTATGTCCATCTTTTCTGCTTCCAACAAAAGGCCCATATGCACAATGCTGAAGTTTCCTATGTTCAAAAATTTCCTCGGCATAATGCTTGTATTTTTGTACCCTAACCAGTTATTTCCCTCCTTATATCATTTATCACTGGTGTAGATTTTTGAGAGCAAATGGTAAGCATCTGTAAAGTGTGTTAACGTTGTACCCCTATTACACGGTACACCTGAGGTGCACACAGTGTTCATGTTCGGAACTGCACTCTTTTTCACATTGACCAATTAATGCACGTGGCATATTCCTGGTGCGAATCAATCTGCACATGCTCTTTAGATGGGATAATGGTTGAAAATGGAAAGGAAATGAGTGGTTTTTTGTAAAGTTGTTCATTTAAATTAAGAATTTCTGACAAGTGAGAACTCAATGCTCCTATTTTTTAAAGTAGTTGTTCTCTTACATAGGTAGCACAGAATTGTTATTGTTCTGAATTATGGCTCAACGGTTTTTTATGTGAAGACACTTGTTTGCTCAGGGATATTTTATCTAAATTTGTAACAATAATGGAAATTCTGGGATGGAACAATATGTAGAATAACGGAAAGGCGGGTACTCACCTAAGGTATAAGGATCAGTGTGGAGCATAGAAACATTTAAAAAGCAGCGGTAGCACACACAACCTCACAGACCTTAAATGTACGTTTATACAGCATTTTGTATGTGGTGCTTAGTTTTTTTATTAGTTTTTGATTATTTTGAGTGTGCCAATAAATAGATATTTGTGAGATTTTGAAGTTGTATTTTACAACTTCATTATTAAAAGCAATTGTTTGCAGCAATTTATTTAATGAAATTTCCTGGCAGATTAAAACTGTGTGCCCGACCGAGACTCGAACTCGGGACCTTTGCCTTTCGTGGGCAAGTGCTCTACCATCTGAGCTACCGAAGCACGACTCATGCCCAGTCCTCACAGCTTTACTTCTGCCAGTATCTCGTCTCCTACCTTCCAAACTTTGCAGAAGCTGTCCTGCAAACCTTGCAGAACTAGCACTCCTGAAAGAAAGGATACTGCGGAGACATGGCTAGCCTGGGGGATGTTTCCAGAATGAGATTTTCACTCTGCAGCGGAGTGTGCGCTGATATGAAACTTCCTGGCAGATTAAAACTGTGTGCCTGACCGAGACTCGAACTCGGGACCTTTGCCCGCGAAAGGCAAAGGTCCCGAGTTCGAGTCTTGGTCGGCCACACAGTTTTAATCTGCCAGGAAGTTTCATATCAGCGCACACTCCACTGCAGAGTGAAAATCTCATTCTGGAATTGATTTAATCTTTACCATTTGTTGTGGTTTTCTGTAGTGAATTGTCTGTAGAATTTGGCTATTTTTATAATTCTCAACGGGAAGTCTTCCTCTTTAAAGTGTTTTCCTCCATACAGTGTTCCAAATTCATAGTGCCTTTAAAAACATTGTGTATAAGTTTCACTGTATATGTTTGCTATCCCCTGTTCATCCTATTTACAGTCCCACACACTTGCACTATTCCAGAAAGGGTCGCGTGTGTGCAGGTGCACACTAGTATTCTACCAGTGAAGGAGTCTGGCAACTGCTTTACATAGAATTGAGTCTGTGGTCATTAATTTCGTATCTCTAAACCTCGCTATTTGAATTGATAGTGTAGTCATGAGGTACAGTGTGTTCAAATTGCAGTTGGCAGAGCACTCTCTAGTCCTGAGTTGTAAGTCAGATTGCTTCAGCCTATAATCATTCACTTTTTGCTTTAGCCAACTTCAGCTAGCTAATAATACTGTTTCAATTAGCCATAGTTGTTTGCAGTTAATACTGTTTCAATTAGCCATAGTTGTTTGCTGTGTTACTTTGTTGCACTTCAATGTTATACAATTTCAGTTGTATGAACAGTGTTTGAGTGATTTTTAGTGCCTTGTGTGAGTTCCACTTCTGCTGAAGTGTGGAAGTGCTGTTAATAGTGCTAGTGCTGCAGGGGACAGGTGCTGCTTGCATCCTATCCCTTGCATGGCAGTCAAAATGAGTGAGTTGCCTGTTTTGGCATTATTTTGAAATCTTAACAAGATCTGATAATGTGCACAGTTAGACAACTGCATCATCCATGGAAACCTGAGGTTAGTATTGTCTGCTGTGTCATTTGTATACAACTTGACCAAGGGTCTGATCACTCTTTCCTGCCCTGCCCCCTTCCCCCCACAGGAATACTCAAACTAGTCACAAATCTCCATTTCTCTGTCCCTGAGCTTTTAGTTGTAAATGCTTCAGCTATTTGTCTATGCCACTGGCACTAATATCTGTTTCACTTATCTTCGTAGTTGTAGATAATTAAATAGGGCAATACTACTAGGTTTTCCATGGTTTGTAAATGGTCATTTGAAAAGAGCCAAGCATTTCTTCTGTTTTGTTACCCTGAATTTCAGTTCCTATCCCATCTGTAGCTGGACACTAAACTTTGGTGCCACTTGACCTTATTGCTGATGTGTGTGTAATTTAATGAACATGTAAATCTTTCTTCATATTTGTTCTTCTGTACTGTGTTAATCATTGTTGTTACAACTACTTCAGTGTCACTGATGCCAGTTTGTGTGTAATTCGTCATGTGGTCTTGTGATTTGGTCCAGTTTAATTCTTTTATGAGTGGGATGTTCTTGGTAAGATGAGTGGGATGTTGTAAGTAGTTGTCAAAGGAGGCATTTAGTGTAATGCTTCGCAGGATATCTTCTCTCTCCCACCACTAAGAAAACTATCACAGTTGAATGGTGGTAAGTATTCGGTTGAATCAGATGGCAGTGGTGGTAGATTGGATCCAGTTATACCTGTATCTGACACTTGAGTGTTGCAGTCTCACATGTAGCTTCAGTTTCCATCTTGGTGGATTTCTTTCCTTCTTTTGATGTACACTGTATCCATTTTCCAGTATCCTAACCTAGCACAAGGTGATATTTTATTCAATTCTTCCCCTCAGTATTTAAAATTAATTCAAATACTATTACCCAGTTGTGTACAAGAAAAGACCACACGTGGAATTTGTGGAATTATGTTCATGTGGATAAAAATCAGAGGCAGTTGATGGGTAAGAGATTGTGAATGCATTCTAGGATGATAAACTAAAACCTTCAAAGTAGTAATTAAAATAATAAACTTTTAGACCTTGGTAAAACTTTACACCTCTAAAAATGTTACTGCCTCTGTATTCTACACAATTTAAATATCTAAGATACAACTTCACTATGTAATGTGGAAGTGGTATTTTTTCTGGCTGTGTCGTTTACAGTAACTCAACTGTAAGAAGTAGGAAATATTACTGTATAACTGTCAGTATTTTGAAATGGATTATAATTAAATCAGAATTCATTATTTGAATGATAAGTCTTACTGAGGATGCTCAAAATTAATTTTCTTAATTTGAATATCTCTCAATGAGGGGTCCTGCATGTGCATGTTGGGGAGGTTTTGTCCCGTGTTTATGGAAACAGCAGCTGTCCTCTAAAAGGTGGTGGTGGTGGTGGTGGTGGTGGTGGTATGTGTCTGTGTTTACAATTAAAAGTTGATGAGAGGGAGAAGAGGATCTTGCAGAGGTGAAGGTGTGAAGCCAGATCATTGTTTATGCTCTTGCTTATGAAAGGTCCAAGTTTGTGCCCCAGTGCAGAACAGTTGTAATCTGCTAAAAAGTTTGAATGTGGAAAAATTGCTTAACTGTAAGAGATGTTTAGTAATTAGACAAACTGACGAAATGAGTTTGTAGTGGTTTTGTGATTGGTGTTACTGGGATGAACTAGGAAGGGGTGATGGATAAAATTGGTTTCATTTATAATGTCTACATTGCATTGAACGATGTCAACTGTAAGTTTTTGTATTAGTTGAGTATCAGTCAGTGATTGGGTTTTGTTTTCTGATTTGAAAACTGGAGAAAAGCTGTTGTCAGATAATTAATATCGTATACTGTGTGAACTATTGAAATTTCCAAGTGGGTAGAACACTTCAGTCGAACTAGTGACAGATGAGCTTGCCAGTTAAAATGTCAACTCCTTCATTTGAAACCTACGTTCACTTAATTATTTATGAAGAAACACACATGGTAAAACTTGAAGTAATTGCTATCACTGTTCATAATGTTTTCTCTAACAAGCTTCAATACACAAACAAGTGCAAAGTGTCTAAAAGAACTGATGCAATGGCACAAGGAGACAAGCCAGTGCAGGCTTAAGAAAAATCTGACATGTAAGCTGACCCTTTTCAAAAAAGATTGACATATGCTTTATTCCCTGAGGAGGCATTATGTGGAGAAAAGTTCAACAATGAGGTCAAAGAATTTGTTGGAAAGCGGCTCAAACACCACTTCTTTGCATAAAGTATAGAAAACAGTTGTCTGAGACAAGTGTATTGATATTGTTGGGGATTTGTAAGCATCAAGTCTCCTTTTGTGAAAAATAGTTTTTTCTAAATCAGTTTTTTCGTTCCTGAAATACCCTTGTACCTTTTAAATGTAAGGGTTGTCCTTTAGGAGTTGTCACAAATTTCCATGTGTTTTTGTCTGTATGGTGCTTGTGCTCAGTCTTAAATATCACCAGTCACATTAAACCAAGTGCTCCTTTATGCTGTGACCTCCATTTGAACAACATGAAGAAAAAGGATAATTTCCACTTACAGTTAAAAAAGAAGACTGAAGAGTTGAAGGCAATGGCAACTAGACTTGGGGACCTAATTGTCCGGCGCAACCCAGAGCTGGCAGGCTGGGCTGAACAACAGAGGGAGAAGCATGATGGGCTTGTCTTTCAACTAGATGAAATTCGTCCTTCACCTGTTACAGATGCATACCGAAACAAATGCGAGTTCCGTATTGGTAAGTATAGCTAATTACCAAGTAATGTCTGTGGCTCCCATTCATACTCAAAACTTTATACCTACATGGAATTCCTTGAGCCAAATACTAAAGCTAAAGGATTCCTTCAATAATTTTACAGTACTTGAACTTGAAGAGGGAATTATCCGTATGTTGCATTTAAACAAGTTTTAAAAATTCTTGTTTGATCTCATCAGCACACTTTAATCGAAGTATGAACATCATATATTGTGTGCAATTGATGTTTTAACGGTAAATTTTTTGTAGATATTGCAAATATCGAAGTGTGGAAAACTTCAGTTTGATTCAGAAATTGTAAATTTTTTTCCTGTTGGCTCATTTTTAATGGGCTGCTGTGATTATTAAGACAATCGAAATGTGAAATATCTTTCTTTGTGTCATTACAGTATGTGTATCATGAGATTTGGTCCACCTAATGTGGACTTTATGTATTTACCAATGTGAAATGAACATTTTGTTGTAAGTAAGTTGTCCAGGACCGGCTCCTTTTTGTTTACAAAAATTGAGCCCGGTCTTGTGCCAGTGCTCGGCTAATGGACATGCTACGTGCTTGCTTGCACCTGTCACGGTCTAGGGCTAAACCCCGACACGCAAGAGCGCACGGTGGGGTGCCGTCTGGAGAACTACAAGGACGGCTCTATGGGGGTTGGACCAGCAGATTCGCTAAAACATTTGCCTGACCAAATGAGAGAGGCTGTTAAGGTAGGAGTCTTAAGCATCACCGAGCAGCCAGGCTGTGGGGGTGTATTCTCGAAACAGCCCGCTCCTGGTCTCGTGATGATCAATACATAAATATCGCCTTTTGTAAAAGTACTTAGCTGCTGTGTAAATCCACATGTTGGAGTTGCAGCATGTGTATATTTTGCAAACATAGGGACAATTAATTGTTTTGCATGCAACCAGATCACTTTGAATGGTTGTTTAATATAAGATGCTCATTTTGATACAGAGCTGTTTTCAACGTGACTTCTGAACGGTACTATAGTTCTATTTTAAGTAGTAAAATGTAATAGTAATGGTAGAATTTAAATTAAAAAGTAGTTGCTGCTACATTAAATTTCATTAAAATTTTGTGCATGTTACATGGATAATGAAACCTAATCGGATTTTTTCACCCCTCCCACAATACCAGCTGTTCCAAGATTATATTCGCAAATCAGATAAAGAACCATTTAGTATTGAACAACGACAAGGTTATTGGAGACACCTTGTTGTAAGAGTGACAAGCAGTGGTGAGATGATGATTGTTGTTGTGGCTCATCCCCAACAACTTAGTGAAGAGGAGCTAACAAAGATGAAGGATGACATCCGTGACTACTTTGTCAACGGAGAGGGACGAGCTTGCAATGTTACTTCATTGTATTTTCAGAAGTTCACTGAGAAGTAAGTTCATATTAACCATCTTTCTGATCTAATATGAATATTATTGTGTGGCACATGTCACTGCATTGAAAGTTGTTTGAAGCACAGTTAATGTAGCTGCTTCAGTTACTATTTTATTAGGTTTGTAATTTCCTGTTGTATCAAAGCTTGCAGTATATATACAGTCCATTGTAAATTTAGTACAGGTGCCAAAATTAAGCTGCGTGATCACTGGTGTGTAGAGTACAGATTTGATATATTACTGAGGAATGTTGGCTTTCACATTCTTTGTTTATACTGATTTTACTTCTCTCTTGATTTTTGTTGCCAAGATTGTCTTCACACAAGGATACGGGGCATAGTTCAGTTAGGAAAATGAAATTAGCATTTTCTAAAAATAACTTGTTCATGTTTCGTAGTCCTT
Organism: Schistocerca piceifrons; assembly: GCF_021461385.2. Classification (NCBI taxonomy): domain Eukaryota; kingdom Metazoa; phylum Arthropoda; class Insecta; order Orthoptera; family Acrididae; genus Schistocerca; species Schistocerca piceifrons. The sequence goes on from NC_060138.1 coordinate 279,975,524, forward strand.
TAAAGTCTAAAATCTAATAAGCCCCATCCATAAGTTTAAAATTGCTACTTGTATGTGTGATAATCTTCTGCCTTTGTTATATCTTGTGTGCCAAGATAGGCCAACAAGTGAAGGTTATCTTAATTTCTGTGATGAACAATTTTTTGCATCATGCTTATTGATCTGCACCTAATAAAGGTAATCGGTTTTAAATTTCTAGTCTAAATTTCTTGAATTGGGCAGATAACAAAACCATCACAAAAAACTTCATCTACTATGCCACTATTACATCTTATTATCTGAAGATGGATGTGTGTGCTTGTATAATACTCCTTGGAGGGGTGAAAGAGGTGAATAGGGAAGCATTTTTCACATGATAACTTTTAGTATTACAAGTTAATAAATATAATTGGATAGATAAGAAATCTACTTGTCAAATGGTGGCAGGAAAACACACATAATGTTTTAATGTTTGCAAGCTTTTGGGGCCAGTGGCTCCTGGCAGAAGGGTTGAAGAGAAGGAAGAGGGTAAAGTAAAAGGACTGGTGAGATTTATTGAAAGGGGAATTTGTGGAAAAATCATCCCAGACCATGTCAGGGAGACTTACTGGACAGGATGAGAAGGAAAGAACTTTGCTTCTCATCCCATCCCGTAAGTCTCCCCTGTTCTGGGTGGTGATTTAGAATTCTACCTGTTCCTCCTAAGCCTCACCAATCCTTTTACTTCATCCTCCTGCTTCCCCTTCAACCCTTCTGCCAGGAGGATCCAGTGGCTCCAAAAGCTTGCAGACTTTAATAATTTTTACGTTTTTAGCTGCTGTTTTGTGAGTACATTTATATGTCCAATTAAATTTTCAGAAATTAATTCTGATGAGTTGTCGTCACTGTTACAGGCATTTTGTACCAACATTGAATGAGATTAGGTAAAGTAGTATTAGGAAAAGCATTTATGCTTATTCTACTTTCAGTACCTTTCAAACTGTGCTAATCACAATGAAAAGATCGCATGATTGCTTTGGAGAGGCTTGGTGTATATTGCTGGAACCTTTCTGGAGATACATGTAACTTAATTACTGAAAATTTAATTTCCAAATCTTAGGGAAAATCATAATAATTAAAAGATATGGCAGTTTAAGTACTTTCAGAAGCACATTGAGCTGATTCCATCCTCTGCACCCTTTGTGAAATCTTTACCATGGCACTCTTGAACATGGTTGTTGCAACTTTCTTCACTTGACTCTTCCCTAACCATTTGCGGCTAAGTGCACCAAGATTGAAACATTTTCCTCACTGCAGGTCTTTATTACCAAGTCAAATTTTCGTTGTTTATAAGATGACCCCCAGGTATCTCTTAAATTTTCCATCTGCAAAAATCTCCCAACGAAGTGCTTCGTCTGTATTTCAATATCATTTCGTCATCTTTCATTAACTACACTTAGAATGGCCTTTAGTTACAAAGCATAGTGTAGTTTGGAAGAATTGCCTGGCTGTTTTTCTTGTTAAACAGATAAATGTTAATGTCCCTACTTTCAAATTTTGAAGTGAAAGTTACAAGACTTAAATTCATATTAAATTCATTCACCCTTGTTCATCATCCCAATGAAATGTAAGTTAATGTGAAGTCATCTTTGTAGATTTACACATCCAAACAGTAATTTACTACAGCAAAGAAAATGGGCACTGATTTGGGATCTAACTCTTTTTGGGCACTGACTTACAGTATATGTTAGTGGAATTGTTTTGATAAATCATATTTTCTGGTTGGTTAGTAACATCCCTGATTTGATACTGGTTGTGGGCCTCACTTGAAATGTATTTTTTGGCCAGGAGAAGTCTGCAGTGCTTGTGGTGCAAAAGATAAGATTTTTGTTATAGATTTCCAGGTCCCTGTTAAAATACTTTGTTTGCTTTTTGTGCTGGGTTTGGACTGTTCATTTGTGTTATTAAACTTTCTGCCCATTAATGCACTGGACATGCATACAAAATACAGCAGTTATTTGTGCAATCAGTATCAACAGATTTTTAAAAACCTTAAATGATTTTTTGCTTTTAGCTGAATAAATGAGCAGCTTCTCCCAGTTCCTAACATGACTAGATCCCATAGACTCATCAGATTGAACAGGGGAAGCATTTATCAGTGAGGTTTGGAATGGGGGAATCACATAGATGGCAAAAACATTTTTTACATACTGGACTGTAAAGAATATAAAGCATTAGTGGGCTCTTTCAGTAGCATTGCTCAGTGTGTGCAATCCCTCAATGTGTTTATTTACATTTGGGTTGAACTAAGGGTGAATGGAGTACAACCACTGATTACAAGGGCATATAAATGGAGGTCTGTAGCACGTAACATATTTTTTGCTTGTGAGTTGTATTGCGAGCCTACCAGTTCATAATATACAGTAAGCTGTACTTTATGTGCTTCGAATAAATTTCCATTTTAAGAATGTCACTCAGATCTGTGTAACATGATTGCTATATGAATTTAATGATAATGTTCCTTGTTTATGTCTAATTGAGCACACCATTTAAATTACCTATTAATGCCTACCATTCATGTGGTGTTAGGGGACTGCCTTTCCTATGGAAATTATATCTCAGTAACAGAAAGCAAACTGTAAGCTACAACGGTCAAAAGTCAGTTACTGAATGATGATGTGCCCAGCAATATGCCATGCAAATCTGTGCTTTACGCTGATGATAAAACTTTCATCAATTCAGAGGAGGACATTAAGTGGAGGAGCAAAGTAATGATTTTCTCAGATTATCCAATATATTGTTCGAAGCAAATGATTTAGCTATTAATTATGAAAAGACTGTAAATATGTCCTTCAGCTTATCCAATGCTGATATTGAGTACACTTCTACCAAACTTCTTGGCATATACTTAGATACGAAATTAACCTGGCAGTCACACAGACATCTCTAAAGGTTTCGTGAGTTATCTACTAAAAAAATCACCGTATTTACTCGAATCTAAGCCGCACCTGAAAAATGAGACTCGAAATCAAGGAAAAAAAATTTTCCCGAATCTAAGCTGCACCTGAAATTTGAGACTCGAAATTCAAGGGGCGAGAAAAGTTTTTGGTCGCACCTCCAAATCGAAACAAAAGTTCATCTAGTTGTAATATGAGACACAATTTAGGTCGAATGAATGACGATACAGCTGCAGTAGTTTGGTTAGAGTCGTAAGCTTAGCAGTTACAGTTTACCAGGTAGCCATTGCTACACGTCACGCGCTCCGTCCGTATTTATACAGATATCCTTCCTTTTTCACGTGCTTCGTCTGGTTTGAATTGATTGCTTATTTTTCTTTGATCTGATAAGTGCCGTTCTCTTTGTTATAGGTGTTTACGTCACTCCAAGCTGAAAATGCATTACTGCACTGTGTCATGCATTGTTTGTCGCATTCTGATAGTGTGTGTTTACAGCCTGTCGCCGCTCGCGGCGTGGCTTGCTTTTGTGCGCGCTACTGCCGCTTACAAATAAAAAATAGAGAGGAGTAGTCTCATTAGCGAAACATTTGTTGTTACTTACACTACTGCTTTCTTTGATAATGATCAACAAGAACCAAATAACAGACTGCGTATGATGTTCTGAACGAAATTTTAGCGAAAATTTTTCTCCATTCCAAAATCTTTTCAGGCGCCTCTTTAGTTCATTACATTCTGCACAGAAATTAGTCCTCTTAGATTTAAAAATCTAGTCAGTTGCCGTGCTTCATTTTTGACTGTATCACTATCAGGCATAAGAATAATATGAATATAAACATGACATGATATGTATATTCTTCCGCGTTTGCTGTTGTCTCACTCTAGTTTCGTAGTTTATTAGGCAGACAGGATTTAAATGAGATAGTAGCAAACACGAAAAAATACATGGCAAAATGTTTATATTCGTATTAATCTTGTGGCGAAGAGAATACTACATGTGATTCACAATTCATAAAAGCTCCTATTAGCAACCATCTCTTCTCACAGGTAGGAAAAAATTCAGAACGTAGAGTTGGCCATATTGACAAACATCCCAAACAGTCTTGCCAGTCGCCAGTCGGATTTTCGTAGTACATTGAAATGCTGCTACATTCGAAGATCAACAATACAGAATTTGTATTTACTTCGTTGGATAATGTACCAAAATGCAGTGGTCGAAACTCTGGGCGGAGGAAAAAGGCTCGTCTTCCACTTTTTTAATTTATTTACTGACGCAGAGATTTTGGTGCCACTATTTATCTTTGTGCCTACAAAGCATGCCTGTGTGGCGCTACATATATTCGACGGCAGAAGTTAGTTGTGGCGGCACCCACCAACATTTTTCAGAACTCCCGCTTGCTTTGCACTCGATTCTAAGCCGCAGGCGGTTTTTTGGATTACAGAAACCGGAAAAAAAGTGCGGCTTAGATTCGAGTAAATACGGTACTAACCTGTGTTTCTGAAAGCCTGATGATTAATTCCTATTATGCATTCTTTCATTGCCATATTAGCTATGGTATTCTTCTATTGGGTAATTCTCCATGGTCCAGGAAAATTTTTATTTGGCAGAAGAAAGCCATCAGGAGCATCTCTGGGATTACCAAAAATAACATATCATGTAGGTCATACTTCAAAGAATTACAGTTAATGACAGTCCCTTCTCTTTTTATATTCAGCTGCCTTTTGTACATAAAAGAAAACTTTAACAGTTACAAACTCTTCAAAAATAGACCTGACTTGTGAAACAATTTGCAACTTTGTTTGTACCTCATCCTAAGGTTTTTGTCTCTGTAGTTCCACATTTAAGTGTTAAACATGTGGAGAAATCCTTATGTATGAAATGTATTCTTTTATTATGCACATTCTTTAAAATGCACGCTTTAGTTACATGGGATATCTTTGCATCAAATGTATTCCATAATTATGTTATGTTCTTTTTAAATGTATACTTTAGCTTTGTGTGATACCTCTCAATAGTTATATTTCTTAATATGTAAATCGTACATTATTTATGACATCGATTGAGTGTAAATGCTTAAAGATGGGCAAATAAATATATGCCATTAAGTTGGTTGGATAGGATGTTTGGAGCTACGTATTTAACATAAGAAGAAAATTGCCCGCAAATAAGATACAAAGGCAGTTTGGAATATAGACTGCTATTGCTTACATTACAGTAAAATGTAAAAGATATTTGAGTAAGAAAAAAATGTTCCTGGAATCTTTAACTGAACAACAGTAAACAAAGTATCTCCTCTTTAGGTTAATTGGAGTGCCACTACCAGATATGGACCACCTTTATGGCAAGACACACCTGGAGGAAGTAATGCTTGATCTAACATTTCGTTTATCACCCTCCTCGTACTTCCAAGTAAATACAAAGGGTGGAGAGGTGTTATATTCTGCTATCATAGAACTTGTCGAACCCACTGAAGAGACAACTGTGTTGGACCTTTGTTGTGGAACTGGTGGCATTGGTTTGTGCATTGCAAAGGTACGTACTGTAAATTACTATTGTAATGTTGCTAAGATTCTGAGTTTTATACAGAATATTGTATAGCTGAATAAAATTCTAATTTTGTATTGACTTTATTTGTTTTACCTAGGGAGAAAGTAATAGCTATTTGTAGAGAAAGGAACTGTCAAGAATGTTAAGCATCCATTGTATTTCCTTCAGTGATTAAATTAACAGTGCTAAATAGATGTCTTGTTATTCCTTCTGAATAAAAGTTGACTGTATCTAAAATAAAAGTTTTGAGACTAAAGTTATTTTTCTTGTGGAATTTAGATTGCAGCTGCCACTTGCTTTACATTGGCTAAATACTTACTTTCTTCCACATCAAGCTCATAACTTAATCCGTATATTGACTTTAAATAAGAATATTTTGCTTCTTGTCTGCAGACTAAAGCACATTATGTGTTCCGTCAATTTATACCACAATTTCTTGAGCACTTATGAAGAAAAAATATTGATAGTCTCTCACTTGGATCTTTGCCTTACACTCACAAGTGCTGATACCCATGTGCTTTTGTATGTTTATTTGAAAAATTGCAACTGTATTTTGCAGACTTGACATGTAGTGCATGCGTTTCCTCAATTGAAGGTTATCAATTTCCGGAATAAAGTAATTGATTAGTGAAGGGTCAGAATTCAATAAGTGTCAGAATAAATGCTATTGGCCAAATATATTGGCGGAAGTGGTGTTTATAGTGTACAAAATGTGCAGCTAATAAAGAGAAACATAACTGGTTGCCAGAGCTTAATATACTGAGTGTGAAGAGAAATTTCTTTGAAACAAATTGCTCATACGAAATACCTTTGGCATTAAAGCTGCTGAATGGGTGTAGTTTTGAATGTATTACAGGTTTGGATATTATTAATTTACTTTTGAATTTTGTTACATGGATCTAAAAATCTGTAACTTCATTTTTGTTTTCAGAAATGTGGACAGGTGTTTGGCATAGAATACCTTGAGCAGAATATTGAGGATGCCAAAAAGAATGCAGAAATCAATGAAATTACAAATTGTGAATTTATTGCTGGTCGCGCTGAAGATGCATTACCTACTCTGGAACCCAAAATAACTGGAAAACATGTTGTACCAATTTTGGATCCTCCAAGAACTGGATTGAGTTAGTACAATAATATTTAGAATGGTTTCAGTGTTCATTGTTAGTTTCTTGTCTATATTTGTGAAGCATATTATAAATAATGCATCTTTTGGGTTTCAGATCAAAAAGTGATGCAACAACTAAGGAAGATGGAAAATGTGCAGAAGCTTATTTATGTGTGTTCCAATCATAAGGCTCCAATACGCAACTTCCTTGACCTCTGTTGTCCAGCGGGGAAGAATGGTATGACAGGACATCCATTTGTGCCAACTCGCACTATTCCAGTGGACGTAGTTCCACATACTATGCATGCTCAGATGGCAATGTTGTTGGAACGAGTTGATCCTGCCACTCTACCCAAGGCAAAACATCCTATTCCAAGAGGAGTGCGTAAACCTTTGCGTGGTCGCACAGGACGTGGTGGTCTGAAAGTTGGCATGATGGGACGAGGAAGAGGTGAGATTTTCTATTTTCCCTGTTTGTACGCATCTATAATTGCATATTTTGCTAAATGTGATGTGCACCTTTTCCAAGGCAAGACTTGTTTTTAAATAGCTAGTTTTGTACGTAAGGTGCAGAGAGCAAGTGAAGATAAGCAGAGCTTCATGTGGTTGAAATTTACTTGAAGCTTTGAGTTCTTCTACAGTTTTTCATTCAAATCTTAATTGGACATTTTCTGAGACATTAACTTAAGATACTGTCCTTATTTTTTTAAAAAGAATTCCTTTTATTCAGGTGGACGAATGCGTGGAGGCATGCCCGGCATGATGCCAATTGGTGGCCCTTCAATGCGTGGTATGAGGGGAGGAATGAGAGGTGGTATGCGGTCTGTTCCTGTTGCCAGAGGCATGGCACCAAGACCTTATCCATCAGCCCCTGGATTATTGGATCATCCTCGTGACTATGGGCGCCCCCTCCGTGCTCGTGACATGTATGACGATGGGTATGGCCCAACACCATTGCTGGAACGTGATTATCTGCCCCCACCGCTAACACAAAGTGCGTACCATGGTGGCAGAAGAGGTCCTGACCCTCGACGTGGGCTTGATTTTTCTTCAGATGAGTTGACCTTGAGTCGATACTCAGATTTCCGCCGTGATGTTGAGGATGCAATTGACTCCTCCTTTTCTCCTCGCATGGGAGGGCGTAATGTCCGTCCACTGTTGGCTGGAGGCCCTGCTGCAGTAACTGCAGCAACCATGTTAGAAAGAGAAGAAATGGCTTACAGAGCTGGTCTTACTCGTGGTCTTGTTGGGGCAGCTGCATTTACTCCACAGCCATTGTATCCTCAGTACCATAGTGCACAATCAACTAGCAGTGGAATTCCTTTCAAAGGTAGTAGAAGTGGCGGCAAGAGAGGTGGTCGTGACACAAGAGGTCGCCGTGGTAGTAGAGGTGCTGGTGGAAGAGGGGGAGGCAGAGGTGGTAGAAGATGAATACAGTTAGATGTATCTTCTGGTAACGAGCACTTAGCTGTGCAATATTTGAGTGTTTAAAGCCGATGAATTTGTTTTGTATGATATTTGTAATGTTTTCTTTTAATGTCATTGATTTGTGTCAGTTCTTTCTGTCCCTGTGGCCCAAGATGTATCACAAATTTTTAATAAATGAATGTGAAAAGAGTCAGTGTTTGCCATTTATTCTGCCAAAGACACATTTATTTGAATGTGACGTGCTGTATTAGTAGTACTAGAAATGTTAACTTATTGTCCACGGGGTGCAACTTTCTCTAAAAATTTGAGTGTGGTATTCACCTTGGATAAATAATTTTAATCAAAGTTGGTGGGTGCTTAAGCAATAAATTGTATGCCTGCTTAGATCAGGATCAGAATTGGTATTGTGAAATAGTATATGTTCCTAATGAAGATTTCAGTCTTCTACCATCTTATTTGTTCCTGTGATTGCTTGGATACTTGCAGAGCTCATCTAATTTGGTGAATGTTCAATGTTGGAAAGCTAAAATTATAGAAAGTGTGCAGTTTTAGTTACTATTATGCACCATACTCAAGGGCTGTAGATGTTTATTAAATGAGCAAATTTGAATGATGGGTGCTTTTAGTGGAAGTTAATTTAGAAGATACCAATACAAAGTTTTATAAACTGATGGTAATCAACATCCAACAGTGATAACTAGACAGTAGATAAGATGTGAAGAAATTAGTTTTGATGGCGAGATTTTTGTGGTAGGCTATACACTACAAACTAAGTACGGAAGGAATTCAAAGTTTTAATATGGGAGGGAATGGATGTCATTAAGCCTACATGAGCTTTGACAGATATCCAAACACTGCTTCAAGAAAAGTGAATTAGCCAGGGCATGTAGTCAAAGATTTCTCAGTAAAAGGAAAGTGCAGTAACAGTTAATGCTGTTAGTAGTAGGTACATTTGAGAAACACATTGCTCGAGAGTGAACCAGCTCACCAAAATATGTAGGTAAAAGGTTGCAAGATGGTACACTAATTTTATTATTTGTCCCGTAGATCAAATCAGTACAATGGCTTGTACAACTGATACGGGGTCTAATACTCCTGCTGAAAGTGCAATTTTCAGAATTCCTTGTGAAGTTTCAGATATAGTAATATTTAATATTCAAAAGTATGGCAGGCTGGAAAAATAAATGCTAAGAACAAAAGCATATTACTAGAGAAGACTGCTGCTTCCATACATTTGATTGTCCAGTACTAGATAATATGAAAGTAGAATGTGGTCAGTGCAATGCCACCTGGGTATATATCGGTGAAGACATGAGACGGGCAAGTTCACATATGAAGCCTGAGTGGAATGTGTATGAATCTGTTAACCTTATGGTTGCTGCAAACTTTGAGTACGTCGTTAGCATCATTTACCCCTAATGCATCTATATGGACCAAGGAGCCAGCCTAGGCCTGGGCTACCAGTGAGCATGCCGCCTGGCTGGAGTTTTGCAGTCTGTCGTCACTAAAGCTTTGTCACTGCTGAGAGGAACATTATTATGGGTAAAAATTAGTTTTTGATGTTGAGGTTGTATGTGCATTAATGGTTACTAAAGATCCAGAGATATACAAGGATGGCTTCTGAAAGTGATTTTGGTAGTTACTTGCCCATATATATCAATGTTCAGAATAGCTAAAAATTACTAAAACTGAGTTTAGTCTTCCCTTTGTGAAACAAATTAGCCTTTTGTTATATGAATATTTTTGAATCCCGGATCATTGCTTACTTTGTGTGCAGATGATAGACTTCTTGTGTGTTGTAACATAGTTGTCGCACAGTACTTCCATAAACAATTTTATTATTTTTGTCTCGTGCATTATACGCTTTATTTTTACTTTTGAGTACTTCATAACTGAAGTAGACATTACAGCATTTCAAACTGCCAGTTCGCTTTTGTCAGCATAATGCCAAAAATAATATGAATGGCAGGATGCCTGGATCATTTCCTGTTTGATAGTTGGGTGCTGAAGGAAAATCATCAAATTTGTGGTTAAGTAGACAGTCTCTTCCTTTAGCACAAAATTTGCCATTAAATTGTACTTTTATCACTTTCGGATTTGAATAAATGACCAGTTACATCTAGTATTGAAAATACGACAGTAGTATTACACCTGTTGTAGACTGCTTAAGATTATTGCTTTCAGAATCTGTAGTGTAATCACTTCATTGAATAATTCACCCATAGTCTCAATGTATCCCCACACAATTCCTCAGTAAAGTAGATACAAACATTGATGCCAATGAAGAGGGTGCAGTCATTGTCACTATTGTGACTATGCTGATAGCAGATCTTTCCAAATTAGTGTACCTGTGCATGCACGGTCTGTGTAGCCGATCTTAATGAGGATTTTCACAACTTAAAAATTCAATAATTTATGGATACTAAATTGTGTGTTTAAATGAGAGGTGGTATGTCAATTTTGATGCCTAATGTTGCTGTAGAGGGACTTCTCCTTCTGTGATAGGTGGATATTAGCTATATGAATACTGGTCTCTGGTGATTTTGTGTGTTTATCTTGATTTTTTGCCAAAACGGGTGGGCTATCTCACAGGAATGATTTGCTGATGTGTGGATTGGTCCTCCCCAAGTCCTCAGGCAGTGCTTAGTGGTAGGGTGACTGGTGCTACACTGGAATCTGAGTCATCCATGGGGCTCTACAACAGTTTAATGACTACCATCTGCAGAAAACCTTGCAACTTTTTGAGTTGGAAGGAGAAACACTTATCACTGAGAGAAAAAAAAGAGCACATTTCCTATAGGGATGTCTCCAAACATCTGGGAGAATGGCAGAGCACTTCACTTGGATTACTACCACTGATAGATCCTCCACCTCATCTGTGAAATGGAATGGAGTGGGGAAAGAGTTTAATTTTAAATCCAGCAATACTAGAGTTTTTTAACTGCTGCCCCTCTCCTCTGGGCGGGGGCTAGATTCATCTAGCTGTGTCTCATAATGTTTTAACCATTTAAGCCCCAATGGTTTCTGCCAAAAACTTTTCTCTTTTGCATTATATCGCCGAGACAGTTCCAAGACAAGACTTCTAATAGCACACTGAGGCATGGTATGAATGTAGTGCATTGTAGTAGTGTGTATTCAAACCAAGTCGGTGTGGAACTGGGCAACGTCATAACTGACATGCTGTATTTTATATGGCCTCATTGAGATCATTGACAGTAAAATTACTTGTAAGTTATGGAAATGTAAATTTGAATTTGTACTACAGCTTTCATTAGTATTATTGAAATGAAGACACTGTGACAGTATACAGTTATGGGACAAAAGTTATTTTTTTCTAGGAAAAATGCGAATTTGCTTGAGATATCACATGACATGGATGGTGGAAAACTGTTTCAGTGATTCAAACATGCAACCACTGCCTTAAAACAGTTGTTTACTTTCTTCCAATTCTTATATTCGTTGCATACCCTCATCATAAAAGTTTTGTGTAAATAGGTTGATTTTTAGCAAGTGCTGAAACTGTTGTGGGCCTAACAGTCTGAACTGTTGCGAAGCTTTCACATACTTGGTGCGGACTGCAGTAGTCTTGTGTTGTTGAGTCTGCTGCTGTCACCAGTAAATAAACGTTTGTACACTAATTAGATTATCTGCTTTGGTGTTTTATCATAAGGTTGTGAAAACTATCAGATGGAGAAGAAAAAGATAGTTTGTGAAAAACACACAAATATTTTTACAATTTTTTAAAATTATTTTATTTCTCAATAGTGATTACTTATTTTTTAATATGTTCTTAATGTTACAGTTTATAGGCAAGTGTCACCATACCTTGTAATGTTTTTTTTGGTTGCTTGAGCTCCCTTTGTTGTTCTCTCAACTCGTTGGCAGAATCGTGAAAGTTCAGTAGCTGTAGGCACTGCTGCCTCCAAACGCGATTTGCAGTGTCCGATACTATAATGAACAGATGTTCAGTGTGCAGTGGACACATAGTGATTGAATGACTTGTTAATGATCAGATTGTTCTGAGGATTAAAGTAATTATTTACATGTTTTGTCAGTATCTCGCTCATTGAATAATTCTGACACCAGGATTGACTTTTTTACATTCATTGATATAAAAGTGTACCCCATGTTAGATTAATGCTGTCACAAAACGTTTTTGCACTTTCATGCTGTTTACACCACAGCAAGCGAAGACTTCAAAGTGCAAACAGTGCACATTTTGGCGATACTGCGAGGAAGCAAGCCATTTTCATGTTACGCAGTGGCCTTCCATCAGCCCAGGCGACTAGTAAAACTTCACAAGGTGCGTGCGTTATGTTTATATGCGTGCAATATATCTCGAAGTTGTAATGTGCGTTTAGATTGTTAACTCTCATCATTATTATTCGCTTGTTACTGACAATGGCAAAGAAGGAACAATATTTGAAAGACTGAGCATCTTCTTTTTAGACTTTTCAAAAACAATCTCAAAAATTACCCTGTTGAATCTTTACCATAGAAAATACACACAGTAGTCTCGATTATCCGACCCAAACCAGCTGCGGCAAGGTCAGATAACACTGAAAATAATACAAAAAACCACTAAAACTAAAGTAGGCCAAATGAGTAAAACATTTAATACAATAAAAATCAAATTAGACTGAATAGATATTTACTGTGTGAAGAAGATAGTAATGGTCTTTTCTTTGGTCACTAAATCACGTCTCCTCTTAAGAAGTAAAACCTCGGTAGACAGTGTTTCCTCCAGTTGCTCTACATATTTTAAAGCAGTTTTCATTGTGAGAAATCTTGGGGCACTTTCCTCAACTACATCCGATTCTTGGTCTTGTTTTTCGTTTACCGTGTTGACTATTTCTTGTCACTTCAAATTCTTTGTGGACAATCCATTCATTGTCATCTTCTGTGGCGTCAGCACATCCCGGAACTTTTCGTAACAATGAAAGCAGGGTAGTATTTTCTGGTTTGGTCTTCTGATGTAGATTTTCATCATCTGGAGAATTTTCTTGATTTTCCTGTAGCAAAATTTTTCCGGGATTTTGCGATTGTATTTGCTCCAACACACTCCCACGATTGGGCCACGTCGTAAGCTACGTCTTTCAAATTAATATGGCGCAACTGCTCTAGCATATCATCTCCCTTGTCCATAGCATTAGTTAAAGAGGAAAGAGAGTTTCTGTAGTAGTTTCGCCTCAGTGTCTCTAAGGTCCCTTGGTCCTTAGGCTGGCATAAGGATGTGACATTTGGAGGCAAAAATGTGGCCTTTATATTTTGAAGTTCATCTTCATTAGGATGACAAGTGGTATTGTCTAGAAGCAACAGTGCTTTGCGGGGCAAGTTGTTGGCATTCAAAAACTTTCCAGTTTGTTGCATGAACTCATCAAAAATCCATTCTTAAAAAATGTCTTAGCTCATCCAAGCATTATCTACATCAGGGGCGGGCAGGAATCCTGCACGTGTGCGGTGCACTTGCTCGCGTGCAGGTAACAGGCGTTCTGCGTGCACACAGGGCCAAGCTGGCCACCCGCTTATCTCCCCTCCCCACCATACCTTCTGCCCGCTCCTTCCTCTGTAATGTGTTTTGTTTCCTAGCTTGCTTTATTGAATGAAGGAATAAGGTTAGTAGGAGTGCTTGAAAGAAATCGTGGTTTGAAAGAGTACCTATTACCTACAATACGTTTCACTTAATTATCACAGATGGAGTTTACAATATGTTTAATATCTGGAACAAAATTTCTACATACAGACAAATGCAAACAGTTACGTAAATTTTCGTCACTGGTGTTTGCTCTTAACCGAGACTATTAATTCAGCAAATGTTACTCCAGCTCTCGTTATATTAAGCCCATTCTTATAAATTGCACGTACCACTGGGCTATTATTGTTGTCGTCCTGAAAAATTAAAAACAGTGCTCCATAAAATGTTAAATCAGTTCAATGAGAGACATGCCGAAAGAAAGTCTCAGATCTCTCGTGACAACAGCAACTACGACACATTTGTCTAGTATCGTCAGAGCGCTCTTCTTATGCTCAGTCAATTTCCCCATCCGCTCAGAATCAGACAGTAAATTGTACTCGTCCTTGTGAAATTTATTATAATGGCCTTCAATACTAAACTTCCACTGACCAGCGAGAATACTGCCACATATTAAAACATTTCGAATTTTCACGTTTTTGCACAAAGAAAAAATGATTCTCCCATTACTTTTTAAAAGATAGCAAATCTCCACTTCTCCGTTACCTTGTTTCACTCTGCATTTTCCGGTTCTTGAAATACAACGTTCACTACATAGTGGTCGCTTCGCATCAACGTCCGCAGCTTAGCCTGGTACTACACTGCCGCAACGTGCCGGCTGTCACCACTGCCCCGGTCGACGATTGCACGCGAGCAGCATACGTGCAGCGCTGTGCGCTCATGATCTACATCTACATGATTACTCTGCAATTCACATTTAAGTGCTTGGCAGAGGGTTCATCGAACCACAATCATACTGTCTCCCTACCATTCCACTCCCAAACAGCGCGCAGGAAAAACGAACACCTAAACCTTTCTGTTGGAGCTCGGATTTCTCTTATTTTATTTTGATGATCATTCCTACCTATGTAGGTTGGGCTCAACAAAATATTTTCACATTCGGAAGAGAAGGTTGGTGACTGAAATTTCGTAAATAGATCTTGCCGCGACGAAAAATGGCTTTGCTTTAATGACTTCCATCCCAACTCGCGTATCATATCTGCCACACTCTCTCGTCTATTACATGACAATACAAAACGAGCTGCCCTTTTTTGCACCCTTTCTATGTCCTCCATCAATCCCACCTGGTAAGGATCCCACACCGCGCAGCAATATTCTAACAGAGGACGAACGAGTGTAGTGTAAGCTGTCTCTTTAGTGGACTTGTTGCATCTTCTAAGTGTCCTGCCAATGAAACGCAACCTTTGGCTCGCCTTCCCCACAATATTATCTATGTGGTCTTTCCAACTGAAGTTGTTCGTAATTTTTACACCCGAGTACTTAGTTTAATTAACAGCCTTGAGAATTTTACCATTTATTGAGTAATCGAATTCGAACGGATTTCTTTTGGAACTCATGTGGATCACCTCACACTTTCGTTATTTAGCGTCAACTGCCACCTGCCACACCATACAGCAATCTTTTCTAAATCGCTTTGCAACTGATACTGGTCTTCGGATGACCTTACTAGACAGTAAATTACAGCATCATCTGCGAATAACATAAGAGAACTGCTCAGATTGTCACCCAGGTCATTCATATAGATCAGGAACAGCAGAGGTCCCAGGACGCTTCCCTGGGGAACACCTGATAACACTTCAGTTTTACTCGATGATTTTTTGGTTGTAATAATTCACCGGTAAAGCATTTTTAGTTACATTTTTAAATGCTCTCGGTTTATTTGCTTACCTATCGTAGACAGTTTCATTTTCAAATTTACTGCGGCGTTAACTGCATGCAAGAATTGTCACTCTTTCTGTGCTAGGTTTGTAGCCTGGCACTGCCTTTTCAGCCTTTGACGCTAATGTTTTTTTCTGGTAACATTTTGTAATTGAGACCAGTCTAGTCGCAGTTAAAAATTTGATCGCCTGTTAGTTTTCCTTGACCAATACCTTGTGAAGTTTATTCCTAAACAATTGAACAGCTTCAAAATTTGCTGAAAGCTTTTTATCACAGACATTAAGTTGTCGAATTCCGTATCTTTTCTTTCATCTATCAAGCCAGCCTACACTAGCTGTGAAATCAGGTTCACCTTCTTTTAGTTTGTTATGAAACTGTAAGGATTTTTCCAGCAAAATAGGTATTGACATGGGTACACCTTTATCTCTGAGTAAACCATAGGAATAAAGCTTCACTTACTTTTTCATAATCAAATTTTTTCACGGTTTTCCGATCTTCCAAAACAGCAGAGGTTGCTCACTGAGAACACCACTTCTCAATTCATTGCTGTTCCTTTTCCAGTCTCCAACTGTTGTTTTCCCGACGTTATAATCTTGTGCCACTTTTAATAAAGTTTCACTATTACCTATTCTTTTTAAAGCTTTAAGTTTTTCTTACATTGAAACGACCACTTTTTCCATTTTGAAGCCATCACCAAAAATTTTTACAATAAACAAAGTGCAACACATTCACTCCACTACAGATCTAAGTTAGCAGTGAGGAGTAGCAGATGGCGACAATGAAGTGAGTATCAACAAACAACACGTTAGTCACTGACCTGTAGTCGGCTGGCGCATGGCCGGCGCGGTGAAAGGATCGGATAACCGAGGATCAGATAATCGAGACTCTACTGTAGTAGTTCTTGTACTGTTCAGATTTTTCACATGGCCAGCACTCGGTCCCCGCACTGGGGTAAAGTTAAAGTTATGCAAGTAATCTGTGCAACATTTTTTTAAAAATTTTCAATGAAAGTAATCTCAAGGAGGGCTACCCAATCTCTATCATACAGTACACAGATCAATATTCTGAGTGCTACGACTTTCTTGTGTGGCCGGCATTCGTTGTTCATAACCGATATTTACACATCTTGATACATTGGACACTTGAGTCACCCAATGATGCACAAGAAGTCCACAATTACTCATTTTTATTTATACTTACTGAGGTGGTTGTCATTCAGTTCAAGGTCAAAGCTATTAACACATTGCTGTTGGCACTGACACTAAAGAAACAATTTGCGCTGCTTTTTGGAACCATAATTTTTGATTTATTGCGACTTGTTCATAACTGTTCTGCAACTGTCACTACATTTTATATTCTATTAAGTTTCTGAAAATAAATACATTTTTATGTAAGAGCTGCTCAAAAATATTCTTCTTGGGTCCCTTATTCATTTGTGTTGGGCAGTTAGGATCTTAATCACTATTCCCTTTAGGAATGAAGAGTTGTAAGTCCTAATAAAAGTCATCTGCAAACTAACAAACAAACAAAAAATTGTTAATTTTAAACCAAAGAGCATTTACTTCGTTAGAAGAGGGCTTGCATCAATTTTCAAAGCAAACTCAGTCCTTGCGTGTATAATGTACATAATTATACAGTTGCATCACTCACTATGAAACATGTCCCTAATTTTTAACTGTCACTATGATACGCGATGGTGGCAGGCTTTATCATGCAACCACTTTACAAGGATTACATCGGTACTGCATGTATCCGGTTGTTGCATAATTTACTCCAGGAAGACCTCAGCAGCTTCAGCACCAGCAGTGTGAGAAATATTCATGCGCTCTCCTCCTGGGTCTTCTTCTTCATCATTACTTTCTTGCGCACTTTAGATTATTTCTTCATCTATTAAAGTTTGGTCCGTATCACAGTTTTCCTTGTTCAGACACTTAGTAACATCTTCATCAATTTCTTCTCCTCCTGGAAGGTTGCGGAACGTATCAGTGTACAAAGTACTTGATAATTCCGAATTGACTGGCTCATTGCTGTCACCCACTACTGGATCCAACTCAGCACTGATGGATGGCCACAGTTTTCTGCAGCTCTTCATTATGGTAGCACTCGCCACTTTATCCCATGCTTCGGCTCTTTCCTCACTGCTGGTACATACGTTTCATGGAACCACCGAGAGAATATTTGTCTGTCCATCCACGCTTTCTTCTGATCGCAATACTGCACTGGTAGAGTATTTAAGTCAGTGTGTTGAAAACGATGTGGATGTTGGGATTTTTGAATCACCATAAGTGGTAGTTTGACTCCCATTTGCAGTACAACATGCCATTAATGTTACGCACTGTTTCTGTTGCTTGTAACCCTGAGCTTCCTTCTCATTTTTGGCAGCTTATGTTTTTGAAGCAAGCACCTTGTAAAAGAGTCCTGTTTCATCAGCATTATACAAGGCATCAGCAGTTAAATCTTTTTCCTATACTATTTTCCGTATCTTGCTTACAAACTCATCAGCATCCTTATTGTTAGCTGAGTGACTTTCCCCGATGATAGTCAGCTACCAAATGGCAAGTAGTTTTTGCCAGTTTGATAGCCAATCTGCTGCAAACAAGTTACTACCGCCAAGTTGTTTGTTAAATGCAGCTGCTTTTTCCTTTATAATTGGGCCACTGACTGGACTGCCTGTACTGCAATGTTGTATGAACCATCTATACATCCAGTTCTTCATTCTCACTCTTTCGCATAACCTTCTGTTTTCCCAACTCACTATTCATTTGTGTTGAGTACTGTCGATTAACATCTTTCTTTTTGATGTCATAAATAGTTGCTCATCCAAAACTGAACTTTGCAACAATGGCTTTCTGCAAAGAACCTCGATTTAACTTATCTAAAATTTTGTGTTTCTGCTTGAGGTCTAGCATAACATGTTTCCTTTTAGAAGATGTGATTCCGAACTGTAAAGAAAGCTACAATTTCAAATACAGTATATAAAGCATTGTTTAACTAATCATTAGCCGGCCGCTGTGGCTGAGCGGTTCTAGGCGCTTCAGTCTGGAACCGCGCGACCAATATGGTCGCAGGTTCGAATCCTGCCTCGGGCATGGATGTGTGTGTCCTTAGGTCAGTTAGGTTTACGTAATTCTAAGTTCTAGGGGACTGATGGCCTCAGATGTTAAGTCCCATAGTGCTCAGAGCCATTTGCACCACTTTGAACTAATCGTAGTCGCACGCAATAATTCATTGTGCATGTGTTTTTATATGTGCACCGGATTAGCGAGAGTCTAGTGCTGAAGAACCAAAACACAAGGTTTTGTTTTCCTTCATATTTACATAAGTATATGTTGAAGACAGTAGATGCTTGGATGTTACATCTTTTCATTGTCAGATCTGAGCAGTACGTGAAATGGCCATTTGTTATTTGTTCGCATCTCACCTTTTCTTTCTGAAAAAAGTGTTTCATTTAAACATTTCTGGCTGCTGTTATGAGAATTTTATGACAAACAATAAATTTACAAGACGTGCAAGCATGTCCTTACAAAAGGGGCAGTCTGGGGATGTAATAATAATAAAAAATATTAGTAATAACCGTAAATTAATGTTTCAAATAAAGGTTGTGGAATATCCATTTTGTAGACCACATTCACTATGCGAAGTGAACATACAAAAACCCACGTATTCAAACAATATGGTCAGAAGCACTGTGACCACCCAATTGGTCGATGTATGTTGAAAATAATCTGATGACAGATATCTATTGCACTGTGACCATACCCTTATATGTGCGTGGATTATTTAGTTAATTAATTAAGAATTTCATATTCGCAGCCTCTCTGGTGTAGTGGTCCGTGTTCCAAACTATTAAGCAGAGGGGCTGTAGTTAGAATCCTATGGGTAAATGTAGGTGTGATGAGCCTGAGCATTTATACCAATAGCTCGAATTTTTCTATGTATTCAAGCATGTTTATTATGCTGTCTAGTCGCCATAGTACCAGCTTCGACTTAGTTTGGGGCTAGCGATGATTGGTGTGATCTGTGAAAGATTTATTTCTTATCTTTTCTTTTAGGTTGATAATGACTTCTTGTTGTTCTGGTCTTCAGTCCTGAGACTGGTTTGATGCAGCTCTCCATGCTAATCTATCCTGTGCAAGCTTCTTCATCTCCCAGTACTTGCTGCAACCTACATCCTTCTGAATCTGCTTAGTGTATTCATCTCTTGGTCTCCCTCTACGATTTTTACCCTCCACACTGCCCTCCAATGCTAAATTTGTGATCCCCTGATGCCTCAGAACATGTCCTACCAACTGATCCCTTCTTCTGGTCAAGTTGTGCCGCAAACTCCTCTTCTCCCCAATTCTATTCAATACCTCCTCATTAGTTATGTGATCTACCCATCTAATCTTCAGCATTCTTCTGTAGCACCACATTTTGAAAGCTTCTATTCTCTTCATGTCAAACTATTTATCGTCCATGTTTCACTTCCATACATGGCTACACTCCATACAAATACTTTCAGAAACGCCTTCCTGACACTTAAGTCTATACTCGACGTTAACAAATTTCTCTTCTTCAGAAACGATTTCCTTGCCATTGCCAGTCTACATTTTATATCCTCTCTACTTCGACCATCATCAGTTATTTTGCTCCCCAAATAGCAAAACTCGTTAAGTGTCTCATTTCCTAATCTAATTCCCTCAGCATCACCCGATTTAATTCGACTACATTCCATTATCCTCGTTTTGCTTTTGTTGATGTTCATCTTACATACCCCTTTCAAGACACTGTCCATTCCATTCAACTGCTCTTCCAAGTCCTTTGCTATCTCTGACAGAATTACAATGTCACCGGCAACCTCAAAGTTTTTATTTCTTCTCCATGGATTTTAATACCTACTCCGAATTTTTCTTTTGTTTCCTTTACTGCTTGCTCAATATACAGATTGAATAACATTGGGGAGAGGCTACAACCCTGTCTCACTCCTTTCCCAACCACTGCTTCCCTTTCATGCCCCCTCGACTCTTATAACTGCCATCTGGTTTCTGTACAAATTGTAAATAGCCTTTCGCTCCCTGTATTTTACTCCTGCCACCTTTAGAATTTGAAAGAGAGTATTCCAGTCAACATTGTCAAAAGCTTTCTCTAAGTCTACAAATGCTAGAAACGTAGGTTTGCCTTTCCTTAATCTTTCTTCTAAGATAAGTCATAAGGTCAGTATTGCCTCACGTGTTCCAACATTTCTACGGAATCCACACTGATCTTCCCCGAGGTCAGCTTCTACCAGTTTTACAATTCGTCTGTAAAGAATTCGTGTTAGTATTTTGCAGCTGTGACTTATTAAACTGACAGTTCGGTAATTTTCACATCTGTCAACACCTGCTTTCTTTGGGATTGGAATTATTATATTCTTCTTGAAGTCTCAGGGTATTTTGCCTGTCTCATACATCTTGTTCCCCAGATGGTAGAGTTTTTCATGACTGGCTCTCCCAAGGCCATCAGTAGTTCTAATGGATTGTTGTTACTCCCGGGGCCTTGTTTCGACTGAGGTCTTTCAGTGCTCTGTCAAACTCTTCACGCAGTATCGTATCTCCCATTTCATCTTCATCTACATCCTCTTCCATTTCCATAATATTGTCCTCAAGTACATCACCCTTGTATAGACCCTCTATATACTCCTTCCACCTTTCTGCTTTCTCTTCTTTGCTTAAAACTGGGTTTCCATCTGAGCTCTTGATATTCATACAAGTGGCCCTCTTTTCTCCAAAGGTCTCTTTAATTTTCCTGTAGGCAGTATCTATCTTGCCCCTAGTGAGATAAGCCTCTACATCCTTACATTTGTCTTCTAGCCATCCCTGCTTAGCCATTTTGCACTTCTTGTCGATCTCATTTTTGAGACGTTTGTATTCCTTTTTGCCGGTTTCATTTACTGCTTTTTTATACTTTTTCCTTTCATCAATTAAATTCAATATTTCTTCTGTTACCCAAGGATTTCTACTAGCCCTCGTCTTTTTACCTACTTGATCCTTTGCTGCCTTCACTACTTCATCCCTCAAGGCTACCCATTCTTCTTCTACTGTATTTCTTTCCCCAATTCCTGTCAATTGTCCCCTTATGCTCTCCCTGAAACTCTGTACAACCTCTGGTTTAGTCAGTTTATCCAGGTACCATCTCCTTAAATTCCCACCTCTTTGCAGTTTCTTCAGTTTTAGTCTACAGTTCATAACCAATAGATTGTGGTCAGAGTCCACATCTGCCCCTGGAAATGTCTTACAATTTAAAACCTGATTCTTAAATCTCTCTCTTACCATTATATAATCTATCTGATACGTACTAGTATCTCCAGGATTCTTCCGTGAGGCTATACCCCATCTGGGAATATTTCTGGAATAACAATGATGAAGCAACTTGGAAAGTATATCGTAAACCACTGTGTCTTGGGAGTACTTTACCAAAAAGACAGACCATTATAAATATTACAAATCATTTGTCGATACTTTATTAAGTGAATGGGCATCTTATTATAAGACAAATGAAAAACAGTAGAGTTTGATCCAATAAGAACCAGACACATGTAACTCTTCACAAGACAAAATGGTAGTCAAACCCTCTACTTCACCAGATATAATTGAGAAAGTAGCTCCCCTGTGGCCTGATAATCATCTGATACTGTTGTGAATCGATAAATGTGTTATGGATTTTATTATCGTCGATATGCTGCCATAAAACGTTGTTGATGTATTTTGTAGGCTCAAGTTGACTGACCCTGACCCTGACACTCCATCCAGGTACAGGAAAAAGTCTGAGAAATACTTTAGAATGACTTTAATGCCAGCAATGTACGCAAAATTGAAAAGAATAGTAGTAATCCTTTTAGAAAAGGCTTAATGGGTCAGCTTTACTACTTAACATATTGAGTAATCCAGGAAAGGCGTGCTTACTGCTGAGTTGCACAACCAACTTTAAAAAATCTCCCAAAGGAAAAAGCTATTATGGCAGCCAGTGACTTGGAACAAGATCACATAGACAAGCATATTACAGAGAAATTATTGCCAGATTTAACAAATAAAATCCACACAGGTATCTACAACAATGCTTTTAATGTGCAAGCTGCCATGCAGTGTGCAAACTTTGCTTATATTGGATGTGTAGCTCATTCACTGCTGGTACTTATTCGTGATGTTATAGCCAAAGAAGCTACTGTAATGGATGTAATTGTAAAAATGTCCCAAAATTGTAGGACATTTTAAAAGAAGTGAACAAGCTTCCCGATATTTCAACAAGTTTAAAGAAACGTGCGACTTACCCAAACACATTATTATTCTTGATGTAAAAACCCACTGGAATAGTACATATTTTACGTTGGAAGACTCCAACAAAAAACTGCTATCAATTGTTGCGGCCACATGTGGTAAGCGTTGCTTCACGCAGTGGAGAATGGCAAAACAGAGGCACGCCAGCGGTCGAGGCATTGCGAAATAAGCACGCACAGATAGCCTTGCTGACAGCAGCAGTCTACCAACAGACTGACGCAAGGACGCACACAGACTGTGCGCCAAGCGAAGCCTGGGGTGTGCTGAGTAAGGGGTAGTGGGGCCAGCATGCTAAGTTACGCTTCAATATACTGCGGGAGTAATAACAAAAAGCTACCACCGAGGGTAAAAAACGACATCCTGCCGGATATAAATAGTGGAGCGCACGCAGCAACAGACAGAAGCTATTAGGAAGCAGAAACTATAAAGAAAGTTCAATAAATAATTGTAAAAGTCCACACCGTCTCAGTCTTTGGCTCAGCCACTGTGTCTGCTGCTAACAAGTGGTCCAGAAGCCATAACAACTGGTATCAGGTGCACCCACGCCTAGACTTTGACTAGCGCCATGCGGAGCAACCGAGAAACACTGAATAGGATGAGTCCAGCAACTGCCTTCTCTCTATGTTTTCTGTGCAGCTAGACATGATGACGGTAACGTTACGGAATGTGAGAGTGTCTTTTGAAAGGCCCAGCAGCCCTGTTGACTTATCGCAGTTTCGTGGGAATGATAGTCACGTTAACTTAGTATCATCTAAATGTGTAGAGTGTGGATTAACAGGCCACGTCCCTCCTTGCGATAAATTTGTACCAAGCACTTGTGATGTGTGTGGTGTCTATGGTCATGTAACGGGGCAATGTGGTAAGTCTAGATGGCTTGCCATTGGCCGTGCTAGGAATTAACTTGCTTCTGGGTAATATAATTTTATTTTTGTGAGGTGAGGTATACCACACGGAAAATGCCAGACACACGTGCAACCAGGACAAGTGACGCCGTAGTAGAAAGAGCAAGTTAAGAAACTGATTGAAGAAAATAAGTTGCAAAAGCAGCACATGCAGAGGATAGAGCAACAATCGTTGCAAAATACTCAATCAGGCTCGGGAAGTGATAGTGTAGAATGCAAGGGTACTGTCTTTTCTGGTGTGGCAGATTGGAGCAACAGTCGTTGCAAAATACTCAATCAGGCTCGGGAAGTGATAGTGTAGAATGCAAGGGTACTGTCTTTTCTGGTGTGGCAGATTGTTCAGCGGCTAATTTGATACCTTCCTCTCGGGTAAAACATCAGAGGATGTGAATGTTTTCATTGGTGACGTACGCAGTACGGTCAGACTGTGTGGCTGGTCGGATGAAATGTGTTTGCAAATGGCGAGGTTACGGTTAGTAGGTGGCGCATACCACGAAGTGCTAAAGGATGCTACTACATTGTAATGGTATTTTGACTACCGCGCCTCCGCCAATACAAAGATATAATTTACGATCGCGCATGCAGAAAATCGCTGCGCCAGTGACCGATTTTTATAAATAATTTTGTTCGTCTTTTTACTTTTGCGTAGGTTTTTGTTTTTAACTAATTGATTACACTCTCTCTCTTGTCTTCATACGAAAGACGTGTATTTTTCGGCGATGTGTTGAATGTGCTTTTGGGTGGAAATTAAAATTATATTACAAAGCGAGGTTGTTTCAATAGTGATTCGAAGTGGTTATCGCCAAATTTGTAAATTGATCATGACAGTGACAACTTGAAGAAATTTTCAACAGACGGAGAAAAGTGAAAGACGGGTCGTGCTACAAGAGAAATTAGGAGGACAGCCATGAAGACTATATTGTAATTAATACTGTGTATCTAACAAGATTACAAGGTAAATTTCAATTAGTTTCTGATGCTATTTCCGTACAGTCGCTTTTTGTAGTGTTGCCGACCCGGTCTGCCATGCACGGTCAAATTACAGCACGATCTCAATCAATAATACGAAGTCCGCCTTATCCGTAACTGAAACCACCAAAATTCAAAACCCAATCCGATTTTCTATTTTATATTTTTCACAGCAGAACCCCGAGGAAAAGGAAACACTACAACGTTCACAGAGTTGGCTGAGGGATTATTGCAAAGGTCTAGGAAACAAAACAGTGCCAGATTTTTTAGAGAAAAATTAGGGAGGGTGATGCAAAAAACGGGTGAAACGGTAGAAGAATTTTGAGAACGAATGCGCACACGCATGAGTTAACACAAGATGCAAGTGGAGTTCTATTGAAAGAAGCAGAGAATAGAGCTTTAGATGCATTTTTGCGAGGGGTCTCGCCGGATTTTTCACACTGGATATGGATGGAAAATACAAGTGACTTAGCAGCAGCATTGCGCGTAGCTACACATTTGCAGGAAGTGGATAGCGCCACTAGAAGTCACAATGACAAGAAAATATTTTCGTCTTCCAAAGAGTGTTACCGTTGTGGGAAGCAAGGTCGTTTTAAGGGGGGTAGGATGTCAAACAGTTTTTTCGTCTTCCAAAGAGTGTTACCGTTGTGGGAAGCAATGTCATTTTAAGGGGAGCAGGACGTCAAACGGGCTGACTTGGAGCAGGAGAGGCATCACAGGACATTTTAATTTCCACTGTCTATACTTTTACAAATAAATCTATTAAAAACTATAGTAAAAATTGAGGTAATTAACTAGAAAATTTGTGTTTTTTCTAAACATGAAGTTTAAAATATAACAGCTCATTCGTTTTTTTCATAAATTAAATAAATTCTAGAGTTTCATACACCTGTAAGTTTGGTTTGTATGCTGTGCAAAATTCATCAAAAAATCTCTCTTACTTATGAAGAAAAGTGTACCTATAGCAACAAATGCTGCCTTTAGTAAGTTAAAAAAATGATGAAATTTCACATGTAGAAAAAAAATTATTTTGTTATGTTTTCGAACTTCCACTGCTGTGAGTGTAAATTCTGAATCCTTCCTGGTCATGCTGACAAAGTTTTACGAATTTATTTGTAAAAGTAGAGACAGTGGAAATTAAGATGTCCTGTGATGTCTCTCCTGCTCCAAGTCGGCCCGTTTGACATCCTACCCCCCTTAAGGGACAATGTCAGGAACCGCAGTGTTTCAGTTATCAGAAAATAGGGCATAAGGCACGGCAGTGTAGCCCCAAAAGACGGGTTAATGATACAGCAGGTAAAAAACTGTTAAACGAAAAAGGGAGTGTTCCTACCGTCAGGAGGCATTCCCAGTAAAAAGAGGTACTCAGAGAGTGCACAAAGTGGCGGATTGTAGTTTGATGGTTTGGATAAGAGATACGTGGTGATGAGTTTTAGGGGATACTGGAGCGCATGTATCAGTTGTCAGTGTGGACCTTGTGGGCAAGAAAGGATTGGAAGCTCCGAGATAACAGATTGCGCGCAGTAGGTGATAAAAAATTAGATGCACTAGGGATAGCACAGCTCAAGTTTAAGATAGGGAACATGTGGTTCCGGGAGCAAATGGAGATGTTATC
The DNA here is from genome assembly GCF_021461385.2 of Schistocerca piceifrons. Lineage (NCBI taxonomy): Eukaryota > Metazoa > Arthropoda > Insecta > Orthoptera > Acrididae > Schistocerca > Schistocerca piceifrons. The sequence continues at coordinate 280,001,709 of NC_060138.1, forward strand.
AACTGTGGGACAGGGATTTTCAGCGATACTTGGGTTGGACTTTCTGATTAAACATCATGCCAAAATTGACCTTTCGCAACATACGCTGGAACTCGATGGGAACTTGTTCTCAATGGGTACAGCCATTGCAAATGTTTCAGATTTGCAAGGTGCACCGATAGCTGAAGTGATACCAACTAAACTGTTTACAAGTGCATTAAAGGTGATTTAGTGTGACAAAGTACAGACAAGTACAGGGAAGTTGATCTGGGTACTGGTGGATGTCGATGTGCCACAACAGGGGTTATTCTTGGTAGAGCCACTACCGAGTGATAAGGTTTTAGACGAAAAGCATTGCTTTATTCATAGGAGTGTATCACGGGTAACGGACTTAAGCGGGCAGTTTATGGTTCTGGTGAGTTTAGATAACTTCGGGCGGGATGATGTCGATCTGCCGAAGGGATTAGTAATAGCCACAGCAGAGTTAATGGACGAAGAGGACATCAATAGTTCGAGGCTAGACTATGATGTAAAGCAAACCGTCTGCACTTCGTGTCAAGGTAAATCATTTGAAAGGAAATGATTGTTCGGTTATGGAAGCATTATTACTGAAGTATAAAGCATTGTTTGAAGCACAGGGTACGTTACCTGCTACACCGATAACACAGCATCGTATTCCGACAGGGAATTACACTCCGGTGTATCGTAAGCCATACAGACTACCGAAACAATTACAACCAGTAGTAGAGCAATTAATAGAGCAACAACTGGAAGATGGGATAATCCAGCACAGTAATAGTCCTTGGTCTAGTAGCGTGGTCCTAGTTCCAAAGAAGAAACCGGTTGGGTCGAAAAAATTTCGCTTTTGTTGTGATTACAGACATTTGAATGAACGGACAGTGGCGGACGTATATCTGATTCCGAATATCACAGAAATGTTAGACAACGTAGGGCAGTGTAAATTTTTCTCCACTATGGATTTGCAAAGCGATTATCACCAGATTGAAGTAAGTCCGGAGGACAGGCAAAAAACAGCATTTACGACACATTGTGGTCACTTCGAGTATAAAAGAATGCCGTTTGGACTGAAAAATGCTCCAACAGCATTTCAGAGGTTGTTGGATGGAGTCCTTTGCGGGTTGAAACTGAAAAAGTGTATGGTGTATCTGGATGACATTATAGTTTTTTCAAGAGATATAGAGCAGCATGTGGAACGGTTAGAGGAGGTGTTAAAAGACTAGAGACAGCACGGCTAACATTAAGTTTGGACAAATGTCATTTTGCGCAAGCACAAGTAAATTATCTCGTTCATGTTATCAGTCAGGACGGGGTACGGACAGATCCTCGTCTCACGTCTGCAGTACAAGATTTTGCGGTTCCGCAAACGGTTAAACAACTGCAATCGTATATTGGTCTTGCGAGCTATTATCGAAAATTCGCACAGGGGTTTGCAGAAATAGCGAGGCCACTTATTAAGTTGCTAAGAAATGGTATTACCTTCCAGTGGACGTCAGAGTGCGAGAAAGCATTTCAACAGTTGAAACGGATACTGACATCAGATCCAGTTTTGAAGTTTCCAGACTTTTCGAGGGAGTTCATACTACAATGTGACGCATCTAATCATGCTCTTGGGGTTGTACTTGGGCAAGAAATTGATAGTAAAGAACATCCGATTGTGTTCGCGTCTCGTCAACTTAACAAGGCGGAACAAAATTACTCCACGACGGAGAAGGAATTGTTAGCGGTAATATAAGGGATTTCGTACTTTCGATGTTATCTGTACGGTAGAAGGTTTAAGGTTGTGACGGATCATTCAGCTCTGAAATGGTTATTAGGTCTGAAAGACCCAGCGAGTAGGCTAGTGACATGGGCGCTGAAACTCGGTGAGTGTGATTATGAGATAATACACAAGCCAGGTGTGAAACATGCCAATGACGCATTGAGCAGGAAAGTGGCAGTATTACAAGTAACAGGGGTGACTGAAGATGAGTGGAAAAGGGCAGAAGACAGGGATTGTGATTGCCAATTGTTCAGAAAGCAACTGCAGTTCCTAATACAGGACGGGTTACTTTGCAGGTCGACAAAATGCGGCCCGCACGTCGTCGTACCAGCAGCGTTAAGTTCTGAAGTTTTGCAATAGGTGCATGACCATTTTCTTTCAGGACACGGCAGGAGAAGAGCTATGGATAGGCGGATAGCGGAGAAGTTTTGGTGGAGGACACAATGTCAAGACGTGGACGAATACGTCAGCGGTCGGACTTGAGCCATCAAAAGATTCAGCTTCAAAGATTACCAGAGGCAGACAGACCTTTCCAACAAATCGGAATTGATGTATTAGGCCCATGTAATAGGAGTGCAGCAGGGAATAAGTATGTGTTAACAGTGATTGACCACTTTTCTAGGTATTTAGTCATGGTCGCATTACCAGATCAAAAAGCAAGTACGGTGGCACAAGCTTTAGTTAATAATTGGTTACTCAGGTATGGGATACCTCTCGGATCAAGGTACTAATTTCAGTCTGATCTGATGAAGCAACTGTGTAAGTTACTGAAGGTAAAGAAACTACGGACTAGTCCATTCCATCTGCAAGCAAATGGATGAACGGAGAGAGTGCATCACACGATCACTAAGATGTTGAGTCACTATGTAAATAGTCAACTCACCGACTGGGATGTGTACTTGCAATTCGTAACCAGTGCATATAATAGTAAGGTACATACGTCGACAGGATTGTTCCCATACGAAGTGGTGTATGGACAGAAGATGCCATCACCTTTTGACGTGCTTCGTCCAAGGCTGGAAGCGGAGGGCGAGCATGAAAGGCAATTTGCGAAAATCATTAAGGAAGTATGGCAGAGAGTTAGACGAGCTAACACGAAAGCATTGGAATGACAAGAACGGATGGGAGGTACAACGAGGAAGTTGCCACAGTACAGAGTAGGTCAATGGGTGCTACTAGCTACTCTGTATGTTCCAAAAGGGAGAACCAAGAAGTTGGCAAACAGGTTCCAGGTAGTGGAAATGACATCACCTGTCAATGTAAAATTACAGTTGCCTACCAAGACAACGGTGGTTCATGTTAGTAGAGTTAAGCCGTTCCAGTGGGTAGTAGATCAGTGTATATGTACTTCTCCTTCTGGCAGAAAGCGAAAAGAAGCACCAGAAGCAGACAGTAAACCAGGTATTAAGTATAAGTTGCGTTCGAGGGATGTGTAGTTAGCAGTGATTATCATCTGTGTATTATTTTATTGGTATTGAAGGGTAGTGATGGGAGTTTTTCCTTCTCTCCCCATTCGGTAATGGGGTACAAGTATGGGGTGTAGTCCTCTGGCAGCTGACACAAGCTGGCCAGGTACAGCGTATGCCGTTGCAAAGTGGGGTGTTGTTCGGGAAACAACCATATGTGGTCCTCAGGAGTCACAAGTGGACGCTTCGGCTGGCACTCAACATCCTGCAGGTAACGAACGAGATGCGGCAGCTACAGGAGGTGATATCGAGTGTGGAAAGGGTTGCATCTAAGAACAGAATATTATGGGACGTGCAAGAAGAGTACGAGGCTTTGGATAGGTCATGTAAGGAAATAAGGGAACAACTGTGCCAAGTCGTGAGCAGGATTCCAGGGAGGTGAAAGAGAGTGAAGAGGAGTTGGTTGAATGCTGGTGGGAAGTTGCTGAAAACAATGTTTGGAACACCGGATAGAGACGATATTGAGGGTTTCAACAATTCTTTAACAGTTATTCGCGACAGGGAGGAAAGCATAGGAAAGTTGTGTTTACAACAGAGATACGGAGATTAGGTACAGAGTTGTTGAATGTGACACACGTGGTGCATGGGATGGCTACAGGGTTACGAGCATATATAGAACAAACAAAGAACAGGTACAAACGTGATTGGATATAGTGGAAAGGAAGCTGGAAACGGTTAAATTGCTGCGGGAACTGGTTAACAGCATTGGTGATGCATGAGTGAGGATGGATGAATTGCAAGAGGCAGTACATCACGCATTGCACGGGCAGGTGAGTGTGACATTGATGTCACCAGAAAAATTCAGATGGAGTCTGAAGCAGGCAGATGGAGAGCTTCCAAAGGGGGTAGAGCACGTAGTGCCGATAATTGAAGTGAGTGTGTCACTTTTTTATCATATGTCTAGGATTAAGATAACAACAGATCTAGTTAAGATGCATATAGAGATTAGATTTCCAGTAACTAGTGTGGTGAGACAGTATCACTGTTACACAGTGCATCCTTATCCGGTCAGATGGGAGCGCATGGGGAAGGGCCTACAGTTCAGGACACAGGAGGTTTTATTAATTTCTAAGGAGGGGGATACTCATGCTACTATGTCGAGTTTACAGTTGAGTAGATGTCTAACGGAGTCAGTTTCCATTTGTCCATCATGAGTTGTTTTCACGGGCAAGGGGTTGTGTGAGATCCAGTTATTTAGGGCAGAAGCAGAAGCTTCGGAGTGTTGGAGAATAATAGTGAAGCCTACGCCACATTTTCAGCAAGTTGGGAGGTATTGGTTGTATTCAGTATTCGCTACAGAGAGGATATCAGCCAAGTGTTATGACAATGGGATTGGACAGCAACCATGGAGATGGAATTACGGGACAGTGGTTTGCTAATCAACGGGACAAATTGTGAAATAGTAGGGGATTGTTTCAGCTTACCAGTGACAGTCACAGGAGTCACCAAAGTTACAGATACTCATCTGACATTGTACTGGCCAGATGTGTCATTCAGTATCGCTCCAGGAGAAAATTTGACGTATATTAAAAACACCTTGGATGCTACACTATTGCAAACGATAGATAAACTAGTAGATTCGGAGAAAGGTCAAATTTCAATGTAGCAATTATTAAGGCTTGTGGAGGAGTACAATACCAGGCGGAAACATAGCATAGTGACCATTGGTATTTCAACACAGTACTATTACTGTGTTCGTTGTATTTATCGGTGTGGTATATGTCTTATTAAAATGGAGGATTCAGCATGTTAATGCAAGACCACTCCATGAGATTCCTGTAGAATGGTTTACCAGTAGGGCATGAGCCAGGGCAACCTGGATGTATATAGGGAAGAAGTAGAATATAGGATAGAACTAGAGTTAATGTATAGGGTAAATTTGGGGATGAATTTAATTTTTAGGAGGAGGCAGTGTTGCGGCCACATGTAGTAAGCGTTGCTTTGCGCAGTGGAGAATGACAGAACAGAGGCACGCCGGCAATCGAGCTGTTGTGAAATAAGCACGCACAGATAGCCTTGCTGACAGCAGCAGTCTACCAACAGACTGACACAAGGACGCATACAGACTGAGCGCTGAGCAAAGCCTGGGGAGGTGAGGCCAGCACGCTAAGTTACGCTGCAATATACTGCAGGAGTAATAACAAAAAGCTACCACCGAGGGTAAAAAATGTCCTCCTGCCGGATATAAATAGTGGAGTGCAGGCAGCAACAGACAGAAGCCATTAGGAAGCAGTTCGGATCTGAGGACGGGCGTGGTCCATGTCCGAATGTTCAATCTTCATAGGTGACGATTCTGCAAGTCTGTTCCAGCTCGCAGGAGTCATCCGTTCACCGCCAGATGTCAACGTCAGCTCTGGAGGTCGGCCCGAGTTCGGTCGGCACCATGGCTGACTAACTACAGCGAGAACTTCCAGCAGGACCGGCCGCAGTGCTGTCTTGGTCACAGGCACCGCTGGGGACAGATGCCCGGACATCATGGCAACTCAGCCCCACGGCGCGTGGTCTGTCCATGATGGGACCTCACGGACATTACAACTGACGGCTTCCCAGCCGCGAAGCAGCAGGCGTCGGCAGCTGACCTCAAGGCGACACGGCTCTGTGGGTGTGCCCGTACTGGGGCGACTGAGCGGCGACGAGTTCATCTCAACCTCAGGGCATCCTGGCTTCAGTGGAGCACTGGTGGCCTGAGGCTCCTGAGTGCGATCAGCGGCGCGCGTTGCGCGCATTGTCGGAGAATCTACACCGCAGCAGCCAGGCGTAGGGATCCGCAGGGCTAGGCAGCGACGACGAGGGAGAAATTGTAAAGAAAGTTCAATAATAAACTATTGTATAAACAGTACTTGAGTGCTTTCATCAAACAGCACTTGATATTTCAAGCAACTCTTCATCAGTACCTTTAATAATACCACTGATCGTCATGCTTAATTCAAAACTTACCCCAAAAGATAAAGATCTTGAAAATGTAAAATGGCACAAGACCCAGTTGTGAGAGTCGGTTAGCAGAAGATTTTCTTAAGTAAGAAATACTCCGCTTTTATTGATTGCAACTCTAATAGATCCCTGTTTTGAAACGAAGTATTTGACTGTCGGTGAAACGGGAAAACACGAAGACTGAAATATTATCACTTCTATGACAGAATGACTCTTGGTCAAGTCAAATTCCACATATGGACATAGATTAGATGAGCCTAGACCTTCCTGTTCAACGTCAGACACGGATATCAGAAATGCGTCCTTAAAAAATGATGCTTTGTGGGAGTCACATGATAAACTGGAATATCACTATCCTCCTTTTGAAGAACATTTAACATATTTAGTAAAAGAACCTTTGCTTCTGAGGAATGCTGTCGTTAATGAATATTGGACTTCTAGTCCATATACTTACCTATGCCCAATTGCACTTAAATATATATCTGCTCCTCCCAGTGAACAGTTGTTCAGTGCAGCAGGACAGATATATGTGGGCAGGTGATCTAACTTGACTGGTGAAAATGTGGACAATTATTGCTTTTAGCTTACAACATAAGACTGTTAAACTTTGATTATTAATTCGTTTTCATTGATAGATATCAAAACACTGATGGAAATCTAAGATTCATTTGGCTATTATCTTTTTTTCCTATTGTTCGTGTACTCTTTTAAGTAAATAATTGACTTTATTTCAGTGTGTATTTCTGACAGCTTACAAGTTGGTTTTTATCATCTCATTAAATTGCTTATATTATATTTTTAAATAACCATTATTTTATTAACATTTTGCCAATCTTCAGCGGAATTTCTTGGGGCTAATAAACCTTTGGCTTCAACCAGAAATTGACCTTTGGTCAGACACTAGGTTTAATGCACCTCATGAGTTTTACCTTCATTGACACCACCTATATTAAGGTGCTGAGGTCCCCCCCACCCCCCACGCCCCACCCCCATTAGCCACTTAGCCACGGACCTTGCTGTTGGTTGGGAGGCTTGCGTGTCTCAGCGATACAGATAGCTGTACCGTAGGTGCAACCACAACGGAGGAGTATCTGTTGAGAGGCCAGACAAACATGTGATTCCTGAAGAGGGGCAGCAGCCTTTTCAGTAGTTGCAGGGGCAACAGTCTGGATGATTGACTGATCTGGCCGTGTAATACTAACCAAAACGGCCTTGCTGTGCTGGTACTGCAAACGGCTGAAAGCAAGGGGAAACTACAGCCGTAATTTTTCCCGAGGGCATGCATCTTTACTATATTGTTAAATGATGATGGCATCCTCTTGGGTAAAATATTCCGGAGGTAGAATAGTGCCCCATTCGCATCTCCAGGCGGGGACTACTCAGGAGAACATCGTTATCAGGAGAAAGAAAACTGGGGTTCTACGGGTCAGAGCGTGGAATGTCAGATCCCTTAATTGGGCAGGCAGGTTAGAAAATTTAAAAAGGGAAATGGATAGGTTAAAGTTAGATATAGTGGGAATTAGTAGGGTTCGGTGGCAGGAGGAACAAGACTTCTGGTCAGGTGAATACAGGGTTATAAATACAAAATCAAGTAGGGGTAATGCTGGAGTAGGTTTAATAATGATTAAAAAAATAGGAGTGCGGGTAAGCTACTACAAACAGCATAGTGAATGCATTAGTGTGGGCAACGTAGACACGAAGCCCACGCCTACCGCAGTAGTACAAGTTTATATGCCAACTAGCTCTGCAGATGATGAAGAGATTTATGAAATGTATGATGAGATAAAAGAAATTATTAGGATATTGAAGGGAGATGAAAATTCAATAGTCATGGGTGACTGGAATTCAATAATAGGAAAAGGAAGCGAAGGAAGCGTAGTAGGTGAATATGGAATGGGGGTAAGGAATGGAAGAGGAAGCCACATGGTACAATTTTGCACAGAGCATAAATTAATCATAGCTAACACTTGGTTTAAGAATCATGAAAGAAGGTTGTATACATGGAAGATGCCTGGAGATACTGGAAAGTGTCAGATAGATTATATAATGGTAAGACAGAGATTTAGGAACCAGGTTTTAAATTGTAAGACATTTCCAGGGGCAGATGTGGACTCTGACCACAATCTATTGTTTATGAACTGTAGATTAAAAGTGAAGAAACCACAAAACGGCGGGAATTTAAGGAGATGGAACCTGGATAAACTGACAGAACCAGAGGTTTTAGAGTGTTTCAGGGAGAGCATTAGGCAACCATCAACAAGAATGGGGGAAGAAATTCAATAGAAGAAGAATGGGTAGCTTTGAGAGATGAAATAGTGAAGGCAGCAGAGGATCAAGTAGGTAAAGAGATGAGGGCTAGTAGAAATCCTTGGGTAACAGAAGAGATATTGAATTTAATTGATGAAAGGAGAATATACAAAAATGCAGTAAGGCAAAAAGGAATACAAACGTCTCAAAAATGAGATCGACAGGAAGTGCAAAATGGCTAAGCAGGGATGGCTAGGGGACAAATGTAAGGATGTAGAGGCGTATATGACTAGCGGTAAGATAGATACTGCCTACAGGAAAATTAGAGAGACCTTTGGAGAAAAGAGAACCACTTGTATGAATATCAAGAGCTCAGTTGGAATCCCAGTTCTAAGCAAAGAAGGGAAAGCAGAAAGGTGGAAGGAGTATATTGAGGGTCTATACAAGGGCGATGTTCTTGAGGACAATGTTATGGAAATGGAAGAGGACGTAGGTGAAGATGAAATGGGAGATACAATACTGCGTGAAGAGTTTGACAGTACCCTCAGACTAAAAGAAGAATATAATAATTCCAATCTCAAAGAAAGCAGGTGTTGACAGATGTGAAAATTATCGAACTATCAGTCTGATAAGTCACAGCTGCAAAATACTAACACAAATTCTTTATACACGAATGGAAAAACTGGTAGAAGCCGACCTCGAGGAAGATTGGTTTGGATTCCGTAGAAATATTGGAACACATGAGGCAATACTGACCCAATGACTGGAATACTCTCTTTCAAATTCTGAAGGTGGCTGGAGTCAAATACAGGGTGCGAGAGGCTATTTACAATTTGTACAGAAACCAGATGGCAGTTATAAGAGTCGAGGGGCATGAAAGGGAAGCAGTGGTTGGGAAGGGAGTGACACAGGGTTTTAACCTATCCCCGACGCTATTCAATCTGTATATTGAGCAAGCAGTGAAGGAAACAAAAGAAAAATTTGGAGTAGGAATTAAAATCCATGGAGAAGAAATAAAAACTTTGAGGTTCGCTGATGACATTGTAATTCTGTCAGAGACAGCAAAGGACTTAGAAGAGCAGTTGAACAGAATGGACAGTGTCTTGAAAGGAGGATATAAGATGAGCATTATCAAAAGCAAAACAAGGAAATGGAATGTAGTCAAATTAAATCTGGTGACACTGAGGGAATTAGATTACGAAATGAGATGCTTAAAGTAGTAAATGAGTTTTGCTATTTGGGGAGCAAAATAACTGATGATGGTCGACGTTGAGAGGATATACAATGTAGACTGCCAATGGCAAGGGTAGTGTTTCTGAAGAAGAGAAATTTGTTAACGTCGAGCATAGATTTAAGTATCAGTAAGTCGTTTCTGAAACTATTTGTACTGAGTGTAGCCATGTAGCCATGTATAAAAGTGAAATGTGGGCAATAAATAGTTTAGACAAGAAGAGAATAGAAGCTTTCGAAATGTGGTGCTACAGAATAATGATGAAGATTAGATGGGTAGATCACATAACTAATGAGGAGGCATTGAATAGAATTGGGGAGAAGAGAAATTTGTGGCAGAACTTGACTAGGGGAAGGGATCGCTTGGTAAGACATATTCTGAGACATCAAGGGATCACCAATTTAGTATTGGAGGGCAGCGTGGAGGGTAAAAATCGTAGAGGGAGACCAAGAGATGAATACACTAAACAGATTCAGAAGGATGTAGGTTGCAGTAGGTACTGGGAGATGAGAATCTTGCACATGATAGAGTAGCATGGAAAGCTGCATCAAACCAGTCTCTGGACTGAAGACCCCAACAACAACAACAACAACAACAACAACAACTGCTGAGGTTATGAATACCTATCAGTGCCAATAACCCAAGTGTGCTCCTAACATTTTCCTATTTCACATGCCAGAGCTCGACGAGTTAACATTTCAGTTGTGGTTTACTGCACTCCACTGTACCATGCTTGTTACTGGAGTGGGGTTAACTACACTCCACCATTCTAAATGTGTTTCTTGTTTTTCGTCACTGCTGTGCTGGTCATAAGTGACAGATTCTTTTTATTCCTGAACTAAATCGTAATCGATTATAATTTCAAATGTAAATAAGTTGTTTTATATCTGGACTGCTGGTATATGTATTATGTTTCAGATGTGGTTGTATGAACTGGAAACCACTAGGTTGATGGAGCAACTGCATAGAGTGGAGCAAGAGGAGGAGGCTGCTAAGTATTCACAGAAAGGCTAAGGGAAGGAATAATCTACCTGATGAAGGGGCAAGGAGTCTGATGGTCAAGTCTCAGAAAGAAAACATGACACTGTACACATGTAAAGATGTCAGCAATGATGAAAACAATGGCCACATCAGATGTGGAGACTTTGGTATCACCAAGGGGATGAAGAAATCTCCAGGTATGCAGAAGATCCAGACCAGCTTGTGAAACATCAAAGTGGCTCCTGGTCTGATGAGAAATGGAAAGAATGCAGAGACTCCAGAGGGAGCACTCAGTCTTTTTGTTACCCACAAGACTGTCCAGACAATTGGCGGCTATACCAAGAAGAATAAAGTGTACAGAAACCTACAAGACCAAGACTTGAAGATGAACAAACATGCAGTCATGAACCACCTAGGGCTTCTCTATATGATAGGAAGGTCGAAAGTGGGAAGAACAAACCTGAAAAGCTCCTCAGCCACTGATGGGACTAATGTTGAGATCTTCCCCCCCTGACGACAACCATCACTCGATTCAGGTTCCTCCTGTGTTGTCTCAGGTTTGATGATCTCGGTATTTAAGAGGTTCAGCAGCATGCACAGGATAATTTCACTGCAGTCTTCAACCTGCCAGACACCCCAAATTTACAATCAGTGAGAAAGTGGAGAGGTTTTGTGGCTGGAGCTCTTTCGTTCAGTATATCCCATCAAAGCTGGCCTGTATCTGGTATCTCTGTGACGGGTTATGTCTGCACCGATCCAGACGATTTTTTTTTTAACACTTTGCTTTCCATTATGCTCTAGCCTTGTATCTGGGAGTTATTTACCTGCATTTTGTGTACTCAAATAGCAAGTAGGGCAATTTCCTTTACCATTTACTACACTTCACCTTAAAATGTTCCATTTAGTGAGTGGGAATTTCCCAGTTCCCTATCCCTTTGCCCTGACACGGCTCAAGGACAAGTAGTCCACATTCACAGCCAAATACTCAAATACTTATTAGTGGATTGTCATCACATCGTTGAAGAGTTTCAACCATGTTTGGAGTGAGTGTGAGCTGCTGTCTCAGTGGCAAGAAAGCATTACTTGTCTTAGTACTGGAACTCAGTAACCCCACCCCCCAAATGAGTTGCTGTGATTAGCATCACTAATGATCTGTTGCTCGAAAATATGGTGAGCTGATGGCTGTGTTGCTATGTTGAGTCTCGGGGCCTTTTGGCTCTGTCCCAGGGCGGTTTTTCCCAAGGCCATTCTACTGCTGACAATTTGGTGTACTAGTTGGTCACCTTTTGCCCAACATCAACATCACTGTCTTCTTTGACTTGCATAGGTCTTAAGACACTAAATGGCATCACTATATCCTTGCTACCTTCTATGAGTGGTGTCTCCGGAGCCAGCACCCGATTTTTGTTTGGATCTTTTTGTCTTGCTATAATTTACTGGGTCATGTGCGTGCGCGTGCATGCATGCGCTTCCCAGAGTACTCCCCATGTTGTTGTTGTGGTCTTCAGTCCTGAGACTGGTTTGATGCAGCTCTCCATGCTAATCTATCCTATGCAAGCTTCTTCATCTCCCAGTACCTACAGCAACCTACATCCTTCTGAATCTGCTTAGTGTATTCATCTCTTGGTCTCCCTCTGCGATTTTTACCCTCCATGCTGCCCTCCAATGCTAAATTTGTGATCCCTTGATGCCTCAAAACATGTCCTACCAACCGATCCCTTCTTCTAGTCAAGTTGTGCCACAAACTTCTCTTCTCCCCAATCCTATTCAATACCTTCTCATTAGTTACGTGATCTACCCACCTTATCTTCAGCATTCTTCTGTAGCACCACATTTCGAAAACTTCTATTCTCTTCTTGTCCAAACTAGTTATCGTCCATGTTTCACTTCCATACATGGCTACACTCCATACAAATACTTTCAGAAACGACTTCCTGACACTTAAATCTATACTCAATGTTAACAAATTTCTCTTCTTCAGAAACGATTTCCTTGCCATTGCCAGTCTACATTTTATATCCTCTCTACTTTGACCATCATCAGTTATTTTACTCCCTAATAGGTGTTGACAGATGTGAAAATTACCGAACTATCAGCTTAATAAGTCACAGCTGCAAAATACTAACACGAATTTTTTACAGACGAATGGAAAAACTAGTAGAAGCCAACCTCGGGGAAGATCAGTTTGGATTCCGTAGAAACACTGGAACACGTGAGGCAATACTGACCTTATGACTTATCTTAGAAGAAAGATTAAGGAAAGGCAAATCTATGTTTCTAGCATTTGTAGACTTAGAGAAAGCTTTTGACAATGTTGACTGGAATACTCTCTTTCAAATTCTAAAGGTGGCAGGGGTAAAATATAGGGAGCGAAAGGCTATTTACAATTTGTACAGAAACCAGATGGCAGTTATAAGAGTCGAGGGACATGAAAGGGAAGCAGTGGTTGGGAAGGGAGTAAGACAGGGTTGTAGCCTCTCCCCGATGTTGTTCAATCTGTATATTGAGCAAGCAGTAAAGGAAACAAAAGAAAAATTCGGAGTAGGTATTAAAATTCATGGAGAAGAAATAAAAACTTTGAGGTTCGCCGATGACATTGTAATTCTGTCAGAGACAGCAAAGGACTTGGTAGAGCAGTTGAATGGAATGGACAGTGTCTTGAAAGGAGGATATAAGATGAACATCAACAAAAGCAAAACAAGGATAATGGAATGTAGTCTAATTAAGTCGGGTGATGCTGAGGGAATTAGATTAGGAAATGAGGCACTTAAAGTAGTAAAGGAGTTTTGCTATTTGGGGAGCAAAATAACTGATGATGGTCGAAGTAGAGAGGATATAAAATGCAGGCTGGCAATGGCAAGGAAAGCGTTTCTGAAGAAGAGAAATTTGTTAACATCCAGTATTGATTTAAGTGTCAGGAAGTCATTTCTGAAAGTATTCGTATGGAGTGTAGCCATGTATGGAAGTGAAACATGGACGATAAATAGTTTGGACAAGAAGAGAATAGAAGCTTTCGAAATGTGGTGCTACAGAAGAATGCTGAAGATTAGATGGGTAGATCACATAACTAATGAGGAAGTATTGAATAGGATTGGGGAGAAGAGAAGTTTGTGGCACAACTTGACCAGAAGAAGGGATCGGTTGGTAGGACATGTTCTGAGGCATCAAGGGATCACCAATTTAGTATTGGAGGGCAGCGTGGAGGGTAAAAATCGTAGAGGGAGACCAAGAGATGAATACACTAAGCAGATTCAGAAGGATGTAGGTTGCAGTAGGTACTGGGAGATGAAAAAGCTTGCACAGGATAGAGTAGCATGGAGAGCTGCATCAAACCAGTCTCAGGACTGAAGACCACAACAACAACAACAAATAGCAAAACTCCTTTACTACTTTAAGTGTCTCATTTCCTAATCTAATTCCCTCAGCATCACCCGATTTAATTCGACTACATTCCATTATCCTCGTTTTGCTTTTGTTGATGTTCATCTTATATCCTCCTTTCAAGACACTGTCCATTCCGTTCAACTGCTCTTCCAAGTCCTTTGCTGTCTCTTACAGAATTACAATGTCATCGGCAAACCTCAAAGTTTTTACTTCTTCTCCATGAATTTTAATACCTACTCCGAATTTTTCTTTTGTTTCCTTCACTGCTTGCTCAATATACAGATTGAATAACATCGGGGAGAGGCTACAACCCTGTCTCACTCCTTTCCCAACCACTGCTTCCCTTTCATGCCCCTCGACTCTTATAACTGCCATCTGATTTCTGTACAAATTGTATATAGCCTTTCGGTCCCTGTATTTTATATCTGCCACCTTCAGAATTTGAAAGAGAGTATTCCAGTTAACATTGTCAAAAGCTTTCTCTAAGTCTACAAATGTTAGAAACGTAGGTTTGCCTTTTCTTAATCCTTCTTCTAAGATAAGTCGTAAGGTTAGTATTGCCTCACGTGTTCCAACATTTCTACAGAATCCAAACTGATCTTCCCCCAGGTCCGCTTCTACCAGTTTTTCCATTCATCTGTAAAGAATTCGCGTTAGTATTTTGCAGCCGTGACTTATTAAACTGATAGTTCGGTAATTTTCACATCTGTCAACACCTGCTTTCTTTGGGATTGGAATTTTTATATTCTTCTTGAAGTCTCAGGGTATTTCGCCTGTCTCATACAATTGCTCACCAGATGGTAGAGTTTTGTCAGGACTGGCTCTCCCAAGGCTGTCATTAGTTCTAATGGTATGTTGTCTACTCCCGGGGCCTTGTTTCGACTCAGGTCTTTCAGTGCTCTGTCAAACTCTTCAAGCAGTATCTTATCTCCCATTTCGTCTTCATCTACATCCTCTTCCATTTCCATAATATTGTCCTCAAGTACATCGCCCTTGTATAAACCCTCTATATACTCCTTTTACCTTTCTGCCTTCCCTTCTTTGCTTTGAACTGGGTTGCCATCTGAGCTCTTGATATTCATACAAGTGGTTCTCTTCTCTCCAAAGGTCTCTTTAATTTTTCTGTAGGCAGTATCTATCTTACCCCTAGTGAGACAAGTCTCTACATCCTTACATTTGTCCTCTAGCCATCCCTGCTTAGCCATTTTGCACTTCCTGTTGATCTCATTTTTGAGACGTTTGTATTCCTTTTTGCCTGCTTCATTTACTGCATTTTTATATTTTCTCCTTTCATCAATTAAATTCAATATTTCTTCTGTTACCCAAGGATTTCTATTACCCCTCCCCATATTCGAGAGAATGGGGTGTCACAGAGCACTGTAATGAGTGTGCCCCTTTTCTTAGTGGTTGTCAGTGGTCGAACTGCAGGTGTGGGGTTTACAGTGTCACCTTTCCAGTATGCTAATGACTTTTTCACTCACTATTGCTCCTCAACTGTAGGTGTTGGAACACCAACTGCTTAGTGCCATCCGAAAGGCACAGTCCTGGGATCCGCAGCTTCCAGTTGTCCCCTGCCAAGGCTTCTTGTGCGCTTCTGTGGATTGGTGTGTCCTGGCTTCTCCAAATAAACTGTGAACCATAAAGGAGACCACAAATGTGTGGCAGTCTTTCGCTCATACGTCTCAGGCCATATCCTGAAATGTGAGGATGCACTCCACTATCAGTGTGGTGCCCATCTCATGGTGGCCCACATCCTACTGAACGGCCCAAATTTGGCCATCTTATGGTGAAACCTTAAACTTGCTGACGTGCTACCTCTAGTGGTAGTAGATGACACCAAAGCAGCTGATTTGGTTTCACTTTTTACCCATGAAAGCAGTTTTTACTCCTTTGTAATGTAGGGCACATTAGCTTCATAGGCCACCTGAGGCATTTGAGAGGTATCCCATTGCCTGCTCCGACTACATGTCGAGTTGCGAGCAGGCACAAGGAAAAGGCTATTGCTTCGTTTTGCCTGTCTGTCATCTTTAAGGTGAATAGCAATCTATCCTTTCCACCATCACTTAACACTCCCAGGCTGAGATGCCATGGTCCATACATAAAACTCTCCCCTGACGTTTCGCCTTCGACTGCGGAGGACATCCTCCGAGGACAATCGGCAAACTGCAATGAGAGCGCGCGTGAGCGCCGTATATATAAGCCATCCAGGAGGCGCTGCTGTCAGTCAAGTGACGTCGGCTGTGCTAAGATCTCTGATATTCCCAACTTTCTCAATTGAAATTAATTGATTGTCACGCTGTTGCTGCAATGTTGACATCCATATCTTATCCAGCTTAATGCCTTTATCTACTCTATTAAAGTTATTGCAGTGTTTGGCAATCTCAATGGCCTCTCTGTACGTTCGCGCATAATAATGTGACATCTTTGCTATTGTTTCAGTTTACATATCACATTGCTGTTTTAATCTACTGAGAGTAGTAAATTGTGTAAAGTTCAATGAAGTGCTGCAACCTGATTTGAGATCTAGTTTATCCTTTTCTCATGTGAGAGTTATTTCGTTGCAGTCCATTATTATAATGCTTTAGTACTGCCCTTCAACAGAATGTGTGGCCAGATAGCACATAGCAAGCAAATGCTGTGTCTGGAAGCACTGTGGCTCATGATCAGCAGCCTTTCAGGGATATTCGTGTTTCCATGTATAGCTGCCTAGCATAGATATATAACCAGCCACTATATTTTCTATGACAAATATCGTGCAAATCAGTTGTCAACTGTAATGTGTAGTGGACATAACAGAATTGCAGTGATGCAGGTTTCTCAATCTTGTTTCAATGAAAAAGTAAATGGAGCATGATATGTGTAGTTATAAACTGTTCCTCTGACTATGTATGTGAAATATTTTATCTCTAAAAATACTGAGAAGTTCTCTGACAATTTTAATAATTCTTCTGGGCAAGAGACAGTTTGTTTGAATAGAAAGCAACAGGCTTACAAACGCCATCACGTTTCTATTGTCGGGCAGCTCCTGTGCTGAAGTTTGATGTTTCCACAAACAGTAGTTGAGCAAGTTATTAGTTCAACTTGGATTAAATTTTCCTCAGTTTTTCTTTTGTCATTCTTCTTACTTCTTTTCAGATTGTCATTTAGAAGAAGTTGATTATGTGCAGTTGGTTCTAGAAGACGATGACAGTTTATGTACCTGGGAAATGTTCGTAATTGCTTCATAGTTTTTGGCTGACGTGACTTTACAATGGCTGTTACTCTTTCCAAGTCCAGTTCGTTGTCTTCTGGTGTAATGATGTCATAAAAATGTATTTTCTGAGTATGAATGATAGACTTCCCAAGAATAATCCTCAGACCATATTTATTGAGATCAGATCAGCTGTTGCAAGTATTATACTTTCGAACTAGATGCAATATGAGTGTCATCAATGTAAGTAAAACATAAATATATTCCTTGCAGTATTTTGTTAATAAATCTGTGAAAGGTGCTAGGTGCGTTCTGTACTCGGTGGCATGAAATTAAATACAGGGTGATTATAATTTAAGTTACAGTTTCAAAATACTGTGAAAAAATAAAAAAAACTCTGCTTAGAATGTCATATTTGAATGGTATTTTATTGAAGAAGGGATACAATGCTGTGGAAACAAAAAAAAAAAAGAACTTAAAAGTTTACTAGTAGTTGCCACTGTAAGCGAGACAATACACATTGCCACTGTAAGCGAGACAATACACAGACAGTGTACATGGCAGTTCTGTTTGCATCCGAGATGCTCACATGGCTCTCTCAATGCAGAATCATGCACTGCTGGTAAAGCTGTTTTACAAGAACAATGTAATAGCTCTGCAGAAGGTCCGGACACTAAACAGTGTGAAAAGAGGCATTGTCCTGTTACTTAGGTAGTTACTGCTGAAACTTGTGAGAGTCTTCTGAACAAAGAAATGTCATTCCAATCCTTCAACAGTGTGGATGTGTGGGAAGGATCATGTTATGCAAGATGTCGTTTCTCTGCACATTACACAGCCAGTGTAGCAGCTGCTGCAGAGACATTTTGGAAATACTATAATTATTAGCCATCAGTTCGCTACAGCTTGGCCATCCAGATCACCTGATCTTAATCTATGTGGCTATTGGCTGTGTGGTTATCTGAACGATGCTGTGTTCGGTGCTCTGATTACAGAAGCAGCTGAATTTAAGATACACATTGTGCAACACATTCTGAATGTCACCCTGAGACACTCTGGTATGTTCTGGAACATGCTCTTTCTTGATTTCGACATGGGGCAGAAAACAGTGGGCAGTAATTTAACATGTCTTGCACCAATCTCATGACACTTAAAAACCGATTTCATTCTTGCATTTTATACAGTTTTTGGTCTGAGTAGGGGAACGTGGGGCACAGTGCAACAGAAGAGTTATTTTCTTAAAGTTAAATAACAGTATTGTTGTGAAAACACAGTTCTTTTGTTTAAGGATCCTTTAACAATCATTTAAAACTCACAGACTGAGTATAACTTTGAAATTGATGCATTTATTGAGAATATTATACAGAGTGTTCATTTTAACTGAAGACATTGAAATATCTCAAACTACAGATCGGATTAAAAAAATATATAATTCTAATTTGTTTGTCTCAGAGGGGCACATTCAACGATACCACACGCGACCCACCACCATACACTATGCGTGGGGAACTTTGAAATCATCATTGGGTGCCCCATTTTTTATTTCAGATTACGATTCTATGACAAAATCTACATACATTTTGTCTGAAGCGTTTTCTTTGCTGTAACCGAAGGAATAGAAATGGATATGCAATTGTAATTTATGACATGCTACCCAATGGCACTTGGGACTCCACCTCCATGCTGCGATAGTAGGACAAGCCAGAATTTCATACCTTCTCATTGGAAACCCCATTCACCACATTGTACTCTTCTGACATATCGAACGGGGGCCACTCGATGCTCCACTGTTTCTGTGTAGTGAACTGCAATGTGTCATAACAGGCAATACATTGCAACCAGAACTTGCGTATCATGCATACGTAGAACAGATGCGTATCATGCATACGTAGAACAGATTGAGGCTCTAAACATTATAATACTTGTGCAGTGTTTATTGCCTGCACATCTACCTACGATTTGGAGAACAGGCATGCAAATGGGCCATGAATGTTGCAACCACAGAAGAAAAAACTGAAATGATCCTAGTTTATGGAGAATATTAGGAGAAATGTTGAGGCTGCTGTAGCCTTGTATGCCGAGCATTTTCCATTATTGGAATGTAGAAAATCCCCACTGGTCACCGAAAGTTGACTATCAACGTCCCTGGTCAATTAACATGTGGTGTGACATCATGGGGAACAAACTCATTTATCAATAGCATTTGAATGGCCACAAATATTGACGTTTTTGGGCACAGGAACTACCTGTACCACTGTTGAATGTTGCCCTGGTCGTTCAACAACGTATGTGGTTTCAGCATGACAGTTGCCCAGTGCATTACACAACTGAAGCACAGGAGTATTTACACTGATCAGTGGATCGGCCAAGATGGCCCTTTTAATTGCGCTGCTAGGTTGCCGGATTTTTTTTTTTTTTTGTGGGGATATTTAAAAGACAAGGTGTAGCAGCAAGTGCCAACAAGCCATGAAGACATAATCAGTCGTACCTGAAATGCCTGTGCTGACATTACCACAGATATGCTTTTGTTCTGTGTATGGTCATTTGAAAAGTGGATCACTAAGTGTTTTGAAGTTAATGGTACTATGTTTTAATACTTATTCTAAATGGAAAACTAGAGTAGTGTTCACCTCAAGCCAAGGCCACAGTGGCATGTTCGAGATGTCAGAGGAATAAAGTGTTGCGGATGGAGTTTCCAATTAAAAGTTGTTAAATACTGGCCCGTCCTACCCTGGCAGCGTGGAGGTGGGGTCCTACATGCCAACGGATAGTCAAAGACCTTTATGTAGCATGTTATAAATTACAATTATGAGGGCTATCCACAAAGTACATTACGTTTTGGAATTAAAAATAAATAAAGTATTGGAAATTTTTTTTTATTATATACAGATGAAAGCCACACTTAAATACTACTTTTCTACATAGTTGCCATTTAAATTAAGACACTTATGGTAGCGATGGACGAGCTTGGAAATTCTTTCATCGTAAAATTCGGCCGCCTGCGCCTTCAACCACGTGGTTACCTCTTCTTTTGGGACAGAAAAGGTGTGATTTTTGTGGATTTCCTGGAAAGAGGCACTACAATAAACTCTCAAAGGTATTGCCAAACTCTGCACAACCTTAGAAGAGGAATGCAAAAAAAAAACAAGCGCAGGGGAAAGTTGGGCTCAAAGATCTTGCTGATTCACGACAACGCCCGGGCCCACACGGCAAAAGCCACTCATGAAGTTCTCGAATCTTTTAAGTGGGAGTTGTTTCCTCATCCCCCGTACAGTCCCGACCTGGCACCGAGCGACTTCCACTTATTCCCAGCAATGAAGAAATGGTTGGCTATGCAGCGTTTTGATGATGACGCACAGCTTCACGTAGAGGTAACCACGTGGTTGAAGGCGCAGGCGGCCGAATTTTATGACAAAGGAATTTCCAAGCTCGTCCATCACTACGATAAGTGCCTTAATTTAAATGGCAACTATGTAGAAAAGTAGTATTTAAGTGTGGCTTTCATCTGTATATAATTAAAAAAAATTCCAATACTTTATTTATTTTTAATTCCAAAACGTAATGTACTTTGTGGATAGCCCTCGTATGCACCCATTTCTACCTGTCTGATTACAGTGCCATCTGGTGGCAAAACGAAGAAAATGCTTCAGACAAAATGTTTGTATATTTTGCCATAGAATTGTAGTCTACAGTAAAACATGGGAGTTCCCAATGAAGATTTCAAAGAAGTTGCACCCACCACCCATGCGTAGGTTGGCGGGGAGGGGAGAGATTGAGTGTGGTATCATTCCCATGTTAAACAAATTGGAATTATAATTTGTTTCATTTGGTGTGTAGCTTTCGAGGTATTCAATGTCTTCAGTTAAAGGGAACACCCTGTATATGAATGCAAACTATTACAGAGTCCTCCAGTGGGGCGATAGAGTGCAACACTTACTGGAGTACAGTGCAACAAGCATGTTGCCATAACTTATATTATTCAACACCATCAGAAAACTGGCTAGGTATAAATTAATACTTGGTTGGCCCACCGACTGCAGTCAGTTTTTGGCCTCACCATTCAGCCTCCTCCATCTTCTTCCATACAGTTTTGATGTGAAATCACTGCTGACATAACTGAGACTGAAAAATACCCAATATGATATGTAAAGTTGTGGAAGGGGTTACATCTACAGAAAAAAAATATTTTTTATGTATCTGAAAATGAAGGTCAGAGCCTCAGTGGTATACCTGTCCTTGTTCCCAGTCACAGAGAACAGGGCCAGGTGTCATTAATGCCACACATAGTAATGCAGAATTTCAAACAACAAATAAAAACCTCAAGTTTGGTTCCTGAAATGGAAAATTAATGAAACAACACATACAAAATTTCTAGGCAACTGGATGGACTATCAGTTAAGAGGGAATCAGAAAATTGGCCAGCTGCTCAAGATAAATAGCTCTGCTTTCTTTGCACTGACAGCCATTTTGCACTTTGTTGACAGACAAATAATACTGTTGTCATATTTTGCACATTTCTGTTCTATAAACTCCTGTGGTATAATCTTCTGGTGGTATGCTGCAGACGTTGAAAAAGTTTTCAAACTTCAAAATCGAACACTGAGTATAAAATAAAGGGTGTTTATAAATGAATATCAGGGTTTTTAACGCTTTATAATATTTATCACATTCAGCTTACAGTTATAAATGACATGTCAAATGAAAGAGCAACCCAAACAGTTGTGTTTGGCACCAGTGAGGCACCACCTCACTGACATAGCGAAGTACATGATTGGTTGAACTTCACTGTACCCAAGTGCTGGATGGGCCACAAGGGGCCCAATGACAGGGCTTGCTTTGCATGGCCTCCACGTTCACTCGACCGAACGCCATGTGATTTTTTCCTTTGGGGCTTCATCAAGGATCGTTTGTACGTGTCTCCACTAACAGCAGACCTCCCTGAACTAAGAAACTGGATTGAAGCAGCTATTGATATAATCACTGAAGACACACTTATCAATGTTTGGGAAGAACACAGCTATAGACTTGATGTGTGCCATGTGGCAAATGGTGCTCACATTGAACATTTATAAGGTTCTTGGTAAAACTGTTTGAGTTGCTATTTCATTTGACATATCATTTATAACTATAAGTTTAATATAATAAATATTATAAAGTGTTAAAACCCTGATATTCATTTATAATCACTCTGTATATACAGAAACGGGATGTTGGTATAATTATTGATTAGGAGTCATCTTGGTGCAAAGTTGTGGTTACCCAAGTTGGCACAAAGGGATTTTTATGTATGTTAGGAGTATTTAGCATATCCACCATAGAATGCAAAAAAATTACACACTGTTAAGAATCAGGTAATGACTTTGGGATGTTTAGGCTATCTACCATGAAACATAAATTTGTTGATATCACTGCACTTTATTCGCTATTTATACATTATTCTTCGGACCACAAAAACATGGCACATCACGCACACACAAAGCAGCAAGGAACTCGCACATCACCATTGAAAAAATATGTCATTTCACTTTTAGTCCTCTATGGTCAATTATTAACTAGTGTCCATTACACGTATACGATGACCGCGCGCGCACACACACACACACACACACACACACACACACACACACACACACACACACACACACACACACACACACACACACTCTCTCTCTCTCTCTCTATACCAGTTATTAGGGTTTCTTCCAGTTCCATTCACATATGGAGCATGAGAAGAATTGTTTGAATGCCTCTGTGTGTGCAGTAATTATTCTAATCTTATCCTCGTGATACCTATGTGATTGATAATTAGGGAGTTGTATGGTGCTGTCAATTAAAGCCAGTTCTTGAAACTCATTAATAGACTTCCTTAGTTTACATTTGTCTTTGAGTCTTCCAGTTCAATTCCTTCAGTATCTCTGTGACAGTCTCCCACAGGTCAAACAAACCTGTGACTATTCATGTTACCTTCTCTATATACATTCTATATCCCCTGCTAGTCATATTTAGTATGGGTCCCACACAACTGAGCAATATTCTAGAACTGGTTGCACAAGTGATTTGTTAGCAATCTCCTTTGTACTCTGATAGCACTTTCCCAGTATTCTATCAGTAAACCGAAGTCCACCATCAGCTTTACCCACAATTGAGTCTGATCATTACATTTTATATCCCTACAAAGTGTCATACCTATGTATTTGTATGAATTGGCTGATTCCAATAGTGGCTCATTGATATTATAGTCACATGATACTATGTTTTTTCGTTTTGTGAAGTGCACAATTTTACGCTTTTGAATATTTAAAGCAAGTTGCCAATTTTTATACCACTTTGAAATCATATCAAGATATGACTGAATGTTTTTGCAGTGTCTTTCAGGTAGTTCTTCATTATAGATAAGTTTGAGGTGACTATTAATATTGTCTGCAACATCATTGACAAGCAGCATGAACAGGAAGGGTCCCAACACACTTCCCTGGGGGCACACCTGAAGTTACTTCTACATCTGATGATGAGTCTCCATCCAAGATAACATGCAGTGGCCTCCCTATCAAGAAGTCCTCAATCCAGTTACAAATTTCACTTGATACCCCACATGATCATACTTCTGAGAATAAGCTTAGGTGTGGTATTGGGCCAAATTGTTTTTGGAAATCAAGAAATACTGCATCTACCTCAGTATTTCAATATGTCGTGTGAGAAAAGTGTGGGTTAAGTTTCAGATGAGCAATGTTTATGGAGGTCATTCTGTTCAAGATACCTCACTACGTTTGAGCTAAGAATATGTTCTAAGATTATACAATAAATCCACGTCAAGAATATTGGCCAATAGTTTTAGTTTTGTGGATCACTCCTGCTACCCTTCTTGTAGATAAGTGAGATCTGTGCTTTCTCCAAGAAATTGGGCATGGTTTTTTGTTTCATGGATCTACATTGTAGTGGCTAGCTCAGTTGCAAATTCAGTACAGAATGTGATATGGATTCCGTTGGGGCCTGGAGCTTTGTTAAATTTAACGATTTCAGTTGTTTCTCAACACCAGTAACATTAATGCTTATTTCATTCATCTTGTAAGTGGTACAAGGATTAAGTAGGGTCAGTTCTCTTGGGTTTTCCTTTGTAAAGGAACATTTGAAAATGGAGTCAAGCATTTCAGCTTTTGCTTTGCTACCCTCATTTTCAGTTCCTATTTCATTCGCTAGGGAGTTGGTACTAACTTTGATGCGACAGACAGTACATACCAGACCAGAATTTCTTTGAGTTTCGTAAAACATCATTTGACATGATTTTGCTATGGTAGTCACTGGAGATGATGCATATTGCACTCTTGACAGCCAAACGTGTTTCATTCAGCATATCTCTATCTCTAGCTCTACGCTTTGTTTTACACATATTCTGCAGTAAACTCTTTTTCTTTAGAAGTTTCTTTATAGTGACTGTATACCACGAAGGGTCCCTGTTCCATTTGGTACATACACTGGCCAAAACATTATGACCACCTGCATAACAGCTTGTTTGTCCGTCTTTGTAACGAAATACATCACTGATCCTGCATATCAGGGATCCGACACTTTGTGGGTAGGTTTGTGGAGGTATGTGGCATTAGATGTATACGCACAGATCATGTAACTCTCGTAAATAATGAGCCACTGACCTGCATATGAGGTGATGGCACCTGATAGTGACCCAGATCGGTTCCATAGGATTTACATCAAGCGAATTTCGTCGCCAAGTCATCAATTCACTATATCGCTACCACCAGCCTGCATTCGTGGTACACTGCATGTTTCAAGCTGCCGTTCACCTCAATGATGTGTTTGTAGAGATGACCAGCGGCCTAGTGTAGCAAAAATATGATTCACCCAAAGAGCAGACACACATCCATTCATCAACAGTTGAATCCCAGTGTTCCTGTGCCCACTGCAATCATAACTGACGATTTTGTCAAGTCAACATAGGAACGCAGGGGTGATCTGCTGCTGAGTTCCATGTTCAACAATGTGCGATGAACGATCTGCTCCGAAATAATTGTGTGTGCAACAGCATTGTGCTTTTTCAGCAGAGACGTCACGGTTCACCATCTATCCTCCTTTGAAGAGCAGACAAGCGTCTGAACCCCATGTTCTGTGAAGAGTTGTGGACTTCCAAATAATTAACGCCTAGTGGTAATTTCACTGTCCTACCTCTATCCACAGATGTCCTCAGCTCGTGGTCTAGTAGCCAGCATTGCTGCCTCTGGATCAAGGGGTCCTGGGTTTGATTCCTGGCTGGGTTGGGGATTTTCTCTGCCTAGGGACTGGGTGTTTTGTGTTGTCCTCATAACCACCATCACCACCATCATTTGTGACAGTGACTAGACTGGATTGTGTAACAATTGGGTTATGTAAACATTTGGACATTGTACAGGCGCTGATGACTGTGCAGTTGAGTGCCTCACAAACCAATCATCATCATCTATGTGTAGATGCTTGTGATAGGAGCACGTGAACATCCGACCAGCTATGCCATTTTTGAGGTAGTCTTCCACAGGCTCTATGTAATGAAAAAGTTTTTGTGTGAAGTAATCAAACAATGAAGTAAAAGCTCAGAAAACATGAGAAGATGAAATCCACTACAACAAAAAATGCAAGTGCTGTGAGAATAGGTTCACTATCACATGGGATATGCTGTTGTGAAGGAAAAGAAAACTAATGGGATTTACAACAAGAATAGGTAGATTTTAATAATTACTGTCAAGTGTTACTACTTAACTCGTTCTTTAAAGTACCAAAAAATCACTACTTCCCTCATTCTTTAAAGTACTGAAAAATATGATGTACACAAGAACCCTCACAACGCACTCTCGATATAGTATACTTAGTCACTCCCAATTCGTATATTTTTTAACCCATAAATAAAATTTAAATGACAGAGTATGGTGTTTTCTTTCACTTGGCAAAAGCACGATTGTGAAATTCGTAGTAATGTCCTAGAGAAGCTAACCTTTTATGGTATCAGAGGTATTGCTGTTAACTGTTTTTCATCTTGTCTACCTAAAAGCAGGCAGAGTGTAGCAAGGGACTGTTCACAATGAAATACCATCTTCGGAAAGGGGAATAATCACTACAGGATGTAGTGCTCCACATCGCTCTCTAAGAGTGATGAGCATCCTTGCGTATTCTTCAAGCCATGTTTCCTGAGGCATGAATCTCCTACGCGTCCATATCTCCACACACATAAGACAGCTTACATGTGGAAACACTCAATTTGCAAATTGTCATGCTAACTTACACGTAAGTTGAAAAGCGTTCTACTTTTGTGCACAATGTTGGTTCCCCTGCCATCACCTATGAACAGCAACTACAGGTAGGTTGATCTGCTGGGGAGAGCTTCGTTTCACCCGAACGAACTAAAGGAAGTGACGTCGAGATGACGTAGCCCAGCGTTCGCAAAGTATATCGATCAGCGACTACAAATCGAGCTGACGTAGTGGCGGGAGAAAATCGAGTTGACGTAAAAGTGGCGGGAGAGTCGTGTGTTTACAGGCTCAGTGCTGTAGAGTTCTGCTGCTGCGGTATGTTGCAAACTCCTGTTTCGGACACTTCTTCGAGTATGTCTACTGACCGTGTTGGAGACCGGGAAGTGGATGTGTTCGAGAGGTTAATGCGTTCATCGCTGAAAGATGTATGTATTGACAGAGAAGGCGACATTCATGGATTTTGCGAGACAGAAGAGGATGTTGTCCATCTTCTGAGCAACTTGCGCGTCAATGGCTACGCATACTCAGTTAGAAGAAGTGCTGCTAAACGTAAGTGAAAGGGTTCCTAATTTGTTTTTGTGTTCAGATGTAACATAATTACATAGTTGTTACACAGATGTATTCCATTTATATCCTTTGGCTGCGTTAAAATAAATGTAATTATAGTTATTTGTAGTAAATAACGTCGTTTGTAAATCAGATTTGTACATTTCTCGAGTTAAACATGTCTTGCATATTTTCATTCTCGCACTACGTACTGTTCAATCGAGTAAATCAGTCGTAGTAGGATGGGGAAGACAGCAAGCCAAGTAGCACACACGAAACAATCGCCAAATAACATTAATGGCTATGTAGCTAAAAATATAAATTTGCTTATGGGAATGGATAACTAAGAATGAAATTTCAAAAAGGACAACCATTGTCAAAGTTTATAGAATGTAGCCTACAAATAGAATTTGTTACTGTAGTGTGAAGGAAACAATTAGTTTTCTCCATATACATCAGAAATGAGAAATGTGGAGGAAAAAAAAAAACATGCACACATTAATAGAATGCCGTGAACAAAAGACATGTGGGAAGAAGAAATGAAAGAAATTGATTTTGGAAACATTTAAGACATGCAGGGATGTGTAGGTACTGATACTTTTTTTTAATTAAGTATTTGTAGCAGCATCAACGCACGAAATGCAAATCTTCCTGCCTCTACTCTGGCAAGATATTTTACAGTGTGTCCTAAACCTCACTGACCACAGGCGACTCTGTATTGTATATCTATTGATCATTTGGGTCATTGTTGCTGTACAGTTAGAGCAGCTTAATTTACAAAACTATCTACCCATTAATGAGTGAAAATACTGCAACTAAGTACTGACATCACTTCCATGCTGTTTGCTTTAGTGGTCAAAGACAACTACTTGTATCCAGTAGTGAACTATATCCATTCGTGTATGAATAAACTGATCTTGATTGTACTAGTTCATGACAAGGTAATTGGTTTTTGCACTAAATTCTGTTGGTTTTTCATAATGCTATCATACATATTTTACATAGGCCTGCTACATAAGTTCCCATGTACATCAGTGGCCTACCCCATATATGTGCAGTGACATGATTGTAGATTTAATTAACATTCTGTTTTTACCAGACAAGACAGGCTTCTTCTACAGCCACACAAAAGGAAACATACCAATAGAGTTTTTTGGCCCTGTTTCCTGTGTTGAAAGCTTAGTGAAAAGAGAATGTAGTCTTGGCCCGTTATATCATAAAAAGGAGACTCCTGTTGCAGATCATCTGGTAAGTAAAATAAAGATCTAAGTAGCAATTACATATATTTTCAATCAAAAAGGAATAGTTACAGGGACTTATAAAATTTTGTTAATTTTATACATAAAGGTGGACCATGTTAACCCAAAGAAGAGAAAAGTTCTCATGGACACACAAAAGAAAGGCTGTCCAGCAACATTGGATGTTAAGTGTGTCAGGATATTCCCCCGTTATGCGATAAACTCGGCAACAGACAGTTAAAAAAAAAGTGAGTATCCAACTGAGTAATGTGTGTAGATATATTAGCCTGATAAGTTACATGTATGTCATTTGGCTAGCTCTTGTATGTAAATATTTGTAACTCATTGATAAATTTGTAATGTATTAAAGGTTACTGAGAAACTGAAACTCGACTTGGAGTCGACACAGGTACCAAAAAGTTATCTGCGATATTATGTGGCTGCCTCCCAAGCAAGCCGCAATAATCATGGCATTGAATGTGTGAAAACGATTGGACACATACACCCTTTGCTTTCAAAAGAGATCAGGGATATAGTTACAAAGGGGACGAACTCAGTTCGGATAATTAAGTTAGAACTGGAGAGATTTGTGGAAAAAAATTTCACTGGGGAAAACAGACCAGATCGGATGAACATAATGTTTTACCCAACAGATAGTACAATTTATAGCCATATGTATCGGGCTCTGTTTGATTTGAAGAAAACTGTTATTGACCAAGATGCATTAAGGAATCAAATTAATGGGTGGGAAAAGGAATCGAAGGCTGAGATATTTTTTTCAGGCCGTTTACAGATGACGATGGAGAAATGCAGCCATTGCTTTTTTGTTACCAGCACAAGTGGCAAAGGGAACTTTTGAAAAAGTATGGTAGGGTATGTTTGCTTGATGCAACATACAAGACAACGAGGTACGACATTCCATTATTTTTCTTGGTAGTGAAAGCTAATGTATGCTATTTAGTAGTTGGGATATTCTTCATTCAAGTAGAAAACACTGCTTCAATTAAAGAGGCTCTAGAAATTTTCAAGGCATGGAACCCAGACTGGAATCCAGTTTTATGGGTTACAGATTTCTCTGAGCCTGAGATCGAGCAATTGAAGGAACATTTCCAATGTCAAGGGTTTATCTTTGTTTATTTCATCGAAAGCAAGCCTGGCAATGGTGGCTTAGCAAAAAGAACAATTTAGACATACCGGGTGATAGTGAGCAAATCATGAAGCTGTGGGAAGGAATTGCTGAGTCACCATCTGAAGAACAATTCTTAACTGCAAAACAAAACCTTCAATCTCATGAATTGTTAACTAGAAATTCTGGTGCACTTGATTATTTTAATAAGCAATGGCTTTCAGTATCTGAAAGGTGTGTGAAGGCCTATGAGGACAAGGAGAATTTCTTCGCCAATATAACTACTACTAATGGTGTTGAATCACTAAATAAAAGAGTGAAGCATTTTTTTCTTAGACATTCAGCAGATAAAACATTGACAGGTGTTGTTAAAGTTTTAATAAATGATTTCCTCCCTAGCCTGTTTAAAATATATTGTCTGAAGAATTCAGCTGTGAAATCTTACAGCAGAGAGATTCCTCACTTCTTGCATAACAAGTCACACGAATTTGTGAATCACGTAATGAAAAGATATTCTTCAGCGCAAACTGAACTTACTGAAAGCTCAGTGAGAGAAATGGGTGAGGGATTATTTTGTGTAGAAAGTGTCGAGGCCAAGGATTGTTACTATGTGGTGAATTTTGCAAAGCCTAATTGCACATGTGAAGACTTCCAAAGATGGAAATATCCATGCAAACATTTCTGCGCAATTTTCATTTATTACCCTGGCTGGGACTTTCATAAGTTGAATGACAGTTACAAGAACAGCCCTTTCATTTGTCTCGATGAGACCTTTGGGTTTGGCTCAAGCAGCAGTTGGTCTGAACCTGCCAGCCCTGTATTACAAAGTTCGGAGGATACCAGCAGTGAGGAGGCAGTAAACCAAGGCAGTGACAATCCCAGAAGCTCAACTTCATCAGAGGAGCAAGATGCACGGGAATTAGCAAGGCAGGTCATAAACCTGACCTACAACTGTAAAAACAGAGAAGCAATTGCTAGAACGCTGAAGAGGCTTCGAGAATGTGTGGACGATTTAACATCGTCAAACCCACAAGCTGGTGGTCTTCCATTATCAGGATCATAAAAGCTGTGTGTGTGTGTGTGTGTGTGTGTGTGTGTGTGTGTGTGTGTGTGTTTGCTTTGATAATGTTTTGTGAGGGAAATTCAGCTTCTTGGTGTACCACATACTGCCCAAGTCTCGTAATAACACTGTATGAAAATGGATGGAAGGTGTAAGATAACATGCTTTGCTTGAACAGCTGCAATGTGAAGTATCCTACCTCTCTGCTGAAGCAAATTTAGCTCCAAGAATATGTAAGTCAAAATAAATTTATTGTGCATACATTTTCTAAAACTAATGTACTAAAACTATAATCATTGAAAGAACTACTTACTTGCATTGATGCCCATACCAATCACCCTGGACTAAAAGAGGAACATAAATAAAATACAAAATACAGCTCAGCCCTCTGAATCAGTTAGGCATGAACATAGCAAGACAGCCAGTAATATTTATTTAAATTTAATAAACCAGTTGCTGAAGTCAATTTGATTTTATATAATTGGTGCTAAAATCTAGGTCAGGGCCAGTGATAGTCAAAATGGTGCTTATCCACTGCTCATTGGTTGGTGAGCGACAGTTATGCGTAGCCAGAAGAATGATTCTTTGACATATTCAATGAGAGACAAGAACAGACACAATATACTTCTAGCGCTGAAATTGTAAAGCATTTTTATGTTTTCTGTTTTTCATTGTATTCATGAGTTTTGAGAAATATTTTGTGATAAGGGGCGCAAGCTATAAATTACTGATTTCAGTGATTGTTCTGCATCATGATGTCATCTGCTTGTGTATATCTCATGGATTAATTGCAGAGACATGAAAATGTCAGATGTGATGGTGAAATGACTCTTAAAGAGTAAGTGGGTGGAATCGTCTGGAAGTGCAGCATAAGCCTCCACTTTGAGTAACAAGATCATTTTTAATTCCATCATGGAAGAAGGTAGGTGGATCAGTATTCATTGATAGTTGCACGTGTGCTATATTAAAAAGCACCGTTCCACCTACAGTCTTCCATGATTTAAGTAAAAACATTGATCCACTTACTCATTGTTCTTGTGTACATTGATTGCATACCAACTCAAGAGGAGAAAAATATTTCACTACTTTCTCGAATACACCTTGGGTTGTGACACTGAACTCAGTTTTCAGATGCTAGCACAGTTTAAATAGCTGTGACTCAAACAGGGAGCAGTTAAATATATGATTCTTGTTTACAACAATGTTTCATCCTTTCTTTCAAATGTATTACATTGAAACATGTAGTCTGCCTACTGCTATCTCATTGGCTGTATAACACAGCTGACACACCCTCTTTTGTTCCATTATACTTCACAAGAAGTGCTGAAAACATTCCTGCGCGAAAGGTATAAGTACGCCACTGGCCCTGTTCTAGATTTTTCACAATAGTTGGTTCAGAACTTGGGCTGCTTCCACATAACACCCATTGTCTAGTCTGCACAAGTGCCAGCTGCCCCTTCCTCCTCTTAGTTTGTCCTACCTTACCAAAAACTTTTCCTGTTCTAATAATATGTGGCTTATAAATCTTCCTGTAAGCAAATTCTTTCTCTCTCTGCCCCCATTCCCTCCACCTTACCTCTCGTACAGTTTTTCCCCCTTTCACTACATATTACTATAATTACTGAAAGGTAGAGGCACCTGGGATGACACAATCTACATGGTTCTTGTACTGTACTATGGGGTACAATTTTAGATCTTTTCGCTTAAAAGTTTTATTGTTCCACTGTTGTGGAATTTGCTGTATGCAGTCTGGTGGTGGTCAGATGAAAGGAGCTCTTGTCTTAAGTAGCTAATGCCTCATCACGTGCATGAATGGACTAAATGTTGTTGTACAGTTACTCTGACACACAATTGGCTGTTATATACAATTCCCAAAGATTATTCAATTATTCTACCTATATGTGTATACATATACGAATTTCTGAGGCTCTGGTCTGTAGATCCATTAATCACTAAAGTATTGCTATTTTCATTGGTAGTATCATTCCAGTAGCTACTTATCCCCCTGCTTGCCAATCTTCTTGAGAGATCAACACACACTCCTTGAGCTACTCCTAATTTGTTATCCTGCCCCTTTAATTTCTAACAGTGAGATGGTATAGAGCCTCACCTATTTGGAAAGATTTACCTCAGTAGCTCTGACATTTTCATTGACCTATGAAGTGCAGGGATAGGTACGTAAAAAATGGAGACATTAATGTGTTGCATGATACCACTCATTCTGTGTGCAACTCCTAATATTTTATCAACTCATTGTATAGAGTATAGGGGTGCTTGGTAAAAGTCATGTCACGCAGTGTTAGATTTTTTTTCCATAGTGAAATTTTAATGACATGTGTTACATCTGCAATTACTTCTGTAAAACAACTTGTTAAGACTACCAACCATGAGGTGAAAGCAACCTTGCAGATAGAGTAAACAATTTAGACAGTGTTGCAAGAGGATCTTTGATGGTTGATAATTAAAGACAATGGGTTAAGCCCTTAGTCACTGCTGATAAACGTATCCTGTAAATTGTAATTTACTACAATGAAATTTGTATGTCATGGCAGGCAGTGTTCTACACTTTGCTAAAGACGAACTGACATGCTGCTGCTAATTCCAGATTCACACAGTATGTTTGACATTCACTATCCAAAAAGTAGAAATTGTCTGTTGAAGATCAGCTTTAATTGAGGACTTACCAATTGTGGCAGACTTAATGAAGTAGAATATTAACATTACAAAAAGGATACAAAATGTTCTCACAAATTGGTACAATGAAAAGATTGATAACTCTTAGCTTACAGCCCAAAGGACTTCATCTGAAATAGAAAATTACACACCCATGACCAATGTCTCTCACTACTGTGGCCAGAATGTGTGTCTAATTTGTATTTCAGATGAAGGAGCTTTGGCTGAAAGCCAAGATGGATAAGTGTAAAATTGTTATTCCATCCTGGGCTTTGCGTTGTTATAATATTACCATTCTTAGACATGTTATGTGTACTCTGCATCAAGTAGAATGAATCTGTACTATTTACCACAGTTACTCAGTGTACATACAGATTATTATATTGCATAGGAAATTTTTCTCAACACCTTGTCAGTCATATATAGATTGCAGTAGTGATAGGTAAGAATTGCAATCTGTCTTTTATTTTAAAGCTGTGGGTGGTGTGCGAGTTATCCCCTTTTGCAGTTAAACGTGTTACATATGCTTCATCATTAAATATGTTAAATATGTATTGTTTACCCTTTTTTTGCTTACTACATTATTTCACGGTTCACAGGTACTCTGTGTTCTTGTGCCACATTTAATAGCAGCATTCAGATCAGCTTTTTTGGTTCTTTTGTATTGCATGGGAGCAATGGACAAGCCACAAGCAAAATTTACAAAAGAGTTGCAGTTGCAGATCACCTTGGCAACATCAAGGTATGTCAGTATCTGCATTGATTTATGATTAAAATCACTTGCAGGCCAAGTTATTTTAAAGTTAATCATTGTATTCCCATTCAGGTGACACAGCTGTCTTCTCCCAGCAGCGAGAGGCAATGTTGTGATCATTCCTCTGAACCTCCTTCTCTCGTGGAAAGTGTAATTGATACACAATGCATACCCAGGTGCGGTAGTCCCTACCGTTACAAATAAGGTTGCAGTGGCACATTACCTGGTTGTGTATCATCAAGGTGCGTAATGTGATAACATTTATTTACATGAATTCTTATTACAAGGCAATTTTTTTCAATTAATTTTGCTTTCTGCACTTAGTCAAGACCGTATCAGTCCAAGGAAAAATATAATGAACACAAATGAGTGCTCAGCTACAGTTTCAGACAAATGGCTGAATTTTCCAGGTTTTCTGTACAGTGAACAAATTACCACATGGAGACAAAAGTGAGTATAGTATCTGATTCTGAATTATATTTCTAGGAGCATGTTATTTTACCACTTCACTGTACATGGTTTGACAATTTCGTATTGTTACAGGTTGCTGCAGAAGTGGCCTTGGTGTTCAAGTAAGACAGAAAGGCAAATTTCAGATTTTTTTTTTTTTTTTTTATTACATCATCCTCAGGATAAGCTGTACCTAGTGCACACATTCTCAAAGTCTGTTAATGTTTATAGTGCTGTAGGTCAGGTTTATAACCAGCCTAGCTAACTGCCTTTCATCTTGTTCCTCTGATGAAGTTGAGTTTCTGGGATTGGCACTGCCTTGGTTTACTGCCGCCTCACTGCTGGTATCCTCTGAACTTTATAATACAGGACTGGCAGGTTCAGACCAACTGCTGCTTGAGCCAAACCCAAAGGTCCCATCGAGACAAATGAAAGGGCTGTTCTTGTAACTGTCATTCAACTTATGAAAGTCCCAGCCAGGGTAATAAATGAAAATTGCGCAGAAATGTTTGCATGGAAGTATTCACATGTGCAATTAGGCTTTGCAGAATTCACCGCATAGTAACAATCCTTGGCCTCAGCACATTCTACACAAAATAATCCCTCACCCATTTATTTCACTGAGCTTTCAGTAAGTCCAGTTTGCGCTGAAGAATATCTTTTCATTACGTGATTCACAAATTCGTGTGGCTTGTTATGCAAGAAGTGAGGAATCTCTCTGCTGTAAGATTTCACAGCTGAATTCTTCAGACAATATTTTTTAAACAGGCTAGGGAGGAAATCATTTATTAAAACTTTAACAACACCTGTCAATGTTATACCTGCTGTGAATGTCTAAGAAAAAATGTTTCACTCTTTTATTTAGTGATTCAACACCATTAGTAGTAGTTATATTGGCGAAGAAATTCTCCTTGTCCTCATAGGCCTTCACCCACCTTTCAGACACTGAAAGCCATTGCTTATTAAAATAAAGTGCACCAGAATTTCTAGTTAATAATTCATGAGATTGAAGGTTTGCTCACTATATCCCGGTACATCTAAATTGTTCTTTTTGCTAAGCCACCATTGCCAGGCTTGCTTTCGATGAAATAAACAAAGATAAACCCTTGACATTGGAAATGTTCCTTTAATTGCCCATATCTCAGGCTCAGAGAAATCTGTAACCCATAAAACTGGATTCCAATCTGGGTTCCATGCCTTGAAAATTTCTAGAGCCTCTTTAATTGAAGCAGTGTTTTCTACTTGAATGAAGAATATCCCACCTACTAAATAGCATACATTAGCTCTCACTACCAAGAAAAATAATGGAATGTCATACTTCGTTGTCTTGTATGTTGCATCAGGCAAACATACCCTAAACCCTACCATACCTTTTCAAAAGTTCCCTTTGCCACTTGTGCTGGTAACAAAAAAGCAATGGCTGTACTTTTCCATTGTCATCTGTAAACGGTCTGAAAAAAAATCTCTCAGCCTTCGATTCTGTTTCCCACCCATTAATTTGATTCCTTAATGCATCTTGGTCAATAACAGTTTTCTTCAAATCAAACAGAGCCCGATACATATGGCTATAAATTGTACTATCTGTTGGGTGTAACATTACGTTCATCCGATTTGGTCTGTTCCAACAACGCTAAAGTGCACAAACCCCGAAAGTGTTAACGAACAAACTTTACTTAGGTTTTATTTGCAGCAAGTGTGTTTCTGTATTGCATCCTGGTCACTCACTGATTTCCTTACAACAAATAAGCTCTGAGCACATGGGTGTATGTTGTTTAATCTGTGTGGTAAAACAATATTTGAGTAAAGGTTTTTCATTTATGAAACAGTATCAACTCAAAAAACTTATGTACACTGCTCATAATTTGTTGTGTAGTCAGAATACACATGTTGGAATGAATAAATTCAATTATGTAATTATCATTTCCTTTGGCAATGAATCATATGAGCTAAACGTGACATTAGAGGGAATAGCAATTTTCAAATCATATTTTTCAGTGCATACTCTTGTGTGTGTGCATTGTTCCTTTAAGCTTACACACAATCTGTTGTTCAAAATGACTAGTTGTTAGTGTTTTTAAAATGTGTATACTATTGTACATGTCAGCGTATTTTATGTTTTGCATTTATGTAAGCACAAATGGACTATGTATGTGTATTGGACATATGAAGAAATGTCATTGTGTAATTATCCTTTTTGAGTGAAAACTAAACTCCATGTATTTCCTATTACAGATAATAAAACAATGTGGTATCAATAATTATGAAGTTTTCTTAATCATTTGCAATTACCCACTAGAATCCACAGATATGAAAGTAAAGTAGTTTGATTATGGTGCCTGAAAAATGTAACCAACCTAACAAACTTACAGTTTTTAGGTTTATTTACTTCACAAGAGGATTAGAACTTTAAAAATGGCATATACAGAGCCTACTACAGGGAAATTTCTACACCTGGTATTGTCCTGCCCTTTCCTTTTGTATTTCTGGAGACTCTTGCTCACCAGGTAGACAGTAATTCAGTATGGCGTTTTTTGGGGACAATAACTTAAGGCTACTAATTCTGAATGTTATTAGAAATGTTGTTAGCCCGGCAAAACTTGCTACCATTCTATCAAATAATTCATGGTTGTGAGTTTGTTGTAAATCTATGATAGGTATGTTTCAAGTTGTAAATAAACTGTCCTGAGTATCACTGTTACAACTTCAGAAATAATGATTCTAAAATTCATCTATTTTACTTTTGTAGTTCACGATCTTTTATATCCAATTTGCCATTTTTTACAACAAATCGTGATCTGTCTTGTATGTTATGAGATATATTACATTTCAAATTGTAGATACCACAAGCACTTCAGTTTCATCGTTGGCCACTAATGTTTTCCTGTGTAACATTGGCACCAATGTGGTAAGGGTTATAAAAAAAAGTCTGCAACGTTTTGATTGTGGTACTTCATATTATTTTAAATAATATTTTCCTTCACTATTGAAGCCAGAACAGAAAGTAAACAAAAATCTATATAAGTGGGCCTGCTTGGCTTCATATCTCATTACCTGAAAGAACCAAAATGGAAATCCTTTAACACAAGACGGTGTTAACAGAATTCTCACTGTAAATGTTGCATTTCACCCTCAGGAAGTACTATGGTGGGTTATTGGTCTGAGAGATGATATAAATGTTGCTCTAGCACTATTATAAGCAGAAAGCACTCCATAGATTTAATAAGCCTCCACTACACACAATGTGCAATGGAACAAGTGGTTTGCGTACCTGACTAATGGAACATGCTCCCATTCAACCAGAGTTAAACTTTATCACTTATCTCTCTGTACTGACTAGGTAATTACTGTACAAAATTTCACAAACTGAAGATATATTACATTTTTTAAACAATGTAACCATTGCAACTGGTTAAAACACTGAAGTTTAACACACAGACTGGCACACACTTATCGATGGATATTTCACTGCCAGGCACACAGTGCTAGGTGCTAGGCTCTGCTGTGGCCTCAAGTAGCTACGTAGTGTCAGGCATCTAGTGCTACTGTGGCTGCCTGCAGCCACATGGCAGGTGTTCAAGAAATAAAAAAGTATTTCTTATTGAAGATATAATGGAAAATCTCATTTAAAAATGTGTCCAGTAATAGAGCTGGCATCCCCTTGCCGAAAAGCACAAAACAAACCTATTCATTGGGTGCTTCAGCAACACAATGGAGTGTGCAGACAACGGTCATTTGCTGTGCTTCTCATAATACACCATGGGATGCTACACGGACACAATCATGTAGCCCATTATTGTAGCCTGGATGTGCAATTATTGTGTGCAAACATGTATAGATGTAAAAAAAATTAACAAATGATGGCACTCTAGCAATTTTAGGCCTGTACACAGATGAAAATCGATGGTATGCTGGTAAGAGCTGGCAGTTTATGAATCACACATATCTGTACAGTACATGTATGGTTAAGAAACATACCTGCTACACCTAGTACTAAAAGAGAAATAATGTTGTGGGGAGTTTTTAACGTATGTTATTTAACTGAAAGTGCTAAGAAAGACCTTAGTTCAGTGTTTTTGCAGTTTAGAACCAGTTAGAGAGGTACAGTGAAAAATCTGTAACCATAAACTCTAGCTTATGACAGTCTCCTGTATATAGAGTACTGACAGTTTAATATTAAACAGGCATAGATGAGTTTTCATCACAATTTCAAGAGGTATTTCCACAATCACCAAAAAATTGCCAATCTTCATAAATGATGGATTAAGGAAAACAATCGTTAATGCAAAAAAGGAGCTTAATATTACTATTTCAGTATCTAAGATGACAAAATTATTTGCTTCAAATTGTAGCAATCGTTAGTATTTCAAAAGGAAACTGATGCCTGAAAAATAATGAAAACTTCTTTGGAAACACAGCAGAGAAGCCCAGCACCATGAAAGTCTGTCCTCCCCTACCCTGGCCATTGCTGTCTTTATCTGCATCCCTTCCTCCATGCCATTCTGTAGAAGTGTAGCTAGGAGCTTTGTCCATACGGGCTTTTGGTTCCCTCATCTCCATGAACATGCAAATATGGTCAACGGCTTAGGATAAAGAGTATTCTGTGCACCCACTGTTTACTGTTACCCTTAATCTTGGTACAGTGCTTGCCAGTGTCTCATGCTAACAGTTATCAAACATAATTTTAATCACAATAAATAAAACAGAGAATGATTGACACCAGACTGAATTGGACATTTGATATTCTACTACATTTGTAGAGGAGACCAAGCTCTGCGACTTTTGCTTTCATGCCACGAAGTTGACTATGGTTTTATGCCATCGAAAAATAAAGGTCCTCAGTGTCCTAGCACAAAATACTCCGTCACAAGTGTGGCTAAAACGACTGCAAATAACCCTTCTAAGACTGAGGGAATGGCAATGAACAACATGTACTAAATTCTGTGGGGGTGCACAGAAAAAAACAATGTTGTCGCTCTATTAAAAGAGTCTCCAATATCAGTATCTGGATGCAAACAAATGAAACATACTTGTATGGGCTACCAAGCTATTTTCCAAATAAGCTAACTACTTTCCATTCAGTATTAGCATATGAGGATACATTCCAAATAGAGATGAGCAATTTATAAATGATACAGTACACAAAAAGAAATTCAGTGATGTAATTTTTTTAAACAATACAAATTGTTGCTGTTTACAAAATCCACCCTGCCCCTCAGGGTAAAAAAGGTTCAGAAGCTGCAAATATTATGCCAAGCAAATCAGTTACCTCAATATTTAGATTGCGAATTATGTTTAATCTCCTACTACCACTCAGGTAGCCATATATTATTTTCACTTTTTATTAACACATTATTGCACACTATTGGTACAGTTCTTTATGTATGGAGCCATGATTGAGTGTGGCTGGAGACAGTACACTGCTCTTAATGAAAACAGTAGAATAATACATACATTTTCAGAAAAATAGCATTCACATGAGAGTACCGGTAATTGTTTCATAATTTATTTACATTTCTTTTTAATTAGTACTTTTTTAAAAAATAATCGTCTGAACATCCACGTTCAATTCTGAAATTGCGGATACGGCGTGGGAATGAATGTTCTAAATGATGTGCTGACACGAGTCATTTCATATATTCAGCAGCATATATAGAGAAAGAACTCTTTGAGTCTGTGACAACTTTCGTTTTTTAATCAGACTTTGGTGAATATGTTGCAACAAACCAATTAACGCGTTTTTCGATTCTATGTGCAATTTTCTGGAGTACTCCGTTACTATGGCACATCATTAATCAACTAGGGAAAGCACGTAAAATTTGGCAAATATAACTGGAAGACATGTCGTACGCATATTTTGCCACGGATGAATGAACAGACACATTATAGTTTATTAGAATACAAGAGAAAACATTCTTATCCACATGTTAACTACATAGTTTTATTGCGTGGTTAACACACAGTACCCCTCTTGGACACTCCATTTGAGACTGCACCCGAACGATTGCGTGGTTAACACACAGTCCCCTCCTCAGACACTCCATTTGAGACTGCACAGCGCACAGTGCACACTGCACCCGAACGGCCGTGGCTGGCTTTCACGTCAACTCGATTTGTACTCGGCGATCGACATATCGACGTACTTCGCGAACGCTGGGCTACGTCATTTTGACGTCACTTACTTAGCTCGTTCGGGTGAAACGAAGCTTTCCCATCTGCTGTCATTCTCTTCTGGTTTGTTGGCCAACTCAGATCTAGAATCGCTTCCCTATGTATGTACAAAATTTGCTTCATGCCAAAATAATACACTTAATCTTCAACTAAGTAAGTAAATACTTTCAAAAGCGGCAAAATGTATACTTAAACAGTGTGACAGAAATCAGTCTGCCATTCAACAACTAGTAGTACTCACTAATTTGTAACAGAGTGAGGAACAAAATTTGATTTAAAAGTACTGCAACTGACAGGTTGAGGTTAATGTTACTCCAGAACAGTAAGTACCATAACGGCAATTTCATTTCAGTATAATGATAATAATTGTTTGATTTAGTCTTTGAGTGTACATACTACTGTGTAATGAAAATTTGTTTGTGCTTTAGAGGTTTAAAATTACTCATGACCCTTATTAAAACCCTATTTAAACATAAGGGATTGTACTGGCGCTGTCACTGAGTAATGACTGTTCTGCAAAATAGTACAAAGTTTGATTGCAAAATTAAGAAGCGTATCGGTAAAATAAACGTATATTAACAGAACCTGTGACTTATCAGAACCTTGGCTAATTCTAAAAAAAAGATACTCTTTGGACAAAAACACTACTTTCCCATGTACGTCCAGTGTATTGCAGAAAACATCAAAATTTGGTAGTGCTCTTAAGAGTGCAATATTAGACAGCTGTGACTTCAGTTGACAAGGTCACTTGTAATTTAACCTTCTGTCGGGCGCGGTGTTTGTCGCAGGGAGATCTGGCGTGGTGTATCAAACTGATCACACCGTTTATTCACGTGATCATTTATTAAATTCTGTTCACAAAACATATTATAAGTGCTAAATATATTTAAAGAAAGACAAAGATGACATACGAGCACTACTGCAGTAAATATTCATCATTCAGATTTCTTATCGTCAATGTTGGGTTTTAGTAACAAATGATAAAAACGTCGCTTTTTCGAATGGTTCAAATGGCTCTGAGCACTATGGGACTTAACATCTATGGTCATCAGTCCCCTAGAACTTAGAACTACTTAAATCTAACTAACATAAGGACATCACACAACACCCAGTCATCACCCCACCGGGAATCGAACCCGGGCGCGGGAAGCGAGAACACTACCGCACGACCACGAGGTGCAGACGTCGCTTTTTCATTTGCTTCTTTATTATATTTCACTAATAAAACACATTGTAAATGACAATTATCTTTACAGAAAGGCTATTATGAGACCGGAGCAGAACAACAATGATATTACAACTCATGCATTTGTTTCATCGTCACTTTTTGACTGTGGTAACAAATGCGAAATTTTTCCACATTCAGAGCAAGAAGGTTCAATGTGTATCAAACAGGCTCCTGACACATTTTGCAACAATATTTTGTCAGTCTATTTTTTGTTTCTGTGCAGGTATTACACCTTTTCCTCTTGATCCCAGTCCCTTGTTCTTCGTTTCTGCTTGTGTCTTCTGCTTCTTCTTCACACGTTGGCCTATATTGTTGTAGCCGCAGTTGAAGATCTCTGTGACTTCCTGAGGCGTCCAAGCGACTACGAACCAAGTGAGGTAGAACTAACGCGTGTAAGAGTTGCTTCAGGAATCCTTTTCTTCAGATTAAATTCTCGTTGTTGCCATAGTAAATTACTTGTGAATTGATTCCACTCATATTGATCATTGCAAAAAATATGACCATGGGCCAACGGCACACATTTCTTGCTACGTTGTATGAAGCGGTCAACTTATCTGTAGTGTCGACTCCACCTTTGGTGCTATTGTAAAATGTTACAATGGATGGCTTCTGTTTATCTCCAGTGTCAGCATCTACTGAATTATCTTCATACAAACTTGATCCCAAAATAACACACCTCCCCTTTTTAGGAACTTAGGAAACTAGAGTACAGCCTTTATTGAAGCCAAAAAGTGAACTATGGACAGCCCTGCCTTTACTGGTAGCAAACTCCAGAAGAATCTGAAGCTTATTTTTCTTCTTAGCTCTTCTATCAAACCAATACTAG
Source organism: Schistocerca piceifrons (assembly GCF_021461385.2). NCBI lineage: Eukaryota > Metazoa > Arthropoda > Insecta > Orthoptera > Acrididae > Schistocerca > Schistocerca piceifrons. Next base: position 280,044,197 of record NC_060138.1, read on the forward strand.
TAAACCAATTGTCTGCTGTCACATTTCGACCTGACTGATAAATTGGTTCACATAGTCGCAGAACAACATCTGAAGGTTTATTGGTAACGTGGTACAATCCTTCTGGCTGCAGCCCAGCGTATATTTCCAGATTATAGATATAAAATACTTGGGAATCCACAAGAGCATATATCTTAATTCCATATTTGTTTGGTTTGCTAGGTATGTATTGGCGTAAACTGCACCTTTCACGGAATCCTTCAAGTTTCTCATCTACTGTAACATTTTCTCCGAGGGTGTAGGATTTCTGGCAATTATGTATAAACAGAGAAAATATTTCTAGAATCGCTGTTATTGTGTCTAATTTTATCCTTTCATCGTGAGTCACACGATTGTCAAATCTAAGGCACCTCATGATGAATTTGAAACGTTTTATGTTCATAACGAGACGAAATTTTTCAATTCCATCCCCATCACTTCCCCACAGATCTTCTAAGCTTTGTCTATTACTTTTTTTAACACCAGCCAAAAACAGAAGACCAATGAAAACTTTTAATTCAATAATATCTATAGGTTTTACGTCTTTCTCTCGCTGAAAAGAAGCTTTGATGCTCTCAGTATACTGATAGGTATACAGAACTATAATCGACAAAATGTCGTCATCTATGAGGCAATTCCAACATTCCAAAGGCGTTCTCAATGCTTTCGCTGCATCTATAGGACCAGGTAACTTTCGAATAATATTGTGGGCCCTGAAATGTACTCTGTGCAATGGTGGAACTTTATTCCATTTTGTCTATTTGTCCCTTCCAGTATAATAATGCTGGCTTTCTTCAAGTACTTCCTCGTCATTGTCACTGTCGTTTTCCTCTGTTTCTGAATCTTCCTGCCGAACTTCAACTGCGTCATCGCAATTTGTGTCTACTTCATCTTCAAAATCCTCTTGAACTTCATCATTATCCTCTTCAAACAACATTTTTTGTATTTCTGCAACATGATTTGGGTCTAGGAGGTTGTACGTCTTACTGTAGCTTGCCATGATCAAGTGTCTCACACCTAAACTGATAAAATTCCTATAAACTAACGCAGTCAGGTGTGGTGTATCAATTTGATAACTGATACTCAAACATTCTTAACTGACGATTAAACGGTCCAAAAAGAAAATAAGTGCATCGCACATTGTATATTAACATTGTACTACTTACTAAGTTATGTTGATAACCAAAGAAATGAATTGTGGAAATGCAACACGAACAGGCGCAGTGTATCAATCTGATCAATCAGCACATATATCGACAACAGAGCAGTCGTATCGGCACTGAAGCACAAAACGATGACAAGCGTTACAGGCGGCTAAAGCTAGCGAAATGAGGGATGCTCAACTACCGGACCTACCGATAGATGGCTCTAGCGCGTGCCGGCAAGAGATTATATCATTGAGTGTCCGCCATATCTGAATTTGGCAAAAAAACGAAGTGTCAAAACACGGATGAAAATGTTTTTCGTTCTGCGCCCTCATAAGTATTTTATATTGGATGTTCTAGATATCTACACATCAACATAATGAAGTGTTTCTAATCTAGCGAGAAAAAACAGTGACAGTTCTGCTATGAAATTCCTAAATTCGAGTGTGTTTTGAAAGTTTGACAAGCTGACCTATAAATTGTTTACAATTTTATGAGTGCTTTACTTATTTGCCCGTTTTAAAACACTATTTAAGATTCAATGGAGGTCAACAAATTACCTTACTTACAAGCGTTCGGAAAAGGCTAGCTACTAGCGAGTAGGCGTCAGTGCTGCCACTCGTTGACAAATAATTTACAGTAAACTTCGAGGTGTATCAATTTGAACAGCTGCGCCCAATGGAAGGTGAATGTGAGGTGGCACAGCATCTTAGATACGTACATTAGACTTTTATACAGAGCCAGAAATATGACTCAGAACGATTACAAAAGTGATTTTACTCATTTGAAAATGATTTTCGAATGCGATATGCCCTTTTCCATATTCAGTATACATGGGTCCGTTTTTTCTTTGTCAACATGATTATAATCTCTTTGGCTAAAAGCTGCACGACTCCCTTGTGAAAAACTTCAGTTGTCACCATCATAGAACAAGAAAAAAGAGAAACGCAACTCCCGTGTTAAAAGTGGGAAAAACAGACCGACAGCAGCGCCTCAAGTGGTATGGAGATGAACTACAATATGAAAACATTGCGGGTTGCATCCCCCCCTTCCTACTTTACTGAAGTTGTGGGTTTTTATTTTTCTTTTAACTCTATTACCTTATTTTTCTGGGCGTGCTATGCAATTATTTTGGCTAGCATCACAAAATAATTGAAACACAGCTATAGCAAGCACACTGTACTATAGCAGAGAGAAACCTATTCAGTAATATTTTCAGTCTATTTTTGACGTTTGCGTCTGATAGACAAGAATACATGATAGGAGCAGCGACTGTCAGGCACAAATGTCAAAAAATAGACTTTTAAATTGACATGCTTATATTGTTATATATGAACATGTAAAAGCTCCAGCATGTTTTATGGTTGATAAGAACTAGATGTACACTTGAAACTGAGAGTAAGTTGAAACAAGCTTGTAGTGTAAATAATTGAAGCAAAAGAAAAATAACATTGTAGCAGCTAAACTGGACTACAAATATTCCTAAATAATTTCATAATTTTTACGTCATACAAGCTGCTGGATCAATGGAGAAAAAAGCCTATTATTAAGAGAATAAGCAGCAGTTAAAGAGGTTCAATTAAGAAATATTTATCACAGTATTAATTAATGAAGAATTCTAAAATTTGTTACAACTATGTTTCAGAGCTTTAAGTTCTGAGTAACTGCCCAGCAAACTTGCACTATTGACCATTAATTTCTTAAAAAGGTTCCTACATCTTACTACTGTGAATGCTTCAACACAAAAAAGAAAACATCAGTAACAAGTACCAAAAGCAGGAAAGGTGGATAAAAACAGTGAAATGAAAACACTGAAATGAAAACAAAACTTACTTTTTATTTCTCAAGCACACAAGAATAGTTGCCATAGCACCACTAGTGCTTGCTAGGCCCAATTCACTATTAACAACAGTGTCACCTGATTCACTACCGATTTTGGCAATTTCACAAGGAACACCTGTCACATGTTTTGGAAACACCCCTGTTTAGCCTATGCCTACTTTTATTCATAAAATCTTTTTCGAAAAATTAATCTTCACAAACAAAATAAGAAGCACAGTTCACATCTGGTAACAGTTTACAAACACTCTTCCACTTTAGAAGCAACTCTTGAGGTTGTTTTGGAAGCCTGTAGAAATGCTTGTTGCAATTTTCCTGCACTGAACCGACGTAATAGCAAGATGAACAGCCAGGGAACTTGCAGGAGTATTTCAACGTCAATCTGTTGTGTTGAATATTCTGAAAAAACGTAAAAGTCTTCATAAAATATAACTACTACAGACATATCAAAGTTATATAAATAAACAAACGAAAACCACACTGCTTAATTCACGATAGAAGAGAATACATTTCATTTATAAGCTACGAGATTATTTAATGAAAAATTAAATGTCTTACCTTACAATTAACTGTGGACACTTTTCAGTAGGAAATCTCTTCAATTCCACGGCGAACTTTATGAATTTAAAGTAAAAAATCTGTTTATAATGAAGATGAGTAGTATGTAACATGATACAAATACAAAGACGACTTTAACTGAGGACCACAGACTTCAGTGCAGAGCAAGACGATGGAATATTTCAAAATAACCACCATTGGAGTTTAGACAGCTCTCATTGGTTAATTCCAGCTTCGTTTGACCCCTAGCGCCTCTAGTGGTCTGGAATGGAACTACATGGCTTGTTGCCACTTCGCCCATATAGTTTTCACCCCCATGGTCGCCATCTTAAAAGTAGCGTAAATAGCGTTTCCAACAAAGTTGTGTGGAATCACTAACGTGTTTGTAAGGGTAATGGTGGGTGGGATACACAGGTAGGAGAATCCTGCCCATGGTAGCCCTGCTTTGCTGATGAATGATAATCACAAATGAAAGAAACGATAAAATAAATTATTATGTCGGAGAGCACAACTACTGCACGGATTTATTACTTATTTTCATATGGAGAACAAGCATAAGCGCCCACTCATGTTTGCTAGATGTGATGGCAATCACAGTAACTTCGTTAGCTGAAGTACCTGGGCAGCCAAGATATATATACACCTAATGAATGGTATGTGTATGTTGAAGCATTGTATGGCCAAAAGAATTAAAGAAGGCAAAACTAATGATTTTTATGGGTAAAATAAATGAATGTAACTATCATTTTGATCAGTCTTTCTGAACTATGAACTCTGATTCTGAACACGTTAGTAGTCTTGAAGACTGAGGTATTTGTTATTTATGAAGATGACTGTAAAGGTTTTGAAGAATATATGGAAAATATATACGAGAAGTGTCGGTATTTCTATTGAAGAAAAGTCCGTTTTAACATGAACTTACTTTCTTGTAGTAGAGATCTACACACTCCATGTTAGGTGCTTCTTCTTCCGACGCTGCAAAACTTATTCTTCGTGACCGTGTTGGTAATGTAATTTTCATTTATTGGACTTCTTCACCATTTGCAGGCAGCAGGAGGTGACATGACCTTTTCATGGTGAGCGGAATAAAATAAAAAGGCCACATATTTTTGCACTGAGAAAAGCTATTATTCAGATATCGTGAATGCTGCTACACTCATCTCATATCAAAACACGTCCTCTCTCCACCAGAACTCAAGACATAAGGTGACAAAAAATTGAATGAGGTCTTTATCATTTGTTCTCGCCTTCCAGCATAGCAAAATAAATCTTTTGTGGGCCCTTACAGCGGTTATCCTCGGCTTTTACTACGTACCAATACGTCATGCTCAGCCATTGTGCTGACCTGAGTGTAGTGAGAGGCCGTGTGGACTCCACAGTGCTGGGCAAAGTAGCACACCACAGACATTAACTGTCATGGTCTGTAAAGGCTGTTGGCTAACCATGGGCCTTCGAACAGCATTATAGTGTGTGAGCTCAGCAGCCAGGGCACAAACTGCTGGCCACAAGTCAGCACTGGCTGGGGACAACAGAGAAAGGCTTAGTTGCCTCATTTTGTCTTGTACTGAAGTCAGTCTTAACTCTTAAAAGTGTTTCCCTTGGACCCAACAGCCCATCATTAAAAATGCGCCCTACAATACACATAAAGCAGTAATGCTTATACAAGATCAAATCTTGTGCAAGCATCACTATTTTATATGGTATAAGAGTACCAGTTATGGCTGTTGCACGTGTGTGTACTGAAGGAAATGTATTTTAATGTTTACAACAACAGCTGTGGTATGAGAATGGAAAATGTAGTCCAAAACTAGTCACCAAAAATAAAAATTTTGAATGCTACTCTGACAAAAACTGAAAACAAATAAAATTTAGTGATCCAAGCTGCTTGTCTTCGCTCATATATTATGTTGGAACTTCATAATTCAAATTTCGTTGAATACGAGTATAATGACGATTAAGAAATGCAATGTGAGATCAAACTGTATCGAACTCACATGAGATGGATCATACACCTCCTTTACATCATTATTTCATATTAAATATGACTAACCTCGCTATGTGAGCTCAGACAGGACTGCATTGAGTGGCCCCTGGTTTTCAGCAGTGCAAGATTTAAAACCGCTATAGCAGTTTATTACGCCTTTTTATCATTGTTATTTTCATACTGTCGTTGGCACTGGCTAATCTCTCAGATGAACTATCTGTTCCAGAGTTGGGAAGTTGCTGGAAGCAGATATGTTGAAGCCTATGAAATTCCTTTTTGTAGTGTTGATAACTCATTTGATAGGGTATGACAGTATTTCATAGTCGGTAAGGTGGCAGAAGGCTTCTCGCGGATGAAGATGACGTCTGTGTCCTTCTGGCGAAGATACTGCCACCAGCACATCTCGAATGTAGTTGAAAAAAGGTCTAGGCCTCTTAGTATCTCATCATCAAAATTTAAAAATACCTGTGCAACGTTGGGCAGCCTGTAAAACAGGCAAGAAGATGCAAACAGTCCAAACAGTCTTGTGGTAGTCATCTGTGTGTATTCTCCAGAGCCATTAGGAAGTGACTGTAGGCTGTCACCAAGTCCAGTGTGGAAAATAAAGTATAATTGGAAGCTAACGAGTGAATCTCCTGTATGTCACACTGAATAACAGGCAGGAATCCCGAGAGCATACAGTGCCCTATAATTAATGTGCAGGCGCCAAACGACTGGCTTCTTTGCCAACAAGTACATTTGCAATGCCTACATGCTTTCCAACAGTCATGGTGTGCCTGCCTGAGCCATTTCATCGAATCCTTCTTAGCAACCTGGGGCTTGTTAGGACCAAGGCACCATAGTCGAGAGATGACAGGTGAGCTGGTTCCAGTCTGTATATGGTGCATTGATGAGTGGCATGGGGAGTTCAGGGCACCCACCTGGATACGTCGTCAACCACTTCAGAACCTGCTAACAGCCAGAGCTGAGGCAGCTCCTTCTTGTCCAGCAGGCTGTTGCAACTGTTGGGTGTGTGTGGCTAATAGTAACTATACAATCTCGTTTTGCTCTTTTAATGGACGTTTCCTAATGTGACCTGTCGCTTGAAGGGCACTTCATCTATCTGTGCCATGGCTTGACCATGTCTTGTTGCATCCTGTGTTATGCCTATGACAACTAAATGGCTCTTGACATGTCTGAACTATAGGGCTGGGCAGTCAATCTAGAGTAGCACTGCTCTGAAGGCCATACAATGCAATTCTACCTCTGCATCCCACAAAAAAGGCAGCTGCAGCTACCCAGCCTGACCACTGCTGGCGACTTATCTAACATCTAGCGAAGTGCTTTATTGTTTACTTTGTTGCAGCCAAGGATATTGTACAGTAAAAATTTTAATTTGTTAGTGTTCTAGTGATATCTGCTGCTGCTCTTGGTATTTCTTTTGTGAGGTGCTATCTTCTTTTGGTGCAGTCACTCTTTGTCCTGGAGGAATTCTTGCTGCTGGTACAGAAACTGCTGCTGTTCTTGTATCTGGTGGTTCTTCAGCTGGTCCTGATGTAACTGTTATAGTTGCTGTGCTTTCAGCTACTTCAGATTCACGTCTGTCAATAGCAGGCAGCCATTCTTCATGTCTCATGGATAATCGGTATTAATGTCCGGGATATAGTCAATACTCACGTCTGTGGATTGTCAATACTCACAACTGAAGGACGACTAGTGCTACATCTCACAGACTGTTTGCACATTACAGTTGGTACTCGAATGTTTTGGGTTCCCAGTACCCAGATATGGCAGACAGTCGGTACTCACATCTTGTGGATAGTTGGTGCCCATGTCTTGCAAGTATTCGGTACTCATGTCTCATAGATTGTCGGTATTTGCATATTGAGTATCGTTGGTGCTCGTGTGTCGTGGGTTGATGCAACTTGTGAGTCAGAAATTGTCAGTATTCATTGCTCACAGATCATCGATAACTGTGTATAACGCATTGTCATCACTGGCATCTTGCAAATTGTTGGTACTTATATCTCATAGATTGTCGATCTTCACATCTTGCAGATTGTTGGTTTTCATATCTTGCTGATTGTTGACATTCATGCCACATGGATATAAGTAGAGTTAAGAAATAATGGACTCCACAATGTGGGACCCGCCAGCACTGTTGCTAAGTCACCTATATTCTAGGTTTGGAAAAATGAACAAATCATTTTTTTATCCATGACATTACAGTTCACTTACCTTGTTTTTAAAAATAGCACACTCTGCATGTTTAACAAGTTTCCCCTACTCCTCTGACACTTGATGTGATGTGAGAGCTAGGGGTTGCAGCCCTCTCCAACACATGAGGGCACTCCACAGTTCAGTGCTTGTTTAAATAAAGACAAAAAATATTCCAATCCTATTCCTACTGCATAGTGTTTTAAACTCGGAGTAAATTAGCTACAAACTTAGAGCGACAATTGTTTAAAGTGTGACATTAGGGAATTACCAACCAGAATAGGATTCCAAACATAGAAAACATGTGCTTTGGTAACCATGCAAACAGATCCAGTATCCTGGAGTCCTACACCTTAGCTTCTGACATAATATCCGTGTAGGCTAGTGGCCAGTATCCTAGGGCCTGCTGTCTTGGATTTAAGTGACCTGACATAGGCCAGGGTCCTGCGATCAGCCAGTTTGCATTCAGATGTCATAGGGCTGAGAAAAATCTGACAATCATGGAATCTGGGCTAGTACCAGGGTCTGCTATATTGTATTCTATACTTGACTTAAGATACCTAATTCCACCAATAGAATAACTGCGGGCCTTGAATTATTTTTAAATTTTCCACTATTTTACACTTAGTACTAGCATCCTACTTCCAGAGTAGTGTCATAGAAGTGGGGAAAATGCCTGGTTATTTCCAATTTCCCATCACTTTTTATGTTTAAACCACTTTATATATTGCAAAATTGGACTACATATGGCATCATTGGAGGAAGGTAGGGAGAAATCTAGCAACAATACAGGCTTGACCAGAGCTGTCTTAGCCCTTTTACTATGGATTTTAGGTATGCATGCCTTGTGCTTTCTAAGTGTCCATTATTGTATTAAAATCGCCACTTGTGGGATGTAAAAATGCATAGATATATAGGTCACATATTTATTTGTGTAACTATACATGGTAGCAGTTACAACCAATTTCCAGTTGGTCACCAGATAGGTGCAGAATGGCCTTCATATTGCAGGTGGTCCAGTGTGGTACTAGATACATCAGTGCACTGATGTTAAGGATTTCTCAGTGTGGAAGTGTGGAGCTCCGAGCTGCCACATAAATTGAGCTGCCACAAACTGAATATCCAAGGATTTACTTGGCCCCTTAAATGCTTGCTTGTCAAGGGTCTGTGTGAGTTTTAGTAGGGTGCGATTTCTTGCAATTAACACGTTTTGTGATAGATTATGCCAGTACTCGGTTCTGTTCTAAGTTCTGCCTCGATGGCGATTTTCAATTTTGTTCTTGTAGTTTAGGAACATGGTATGTACAGTTAGTGGTCACATTTCCGAAGTTAATGTTCGACATTTGCTTGAAGTGCAAGCTTCTCAGCTGACTGGCGTTGTAGATAAGTTTCCTGAAGTTCTTTCTGATTGTTTGCGAGTCGCCAGCAAAATTAGATATCTTATTAGGATCACAGATCAGAACTTCGTGCATCAGACACCTTACTGGGTATCTCCTCCAAAAATCTTTCAACTACGTAAGATAATTGATCAGTTACTCACGACTGAGGTTATATACAGCCACAATATTTATATATATACTTAAACCGATTGGTGAAGGATTGGTTCACATGGACCAAGGTTTTCATTGTTTTAGATTTGAATCACACCTGCTATCAGATTCCACTCACAGAAGATTGCAAACCTATTGTGATGTTTTGTATGTAGTGTATTTTTTTTGAAGTTAATAGAGGCCCTTTTGGTTTGGCCATGGGCATGGCCATTTAGACATGCCTCTTGGGTTTTGTCCTGGAGGATTTTAAAATTAAATTTAACTTAAATTTAAATTTTTTGACAACTATTGGACGATGTTGTTGTGTACAACACCAGTCTTGACGAAAAGCTCCACCACCTTGAACAAGTTTTAGAGCTGTTGAGGAAGGCTGGCCTGACTGTGAACACTTCTAAGGTGACTCTGGCCAGAGGGAACATTTCCTTTTTGGGACATGTTGTTTCACAGACAGGAATAGCCATAGATCAGAGGCAGTCTAAGGCAGTCCATCAGTTTTCAGTGCCATACAATGAAAAGGCCATTGCTCAGTTCGTTGGCATGGTGAATTTTTCCGAAAATTCGTGCCAAGTTTTGTGCAGTTGGCGGCGCCTGTTAATCAGTAGCGCAGGAGAAGAGAGAAGTTTATTTGGGAAGGATCTTATTAAGCAGCCTTTTATGCATTAAAACAAGCCCTCAACCCTGCCTTGGTGTTAGGAATACCTGATTTTAATATTCATTCCATTTTTCAAGCTGTGTTAGGATGGTAGCAAGTGTTATTGCAAAATGTCATGGAGAAAGGCGATTTTTAGCTTATACTTCTCTGACCTTGGCACCAGCCGGGGTTAAATATTCTGTTTATGAGTTATAAGCCTTGGCAGTGCTCCTTGTCTTGGAGAAGTATACATTTTTTTTAGAACATCCTAAATTTCGCCATAAGACACAGTCCGACTTTGAGCTGGGTGTTGGCTCATCCCCATAAGACAGGGCGCATAGCCCTTTCGGCTGTAAGGATTTCAGCATTTCAGTTTGAGTTTTCTATATATGGAGTGGAAAGACTGTGGATGCCTTAAGTCCCACGTTTCAGGAACTTGAACTGGTCTAGGAGCCGAAATCAGGTGGGGTGGTAGTCGGTGTTATGCCTGTTTTGATTGAGGTACCACTTATTTTTTGTAACTTTAAGGCTGAACAACACCAAGATCCGAAGTTGCAATTTCTCAGTGCTAAGTTGGGTACGTGTGAGAGACCCCTGGGATTTTCCTTAGAAAAGTGGATGTTATGTTTTCAAACCTGTGCTCCAAGAAGTTTAAAAACTGACCTGTTTAAGTACTGTCATCAGTCACTGCCTGGGTGGCATTTAGGCTTACTCAAAACGTGACTTAAGATTAGGGAAAAGGTTACATGGAAAGGGATGTAACAGGATATTTGTAGGCTTGTCGCTAAATGCGAACAGTGCAAAACGGCCAAGCCTAATACTCAGGCAAAAAGTGGATTGCTTCAGTGCACTGTTGCATATCATCCAATTGATAAATTGTTCATGGATTTTATGGGACCGTTACTCAGTACTCAGAGACGGAATCTTTTGTGTTTGTTGCTGTTGACGCATTCATGAGGTTTGTGTAGCTGATTCTGAATAGAGGAATGACATTGGCAATAAGAATCCAACAGATTTTGTCCCTCCAAAGGCATTAGTGATCGATAGCGCTTCTGCCTTTACGTCTCAAGAATGTAAGATATTTTACTTTGACATCAGTATAAACTGTATAATTACCACGCCCTTATTATCCTCAGCCGTCATGTGCCAATAGAATTAATCGTAATCTTAAATCAGCCCCTCATCACATACCTTCCAGCTCTCAAAGGGGTTGGGATTTGTCCTTAAAGTGGTTGTCATTCAACTTTAATTCTACCATGAGAAGCATAGGACGACTCCTGCTAAGTTAGTGTTTTCTTTTCCATTGAATTCACCGTTTTACAACCTTCAGTCGCTTAATGACCTTTTGTCTGCACGACTGGATTGAGAGGAAATTGAATGGAATTGGAAGGCAGTGCAAAGTAATATTAAACGTGGACATCATCAGGAGCAGACTAAATACAATAAATGAAGAGACACTGTATTGTTCAGTGTGGGGATCATGTCTTTTTAAAAAGTTACCGAATATGGAGTCAAGGAGGCCAAAGTATAACACAAAAATTATTATTCAGGTCTGTCGTGTCACATTTGGTCATCAGGAAAGTTCCACATGTCAGTTCCTTGCTCCAGGATAAAAGGCCTGTGTAAAGAATGAGGCACAGCTGAGCCAGAGCGGATGCCCAGGTGGTAGTCCTAAGGTGTCAGATGGAGTTAGTTATGGTTACCCTCTCTCAGTTCTGTTATAAGAGGGGGAGGTTTAAATGTGTGTTCTGGGTATGTAGCACCTGTGTTGTAGACTAGAGATTGTACCTTTCATGTATATGTTGTGTAAGTGGGCTCGTTGGTTTGGCATTGTCTTAAAGTGGATTTGTGAGGAGACTGTGAGGAGGGTGCTGCGTGGTATTCACGAGTGACACAGGCAAGGCAGGCGAGCAGCAGTACGGTCACGTATTTGAAGCAGTTGTGGAACATGGTGGAGCATCTCAGGCAAGGAGTGTGCCAGGGCTGCAGTGGTGACTATGGAGTGGCCGGTGCTGTCAGAACACATGCAGGTGTAGCTAAATAATGGTTGGAAACTGCATTTCTCGAACTTCTGCCCCTGAGGTGAAGGCAATCTGGAAGATTGTGTATTCACTTTTTGAGAGTGGCGCAGTGTAACTTTACTATTGGAATCTTGTTTGAAATTCGAAAAGTTTTAACTTCCCTTTAAAGGCATCTCAGTGTAGCCTTACTGTTGTTCAATTGTGAACATTTGTTTAAGGTTTGAAAATATAATCCCATCTGAAAGGGGATTGAGTGTAACTTCACCATTGTGAATATTTTCTTAAGCTTCTGAAAAAGATTTTTTTTAAATCGCCTTTAAAAGCGGCTCAAGACAAACTTTTCTTTATTATAATCCACCTTTTAAGGGGGGCCAGAATTTCAAAAATAAAAAAAAACAATTTTTCATAAATATGCCTATTTTGCAGTGCACATCCTCCTGAATAGTTTGATGTATAAAACATATACAGGGTGGTAAATTGATAGTGACCGGGCCAAATATCTCACGAAATAAGCATGAAACGAAACTCGTCTAGCTTGAAGGGGGAAACCAGATTGCGCTATGGTGGCCTGCTAGATGGTGGTGCCATAGGTCAAACCGATATCAACTGCGTTTTTGTAAATAGGAATCCCCTTTTTTTATTACATATTCGGGTAGTACGTAAAGAAATATGAATATTTTAGTTGGACCACTTCTTTCGATTTGTGATAGATGGCACAGTAATAGTCACGTAACATTCCACCAGTGCAGACGGTATTTGCTTCGGGATACATTAACCGTGTTAAAATGGACTGTTTACCAATTGCGTAAAAGGTCGATATTGTGTTGATGTTTGGCTATTGTGATCAAAGTGCCCAATGGGCGGGTGCTATGTATGCTGCTCGGTATCCTGGACATCATCCAAGTGTCCGGACCGTTCGCCAGATAGGTTATTTAAGGAAACAAAAAAGTGTTCAGCCACATGTGAAACGTCAGCCATGACCTGCAACAAATGATGATGCCCAAGTAGGTGTTTTAGCTGCTGTTGCGGCTAATCCGTACATCAGTAGCAGACAAATTGCGCGAGAATCGGGAATATCAAAAACGTCGCTGTTGAGAATTCTACATCAACATCGATTGCACCCGTACCATATTTCTATGTACTAGAAATTGCATGGCGACGACTTTGAACATTTTGTACAGTTCTGTCACTGGGCACAAGAGAAATCACGGGACGATGACAGATTTTTTGTACGCATTCTATTTAGCAACAAAGCGTCATTCACCAACAGCAGTAACATAAACCGGCATAATATGCACTATTGGGCAACGGAAAATCCACGATGGTTGTTACAAGTGGAACATCAGCGACCTTGACGGGTTAATGTATGGTGAGGCATTATGGGAGGAAGGATAATTGGCACCATTTTATCGATGGCAATCTAAATGCTGATTTCCTATGTAATGTTCTACTGATGTTACTACAAGTTGTTTCACTGCATGACAGAATGACGATGTACTTCCAACATGATGGATGTCCAGGACATAGCTCACTTGCGGTTGAAGCAGGTTTGAATAGCATATTTCATGACAAGTGGATTGGTTGTCGAAGCATGGCCCGCACGTTCACCAGATCTGACATCCCCGGATTTCTTTCAGTAGGGAAAGTTGAAGGATATTTGCTATTGTAATCCACCGACAAAGCCTGACAACATGCGTCAGCACATTGTCAATGCATGTGCGAACATTATGGAAAGCAAACTACTCGTTGTTGAGAGGAATGTCGTTACACGTATTGTCAAATGTATTGAGGTTGACGGACATCATTTTGAGCATTTATTGCATTAATGTGGGATTTACAGGTAATCACGCTGTAACAGCATGCATTCTCAGAAATGATGAGTTCACAAAGGTACATGTATCACATTGGAACAACCGAAATAAAATATTCAAACGTACCTACGTTCTGTATTTTAATTTAAAAAACCTACCTGTTACCAACTGTTCATCTAAAATTGTGAGCTATATGTTTGTGACTATTACAGCGCCATCTACCACCAAGCAAAAAAACTGGTCCAACTAAAAAATTCATATTTCTTTATGTACTACACGAATATGTAATAAAAAATGGGGGTTCCTATTTAAATAAAACGCAGTTGATATCCGTTTGACCTATGGCAGCGCCATCTAGCAGGTCAACCATAGCGCCATGTGGTTTCACCCCTCAAGCTAGACAAGTTTCCTTGTTTGTAGTTTTTTCGTTTGACGCATATTTCGTGAGATATTTAGCCCGGTCACGATCAGTGGACCACCCTGTATATTTGAGAGACTATAATGCAAGTTATTTGGTCTCAAGTGTACCAAGATGCAGCACCACACCCCTTTGCACAGCTTTCTTCTGTCGTATGTAAGTGTATTTCGCTCTGTGGAAGTCGAATGTCTGTATTTGCGCCAGAGATTATCATAGTGAAACAAAGGCATGAGGTACCTCCATGAACATAGGACTATTGATATCGATACTTTCGCTGCTGCTGTCGATTTGCATTGTGTTTGATCGCTGATCAAGAAGATATGTTACGAAATTTGCGTTAGCTACTACTAACCTTTATCGTTGTTGGTTCCTCAGTTCCAATACTATTTGTATTACGAATGATATTCTGTCACCTCAGTTACACCGTTCAGTACTGGGCTTTCAGCGAGTTAACCTGACGTGACATGACATCCAGTATGAATAAACTGTGATATGATGGCGACGGGACCTCACATGATGCTTCTTTGATACCTCCGATGAATCGTCCTTTAATCATACAACTGCACTTATTGGGTAGTTAAAAAGTTATCAGAAAGAATGTACATTCTGTAAGGTAGTGTGTACTGATTCGAATCTCCTTGGCAGATTGAAAGTGAGTGCTGGAATGGTACTTGAACTCAGGACATTTGTCATTCGAAAATCCAAGGATGGAGCCGTAGTTGAGCACATAATTTTTCTGCCAGGAAATTATGAAACAATTTTCTTCTTAACATGAAAGAGACCGTGCATTATAGAAATACGACAGTCCCTTTGACAACTGGGCCATTTTGCCATATTTATTAGATATTGACTCTAATTAGTCATCTGTGAGATTATAAAGTTGACCTTTTAATCAAATACGCAATACACCGTATTGCCAGGAACACACAGTTTTAGAGACCATTTATTCAACGATGTACATAACGAAGATCAAGGAGAAAACATAAACTGCCATACATATAACACATCAAAGAGTAAAATGTGAATGTTCCCAACAATATTAAAGACTGGCTTTTAAAGGCCCGTCCACATTCAACAATCTGTCTGTGCAAATGTCTGCACACGTCTTATCTGCTCACACAGATCATTCTTTGTAAATAGGAGATTTGCGCATATGTGAAATGTGAGTAAACCTAAGAGTTGGAGGTGCAGGTTTGAGCAAAACTGCTCAAATCTGTGGGCACAAATAAAATCTGTGTAGACAAGTTGGATAGTGTAGGCACGAGATCGCCACAAATCTTGCGCTAAAACGTATTTGATTTAACTTTTTGTTCAGTAGGGTGTTTCTCCTCTATGTCTGTGAAGAGTGAATTTTAAAATGGCAGATCTTCATCACTGTTCTAGATAGTTCGTTACCGAATTTATCGAAATGTATAGGAGTCATTCATGTTCGTGGAAAATTAAAAGCATGCAATACAGTGACAGGGATAAGAAGGCAGCAGCTTATAATTCTTTAGCAGGGAAAGTATGACAAGTTGATCCCATGGCAGACAGGGAAACTATACGTAATAAAAAAATTCGTTTTGTACTGTTCACCTCAATGAGCTAATCAAAGCTTCGAAATCTGTTGGATCTGGTGCTGGGGGATGGTTGGCAGATTTTTGCTCAGTATTGTCTTATGCCATTATCTAAAGTGCGTTACGACAGCTTAGCTAAACAAAGTAGATTCCACTTGTTCTAAAGAAGAGTGCAGTACCATTATTGTGTTAAGCTGATAATGAAAGATCTTGGAACAGTGCCTTCAGGGACACAGTTGTTATTACACATCTTTTACTTCACAGTATACTTCTTTTACTTCTTAGTATAAGATGTTCATATTAAGAGTGATTTCGAGGTGAGCTCTAGAACTCACTACCAAAATACTACAAGAAAAACTTCCCAGTTATCCTATGTATCACTGATGCAAAAGTTGGTGGTAGATTTCGGGCAGGAAATTGAAAATCTCGGCTTACAAACAAACTCAGCTATAGCTTAATCACCATATATACAACTTCTAAGAATGTACTGTGTCTTATTAAACACCTCTAAAACTGTAAAAATATAATCTGTAACTTGTCAGAATGAGGCACAGTACTTACTCACCTTCATGAAATCAACCTTCAGGTCAGCGCTCATGTGTGTTGGATATGATTTCAGACAATGGTTGTTTAGAAACTGCAGTGGCAAATTCTAAATTCTTGTAGTTACTATTCCCAGGAATCTTAAAGCTACCGTCAGTCGCTCATGTGGAGAAACTAGCCTCCCATACAAGTTGTTTTCGTGTTATACTGAGAGTTTTGAGTGTCAAAAGATAATTATATCTTTCTAAATCCATTCTTAAATAATTACGCCAGTCGTCGAGATCTCTGTGATACTCGTGAAGAAAAT
This sequence comes from Schistocerca piceifrons, assembly GCF_021461385.2. NCBI lineage: Eukaryota > Metazoa > Arthropoda > Insecta > Orthoptera > Acrididae > Schistocerca > Schistocerca piceifrons. The sequence goes on from NC_060138.1 coordinate 280,060,774, forward strand.
TGTTTTTGCTTAAGCAGCTGCTATGAAGACCATTTTCATCCATCTTTTGTTTCTGGCACTTTTTTTTTTTTTTTTTTTTTTTTTTTTTTTTTTTTTTTTTTTTTTTGCGACACAAGTTGTGAACAGAGACCGTAATATAATTTCCTCTATTTCTGAAGAATTGAAATAAACTGAGAGATTGCAGGCGAGCAATAAACTGGAACTTGTTTCGTTGAACGTACCATATTTGCAGCGATTTATTGCATGCACAACATCTGCACAGATATCTGCGTAGCCAATCGTTGCGTGTGGAAGGTCTTTAAAAGTAGGATATGGGTCGCCCAGATTCTGACTGGAATACGTTCGACCACAGCTGACCCAGAGATTTTGACTATAACTCGTGAATTGCGTAAATCTTTGGCGAACCTGACATTTCAATGTTGGAAGTCGAAGATGTGCGATGTGTGTTGGAAAGGATTCGTAAACCATGATTAGTATTATTTTGGTTCGAAGTACTGTTTCGTGATAATAAGTAAAATAAAATGTGAGAAAAGATTTAGAAATTGCTTTAGATTGTTAGAGTAAATGTATATTTAATGTTGCTGAGATGGTTGCAAATATTCAGTTTCGCCGGATGTTAGACTGTTGTAAAATGAATGAAACTATCAAATAAAAGAGTGAGTTTCATTGGACGTTAATAGTGTTAAGGAATTTGCCCTTTCTGCAATTCCGTACCCATTACCTCACGGACTTCATCGCAGAATGTTGCCTGACTTTTTTAATACAGTTATGAACGAATGTTGTATGAGAGGTGTGCTAGATCTGCTTCTTTTGATTTTGTCATTAATGTTGAATTTATAAACACAGCTGGTACAGCTGTTTGAATATTAAGAATTTGACCATCAGATAGGTGTGTTTTTAATTTGTGTGTGATACTAGAAACTTCAGTTTTTTGTTATTATTTTGAAGGGGAGAGCTATGGCAGAGACTGTGCGAGAATGGCTGCAAGATTGTGCAGGTCAAGAACCTGACCAGCTTCATAGTTTTGCCGTTTCACTGGAACATAACCACAGTCTCATTGCAGCATTGCATTCTGTCTTGGAGGAACGAGGCCGGTTCGCAGATGTATGTATGTGCGTCGTTTTGATGTATTTACAAAAGCTTCTTAATGTTGTATGTTGCATCCCTAATAAATATGTAATATTTAAGATATCAGTATGCGAGGAATTATTTTATATTTCATAAAATGAAAGTACATAATCTGTAAATATGAGTATCATTTGGAATTTGTAATACAAAAGATTATTTGATAAAATCAATGCCATTATTTTTTGTTTAGTAATCATGCTAGTAAAAAACCTGTGCTGTTCACTATACTACTAAAATTTCAAAAAATTCCACTTATCTTATTTCAACTTAACCACCACCTTTAATTGTACAAGGGTGTACTGTATAACAAGACATATAACACTTTTTGAATTTACTGCTGAGTCGTTTTCAGTATCTACCATGACAATTTGGAATGGAGTCAATCATAGGATTCCAGAATAAAGAATAAGTTGGGTTGTTGCCTAGTTGAGGATGCATCCTGCTTGTGCTTAGATTTGTAGTAGATGCAGCGTTACTAGTTTGTGCGGTCCAAAGTGAAGGAAATTGTTAATGTTTTAACAAAAAAGGAGGTAGTGAAAACATGGGCAAAAGAAACTAGAAAAGAATAAATTAAGTAAAAAAATTCCATCATTATGGCACAAATGGATGGTTTTGGACAACTAATGAACTTTGACGTGGAGGTAGTGAAAGCCTCGGTGAAATGCTTTATGTAGTCTTAATTTGCCCTCCCTCAGTATACTAGGAGAATTGTTACATTGCGTATGCAGTGCACAATGAGAGTATTTATATTCTCTGAATTATTATGTCATATGCTATGTAGATGATGATTGGAATATTGTTTGTATGTTCACATTGTGGATTTAGATGTATAAAGCATTTATTCAGTGTGAGTGCTCTTAGATCATGTTCTTTAGTGGACCTGTTTTTTATAAAAATTAGTGTTAAGTGAATATACTGTAGCATAACTCAGTCTCGAGGAGGTTGGACGGTGGCAGTTTGCTGATGAGTAGTGAAAGCCAAAAAGTCATAAAAATCTGTTAATACAGTGTGCTTTGCATAGTTACATGTATATCTCCTGTTTTGCCACTGTGGTCTGATATTTTCAAGTTTTTAATATAGTTGAAGGCGTTAATAACAACCACATCAGTTGTCAGTAGTTCCATAGGTGTTTAATCTCTGCCACATTAATGGCATTAGTGTATATTGTTACTTCATTTCTAATACAAATTGTGACTTTTTCCATTCAATCAGTACAAGGAATGTCAGGAACAAGCTGGAAGTGGATAAAGGCGTATTAATTTTTTTTTTTTTTTTTTTTTTTCCTGATTGACCAACACAAGCCAATTGTGATCTTCCTGTTAGACCATGCACTGAAAAGCAGAAGCATTGAGTTGGTGATAGGCACACACAAAAGAAAGAAAACTTGCTAGCTTTCGGAGTTATCCTTTTGGTGAGCTAGAGTGAAATACCAACATATATACACATGCCTATGCCACTACCTGCTGCCATTTAAATTAATAGTATTTTTCATCAGGTGGGTTAGTTGTGGTGTGAATAATATCAGGTGGGGTGGGTAGAGGGAGAGGGATTTGGTGCAGACAGGGTGGTTCGCAATCTGCAGTTGTTTACTGTGGTGTACAGTAAGGTGTCGAGGTTGAGTGACAATAGGAAGATACAACTTGACTTGGACAAAATTTCTAATTGGTGTGATGAATGGCAGCTAGCACTAAATGTGGAAAAATGTAAGTTAATGCGGATGGGTAGGAAGAACAAATCTGTAATGTTCGGATACAGTTTTAGTCGTGCCGTGACTGACACAGACAAGTCATTTAAATATCTGGGTAACATTACAAGGCATATGAAATTGAACGAGCATGTGAGATCTGTGGTAAGGAAGGCGAATGTGAGAACTACAGTAGGGAAGGTGAATGATCAACTTTAGTTTATTGGGAGAATTTTAGGAAAGTGTGGTTCACATAGTACTGCTTGAATATTTGGGATCGTACCAGGTCGGATTGAAGGAAGACATTGAAGCAATTCAGAGGTGGACTGTTAGATTTGTTGCCGGTAGGTTTGAACAACACGTAACTGTTACAGAAATGCTTCAGTACTTCAAAATGGAATAACTTGAGGGAAGACAATGTTGTTTTCAAGGAACATTGTTGAATAAATTTTGAAGCTGACAGCTGAATAATTCTGCTGCCACCAACATACATTGCACGTTAGGGCTCTATTGCGAGTGGAACAAGGAAGGGAATGACTAGTAGTGGTACATGGTACCCACTGCCACGCAGCATACGATGGGTTGTAGAGTGCCTATGTACATGTGGACTGGGGGAGAGGCGGGGGGGGGGGGGGGGTGGCTAGTGGTTTGGAGAGAGGCAGCCAGTTGGCTTGCTAGGAATGCAGGAGGGAGAAGTCGCAGCTATATACCCTGACACATATTTAGCAGCTGGTGGGAAGTAATACATGCTGAAGGTGACAGGGATATGATACCTTCCCTAGCCACATGGATTATATTCCTGTGGTCCTGTGGCAGGCTAAGGTGCAAGACTTGCCAGCCCTCTCACCCAGCAACTCCTACTCCAGACCTGTCACAGGCTTATCCTATAATATTAGAGGCCAGGTCACCTGTGAGAGCAGCCATGTCATATACTGAGTCTGCTGCAAACACTGCAGAGCCTTTTATGTTGGTATTACCACAAATTAATTGTTGATGAGGATGAATGGCCACTGCCAAACTATTGTCAAGAACAAAGTTGACCATCTGGTGGGCACAACATGCTGCAGAAACATTATTCTCAGTTCCATCAGCTGCTTCACAACCCAAGCCATGTGGGTCCTTCCCTCCACCACCAGCTTCTCTGAACTATACTGATAGGCATTATCCTTAAAACATATATGTGGCTCCCACAGCCATCCTGGCCTAAATCTCTGGTAACCCACTGTCCCGCACCCTCCACCCAACACTTTCCCCTTCCTCTGTCCTGTCACCCCTCTCAGTTCATGTCCTCATGTCACCTTCAGCATGTGTTGCTTCCCACAGGCTGCTACAACTGCCACACCTCACTCCTGCATTTCTGGCTTGCAAAATAGCTGCCTCCCTCCAAGCTACTAGCCACCCAATCCGAGGCCCCTCTCCCTGCCACCTGCTTCCCTCTACCTACCCATCTTGACACTGCCCCCATTGGAGAAAAAGGTGTGGGGTGTGTGTGTGTGTGTGTGTGTGTGTGTGTGTGTGTGTGTGTGTTTTTTGTACTCTAGCTCAAAAGCTAGCAAATATTCTTTCTGTTGTGTGTGCATATCAAGAATTCAGCCCTGCTGCTTTTTGGTGAGTGGTCACCTTTAATCCAAAAGTATTTACATTCTACAAGATCTTCCCTACAGCATTTATAGTTCTGTTGCATGATGACTGTCAACAATAAAGCAAGCATGCTTCAGTTAATATATTGTATGTGAAATAAGCTTACTCATAACTACAGTTCATGAGATCGTTTTGTTCAGATAGGAGAGATAGTTTATAAGACTTCAAATTTAGTAGTTTCTGAAACATTCAGTCTTCAGAAACTAAGAAATTTAAAGTCTTGTAAGCTAAGGAAACGTGAATAAACTGAAATTTAAAAGTAAAGTCTCTGATATGGAGATTGTTGACACAGTAATGTTGTCATCAGTTTGTGCGGAACCAGTTGTTTACAAAATATCAAAACCTTTACAATTTCTGAACAATTCCCAATAGAATAGGAGTTAATGATTGGTGTTATCCTATTATTTTTGTGTGTCTATAAATATCTTCATAAATTTCTGTTGTTAATAATGTCCATCCAGTCCAGATAATGATAGCTGCAGGAAACTCGGAAGTATTAATATAAGAGCAAAAGAAATTCAACCCAGAAATTAGACTATTAAAATCCAAGTGATAACTGCTCAGCCCTTCATGACAGAGTTGCGTAATTTAAAGCACTGTTGAGCTCACATAATAAATCTGGCTAAAACTTGAAACTGTTATAAATTTAAGTGTATATTGGAAAAAATAGGCCTATGGGGAAATGGATGAAGTGTGTTTGTCACTGTAAACAAGAAACAAGTCTTCCAAGATAAAGAGTTTTTATGTGAAATCATTTGGGCAGGTTTTGGTATCAAAGGTGAGTTTTTTGTTGACCACCAGACTCACCTTCAGATGACACCAGAACCTTAAGAGAAAATCTACACTTGCTAATATGTATGTCATCCTGAGAAACAATACTAAATGCCCTCTCTGAAAACAACTCACAACAGGTAATTTGGAGACCCACTCATGCTGGGAACAAATAGTTAACCTCTTTGAGGATGTCCTATTTGAAGCTTGTATCAGTACACATGAAGTATTTCTAGCAACAATGACTACTCAACTAGAAATGGCAACCAAAAGAAGCAGAAAAATGTACTTATCCAGTAATGTAGATAAATGGGAAATATCAAGGAGAAAGTCAAAACTGTTCATACTAGGAAGGACCCTCCACAGTATACAGTCTTCATAAAGAAAATTCTAAAGAAACAAAGAAACTTCTAAAGAAACAACCACTTCTACTCAGTAGTTGTAAAACAGAGCATATTGTTATAGAAAGACACGTACTACATAAAGCTTGTTTGGCTGTCAAAAGGGCAGTGTCTGAAATCTCCAACAATTATCGTAACAGAATCTTATCAAAAGATGTCAAACAATTCCCAAAGAAATTCTTCTCATGTTCATTCTGTTGGTGGTACCAAAGTTAGTGTCCAGACACCTGTGGATGACACATGAAACTGATGACACAAAGGAAAATATGGACATACTGACTCACTTTTCAAATATCTTTACAAAGGAAGATTCAGGAGTGTTGCTTCAATTTAATGCTTGCACCATGACAGAGATGAGTGGTATAGATATTAGTGCCATTGGCATTGAGAAGCAGCTGAACTCTCTAAAACTGAATAAAGCCTGAGGGCCTGATGGAATCCTTGTAAGATGTAATACAGTATTTGCAGCTGCATTATCCCCTCCATGGCCATAATGTACCATAGATTCCCAGAACAAGTAGTTGTGCCCACATTGGTTGAAAGGAAACACAGTGTACACCTGCATACAAGAAGAGTAGCAGAAATGATAGACAGAACTACCTTCTGTCATTGACATCTATGTATTGTAGAACTTTAGAACATATTCAGAGCTGTAATGTAATGAGAAATATTGAGTGGAATGATTTCTTCCATGACAAACGGTATAGATTCTGAAAATGTTGGTTGTGCAGAAGTCATCTCTAGGTTTTCTCACATGACTTCCTGAAATCTGTTAATTGATGCATGCATATTTGTACCCTATTTATTGGCTGCCAAAGAGCATTTCAAACATTACCACACCAAAACTTAACACAAATATGATTCTGTGGGATATCAAACAAAACCTATGACGGGGTTGAGGACTTCTGAGTAGGGAAGATCAGCACATTAACTTCAATAAAGAGCCCTAAACAGATGTGTGGTAATAACCCCAGCCACACACTATTAGGTTTAAATGGGCAAATTATGATGTCTTTGGCTGCAACTCTATTCTGAATATGCATAACATTTTCCTTCAAAGAATGAGCATTTCAACTCAGCTAATGGATGTGTTTGCAGCGACTGAACATACCTATCCTGTCAGCATGCCTCAAGGAAATGTGGGATAAACTGAAGCATTTGATACTGATTCACCATCTTTCAACCAAACTGTCACTTTTCAAACTAACCTAGATTTTGTGTTGCATTACTTATCAGTCTGACACTAAAACTTACATTCGAAAAACTAATGCAAATGAAAAAGAAATGAGTCTTTTGCTCTCTTTCTGTTTGCACGTGTATGACATCACATGCCACATCAACATTACATTATGGAATGAAGCCAACATCTGGCATTGATAGGCTAACTTGACCCGAAATGTGTTAGGTTCCTTACTGGTTATGTTTAATATTACTGGCCTTTATGACACTTCAGTTTCATATTTTATTTTAGTGACCTGTTAGACAATGGTGGTAGTAACCTCAGACTATTGGCAAATGATAGGCCTACAGTTACCAACACACTGAATCATTATCTAAAAGATAGTGCACCAATATCACTCAGTTATTGATAAAACTTCAGTGTTGCGAAGATTGGCAACTTCCTTTTGATGTTCATAAATGTAGAACTGTGCATTTCACAAAATCCAAAAATAAAATGTAACTTTTTGTTGATTTTTGTTGTTTTTTGTTGTTTTCTTTGTGACTACATCAACAGCTTTGCTCAATGTTCATATGTGCATTTGAAATTAGGCAAAGAATATGAGAGACTGAAGTTTTAATTTAGAAAGAAAGAAATCTACAAACTTTTTCTTTTGGAAAAATCTACAAACCACTATTGCTAGTTGATTTGTAACATACTTTATGTTGCTGTAAATGAGTATTCATTGATGCACCAGAACTGTGACAATGCTTGTTTGTGCTTCAGTATTACTTCTAGTATTTTTTGGAATGAATGTTGTGATAAATTGATCTATATTGTAGCTTGAGGTCTAAGTTAAGTTATAAGATATGTGGCTTCAAGTAGGCAAAGCCAATGGTTGTTAAGGAGCTAATTTTGTAACGGTATATTAACAATCTGAGAAGCAGCTCTGTTATAATTGCTGAACAGTTAAGAGTAGCTATTGAGGATACAATCAGTGATCTGAGGCTGGAATAGTAACTTCTGCTCTACATTGTTTGTCACTTATTTTATTTTTATTGTTATTGTGAATATCTGCTAACTTACAAAATTGTGACTGATTTTGTGGTAACCATCATTCATTCCCATTACAGTCGTAGGAAGGCAATGGCAAATTACCTCCATTAGGACCTTGTCTAGTACAGCGGTGCATGTCTCCCACATTGTTCCCCTACACTCTGTCAAGGAGCATGGAACTTCATTTCCATATAGAACAAGGAAAATATTGTTACTCGTGTGTTTTGCAGAGAAATGTTTGCATCACAGAGAGTGAGATGAGAAGGGACCTAAATGGATATGTAAACTACTGCCTTGAAGTAGCTATGCCATTATCAACTAGACAGTGAAAATGTCACAGCAATGAGTTGGTGTGAATATAAACATGCAGTTTACAATGTATTCAGTCGTAATGTGAGGTGTTTGCAAGATATTCGTCATAGCCTGATGCATACATCTGAAACCACTTCTTGACCATGTAGTAACTTTAGCTAAACTTTTCTCATAAGATCACATTTGGTGCCTTTGCCAATTCCCAACCAGGCTGTTCCACATATCTGTTAATTATAACTACCATCTTTTGAAAAAGCATATGATGATCCAAAATAGCCACAAATAATCTTCACAGAACTTGAATGGCACATACAATACTTAGTCTACTTTCTTGCCTCTCATTGGTTACCTGAAACTACTCTCACCATCAACTCAAAAGTAACACCTTGTGATTTTGTATGTAGAGGAAAAGTGCCCTGGCTGTAACTGCTGTTGTTGTTAACTTAAGCCATTGTTTTTTTAAATAGTGTATAATGTGCTAAGTATAATCTTTGAGATCTAAATTTGTTTCATAGATTGAAGTTTTATCAACTTTCTCAGGGTAATATTTTATTTGCCCAGGTAGTTCAGTTGCTGTTTACTATTAATATAATCAAGAACATTTCATACATGTTCCTCAAATATATAAGCTGAGTTCATTTCAAACCCTTTTCCTTTTTCATTGAGTAAAATTTACCACATTAAATTACTTTTACTAATTAAGAAGTATACATTGAATCTTTTTTTAATTTTGCAATTACAGCTTGTGGATCCAGTCTGCTCACAACTGTTTGAACTGTACCGCTCAAAGCAGCCAGACCTGCAGCGTTTCACGTTGCAGTTTCTTCCAACATTAATTTTTGTTTATTTGAACTCTGTAGCACATGGTGACAAGAAGGTAAGTTTACAACCCAGTGACTATGAAAAAATAAACCTAAGTTTGTTGTATAAACAGGTTTGCCAGAATTTAATCCATAAAGCCAATAAAAATTAGGTCGTTTACTTTGAGAGGAGGACAATAGGTTTACATGCCTGTGTGGTAGGAAAGGGAGTTCACCTGTTTTGCACACAGATTGTTTGCCAGGAAGGATTACACAATTACTCAACCAATAATATCTGCTGTTACAGACATTTAATTAAGGCGGATTATCCTTCCAGTTTTCCAGTATACCTATAATGATTAGGAGATACAGTACATATTCCATTGTGCATTTAATATGTAGTCAAGTCAGTATATCTCAAAGCTCACATTCCATTTCATGTGTGGGTCTTGTTTCCAAAGGTGCTGCATGAGGTGTCATTTTATTTGGTTTATTTAGTGGCTGCCTTTCATAATTTTTGTTTGTATGCCTACGTCCTTACTCTATGCAAGGGGGTATGGTAGATAAATCTTATTACTGACATTATGCAATACATGGAAAAATATTGCCTTTAATCTTAGGTAAATCTTTAATTCAACTACGAGGATTCTTATGTGATATACGTGTCTTTTTCTTCTGTACTTCGTGGTCTAGGCAAAATGCCAGTTCTTCTGGCTTCCCATTCAGAACTCTTCCCATATTTTCTTAGGTATTCAAAGATCTCTTCTTCCTTGTCATCTGTAAAGCCTTATCTGTTGTTTTGGCAATGTTATCTTCATTCATTTGGTTAATATCTTCTTTCCATCTTCTTCTATAATCGCTCACTCTTTTGCTAATATTAGATATGTTAAGTTCTGTTTGTATGTCTTCATTATGTATTCTGTATAATCTTGAGTGTCCTTTGACCTTATTTTAAAAATCTCATCATCCGTTGTTTGGATCCTCTCACATCCTTGTATGTAGGCACCCAAGTCTCATTCCCTTACAAATTGTATTGCCTTTACTTTATAAATTTTTGTTCTGTTGTCCTTCCTTGTCTTCCTATCTAACATTCTGTTTATAGTACCACAAACATGTGGAAACCATTGAATGTTAGTTTTTACATTATGGCCTTTATTCATGAATTAATGAGATAAATGAAAAGGAGATTATAATTAGTAGCAGAAAAAAGTTACATTATAAAAAAAACATTATTTTTACAGTCACAGGCTTTAATTATTTACAATAGATAAAATCAAATTATCACTGCCAAGACAAGAAATGAAAACTTGCAATTGTAAAAATCTGAAAGTAAAAGAACTAAAAACAGTTGCTCATATAAGCTCCAACAAACACTGTCAACAGTTACACCAAGTTCTGAATTATGTAAAAGTGAAAATATGTGCAAGCAGCAGCATAGCAAAACTTATAAAGTGCCAAGCAAAAAATTGTGGATGTGTGGTTTCTACATAAGTGCACTACAAGAAACCGAAATGCAACAGAACAGTGCAGCGTGTCACGCACTGAAAACATTGCTAATAAATGCCGGGGAATGAACACATGGAATACATACTTGAAATTGGGAATCTTTCCTGAAACATGTTGTGCAAAAGAGAAATGTACAAAAGATAAATAAAAAGAAAGTTGTTATTCAAACAGAAAATGTTATTTTAAAGCAAACTCATCAGCCACAGTCATCTTTAGAAGCAACAGAATAGTTGACTCTACCTAATGTATTCTCTGGAACACTGCCACGAGTCTGCAAATTTGATTTAAATCTCATCCTGTACCATAGTGTCATTCTATGTCTGGCGGATTAGATTTGGAATTCTTATCCCATTCAACCATTTCCAAATTGAATGAAATTTTTGGAATGGGTTTAACAATTTCTTGGATGTATATTTACACATTTTCAGTTCAATACCTCATTTGGTTCCATTTCTACAGCCTCTCATAGGTAGGGCTCCCAAGTTTACACCACCTTCATGCATGCCAAGCTGCCTACTTTGGATAACTTTTATAAACGGGTACTCGTAAATTACAAGTACTTGTTTTCGTGTACTTAAACAACTTTTTGTGCTGAATTGGAATATATTACTGATTAGATTTTTAGATACATCTTGTGACAGCTGTACTACTTTACTTCTGCATGTCTTTAAGCAGCCATAAATTATAATTTTATGGACAGATTCAGCCAAGAATTGGTAATATGACAGACAGCCTTGTTGTCTTCTTGTGATTTTGTGCAATAGCCTCAGTCCTTCCCTGTCAAAATATATGCAGCTGCAAATGTAATGAAAATATTTTTGAGTGCTAAATTTTGTGTAGCTTTGGGGGCTCATATCTCAACTGAATGCAGTTTAATCTTTTTCATCTTGCTAAATCTGAAAAAAGATTTAGTCTCTAAGCTTCAGAAGTTACATAGTTTAATTTTTGACCCATGGCTGCTTACAGCTGAAACACATTTGCTCAAAGTCATTGCTTTCCATACACTGTGTACATGCCCAAATGTGACATTAATAACTAAACAGGAGGTAAAATCAATGAAAACTGCTTTTATGTCGGTAAAAATACCAGAGTAGTTGTGTACAAATCAACTTCAAGCAATAAGCAGCAATAAAACAAATGAAAATCCAGAAAGTTAGAACTTTAACCACATTGTAAGACTGGAATAATTTCGTTCCACTGTAAGGTGGCTATAATTTCACGCCTTACACTCACTCATCTACATACTTTGCCATGATTTAAAACCGGAATTAGGTATCATTTGATAGGTTGTACGTCATATATATGAATATTTAAAGAAGACTGGCATTGTCATGTACACCTTGTATATAGTTGTTAATGCTTACTGCATGCAAGGTGACGAATTGTCTTTAATATCAAAATGGTGTAATTAATGATTGCCTATACTAGCAGAGGTTGTAATGCCAGTGGAAACTAAACAGCAGGTGTAACTCAAGCCCCGGGTGGAAAAACCCGCACAGGTGTGTTGGTTTGCGTATCATAGGAAGTATCCCAAGATGGACGGTTGGGGCACCTGAGCACTGAAGCACAATACAGCACCGGCCAACTGGTGTTGTAGCGGGGCCGGAAGGATAACCGGATAATACTTCAGAAACTCTGAAAATCTTGGACACCACAGAGAGGAACGATGAAGTGTTTCCTTGGAAATCATACAGGCTGGTTTATTTCCAAGGATTTTTACTCTGAGAAGCACACCATTGCATGAATTCCTAATTAACGGGTGTAGATATTTCCTTGCAAACTTTCTGCGCTGGTTGACAAAAGTATAAAATATGGTTGGTCAGTGTTCGGAAGAATCTGTAGAGAGGGAGAATATTCCGTGGTTTTGAGACCATGATTTTCCCTCTGTGGTTATGAGGGAGGGGAGCCGAACTTTGCTGGGAAGCCAGTGGTGGAGAGAAAGAGGTCTTCCATTTTGACTGCCCGTGTTTGATGGTCGCTCAGTATCAGCTTTTGTTGGTACAGAAGGACTTGCTGTCTTTGCTCTCAGGAGATTTTATAATTAGAATGGTTAGGCACTGCACTGTTGCAAACTTACATGAGTCTGGACTTCGCCTCCGGGTAGGGAGTCGTCATTGAGTACTCAGCATTCAGTGATTGAGAGCACTTCTTCTGTCTGTACTCACATAGAGACGTTATCTGAATTCCGTCCGTGTGGCTGGGAGTTCGTGTTTCTTGTCTATAGAACACAGAGAGGAGAAGATGGTATCAGGTTATATTAGCCAGAGGACTGCTTTTTGCCGACCTAGTGTTTGAAAGAGTTTTTTATTTTGTGGCTGGAGTTCTTCCATCGTCGCAGACATGTACGAGAATCATCACTCAGACGCACCGGACGCAGTGCATATGGTGATATTGCTAATTTCTTCAGCTTATTAAGGCTATAAAGTTAAACAGCTGTGATCACATAAGTTGTATTTTCACTGAGGTTGCACACCACTGTAGATCATCTTTAAAAATAGTATTTTCTAGTGTTCAGTACGCAGGTGTCAGTCATCTCACATTATTTATATTAGATCGTGTAGCCACAAAATGGGGCAGATTTGGGCAATTTGATCACTTATATTAGTTAGGAAATTCATTTGTATCTCCTTATGTCCATTGGACATCGATATATAAACATTTGTAACATACAAAGGGATTTTAATCTGCAGTAAATGCAAAACCAGAAACATTTATCATTTTGTAGTTACTAGTTCTCTTAACCATTCATTTATGTTCATGTTGTAATTTATATGTTGAAGAGCGAGGAGGATGAAAAAAATACCACAATTAAGAGATCCTAAGATGTGCTTCAGGGTGTAGTCAGACAAGGCCAAATCTCGATTTTTGTGTTCAGTATTTTCCGTTGCGCACATTCGTTTTTACACCTGCCTGGAGTAGGATCTTGGACCACTTCAGGCTGAATAAATTGCTAATACTGTCTTGTTTGGATTCTGATTAAATGTATTGCCTTCCTGATGTTGTTGATGGTGTTTCAAGATTTTAAGTATGTGGTTCCCTGGAATCTACCGAGTGTCTTCAGTACATGGCCAGTTGAAGGAATGGTCAAAACCATGGGGATGCATGAAGCTGACAATCTGAAAGTTCATCATCTTCTTTAAATGCTTTAACCATAAAATCTATGATTGGAAACTCTGCTTACTCTGATCTTGTTTAAACCAGTGGGCTTGAATTGGTGATTTTCTCTTGTCTTTGCAATTGTGTAGCCTTTGGAAAACCTTCTTTTGTGACCAAACTGAAGTTGTTCATTCTTTTCTGTGTAACATAAAAAGATTGTAAACATTTTTGGAAGGTGGCTATCAACAGTCAAGGATGTGTAAAATGCATGTATACTTGGTATTAGTATGTTTGCTTCTAAATGTCATTTGTCGTATATTGATATTCATGACATGCTCTACACATTAAGTAATGACAAATATAATGTTGTGGCTTAAGCCATTTGAACCCTTATCCATGACTGAAACCGGTCAATATTTGGGACTGAACTGGTCAATATTTGGGTTTAAAATAAAAGCAGCTGATAGTCAAACATCTTTTATACAAAAAAGATTATGTTGGAAATGTTGTCATTGTAGAACTTAAGTAGATAGGGAAGAACCAATATTTGGTTACTTAAAAGCCTCTGCAAACCAGCATGAGCTTTTCCTCCAGTTCCATCACAAGGAGATTTTCTATGGCTAGTTCTAAAGAAATTCCACTCAGGAAGATACCAAAGTCTTTTTCATGCAGACATAGATTCATAAAATCAAGAATTTTTTTATTTTTCCACATTTTCATCACTAAAAGAGTGCAAGTGCTCGATTTCTTCAAACGTCATCCTCAGATGTTTAATTTACTTCATTATGAGTGCATGAACTGCAGTGATATCATGATTAAGGCAGTCACTAATAATACAGGTGTATTTCGTACTGCCAAGGAAACCACAAAAGGGTGTAATGAGACATGACAGTTATCACAATGAAACCATTGAACAGCATCTAGAATGAAAAATAAATAGTTCTCAGCAAAATCCACAAAATTATCACTTCAGCAACTGCAGGATTTTCTTTCACATTCTTCATATATGAACTTTGGTGTTTTGAAACGAAATGGTGGCTTACCAGATGATGTTTTCAAACCAGTTTCTCTATAAACTCTTCTACAATTGCAAGATGTATCTCTAGTTTATCCCTGTCAGTGTGAATAAACTGCTTGTATTCCGTCATTTTGTCTGACTCATATTATTTGAAAACATCTACCAAATAAGCTTCCAGCTCAAGTTTTTCCAGGTATTGTTCACAGTTTGACTGTATGCAATCTTTTGATTACAAACAGCATATGGTTTTCTTGAGTTAGTTCCTTGTAGTCATACCCTTGATAGGGGTTGCAGCCATCAGTTTGCCATTGTGATGTATTACATATATACAAACTGTGTACTAGCAGCACCAACTGTAATACAGGACTTTCTCCTGAGTTCACAAAATTTGAGAATACCTGTTCCAGAGCAGAATATTTCAAAATCATAAAAACACCAACATCAAGAAGGCAAGACATTTGTTCAGAATCTGACACAGTATTAGCAATTTATTCAATCTGAAGTGGAAAAGAATTATTCCAGTCATATAATGGGTATAAAGTTCTAACTTTTTGGATTTTCATTCATTTTATTGCTGCTTATTACTTGAAGTTGATTTGTACATAACTACACTTGTATGTTTATGGTCATAAAAACAGTTTTCACTTATTTTACCTTCTGCTTACTCATTAATGCCACACTTGAGCAAATACACTGTGTAACTAACAACTGTTGTTTCAACGTAATTTTATTTGTTGCATATCACTGTTCATGAAGCCAATTCTATATGCCATTTGCTTTAATGCACGTCATAACGGTTTGTACAGTCAAATTCCATGCCAAAACAAATAGTGGTGCTTTTTGCATTAAGCTCATCCCTCAAGTTTTGTACTTCTGTGCCCTCATCTGGCCTTGCTTTGCTTCTGTTAACCCATTGGCGCCGGAATTAAGTTTTTCGTGATTTTTTAAATTGCGTTATTGTGTTTGTAAAAGGCATAAATTACACAACAGAGTTGTTTCGATGAAAGTCATTACCGCCATTAGCGAGATATTTGATGTTGCCATATGGCAACGCTAGGCACTTTCACTACCTAAATTTATATGGATTACAATTTCAACTAAAGTAAGTAGGTTATTGAAATTTCTTATTACATATACAAGTTTTGTGCAAATTTATTTTTTCAGTCTTCATCATACAATTGATACTTTATAACACAGTACAATTAATAATCAAAAACCAAACCTTGAACTCAGGATTATTTTACATGAAATGGAATGAAACAGTCAATACACAATCCCACATTACACTTTGAACACATTGTTCTCACAATAGATTTACAGTCCTTTTCTTCTTCTTCTTTCCTTCCGTTTGCTGGACGAGGTGGTCAGTTTTATCAAACCTAATAGAATCTGATACGCGGCTGTCGGAACATGACCTTGATGCAGATGGTCTCCTGGCTCCTTTTGGTAGAGCTTGGTGTCTTTGCAAGTACACTGTTGCTACTTCTGTCTTGAAATCAAGCCGAGAAACAGTTTGGTTTCTTGCTTTATTATACAAAATCCAACTGTTTTGTATGGAGACATCTAACATCCATGTAAAGAGAAGCCAGTACCATTTCTTGCTTCTTATTGCAATGCGATAGCATGCCAGATTCTGATCAGTACCTCCCATATATGTATTATACTTGGCTACCAGTTTTGGTCTGGGAATCATTATATTTCGCTCTTTTAGTTGCGAGAATCTCTTGACTTGGCCAACTTCTTGTGTACCACATGAAGAAGAGATCATTGTGACAACTGAGTTGTCCAGCCACCGCACATACAATAATCCATCATTCTTCTCTTTTCGGATATGGGGGCTCAACAAACACATCACCTTCAGTATCATCATAAAAAAAAATCTCCAGCGCCTCAGCAAGCGCGAAACCTCTTCTAAAACAAAAATGAGAAAATTCGTCGGCAACACCGACGTTCAGACGGCCTAAATGAACGTAATTTATTTCACAGCAAGCAGTAACCTGCAAAGAATATATATCTGAGTATTTAAAGCACAACCATACTAAAAAACCAAATCATATATCGTAAGTTACTGTGTAAAACATACTTACTCGAACTTATACTCCATTTTGCTTTGTCATTCAGCAAACGATGACTTCCAACACTGCTTACGCCACAGAATTTAAATGTATTGTTAAAAGTATTGCATTGTAGTGATCTTTACAGTCTTGCGGAACGGAATATATTACTGCCAACACTATCGCTTCGTTGATGTCGTGGAATCAACGATTTTAAAAAAAGTGTTACAAACATTGCCATATGGCAACGCACAGCGCTAATGGGTTAATGACATCCAGCAGTTTCTCAACATGAAAGACGATTCCCATTTGATAATAACCATAATCTAAGGTTAGCCCCATCAAATTTACTGGGTACTGAAAAACTTCATTCCAGCCACCTCTTCCCTTTCACCATTTTGAATTAAAAGGCTCGATGTAATCGATCTCACTTCAAAAACATGAAGTAATTAAATTGTTAACTCAGTAACAAAACCATTTTCTTGGTCCCATAACTTGCAGAGACATTATATCAGCTTACAATGCACGAATGTTATTTCTACAATAAAAGGACACTTAAACATAGGATACAGAATACTTGCAATTAATGTTGTTGGTACAAAAATGGGTACGCAATGAAATAAATGTCAGCCAAAAGTGACAAAGAGGGGAAAAAAAAGAGAGAAAGGAACATCAAAGGCACTAAAACATTATATAACTGCATGTAGATATTCAGACACAATCAGTACAAGAAGCTACACTACACTGCGTTACTCATAATTTTTAATAATAATAATAATAATAATAATAATAATAATAATAATAAATGATTTAAAACAATATTGTTAAAAGGATAGTTACTACTGACTATATAGGGGAGATTCTGAGTCGCAGGCTATTCCTGTTCCCATTCCACCACTACACAACCTTCTATTCCATCAACGCACCAACAGTCTTTTTACTTCTCTCCTATTTCAGTACCCCTCTACTCCCTCTTTGACCTCTAACCTCCCACAACTGCACCTAACTGCGCTACCCTATTGGCACCTTATCCCTTTACGCTCCTACAAACAGCGCTCTACCCTCCCCAGCCTCCTCCTTACCCCCACCACCCAGTTTGCTTCTCCCATCGTATGCCGCTACTTGCAGACTGACGTTGGCAGCCAGAGCCTGTGGTCCCGTGTGTTTGAGTTGCATTGTGTGTGTGTTTTGTCTATTCTGACGGAGACCTGTCCCATTGTACAGTTTCAAAACAGTTGCACATGACCTACATTAGAAAATGTAAATGAAAAATCAATTGGAGGTACATAACCTTGGGTCTTCAGTGAAAAAATAATTGCAAAGCTGCTAAAGAGAGAGACAGTTCTCATCTGGTCTTTCTTGCTTCCATAATAATGAGTTGTCTTTACAGGAGGATAGTATTTTACTAAACCTGAGAGTAGCACTGTATGTTATTATATGTCTACTATTCCTCTTTTACTAAGACTCTAAGCCATTTTTTGTTTGTCAGAGTTGTCGCAGTGTTGAGACATTATTACTTGGTCTGTACAATCTTGAAGTGGTGGATGAGAGTGGTCAGCCAAAAATCATCTCCTTTCGCCTGCCTTCATTAGCACAAGGATCCATTTACCATGAGGTATGTATATATTTTTTAAAATTGTCAATAGTTAAAACATTCAGGACATCAGAACATGACACACTATTGTTTTGCTGTGTAATATCTATGTAACAACATGACTGGAGCTACATGTTTCAATTAGGAAAGTGCACCACCTTTTTTTTAAAATAGTACATCTCCACAATTGGCAAGCCCATTCAGGAAAAGATAATCAGTAACAGAAAATGATTTACAGCTTTAGGAAAGATTTCATTTTGCATAAAAAGTTGGTTAATGTAAATATTTTGTTAGCATTTATTTAGAAGGTAAAAAGCTAGACATTGCAAAACTATAATAAACGTCAGTCTGCAGTCCTTAGCTGCCATATTCATAAAACCATCCTGAGTGTGCATCATGAAAACAGCATCCTGCCATGATAAGTATTTCATAGACACGTATAATGTATTTTGTGATTGGCTCTGCAACAAGACAGAAACAGTTTGTTTGGAAGCATTGCAAGAATTTTACTGACTTTAAAGGACTGTGTTCTTCCCTATAGTGACACTCATACTGAGAGGGTCCACATGGTTAGTAAAGTGGTAAAATATTCTTGAAGTAACATTTGTTCTCATATATTGGTTGTTAACGCTGAGTATGATCGAAGGCACAAGGACAGAAGTGCATCAGAGGATAAGATGGATCGATGGCGTCGCAGAAGTTATGGATTACAATCTGGAAGGTCTGCAGGTGAAATAGCAGGACATCAGAAATTGGTATGCCTTAGTTCATTGGGGCACAGAGTGTCGAAATTGACGAAACGCATAGGGAGAGAGATGAAGAGAATTAATTTTTGGATTTTAAATAACTTTCAAATGATTTACACAGCTATTATCATTTAGAATAAGAGCTTGTACAAATGTGTTCCTAGAGTGGATATCTCAATAAGACTTTTAATAAAAATGTACTGGTCTGTGAATACTTTACAGACCATTTCTTTTGACACTGCTGGTGAAGTTAAATGTTGTCTTCTCTGAGGCACTCTTTCAGCCTCCATGTGATGCTGGAAGCCACTTGATGTACTTCTGAAATAAAGGTGTGTGCTGGTGAACTTCAGCTGCTATTTGCTGCTCAAGGAGTACCTCAAACAGAATAGCAACACATCAAACAGAATAGCAACATGTCACACACACACACACACATACTAATACATAATATTATATTCAAAATGTGGACTTGTGCACTGTCATAAATTCTGTACTCTTACAGTACCTCGGTGTGTCCCTGGACTGGACTTAAAGCTTCGGTCAACATCCAATAAAGACCAGTGTGCAAGTTCTAGCCAGAAATAAAATTCTGCAGAAAACCTAATAGTGCCACATGGGGATTCTCAGCCTCTACTCTGAGTTTTAGTGCCTAGTCCAATAGAATATAGTGCACCTGTGTGGCTCAGCAGTGTTCATTTAAAGAATGTCATGGTGCCCTACATTTAGTCACATTCACTCATGCCGTGTACAGTGGGATTCTCTCCTCAGAGAATATACCTAAAGTAAAGTAAGCCTTTGCTCCTGTTTCACCAACTGTTCGAAGGTGTGTAAATCAACAGCCTACACTCCGGTGCACTTGTGCACTTTTAATGGCTGAAAACTATTTGCGTACACATTTAATATCACTAAAACATGGCAAAAATATTGAGAAGAGTCCTTGTCAGTATGTACCCATGACCTTCACTGTGTCATAGAAAAACCTGCCTCAGCAAAGAAAGAATAAACCACAGCAGGTGTGCAGACTCCTGCGAGTGGGAAAAGGCAACTTCCACAGAACGTCAATGTGTTGCCAGCAGACAAATATCAGTTATGGTCTTGCTCTGGTCAGTGATCTGTCTTCTTCAGTGTGATGCAAGATCCAATGAAATACATATAAAACTGTTTGCAAGTCTTGTGATTTATATCCTTCTGTTTTTTTAAATTTGACCTTTATACCTTGTTTACTTTTTAAACTGTTTGTGTCGTATGTATATGGTTACATGTGATTAAATGTAAATGGACTGATAAAAAATCTACTCATCAAGTGATGGCAGGAGAGCACACATATAAAGATAATGTCGAATGAAGAAGACCACAACTTATAATGAGTCTGAATCACTTCTTCACTATTGTAGTGTTAAATGCCTTGCAGCAATACCCATAAATTGTCAGGATCCTTCCTAATGCCAACATAGCACACAACAGCACCACAATTTTCACTTAAAAAAAACTTGACTTAAAACAGTGCTCACCAAACTGCTTATGTAGCCCTCGTTATTACGATGCAGACACATCATGGTGATGATGTGTTAGGTGAGCCATGTTGCTGAAGTTGGGTGCATGAATTTAATGCCCAATGCGGTTTGAGATGAGCTGGCGACAGATGGGCGATTGGCCATATGTGATTTCAGGGAAATACGGCCGATATTCTTACAACACGCTCTGGCTACTGACAACTATCTTCTGACTCGTGTCCTTTTTCTTCAGAATTCTTATCATCATACATGAGGTTATTAAATTTGCTTTTTGTTCCCCAAACAATTAATTCTGGTTATTTTCCTCAATTTCATTGCTAAAATTAGCTTATTACACTGCTGCAAAGCTGGTTATTGAACTCGTTGTCAAGGACAACCACAATCAATCTCTCGAAATTTTCCAACAAAAACTTCAATTTCTTTCTATTCTTCTGTCACCTGTTTTCTCTTCGCTGTGTGAGTGCTTTATGTCCTTTCAGTAGGTCACTAAATGGGATGTTCCCTTCTGTACTTGACGAAAGTATGTAACGGGAGTAACTTCATTTAATAATTACAGTGCTATAGTGTGCAGATTTGCAATTACGGACTCGTTTATTTGCAGTGCAGTTCCCGTCTCTGGATGTGCTTTCTTCTTTCCTTGATGTTCTTTCTTCTTTCCTTGATGTTCTTTCTTCTTTCCTTGATGTTCTTTCTGCTTTCCTTGATGTTCTTTCTTCTTTCCTCGATGTTCTTTCTTCTTTCCTTGATGTTATTCCTTGATGTTATTTCTTCTTTCCTTGATGTTATTCCTTGATGTTATTTCTTCTTTCCTTGATGTTATTTCTTCTTTCCTTGATGTTATTTCTTCTTTCCTTGATGTTATTTCTTCTTTCCATGATATTTCTTTTTTCCATGGAATTCGTCCCCTGTACAGAGTGGCCTGTGATGGACACAAAAATTCATGCTTATCTAGGTTCGACAAGCTGCCAAATAACTGAAGTATATTTTGAAGACATGCCTATCCTTCGAACTTATACAGCTCTGGAAACTCCCATATAAAATTGTCTGCAATTTAGTTTTGACTGTTACAATGAATGTTAACAAAGTATTGACAGCTCAATTTCTGCTCTTTGACAGGCTTTAGCACATAATCTCCACTGGAACTAGCTCTTCTTTTTATTTACTTTTTCATTACGTAGACCATTGTCAAGGCGCATGCAATTCTTTGGAGCTCAGTATGTCTCAGAACTAGGGGCACAGCTGCCCGGAATAACCGTAAAATCAACAGGTGCCGGAAATATTTTACCAAACTGCAAAGCTGCCCTTTTCTTGCAGAAACGCTGCGTCCATCACACTCATTAACACGCACAAACAATACAAATTCTTTACACAATATGCCTATCTAAAACTCCATAAAACTATTAATGAAAATTGGCTGTGTTTGGCAAGCATTGTTAATCGGTACTATTAACACTATGCAACACATCACTTTATGAAAGTGATATGTTATAACTCAGTGTCAAAACTCATTGAAAATTGAAGATCCTAGTCTGATTAGTTAGCCTTGTCTTAGCCTTGTTCTTTGTATGATATAGTAATAATCAAATAAAATGTTTATTAGTACTGTTTATTTGTTTTGATCAGCCTATGTCCCTTGCACCACTGACTGAGAGTGCCCTACGTCGATGGGAGGAGTGCAATACCAAACCTGTTCAGTGGGGTCCTATGCCTCAGGTGGAAACACTTAATGCCCAAAACAGACTAAAGGTGATGACAGCATTATTATTTCTCTACAACCAACAGCTGAGTCTTGCAAGCAAATCTGCCCTTGAATATCTCAGCAAGGTCTGCTCTAAGTGAGTATTTCTATTTTTCTTGTAACTGATCATAATTTTGTCATGATGAAAATTTAAGCTTCAGTTTATAAATGTTCACAAAATGTGTGCATATTATTCTATAAAATCTGGCCTTAGCTCTACATGAATCAGCAATAAGTCATTAACTACAGAATTATTCTGCATGTAAATACAGTATATGCAAAACTGTCATTGGAAACTTGATTTGTAAATTAAACTAATATTTTGTAAATGTTTCCCATTGCTTCTCTCCTCACACATTTCTGCAAGTTGAGAGAATCATCACACACTCTAGTTTTGTAGCTACTTAAAAAAAATTCAACCTCTTTCAGAATCTTGCATGACTGTTCTAATTTTTGCAGTGCATAATGTACTGAAGTGCATTACTGTTTGCTTGAATTCATTCTGGCCACTGTATGAAGTTTAGTATTATGTTCTTTGTGATCAAAGATCATGATATGATTTGTATTAATTATTTTGTGTGTATTCCACAGGATAGTGACTCAAGGCTTCAGCAAACCAGGTCACCACCAGAGATCATCATATGGTTCAGATAGTTCCAGCTTGGTTCCACGCTTGTTGCCACGTATTCCTGTCTCATCACAATTTCTTCTTGAGCTGCTTCATGGTGCCTATTTCTCATTATTTAATGGAGCAGCAGCTGCAGCACAAGCAGCTCTTGATGATCTCCATTCCCGTGCCTGTTTTGAAGGGTATCCAGAGGTTGTGTTAGCTACTAATGCTGTACGGAACTCTTTGCAAGTCAACACCTCTGGTAAGCATTTCCTCAGATGGTGGGGAGCACTGTGATTAACATTATGAATATACTAACAGAACTCTATCAGAAGTGTCTGAGATAGTTTACTTTTCATTATGGTTATTAAAAATTAAAAGGTGTTTTCTCTGAAACAAAGCTTACTACTTTTAATATCAATTGTAACATATGAAAGTGAAATTAGATGCCCCAAACCTTGGAAAATTTTTACATGAAAGTCATTAACTAATAAGTTTTGTTCTGACATTACTTGTCATAACGGTTGTGTGAAATCTGAAATTTATAAAGCAAGAATAGCTAGTGTAGAACAGTCCCAAGTTTTTTGATCCAATGGTAATGCAGGTGCAACGAGAAAGAGAGGTGAATAAAGATAACGTCCTAGACAGAGTACACAAGATTACCAAGGAACAACAAGATGGTAGGAGAAGTTTGTTGCGGATGTTGTAGAAGAAATTAAATGCAGTTGTGGCAATATACAGATGATCAGCAGTAAAGTAGTGCATGTTGAAACAATTATTATATGCAGAGATGTTATAGATTCGTTTCATATTAAGTTCATGACCTGAACAACAACAACAAAAAACCTACCTTGCTTTCTTTTGTTCTTCTTTTGCGCCAAAAACTAAGAGGGTGGTTTTAAAAGTTCTCAGAATCGCCACGAGAGGTCAGTGCTAGTGCAACGAGTTGTTCACGTGATATTCATTGGACTGTTGCTTGTAAACGCGTGCCATGTCAGTGCTCTTGGAAGAGAGGTGAGGTGGTCATGTGGCTCTGTTTTTGTTCCCACGTAGTGATTTGCGAAGATGCAAAAGATTGAGATTCGAGCAGTGATTAAGTACTTCGTAAAGAAAGGTATGAAAGCATCGGTTATTCATGCCAATTTACAGAATACACAGGGGGACTCTGCTCCTTCATATACAGCTGTTGCCAAGTGCACAAATGAATTTAAATGTGGTCTGGAGAGCTTAGATGATTATCCATGCAGTGGTCATCCAAGATGTGTCACTACTTCAGAAATCATTGCAAAAGTGCACAAAATGGCCAATTGAAAGTGCATGAAATTGCTCATACTTGCCAGATATCACCTGAAAGGGTATAGCACATTTTAACTGAAGAATTAGAAATGAAAAAAATTATCTGCAAGATATGTGCCGCAACTGTTGACACACTCGCTGACGAAAATAAATGTAAAATACATACTATCAATAGCACCACACACCACTGGCAAAAAACAAGGCTTGTGTTTGCATAGTCTTTGAGGTATCTCATAATACGAGGGTGGTTTGAAAAGTTATCAGATCAAAATAGAAAAAACGTACTTACATAACTGAAACTTTATTTTTCAATATAGTCTCCTTGTAGATTATTGCACTGGGTCCAACAATGTTCCAGTGCCTTGATCCCATCTCAAAAATGAGTTTCCTCCAGGCCTGCAAAATAGTTGTCAACTCCGGCTATCAATTCTTCGTTTGAAGTGAATCTTTGTCCAACAAGAAAAATTTTCAGTTTTGGGAAAGTCTGACTGAGCCATACCAGGTGAATAAGGTGGGTATGGCAACAATTCTTACCTTAGTTCGTATAATTCTACGATGGCGCTGGCACATGTGCACCCGCACATCAAAGCAAGCAATGTGATATTATATTTTATAATCATTTATTGTATCTGTAGTTTAACTATTGTTGTGTTGCATTGCTGAGTAGCAAAACCGCCTCTATGTCCTTTGAATACTTTCAACTGATCCGTTTATTATATTAGTCATTATAAAAACATACCCATTTCTGTTTGAATTTATACAGGGCGTAACTAAAGTCTCTGTACAGATCTTGAGGACATGTTCCTTAAACCAAAACAAGAACATGCATAATTTAAGAGCTATGAGCACTTGTTCATCTTCAATGCTGTGAAAAACTTCTTTTCTACTGCAAGTTCTTTGCTTTGCATATTTTGGGAAGAGGTAGTGTGGACAAAAAAAAAGAAGTCGTAGTAAACATGGGCTGTAAAGTCATTCCTTAAGAGCTATGGGCACTTCTTCAGTAGAAGAGATGTGTTTTAAAGTAACAAGAATGAACAAGTGCTCATAGCTCTTAAGGTATGCAAAAGCCCATGTTTACTGGACCTTTTTTTATGTAAGGAATCTGTCCTGTCCTGTCCTGTCTGTATTGGGAATGTTTTACAACCTGTATTTGTACTGTTGGTATACAGTTTTTCTTATTGATTGTATCGAATATGAGAAATATTAGACATACATAGAAAAATGTAATCCTAGCTTTTGAACTATGCCAGTCATTAGTAGTGAGAAAAAGAATGGATGTTAGGTAACTATGTGGAATAGAATACATTTGGTCTCTGTTATAATGGTGGGTTAGTGTATTATTTTTGTTAGATTAACTGTGAATCTGAACTTAGTAGAGGAGGGCAGGGCAATCTGATGGATCAGATATTGTGCATCCCGATTGCATGGCGTGATGAAAGATAGCTGATTTACTGGCAGGAAGATACAATAAGTAGATACTTGTATCAATGGGAAATTTCAATTGAGTAAACTTAAATTACAAAGAGACACAATGGCTGTACAGTACTTATCCTCAGTAGGCACTTAACCCAATAACCATCTGAATTATTTTCTGTAATTTATGCAGATGGAAGTTCTCTCTTGTAAACCCAAACACTATTTATTACTTCAATCCTGCCATGGCTGTCATGTTGAAAGGTTCCTACACCTTTAAAAAATTCACTGCTACTGTCTGTAATTCAGTGGTGGCTCTATTTGGTAGTTCATGTTAGCTGACTCTGCATTGTTTTTAGCAAACAAGCTTGCTTATCCTTTAAGAAGTATGAGGAAGAGCAGAAGTAGTAGTATGTAGTAGTAATTGTTTATGATCTCAGTAGTGCAGGAGAAGGAAGGGCAGGTGGTGCGACCAATAACCACCACAATCAAAACTTTAAAGATAAGAAAATATAATAAATGACAACTATAATACAGATACAGCGGTCTGGCGCTGTGTAAGTAATTTAAAGATAACAAAATTTAATAAACGAGAACTATAATAAAGATACAACAGTAAACAACCCGCCCACCTCCCCAGGGGACGTAACCCCTGCAACCCTCACGACATAAACGAATAAACGACCGAAAACGAATTATTCTGCAACACGGGTCTCGTAATACTAGGTTTACTTAAGTGAGACATTGTATTACCAGTTCGGCTTAAAAAATAATCAAGCTTTAAAAATATACAGTTTTATACTCCTTACTGATCTGTTATCATAGTCTATTTCAGAGTACTCCCCTCTACTTTTCACGCCCTTGTCTCATTGTTGTTTCCGCTTCATAAAACAGTACTGAGGATCATCTTTAGGAATGTCATTCAGTGCGTGTAATTAATTTTATTTAATATTATCAAGTGTGGCGTGGTGCTAAAGTGCAGGACTATAGACTGAAAGATCTTGGGTTCAATCCTAAGTCACAGGATTTTTAACCACCACTTACCAGTTCTTTTGCCTCTGGCTGTGTGCATATAGATGTGAAAAATGTTGACTTCTACCTCCGTTCGAAAAATACATTAAAGTATAGGTCCACCTATAAACGGCTGAGTGCTGATTTAACTGAGTATAAGACAGCCCTGAATATAAGATGCCCCCCTCCCCCATTTTTCAGAGGCTCCTTGGCAAAAATTTATTTTTAAAATATTCTGACTAACATAAATTATGAATTTCTTGACCTAAAGTATTAACATTATACCTCCTGGTATTCTAAGCTTCGGCCATTTATTGGTTGTCTGTATTTTGATAGCCCAAGGAGAAATAAAATAAATTGAAAGGAATACATTACTTTTTATTTTCACTGCCATTTTGTTTTACTTAGCCTGTCATCTTTGGCATCTCTATTTTTAATCATCCATCATCATTATTGACACCATCCTAACAGCACAGCTGTGAAACTTCTATCCCCATTGTCGCAAATATTTGGCCAGTTCTTCCAAGTATGTTGCTATATCTGATGTGTTTATGGTGGGACCTGAGAGCAAAACTTCATTTTTCTTTTCTGAATATGTTGCGGATTTCACTTCTATACTGATGTGACAATGGGACAGTGTCTTTTTCTTCCAAACACATTGTCTGCCCATCAGTCTCTCTTTGGCCGTGTAGAACCAGCAGCTGACAAACAACCTGTCCTTCCCGCCATACCTCACATTGAGCATTGACAATGTTGCTACATGAAACACAATTATGCCACTGGCTCTATCTGTACTTTTACCACCTCCTGCCAAAATGTATGGTGCTGTTGAGTATTTGTCCAGTTTTAAAGTCAGTTCAGTTCTGACTACAAATAGTTTCAGGTGAACTGAAATTTAAGTGTGATAGAGGTTCATGAAAAGCTGAAGTCAGCAGCTTGAAATTTGCTGCCTGCTCACCACTCTCTTCCCCGCACTCATCCTGGTTGGTCAGCCAAATTGGTGTCACTATTCCCCCTCCAACCCTTCTGTAGTGCTGTGCTTGAACAACAGTAAAATGGATGATGATATCTTCTAGGGTGCAAGTTGTTTGTAACAACAGCAACTAAGATCACAATTGTGATTCAGTCCAGTTCTCAAACTTACTCTCATCCTGCGATCTAGCAATGTCTATTGGTACTCTCTCTGTAACAGTCCTTGCCACCGTAATTTATTCTTGCAATAAAAATTGCGATCAGTTTAATGTGATTTATTCCATTCATTAGACATTTAATTCTGGATTAATTTTCTTTCTTGTTTTGTCTAAATGTCACCATCATGTTATAAAGCTGATTAAAACCTGGTAACATTTTTCCCTGGTATTCTAATATGTGAACAGCGACCGAAGTTCTCATTTGCAACCCACTTGGTACATCATTACAGCTTCTCACAATGAAGTAAAATAGTGACTTGGGTTCAGAATCAAGTTATAGTTTTTTTGAAGGACAATGTTTTTGCCTTTGAATGTTACTTTTACTTAAAAAGCAGCATAAATGTGAGTATATGGTACCAGACCTGTTCAGATAAAACAAAAGTTTAATCAAACAAAGGACAATACAGGATGGAATGTAACAGTATTATGAAAAGGAAAGTTGCTACTTACCATATAGCAGAGATGCTGAATCGCAGATAGGCACAACAAAGAGACACATTTGTTGTGCCTATCTGCAACTCAGCGTCTCTGCTATATAATTGTGAGAGTCTCTTTATTGTGCCTCTCTGTGACTCAGCATCTCCACTATATGGTAAGTAGCAACTTTCCTTTTCGTAATATTAAAATAAAAGTTTGTAAGTTGATAGAATTTAATGCCATTTTCCTCCTATGTTTAGCGAAATTGTTGAATTTTAAGCAGAGCATTAGATTGTTGTAGTGGCTTGTTCATAGTTTCTCGCATATACCTTGCACTAGCGCTGCATGAGTCAAATGTCACATGATTGTTCAAGCAAGGTCGATACTCAGTTGAGCTCTTTGGAGTATGAGGAAATCTCGAGCCTGTTCAAATCCAAGTACTATTTGCTTAGCTTGCACTTCTGAATTCTTCAAAACCTCAATAACCAAAGCTTCATCTGTAAATGTAAGACAAACCCTATTTTAATCTATTAGACAATGTAAAAATGTTGATCTTGGCAGCAATAGTTTAATCTATGATTATAAGATGATCCCGTATTTTTTGAATGATGAATTTGGGAAAAACCTTCTCTTATAATCGGGTAAGTGCTGTATGTCACTTCAAAGGTGAGAGGAAGCTACTGGTACCATTTCTAATAGGCGCATGATATTCTAAATAACCTTCAGGATTATGACAGCCTTAACTTTAATGTTACTGCTGATGTCAAAACTGCAACCCACAGCACTGATTTTAATTGTATGAGGGGGGAGAGCGAGGGGGGGGGGGGGGGGGGGAGAGAAGATGGACATCATGGGGAGAGGTGGATGAGAAAGGACAGTCATTTGAAATTTTTTTACACAACCTGCAAATTGACGAAGTTGAGTGGGCAGGTGCATTATTGTGCTGGAGGAACTAAGAGTTGCCTTGCACAGTTGTAATCTTTCTTCTACAAATATTCTTTTGTGACTCAGCACTTGTGTAGTAATGATAATTGATCTGGTGACGGGAGAGGGAGAGAGGGAGAGGGAGAGAGACTGACTCTGACTGACTTACTGTGGGTATCAGTTTGACATGGGGTGGAGTGTGAAGATACTTAGCAAACTGGACTTTCAGTTCAGTGTTTTAGAGTTCCATGTGGATACGAGAAATGAGATCCAGTTTGCTTTTGCAAGTGCCCTATCTGCATCTGGAAGTCTTTGGTCTACATCTGCGCATATTACCAATTATGAAAAGGATAGTGCTACTCACCATAAAAATGACGTGTTGAGATGCAGAGAGGCACAATGAAAAGGCTGTTACACATGGAGCTTTTGGCCACAGCCTTCAGAAAAGAAAGGAAAACACACACACAAAAGCAGGCACACATGTGACTCTGTTTCCAGACTGAAACTGTTGTGTTAGTGGGGTACAAAAAGGGGATGGGTAGGATATGGGTGGGGGGAGAGAAGAGCATTGTCTGGCAGAGCATGTAGGGACTAAAGGCAACAGGACAAGCCTGCCAAGAACAGCATTGGGGGTTGTGAGGAGGGGGGAGACAAAGGATAGGAAGTGGAAAAGGAGAGGAGCAGAGAGGCTAAAAGACTGGTCAGGTGTGGCAGAGAGCAGCACACAGTGAGAGTGTGCAGGCATGAACTGGGAGGGGGCCATAGGACAGAGGTGGAGACTGTTGGGTAGAAGGTGTGGGGCAGTAGGTTGTCATAGGTTGAGGCTGGGTAATTTTGGGAGTGGAGGATGTGTTGTAAGAATAACTCACAGGAAAACTGATGGTTAAGTGGAGGGTCCAGATGGCCTGGGTAGTGAAGCAGCCATTGAAATAAAATATGTTATGTTGAGCCACATGTTCCAGAAGGTTGTCCACTTTGCCCTTGACAGCAGTTTGGTGGTGACCATTTATCCTGGTGGATAGCAGATTGGTAGTCATACCAGTATAAAAAAAACTGTGCAAATATTGAAGCAGAGCAAGGGCAAGAGAGTTCTTGTCACTGTAGATACTGTTCCTGGGTGTCCAGGCTGTATGGGATGGTCAGTGTGGAAGGAATGACAGCTGTCTAAATGTTACGAAGGTATAAGGGTAGGGTGTCGAGGCCCTGAGTCAAGATCATGAAGATATCATCACTGAACCTGAACCAGCTGAGGGATACGGAGTGTTCGGATGCTAGGAAGGTTTCCTTTAGGGAGCACATAAAAAGTTTGGTATAGGAGCTTGCCATGCAGGTGGCCCATTTCTGTGCTGCGGATTTGTTTGTATCCCTTCCCTTCTAAAGGTGTAGTAGTTGTGTGTGAGTAAGATGCATGAGGAATGAATTAGTGTTTGGAGTCTGAAGGATGTTGGGAGAGATAGTGTTCAATAGTGGCAAGACTGTGGGCATGAGGGGTGTTAGTGTACAGGAAAGTGGTGTCAGCAGTGAAGAGTATGTATCTAGGAGATAAAGGGATGGGGGATGGCAGAGTCGGTCAAGGAAGTGGTTGGTATCTTTGACACGGAAGGCTAAATCATGGGCAGTTGGTTGGAGGTGTTGGACAGTGAGGATCGAAATTCTTTCAGTGGGGCACAACCACCAGCTGCAATGGGGCATCCAGGATTGTTGGCTTGGCGTTTAAGTAGTAAGTGGACGTGCAGGGTGTCATAGAGGTGAGGAGGTAAATGAATTCAGAGGAGAGGTTGTGGGAAGGGTCTAAGGCTTTAAGCAGGGATTGGAGGTTATGATGGTTTTCTGGGTGGGATCACTCTTGCATAGTTTATAGGTGGAGGAGTCGGACAATCGAAGGAAACCTTCCACCAAGTAGTCACTGGAATTAATAACTAAAGTGATGGAACCTTGGTTGGTATTCTTATGAAGGGACTTCAGGAAGAATAGTGAGGCCAAGTTGAATGTAAGAAGAAGGTTCCCAGGGGATAATTGGGCGAGAGGGGAGGGGGGGGGGGGGGAGGCGGGAGGTAATCACGGTTGGATGGTGGTATGAACTGGGAAAAGCAAAGTTCAGTGTTGGGATTAGGTTGGCTTTGGTGGGAGAGATTGGTGGCAAAGAAGTGTTTCCATTGAAGGGATTATGAGGAGGAGAGTATGTCTTTGACAAGTCCAACGTTGTTAAATTTGGCTGTAAAGCTGAAGGTGAGGCCTTTGGATAGGACTGAAACTTCTGTGGGTCAAGGATTTTGGTGGAAAGGTTAAAAACAGTGTTCTAGGATTATTTCAGCTCTGGTAGGGAGTTTTGGGGATGTGACAAGTTGAAAATGTCAGCTAGTCAGTCTCTGTGCTATGAGGGGTTGACAAGGAGGATCACTGTGGGCAGTATAGGAGTTAGATAGTATTGTCCCAAGACGGCAGTAGGATGTCAGCAAGTAGGATAACTAATGGAGATGGTGTCTGGAATGCTCTTCCCGGTGCTGGAGAGCAAAGGATTCAATTTGAGAGATGTAATGTGTGTAGTAAGGATTGTGCAATAGCAGTGTCTTGTGGATGGAGCAGAGGTTGTTCTGGGATGCGTGTGCCATGGAGACGTGTTTTTGCAGTACAAGTTTGTGATGGACAGGGACTGGTGGAATCTAAAAAGGTGAAGGTCACTGTGAAGGGTGGTGTGGGATCCAGAAGAAAAGGACTTTTTTATGACTAGGCCATTGGGGGGGAGTTGATGATTGATCTATAGTACAGGCAGCATTTAAGGATCAGGATGTGGGACTGAGCTTTAGTCAGGGAGAGGGCTTTCCTGACTGATCAAGAAAGATGGAACTGGGGTCCATTGTGGCAGTGATGGCATTCGGGAAATGGGAAATGACGTGGGAAATAGGCAAGTGAAGGCATTAACTGGTTGTGAGGAGAGCTTTACAACAGAAAAAGATACATAAAACTACGTAGACACACACACACACACACACACACACACACACACACACACACACACACACTTAAAAACATTCACAAACACAAAAAAATGCATAAATACCCTGAAAATGTGTAAGAAAAGCACACAAATAAATATGTGAAAATGTGGGAAAAGATGCAGAGCAAATAACATATGGGAATATTCGTGTGTGGATATTAATGTTTGTAAACAAATTAACTTATTAAATCAGCAGAAGCGGTCGGCATGATAGCTTGTAGCCTTAATTTTCCTCTGCGGACATCTGACCTCGTAACTTATACTCTATTGACTATAAATGTAGAGGCCGATATTGACCACCTTTTAATGCAACAAGGCTTATTGTGGGTATATTTTTTTTTACAGCTTTCTGTTTTGATAGGAATGGATTTTTAAAATTTTCTGTGGAATGATTCTGCAACGTAGAAAGTCAAATAAAGTTTTGTTGAAAGTTCTCATAACACTTGACACACTGTTTCAGTTTAGTCTTATAGTTCATTTATCAAATGTTGGTTTATTCATGTTGATTCATGTTAAGTTGCCCCACATCTCAGCATAATAATTGAAAATATATTCGGAGGAACATAGATTGATTATCTGATTTTATACCCGACACTGTTTTTGACGTGCGATGCACAAACAGGAGTTAGACTATGAAGCAAAGATTACAGTATATGCAGTATCGTAGACAAGCCTTCAGGTCATTATGTGGCAGTTTTTGGTAAATGCATAAATGATCTCTGCTACTGCAAATGAAACAGTAATGGCAATCAGGGTAGCTGCTGATGTGACAATAACAGGATGCATGCGTAATTCTATATAAAACCTGAAAAGGACATATTGCCATCTATAACCTTTGAAGTAGTCAGCACTGCATCTAACTTCTCCAGGACATTGAAGGCAATATAGTAACACTGTCCCAAATGTATAATCAATACCTATTATAAAAATGGAAGTATGTGTGTTTATGTGTATGTTCCACGTCTCCTCCTACACCACTGGACCGATTTCAACCAAACTTGGTACACATATCCCTGTCAGGCAACAGTTGCTGTGGGAGTACGAACCATGCACCTAATATAGTTCGGGAGATATGACATCATAAACAATGAGATGCAGGAAAAACTGCCACATTATCATGACATTTAAATTTATTACTCCTCTGCTACTAACTCTATTCTTTGTAGCTCGTGGACATGTAACTATACATATTGTATATAATCTAGTTCTGAGTTAAATGAACATTACAGAGAATTTGTATTTTGAATACTACGTTTCGTAATTTGGATACTGTTTTTATACATTTGTACGTTATGCATATTTCTTTGAACGACTGTTTTGTAATTTCAAAGGTGTTATCACAAAAACATGGAAATGAAAACTACAAACACAGTTACCTAGTTCAAAAGTTCAAGCACGTCTATAAATTTTTTCTACTTTGTTAGTGCTGAACTTAATTACATCATTTCTACTGCAAGTCAGGCATTCCATAATTAAAATGAACACACTGTCATCCTTAGTTGTTTCTATCCCTTCACAGAAGTGTTTAAACCATTCGTAAACACACTCTCTGCCCACAGCTTCCGTCCCATACCCTGCACCAACATTCCATGTGTGTCTGTTGCAGTCTTCCCCAATTTGTAGCAGAACTTGATGTTTACATGTTGCTCCATTGCTTTGTGACACTTCCTCTCACACTATGTTCAACTGGTCGCAGTCTGTTTACATAGCCAGTCACATGCTGTGCATGCTGTGTATTGATTCTTCTCAAGTGTTTGAAGACCCATGTGCATGCGCACATACATAGGCCAAGTTGCCGTTCAGATATGACACCATTCACCGAACTTTTTAGGCACACAATGTAAAAAAAATGGAAAAAATCCAATTTTCTGAGTTGCCTACCCTAATGGAAAATGCTTGTAAAATAAATGCAATATACTCCCGATTATTTGGGATGTTGTGAGGGAGATGATGTTCAAAGAATAAAAAAAAAAAAAAAAAAAAAATGCAAATAACTGAGATGTTCAAACGCATATTCTTTGTTCAAAAATTTATCCAAGTAATGTGCACAGGTACTGTAGGCCTATTTATTTCTTAAAATAGTGTGTGATGTTGGTCTGCTTCTGAGGGGAGTTGACATTTTTTCAACATGTTGCAATGTGGTACTATGAGCGACAAGGTCATTGTCTTCATCCCCACTTTCACATTCACTGCCCTCTTCTTCGTATTGTTGCGAAGCAGCAGTCACAATTTTGGCATCACACATGTACTGGAAGCCGGGTTCACACATATCAATCTTCAGCAACTCAATTAAGTTTTCATCTTCAACATCTTCAAAACCGTTTAAACTAGTTGTCAGATTTGCTATTTGTGCAGTTGTTATTTCTTCATCTTTGAAACCTTGAAAATCACTTTCTTCTCTATCCGAAAGAATTTTCCTCCACGATTGAACTAGTGTATGTTGTCTGATTTCCTGCCAGGCCTCAGATATGATATCTAGAATTGTCAGCTTTTTCCAGAATGCCACCAAATCATCCTCATCAACTAGCATCCTCGGTAGACCAGACTGGTAGTATCATTTTATCAATGTGATTATGTCTTTGTTAATTGGCTGTATACTGGCAGTTATGGTAGAAGGTAAAAACTTATAAGTTATGACGAGACCATCATTAGATACAAGAATTCTCTGTGGGATATGAAGGGGCGTTATCAAGCAATAGAACAGTCATCTGTGGTAGCAATTTCTCTTCTAGAAATCGCCTGCCTAGTGGTACATAATACCTGTAAAACCAGTTTTTGAAAATTTGACTACCAATCCTTGCTCCTTTTTGGTTATAATAATGCACGGGGAGATCCTTAGCTGTGATATTCTTGAATGCTCTTTTTTTCAGTCACTAGTAGTTTCACTTCGTGGTTCCCAGAAGCATTAGTGGTGCACAAAATTGTGATGCGTTCTTTAGACAATGTACAGGGCTATTACAAATGATTGAAGCGATTTCATAGATTCATTGTAGCTCCATTCATTGACCTATGGTCACGACACACTACAGATACATAGAAAAAGTCATAAAGTTTTGTTCGGCTGAAGCCGCACTTCAGATTTCTGCCGCCAGAGCGCTCGAGAGCGCAGTGAGACAAAATGGCGACAGGAGCCGAGAAAGCGTATGTCGTGCTTGAAATGCACTCACATCAGTCAGTCATAACAGTGCAACGACACTTCAGGACGAAGTTCAACAAAGATCCACCAACTGCTAACTCCATTCGGCGATGGTATGCGCAGTTTAAAGCTTCTGGATGCCTCTGTAAGGGGAAATCAATGGGTCGGCCTGCAGTGAGCGAAGGAACGGTTGAACGCGTGCGGGCAAGTTTCACACGTAGCCCGCGGAAGTCGACGAATAAAGCAAGCAGGAAGCTAAATGTACCACAGCCGACGGTTTGGAAAATCTTACGGAAAAGGCTAAAGCAGAAGCCTTACTGTTTACAATTGCTACAAGCCCTGACACCCGATGACAAAGTCAAACGCTTTGAATTTTCGGCATGGTTGCAACAGCTCATGGAAGAGGATGCGTTCAGTGTGAAACTTGTTTTCAGTGATGAAGCAACATTTTTTCTTAATGGTTAAGTGAACAGACACAGTGTGCGAATCTGGGCGGTAGAGAATCCTCACGCATTCGTGCAGCAAATTCGCAATTCACCAAAAGTTAACGTGTTTTGTGCAATCTCACGGTTTAAAGTTTACGGCCCCTTTTTCTTCTGCGAAAAAAAAACGTTACAGGACACGTGTATCTGGACATGCTGGAAAATTGGCTCATGCCACAACTGGAGACCAACAGTGCCAACTTCATCTTTTAACAGGATGGTGCTCCACCGCACTTCCATCATGATGTTTGGCATTTCTTAAACAGGAGATTGGAAAACCGATGGATCGGTCGTGGTGGAGATCATGATCAGCAATTCATGTCATGGCCTCCACGCTCTCCCGACTTAACCCCATGCGATTTCTTTCTGTGGGGTTATGTGAAAGATTCAGTGTTTAAACCTCGTCTACCAAGAAATGTGCCAGAACTGCGAGCTCGCATCAACGATGCTTTCGAACTCATTGATGGGGACGTACTGCGCCGAGTGTGGGAGGAACTTGATTATCGGCTTGATGTCTACCGAATCACTAAAGGGGCACATATTGAACATTTGTGAATGCCTAAAAAAAGTTTTT
Source organism: Schistocerca piceifrons (assembly GCF_021461385.2). Lineage (NCBI taxonomy): Eukaryota > Metazoa > Arthropoda > Insecta > Orthoptera > Acrididae > Schistocerca > Schistocerca piceifrons. The sequence goes on from NC_060138.1 coordinate 280,097,043, forward strand.
GAGTTTTTGTATGTTGTGTGCAAAGCATTGTGAAAATATCTCAAATAATAAAGTTATTGTAGAGCTGTGAAATCGCTTCAATCATTTGTAATAACCCTGTATATTAAGGAGCACGAACTCTTAAAAGCAGGAGTCTCTGGTTGTTAGACATTTCCAATACAGACCACTTAAGCCTGCATTAGAAATTTGGCCTGGTGTGAATTTCTCTTCTTCCACAAATTTCTGCAACTCTCCTCTGAAGGAATCTGCTGCTGCAACATTTGAACTAAGCCGCTGTCCTTGCACAGCAAGTTTGTGAAACCTGTGACTTTGTTTGAATCTGGGTAGCCATCCAGATGAGGCATTAGATCCTCCCTCTAATTTAGCGTTTTCAGCACACGTCGCACCTGTAACGGTGACACATTCTGCTTGTTTTTGGCTAAACCATTGCAAAAGAACAGCATTGAATTAATCAAATGTAGATCTCTTCACGCTTTTTCGTGCAGATGGTGCAGAACTAGAATCGCGTTTCCTAACAGAATCCTATATTTTCTGCTTATTCCTTTGTAATGTCCCAACAGTCTGCACTCCAGTATCATCAGCACTTAGTTTTGCAACTGTTTGCCCGTTCTTAAACTTTTCAGTTAATTCTAATTTTGGTTTTAATGTCAACACTTGTTTCTTTTGTATCTCCGTCATCTCTTTTACCAATTTCTTTAAACTTGCTTCATTGACATTTACACACTGATTAACATCAGAAAACTGAGGTTATTGTCAATTTACGCAGAACAGGCTGGCATAGCAATGGAAACAGTATTCTGTTGTCATGTGGCAGTCATTTGTACATTGGAAATGGAACTGATAGTGATGTAGCGTATTGTTTATTGCAGTTTGCTACGGAAAAATATTGCACTTTTTTTATATATGAATAATCCCTAAACTGGATACAACACATGAATAGTCAGGAGTACACCGTACATTAAGTAGAACATTTATTTTTGGGTGTAATGCACTGTGAATCTACACCTAATAGTTAAGATCATCTGCATTGTGTAAACTCCCAGTAAAATGCTGTCAATAGCATCCCCTTACAACAATGTCATGGCATTATCGGTTTTCCTAACGAGATGGCTCAAAGAATGAGTATTCTTGCTTATAAACCTATGTAATTGAGAATGATGATAAGTTTGGTAGTTGTGAACTCAAGACCCCTCCCACCATCAGGGTCCCATTGTCAGCTCATGTAGCATCAGCACTCATTAACAGTGTAATACTATTACAGACCAAAGTGCAATTTCTTTTACATAGTTATCTTTTTTCTTTTATAAGAAAACTGAACTTCCTGTGGATAAAAGTGAAACATCAGTTCTGACAGCCAAATGGCTTCCTCCTGACATAACTCAAAATATTTCAAAAACAACAGCTTAGTAAACTCTCCCATATTCATCCACTGACTATATACTTCCATTGCACTGGGATGAGTAGCTCTGGCAATCTTATGAGGGAACTTCAATCTGTCCATAAACCTTTATTATTTCCATGTTTAACTTTGGAGATTTGCACTGACATTTTCTCCCACCTTATACTTCACTGGTTTGATTCCATTGTTATACTTTCTCTTTTCTGCTTTAAGTTGCAGTCTATGCAAGTCGTGTTTCATGTAAGATCACATCCTTTCGTTACAGAAATGTTCATAGTTCAGCGAAGATAGGTGGTCTCTTTCCATTATTCTCTCTTATGGTGGCAATTCTGTTAACATTTGCGACAAATACATTGTGATATTCTCCATAGTTTAAAAAGAAAAATCCTTTCTGTGGTTGTCTGTGTGCAGTAAATTCTCCATATAGTCGGGTAATTTCTCTCATGATTTTTTCCTGAGGTCTTATAATAGACATAAAATTTTGAAATGGGATATATATCCATCTTTCCTGATATATTCTTATTGTCATTCAACAGTATCTGTGGTTCACTGTCACTTAAAATTTTGATATGTTTCTCATTGCATGGTATATAAGATCACTGGACGAAATATCATTCAGTCCTTAAAAGAGCACACACTTTGATTTGAAACACTGTAGCTAGAGAAGTCAGACAGGCAGTCATATATAACCTTCTACCACTGACATAAGTCATGGCAGCAAAGTAGTGTGTATGTGCCAGTCAGTTGCATGCTATCAGCAATGTAAGATAGGTTGATGTTGAGAAGTGACAAAATGGCAGAAAGGAACTATCGAATGACAAGATAATGGCCAAAGTTGTTCGTATTGTTAGTGTATCAGTCCACATTTTCACAGCTATGTAACACAGTGTAAGAACAGTGGCCATAGAAAGATCCTAACCAGCAGGGACAGACAATTAGTGTCCTATCTTGATGATAACAATTGACTTCAAACCTGAAAATAATTGCTACTGCCATTGAATTCAGGTGCATCTCAACCTATTTTTGAGTTAACATTGTGAAGGGAATTGCATATTGCATACACTGGATCTACAGAGTTGGGTATCTCATTTGAAGGCTATTTATACCTCCCCCCCCCCCCCCCCCCCCCAATAATGCTAGGTGTTGAGTGCACTGGTGGCCCACTGAGGCAATGGATAAAGTTCGGATGGGAGATATCTTAGTGATGATGTTTTGATTGTTTTTGTACCATGACTTGACCCACTGATTCCAGACGTGTGTTTCAGTATTCTCAGTGACCATGTGATGCTGTTCCTTCTGCATCGTCATTATGGGTATGTGGACTCAACTGCCTTTCATGATGATAATATCGGTGTTCACAGGAGTGCATGCATACATTCCTGATTTAAGAAATAATTATGCAATGAGCCACACTGTCACTATCCCATTAAAGTGTACATTCGTGATATACAATCGTAATTCTGTAGAAAATGTCTAGGACTACACTGGGCTGACAAAAGTCCTGGGATATTGCATTGGACCTCCTTTTGCCTGCCGTAATGCAGCAACTCAACATTGCGTGGACTCAACAAGTTGTTGAAAGTCCCCTGCAGTAATATTGAGCCATCCGGCCTCTATAGCCACCCATGATTGCGAAAGGACTGCCAGTGCATGATTTTGTGCATGAACTGACCTGTCGGTTATGCTCCATAAATGTGTTATGGGTTTCAAGTCAGGTGACCTGGGTCACCAAATCATTCACTTGAAATGTCCCGAATGTTCTATAATCCAATTGTGGCCAGTTGTGGCCCAGTGACATGTTTGGGAACGTGATGTCCATGAATGACTGTAAACGGTCTCCAAATAGCCCAACATAAATGATGAGTTCAGTTATATCAGAGGATCCATGTCCATACAACCCACACTATTATGGAGCCACCACCAGTTTGCATAGTGTCTTGTTATCAACTTGGTTCATGACTACATGGGGATCTGCACCACACTACTGTCAGCTCTTGCCAACTGAAATCGAGATTCATCTGATCAGGCGCCGTGGTTTTACAGTCACCTAGGGTCTGACCGATATGGTCATAAGCCCTGACCGATAGCATTGTGAGCCCAGGAAAGGCGCTGCAGGTGATGTCATGCCATTAACAAAGGCACTTGTGTTGGTTGTCCGCTTCCATAACCAGTTAATGCCAGATCTTGTAGTGCTGTCCTGATGAATATGTTTTGTCATATGTCCCACGTTGATTTCTGCGGTTATTTCATGCAGTGTTGCTTGTCTTGTTACCACTGACAACTCTATGCAAATATGTCTGCTCTTGGTCAATTAAGTGAAAGTTGTCAGCCACTGCATTTCAAATATTGAGAGATAATGCCAATGTTTTTATTGAAATGGAATGACCCATGCATCTAGCTCCAACTACCATTCTGCATTCAAAGTCTGTTAATTCCCATGTAGGCCAAAATCACGTTGGAAACCTTTTCACGTGAATCACCAAAATACAAATGCACTGCACTGTTATACTTTGTGTACGTGATACTACCCGCCATCTGCATATCTCTATCCCCACGACATTTTTGTCACTTCAGGGTTTGTGGAATAGCGGGTGAAATGAAATGCAGCGATCAGTATCTCAACAATTTGTTTACCCTGTGGATCTAATCAAGGAGTGCCTTCATCTTAATATGGCATACCTGAAGAAACCTGTGGACACACTTCTTTGCTGAATTGAAACATTATCCAGGACAGAGGTGGCATTGCAGGGTATTAGTGTTTTGTCTTCTGGGAATGACTAATTTTTTGTCCAGTTTTCTTATTTTCCTTCTTGTTTTGCACATCTCTGTTACTCTTCATAGAGGGGACAATATTATAAACTTGTATGGAACATTTGACTGTAAATACAGTAATGGAAAGTCTTTGGTGGTATAAAAATTTTGGAAGAAGTAAAGGTAATTCAACACCTAATCGGAGTCTTGAGTTGTTGTGAGGGACATATACAAGCCTGAGAACATTGCTAACTTTATCAATATGGTTTATGTGCCTTACATGCCTATCAACACCTCAAACAGTTCAACTACTACTTCCATTATTTATAAGTTCAGTAATACATAAGTATATCCTCTTTCTGTTCTGTTGATGGATCAAATATGTCAACTACTACCAGTTCAACTACTTTGCCCAGAGTGACATTAACTATCCTTCGGTTTTATATTTGACACCTCAGTTTCCTCACCGAGCGAGGTGGCCATAGTGGTTAGCACACTGGACTTGCATTCGGGAGGACGACGGTTCGATCCCGCGTCCGGCCATCCTGATTTCCCTAATATCCCTCAAGTCAAATGCCGGGATGGTTCCTTTGAAAGGGCATGGCCGACTTCATTCCCTGCCCTTCCCCTAATCCGATGAGACCAATGACCTTGCTGTCTGGTCTCCTCCCCCCCCAAAACAACACGACGTCAGTTTCCTCACACGTCACACAGGATTCTTAAAAAAAATTTCTTTTTTGTTGAAAAGTTATTCATGTTGAGATTCATCACACCAACTTAAAGACCAAAATATCTATAACTTGACAATACTGGACAAATTTTCAGTAATGTGTTTGGGCAAGGATCCTTCCTTTCATCTCGTTCTGAATTTGTTATTAGCAGTGTTCTATAGTGTACCATGTAGTATTTGCACATTTTCCTCAGCCTTTTACTCATAGTTTACTTTTATCATTTATAATATTGGATCATCATTCTATTCCTTTATCTAAATATTACATAGGACTTTCATCCTGATTACTTTGTTTAGTACTTTTCCAGATAGAATACATTTCTTTTATTATTCTATATCTTATTAAAATTTACCTCGAAAACTAACTATAGTCCGCGACAGTGTTAATGGCCTGTCGCTGCACTGCGCAGCTTCCAAGGAGTGCTGTTGTCAACTCGGCGCTGGGCGAATTGATGGCAGCTATGCTATGGACAGCTACTTTAGCCGATGTTTGACCTGTTTCGCTACTGTCAGGTTCATGGTGCTCTACTCTCCATTCTGTGATAAATGTATTAAATTTACCTAATAACTGCAACATACACATAACAAAATGGAATGTCTATTCAATCTTTCCCAGTCATAAATAGTGATACATATTCTCTCACTGCAGAATGGATTCTATAATAAATTGCACCTTACAGAAAGATTATGCCTTCCATTCCTCTTGCTTTATAAATAAAAAGCTGAAAGAATCAAATCTAAAATACCCCCCCCCCCCCCCCCCCCCCCCAGTCCCCAGGACAAACAGCATTTTAATCTATGTTATGTCTTAGACACAATGATGAGATAAGTAAAATAAACAAATTTGTTTGAATGGCCATCATCCGCAGCAAGTATATAAATAACCGTTTTTTGAAGTAAACGCCTTTTCTAGCTGCAATCTGTTTTATTAATCCAGACGCGTTCCACATTTTATTTTAAGGTATTACCGGCTGATATCATCTGAAATAGTACACTGTGGCTATATGCCGTCATTGTAGATATAAGAACGGTTCATGCCATTAGCTTTGCGTATAATCGTAAGTAATAATTTATTTATGCAAAAATAAGGGCGTAAACTATTTTCAAATCTACTTGATTGCATATAATAGCTACAGTGTACTATATCAGATGATATCCATCAATGATGCCTTAAAACAAAATTCTAAAAGTGTCTGGATTAATAAAGGTGTTTAATTCAAAGAAAAAATGAAGTAAAATAAAATTGCTATTACAGAATAGATATTCCACTGAACTACTTTCTACGGCACAGACAGCTTGAGAAGAAAGTAAATGTTCATGATAATTACAGAGTAAGTTTACATTCCATTCACATACCTTTCTACTCAGAGCTTTCATTGTTGCTGCCTTTGGAAGTGGAGTCACTGGATGTGAGAGCTAGACTGACAATTAACAAATCCATTATTTCGTCTCTGACAACTTCTTTCTGGTAATCTTCTTCTTGCAGTTTGTCAGTGTGACACAAGCAAGCTTCCCAATCAGCAAGGGTGATTTTCTCTATTGCTTCATGGGTGTGTCTTTCAGTGTCGCCTATTTTAAATGTAGTATTTTTGTCTGCCACATATTTCTTCACCTGTGCCCACACCAGTTCAATGGGGTTATAATGGCAGTGATAAGGAGGTACTCGTATCACTCTGTGTCCATGTTGCTTAACTATGGAGCCAATTTTGTAGTTTTTAACGCTGGTCTTTGACATCTTCACTAGTTCCAAAAGCTCTGATCTTGTTTGTGTTTCACTGTGCATTACATTATTATTTCGCAACCAAGAAACAATATCACTTTTCCTTGTGCTTGTTGTGGGAGGCCTGTTGAGAACAACAGTGTGATAGCTTGCATTGTCCATAACAGTGACAGAGTCTGGATGCAAATAAGGCAACAGCTGATTCTGAAACCATTCTCGAAATGTTTCTCCATTCATTTCAGTATGGTAGTAGGATGTAGTTTTTGACTTTGATTTGAAAATAAGTTTACTTTCAGGCACAAACCCAGTAGCAGCAGAACCAGCGTGCCATATTATAAGACGCCCTCCTTTTCCCACTGGAACTTTAAAACCGCCTTGTCCATCTGTTGTTTGCCAAATAAAATTTTTAGTATGGTTTTGATTTACCCAAGTCTCATCCAAGTAATAGACAGTTGACATTCCTTTTGATCTGATGTCATGCGTTTTTCTTAGAAACGTAATCCTAGCAGCAGCAATATCATTATGCTCCATTAAAATTTTGCGTCGATCATTGGACTTTACATATTTAAATCCAATGTTCTTCAACATTCTTTGCATTGATCTTGCACTTCCATCAAACCCAGTAGCTTCGTGCATAACAGTGCACAATTTCGGTGCTATGGGGAACTCGCCTCTTTTATAAAATTCGAAAACCTTGCGACGTAACACATTTTGATTAAAGTCGTCGATTCCTGTTACCCTCTTTGGAACACTATGTTTCTTCCCTGGAGACTGAAACACCACATTGCCAACTGCCTGCTCTGACAGCTTCGCTTCTTGTATAACTCGCCTGACAGTTCGTACACCAATATCGCCACAGGCTGCTGCAGTGTGTTCCTGCACCTTGGCAACCTTGCAGATCGGCTCGCCTGAAACTGCCTCACGCTTGAAGAAAGAGTACACTCTTAAAACAAGGTCTCTTCCCTGTTTGTGAAACACTTGACGACGTTTAGGTGTTTCAACCATCACCACAAAACTCAGAGAAGACACAGTATACAACAGAAATTGGCCAACTGCACTTCTCCGCACGTAAAACACAGTAGAACTCCGAAATATGACAGAGCTTCAGACAGCACAGGGCGTGGAAACCTAATGAGCGCTCATTGGCCAGCTGCACAGCTGTCTACTGCGCATTGTCGGCCGAGAGGCCATCAGCGTTGTCGCAAAGTATAGCAATCTGGAACTGGCCTCTGCCGTAATGTGGTTATTTCCCAGTCAATACTTCCTCTGCTAGTCCTGTAATGTTGGATAAAGCATTTTAGTGGCAGTATTTCATTCTTTTTCATGGAGTGTGATCTTTCCCATTTTGATAATAAATTACTGGCAAAACTGATGGTAGTTCACCTTTTCTGTCTCTGTTCTTCATCTGTTTCCTGAAGTGGTTCAGCAGTGATTCTGTATGCAGTGGTGGGGAATATCAAAATGATACTGGAAGAGGATGATAATGGCACTGATTGGCAGATAAGCACCCTCCCTCTGACAGATTTGGGTTGATAACACAATTACATGGAGTGGTTAAAAAAATGGAAACACCATGAGAAATGACCAAAAATGTAGGTGCTACTCAAGACTGCAAGGTACACTTGTATTTGACTATAAACAGCATCTGTGCAATGTCCTCAGTACATTAAGAATGTCGGTCATTTTGAGTGTATTATGTCACAGCTCAGTGTATTCGAACATGGGCAAATTTTTTGTTGCTCATTACCAAAGTTGCTGAAGTGACATGGTATTGAAGATGTGCACTGCATACAGAGAAAGCTGAAGATCATCATCCATCATCCGCTAAGTAACAATGTGAATGAAAGTGATTGTCAAGTGATTAAAAAATAACAAGAGGATAGCTGCAAAAATCACTGCAGAACCCTATGTTGCACTCATGAATCCTGTCAGCACCAAAACAGCACAAAGGGAGCTCCAAAAGGGGGAGTTTCAGGGAAAGCTGGAATTCCAAAACCATACATTAGTGACACAAATGTGTTGCCGAAGCCATAAATCCCGGACTCTGGAAGAATGTAATTCGGTTGTATGAGCCTTGTTTCATACTGATTGCAACTTATGTGTGAATTTACATCCCAGGAGTGAAACCATGTGGGGGTTTGGTAGTAATCAGTGCAGCCGTATCATGCTATTCCATGGGATCCATGGTTATTCTGCATGGTCACATTAGTGCCAAGGGTTATGTGACCATTTTGGCTGATTGTGACCATCCCATGGTACAGTGTTTGTTCCCCAATGATAATGCTGTGTTCAAAACAAGCAGGGCCCCCTGTTCTCACAGCTTGCATCATCCAGGACTGGTTTTGTGAGCATGAGGGTTAATTGTCGCATGTCACCGGGCCACAACAGTCACCAGATCTCAATATTATTGAGACTGTGTGGTCTACATTGGAGAGAAGGATGTGTGATTGCTATCCACCTCCATCATCGTTACTGGAACTCGCCACTGTTTCGTAAGTGGATGCTGTAAAATTTACTCAAGACTATAGAGGACCTATATTTATCATTTGTAATATGACTGGAAGCCATTTCAAATGCCAGCAGTTTTCCCATACCATAATAGGTGTGGTAATGTTATGTTTCTGATATTTCTGTATTTTTGTCTATTCATTATATTATGCAATGTCCCTTCTTTATATCTTAGAATTCTATTTTGTATTTGGATTTCCATATCCAGGTTACATTTTTACTAATCAGTTGTAAAACTATGTTAGTGTTGAGGTGCTGGATTCTTTCAAACTACCTGTACAAGGTGCAAAGCTATGTTTTGCTTCCTCCTCTTCGTCTCTGAAAATATCTGGAGAACCCAACTCTCAGTTTGGTTTTGCTCCTTATAACATATAATGCAGTCAAGAAATTTAGTTTCTTTATTGTCAATTTAAGACTTTGTTACATCCATAAAAATATTAGTTTTATACTGTTCATTCCTTTTTAAGATATATTTATGCTTCTGCCAAATTGTACACAGGCATTACGAAAAGTAAAGATACAATGGCTCACAGTCCTTAAATAGAACATTTATGTAGAAAACGCCACTTACATCTTATTAACTGGATTATTTGTTATTTTTTGACATAATCACCCCCGTTATCCAAACATTTGATAAGTCGGTGCACAAGCTTTTGTATCCCACAGTCATAGAAGGTTGCCACCTTTTGTCGGAACCACATTTCAACTTCATCTTTGATCTCTTCATCGTCGTGGAATGATTTTCCACCAAGATGTGACTTCAGGTAACGGGAGACATGGAAGTCAGTGGGCACAAGGTCTGGGCTGTATGGCGGATGGTCCAGTATGTCCCATTTGAATTGTTTGAGTAGTGCTTTGGTTACGAGCGCTGTGTGAGGCCGAGCGTTGTCATGATGCAAGTGGATTCCACTTGTCAACATTCCCCTGTGTTTGTTTTGAATTGCCCTTCAAAGACATTTCAAAGTATGGCAATGTGCAGCAGCATTAATTGTCATTACAGGAGGCATAAATTCCATCAAAAGAATCCCTTGTCTGTTCCAAAAAACAGAAACCATGATTTTCTTTGCTGAAATCGACGTTTTGTATTTCTTGGCTTTTGATGAATTCGAATGGCGCCATTGCATTGATTGTTGCTTGGATTCAGGTGTATGGTGATAAACCCATGTCTCTTCACCTGTCACAATGTGATCAAGGAACTCATCGCCTGCTTCAGCATAGGGTGTGAGGAAGTCGAGTGCAAAGCCCATCCTTTTCTTTTTGTGTTCTTCTGTTAACAGTTTTGGGACCCAGCGCGCACGCAATTTCCTGTACCCTAACTTGACAGTCACAATGTCATAAAGAGTTATCATTGACACGCTCGGTATGATCTGATGCAATTCTTTCAATGTGTGACGTTTATTCGCACAAATTGCTTCCTCCGTTCTCCGAAGAAGGGCATCAAAGATCACAGATGGCTGACCTGTTCTTTGTTCGTCATGAACATCGGTCCTACCTTCAGAGAAATGACGACACCATTTAATTACATTTTGTCGATTCATAAACAGAAACAATTTCTATGTGAATATTCACTGGTCGCTGACCTTTTGCATGAAGAAAACTTAGGACGGAGCGCACTTCGCATTTGGCGGGATTCTGAATCGGCGCAGCCATTTTAAACATGACCTACTCCAAACCAGAAGCAATGTTCAACTGCCGAACAACCGTGAGGAGAAAGCTAATGGTTCAAGGTTAACACCAGTGTTGCCAACTTGCTCGCCAAAACTCTTCTGTTCCTCTGGCATACGGTGTATCTTTACTTTCCGAAATACCCTCGTAGAAGGATCAGTGTGTTTCCTAATCATACTGTTTTCATTGGTGAATACTTTAATTACCAAACTGTCAATTGAGAAAGTTGCAGTTTTGTTAGCATGTGACAAGACATCCTGTAATACATTACTGTTACGTTCTCCAAAAACTACGTAGAACAGATGGTTCAAGACTCCATTCATGAAGAAAATATTTTAGATCCAGTGGCAACAAACATATCTGAGCTCTTCGATGATGTCCACACCAAATAATGATTATCAAAATACAAAGGGCAACTAAAACAAGTAGAAAGGTACAATGTCCAGTAAACTAGATAAAAAAGTGTGTGTGTGTGTGGGGGGGGGGGGGGGGGGGGGCAAAATATTTATTTGTTGTCCAACTGTTTCTGTCCATCTGTCTGCCCATCTATCCCTCTTTCAAGACCCCTTTCTTTCAGGAATAGGTAGATGGAGAAAGCTCAAATTATGCTGCATGTGAAGATCTACTGTCCGTTGGTGGTGTAAAAAGTCAGTTCAAACAAAAGATATGGCCATTGATAATCACAAACTCATCCATCAAACCTATAGGCATGTTGACCTAGAATCATGAAATTTGGCAAGAAGCAAAGTTTCATACTAGGACTAAGCGAAAAAATCTGAAAATCATTAATTTGTAGTTGTATCATACAATTTTTTCCCCTCCTTTTTGTCATTCTGTCTGTCTGTCTGTCTGTCTGTCTGTCTTTTAAGAGCCCCTTTTCTCACGAATTTGTCACTTTCTTGGGTCTATGGTTGCTTGGTGGTGTAAAAAGGTTAAGCTTCTAAATCAATGCAATCAGAAGACACAGCCATTTGTCATTAATTTGGTACTCATGAACTCGCTCATTACAGTTGTTGAACTGGAATCGTGAAATTTGACAAGTAGCATAGTCTCATAGTACAGGTAATGGAAAAACAACAGGAAAAATGTTAATTTTAATTATATCACACAAAAATATTTCTTTTCTGTCTATAGACAATTAAGTTTGTACAGAACCTTCAGTGTGAGAGTCCTCCTCGCATTTAGCTAGGTACTGAGAGTGCAGCATGGCTGAAGTTAGTCAAGGGATAGAGGTGGAAGTGTGTCTGAGACAGGAGCTAGTAGGTATTGATGAGGCCAGGAGGATTAGGGATTACAGGACATGTTGCAAGGATAACATTCACCTTCAGCATAATGCAGAGAACCTGGTGTGTGCTGCACTGGGGATTGGATGGTGTGGGTTGTGAACCAGCCAGTGATATCCAGTATGCTGTGCCCAACAGCATTTTCAGCCACTTGGTGACCTAGAGCCCAAATGAACTCAGGTATGCCACATTCCTATGTCTGGCACCTCCAGCCTCTCCTGCCCAGCCATCAGCCACCCTCAGCGAAGTGTCTGTACTACTACTTGCCTCTTTTATACCCTCTCCCACTTCAACTAGGCACCCCTCATATTAATCGAGTTGGCATTATGTCGTCTAAGAGCACAGTGTAGCTGTACCGCTCTCGTTCTCGCTCAATTTTTCATATTCAACCAAAGACTTCCTGTTTTGGAAATTACTGGTATACATTGGGCTGATGCATTAGTTCTTAGCATTTTTCCACAACTTTAATAAACATAGCAGATAAACATAAGAGACTTTAGTCCTCAATAATATATTCTCCTTCAGTATTTACGACACCAACACTGGGATAATGTTCCGATTCCACGACTGTAGAAATTGTAATTTTGAGTTGAATAACTCATTGAGCCATGTTTGGAATGCATTTTCATCTACAAAGGAAGTTCCTTGAAGGTTGTGTTGGAAAAGATGAATACCTGAGGGCGCAAGATCAGGTGAATAAGGTGGGTGCTGAATGATTTCCCAACCCCCCACCTGCATAGCGTTTGTGTGTGCGAAATGTCTCAGTTGCTGACAATAAATGTGACCTTGGGGAAGCAATTCGTACACGACACCATTGATGTTCCACTAGATGCATAACACTATCCTTTTTGGATGCACGCAGGTCTTTGTATGGGGAGTTTCTGCTTTGTTTGGTCTCAACCATTCATTTCTTTTCCTTATGTTATAATAAAGACACCATTTCTCGTCACCAGTAATGGTTCAGAACAGGAATTATTGGCGTTGTTCATGGCCAATTGGTGACAAGCAAGCACAGGTGCACATACCGCCACAGCTGATTTTTGGGATTTTGTGTTAGGGCATGTGATACCCTTCATCCAATTTTTGAACTTTCCCCATTGCACACAAGTGTCGCATGGTGGTGGACTGATCACAGTTCATCGCATTTGCCCGTTCTTGTGTTCATTTGCTTGGATCATTGTGGGTTAATGAATTTCAATGATCTTCATCAAACCTTGAAGGTTTTCCTGAATGGCAAGAGCCTCAGTGAGAATGATCCTCCTTGAAACTAGAAAACCTTTTGTTGCCATAATCTGTCCTTTGGCATTGTTTCCATAGACAGTGCAAATCTTCCTGGCTGTCTCTGCTGCTGTCACCCCTCTACTGAACTCAAAGCAGAAGAATGTCAGAAATGTTCTAATTTTTCCTCTTGGCACTCCATTTTCTAGTATCCACAGATCCAATCACTATCTCCAAATGATAAAATGACAATTCATAAACAGTGAGCTACAAATAAAAAATCACGATCGATAAATAAACCCATAGAAACCAGAATACACACATTTATAATAAACACGCTACTAACTAATGCACCAACCTAATAAAATAGCTGTGACTTTTAGTTCATTTATGTCAATCTCTGTGGTGGGGTGGTGTATGTATCATCACTTCCTTCTTTGTGTCACACTCTTTGTATATCAATATTATGAGAAGAAAGTTGCTACGCACCATATAGCGGAGATACTGAGCCCTGTCTTTGATGGGATAGGTGATGTTACGGACTGGAGTAGATGGTGATGGGAGGATATGTGGGACAGGTCTTGCTTCTAAGTCTATTACAGGGGTATAAGCCATGAGGTGTAAGGGTTTTGGAGCAGGGGTTGCGAAATCGCTGTCCACCACCACCATGCTATCCCTCCCCCTCCCCGCTCCAGCCTCCTCCTTATCCCCACCCAATCACCACTCCCGTCATGCACTGGTGCTGCTGCCTGCAGTGTAATTTCAGCTGCCCGAGACAGCAGTCGTGTGTTTGAGTTGGGTTTGTGTTCGCGCGCGTGTCTGTGTGTGTATTGCTGACGAAGGCCTTAATGGCCGAAAGCTATAATTGTGAGAGTCTTTTTGTTGTGCCTATCTGTGACTCTACATCTCCGTTATATGGTGATTAGCAACTTTCCTTCTCATAGTATTGTTACATTCCATCCTGGATTTTCCACTGTTTGACAGTTTGTATATCATGACATTTAATGTTTCGTGGCTGCACTAGGTGTTTTTAAATTCTGTTGCTATTGCATCTGTGCATTATCTGCTGTATCTAGAAGTGGCCCCTTTACTTTACTTCTGAATTCTTATTTTTCTGCATATGATATGAGGTACTGATTAGAACTGGGGAGAAAAGGAATTTGTGGCACAACTTGACTAAAATAAGGGATCGTTTGGTAGGACATGTTCTGAGGCAGGGGCGGGCAAACATTGCACGCGGCTCATGAGCACACAGCGCTGCACGTGTGCTGCTTGCGTGCAATCGTCGAATGGGGCAGTGGCGACAGCCATCAGGTTGTGGCAGTGTAGTACCAGGCTAAGCTGTGGACGTTGAAGCGAAGCGACCACTACGTAGTGAACGTTGTATTTCAAGAAACGGAAAATGCAGAGTGAATCAAGGAAATGCAGAAGTGCAGATTTGCTATCTTTTAAAAAGGAATGGGAGAATCATTTTTTTCTTTGTGCAAAAACGTGAAAATTCGAAATTTATAATATGTGACAGTATTCTCGCTGGTCAGCGGAAGTTTAATATTGAACGCCATTATAATAAATTTCAATATGTTCCCGTAGTTAGTGCAATAAAAGAGGAATTTCTCAAGCGATTTGGGGATATATCATACTTATCCCAAGGTTTTGAATAGTTCTCTAGACAATTTGCTGTTTCTGTAGATGATATTCATCCCAGTTTGCAAATATAATTAATAGATTTAAACTGTAGATTCTACAGTGTAGTTCTCATATGAGAGACAAGTTCCTTTTGGTAAGACGTGTAATAGATTTTTATCACGACTTTCCACAGCAAGAGTTTCCTCATCTCCATCGTAAAGCCGCGAAGGTAATATGTTTGGCTCGACATGCGTTTGTGACAGATTTTTTACTGTTATGAAAATTAATAAGTCTCAGTTAAGAGCAAACATCAGTAATGAAAATTTACATAACTGTTTGCGTTTGTCTGTATGTAGAAATTTTGTTCCAGACATTAAACGTATTGTAAACTCGACCTGTGATAATTAAATACAACGTATCGTAGGTAATAGGTACTCTTTCAAACCATGATTTCTTTTAAGCACTCGTACTAACCTTATTCCTTCATTCAATAAAGCAGGCCAGGAAAAACAACGCATTACAGAGGAAGTAGCGGAGAGATGGTATGGTGGGGAGGGGAGAGAAACAGGCGGCCAGCTTGCCCCTGTGTGCACGCAGAACACCTGTTTACTGCACACGTGCAAGTGCACCGCACACGTGCAGGATTCCTGACCGCCCCTGTTCTAAGGCATCAAGGGATCACCAATTTAATATTGGAGGGCAGTGTGGAGGGTAAAAATTGTAGAGGGAGACCAAGAGATGAATACACTAAGCAGATTCGGAAGGATGTAGGTTGCAGTAGGTACTTGGAGATGAAGAATCTTGCACAGGATAGAGTAGCATGGAGAGCTACATCTAACCAGTCTCTGGACTTTGAGACGACGACAACAACAACATAATATGGAAATGTGGTTTTGCCTTAAGCAAACACAAAAATTCTTCTTGTCGTATTACCCAAAGATGTTTTGGAGAATTTTCTCCATCTTCAGTTGATACATCTTTCAGAAAAGTTTAACAGAAAAAAACTTATTTTAAACAAGAATAATTTGTTTGCTCATGGCAAAACCACATTTCCATGTCATTCCATGTACTGGGAAGCAAACACAGACAAAAAGAGCGCTTCAGTGACAAGATTATCATCTTATTTTTCTCTTTGCAATTTTTTTTGAATCTTTCTAGGTTTCAGTCCTCTGTTTTTACCTAGGTACTTCATTGAAAACTATGTGACTTTCCACTTTGCCTTTCTGTCCCATTTGCAAACATCATTATGCCTTCTCAATCTGTATCTGTTTGCTCTGAAGCCCTAACAAATTTGGTTGTTCCTTGCTAGTGAGTGCAGTTGCTAAAGAGCCTGCAATATTACATCAGTAGTACTTTTTGCTTTTCCTGCCTTATATGATTCTACAATTCACTCGCAGGTAAGTTCATCATTATGTCTGATATGGAATCCTGTTCCTTTCATATGTCATCTGAGTACATGTAATTTTGGAAAAACTCTTGGTAATGGGTACACATACTATTTACAGATTTTCATCTTTTGAAAGTATCACTTCTAATTCAGTTTTGCATAATGCTGGCTGAGTGCTAATCTAAAAATGGTGCCAAAAACTTGGAGTAAGTTTGATGGGTGGAACCACTTTTCATATGTTGGCTGATAAATCAGCCAGTCTTTTTTCCTGTTGAACCACTAATCTGGTAGGGCACTTTGAATTAGTTTAATAAATGCAAACGAGTGTATATTACCCAATGTTGAAAATACATGAAATTTGCAAATACACATGTAACTCTCTGTTTCATTAAATCCAGGACACACTCTTTTTATTCGCTGGATGTACCATGTTTTCAATCTGTTGTATCACCCCCCCCCCCCCTCAGCTTTTTAAATTAATTTACTAATAAACTGCCTCCTTAGTAGAGAAACAAGAAAGAAATTTGTCAAGGGTATTTATTTAGACCATTTGTAGCTATGGTTGTGAAGGATGAAGTATAGGGAGAAAAAGGCAATAGTGATGTGGATATGAGGAAATGTCACAAAACATCCTGGGCTGAAAGAAAACCCTATAAATGAATATTTAAGAAAGTAAAGAAAGAGGACATTAACTAGATACAGAGAAGGTAAACTGGAAGGTAAAGATGCCAGAGAGTGAGGCGGTGTCTGATAATGATCAATAGTTCAGTTTTTCCTTCCATTATCCAACCCATCTTCTCCAAGACCACACCCATTTCATTTAATCTGATCTATAATCTCAGTTTTTTTTTCATGAAATTGTACCTTGTTGTGATCTGTTTTACAATTGAGTCCTGGTTATACAGTGTGGATATTTAAAACCAGAGCTTTTATTTGATCCCAAAGCTTTTTATAAAGTGCTGCAATTTTGATATTCTTTCTTGCCACTTTTTTAGTGTCAGATTTCATCCAGTTTATTTTAATTTGATTTAATTTATTTTCCCACATTTTTTAAAAAAAGAAAAATTGTTCTATCAACTGTAAAAATTCAGCATTTATTTTTCTTTGTTTATTTTCTAGAGTTCTAATGATGTTTCATACCTACATCTGCATACATACTCTGCAAGCCATCGTACTGTGCATGTCAAAGGGTACCCTGTCTCACTGTCAGTCATTCCCTTCCCTGCTCCACTCACAGATGCAATGAGGGGAAAAATGACTGTCTGTATTTTCCTGTAAGAGCCACAATTTCTCTTAACTTACCTCTGTGATCCCTACTTTCCTCTAAGTTCTATGAGTCCCATATGTTATGTTGTGGTCTTCAGTCCTGAGACTGGTTTGATGCAGCTCTCCATGCTACTCTATCCTGTGCAAGCTTCTTCATCTCCCAGTACCTACTGCAACCTACATCCTTCTGAATCTGCTTAGTGTATTCATCTCTTGGTCTCCCTTTACGATTTTTACCCTCCATGCTGCCCTCCAATGCTAAATTTGTGAGACCTTGATGCCTCAAAACATGTCCTACCAACCGATCCCTTCTTCTAGTCAAACTGTGCCACAAACTTCTCTTCTCCCCAATCCTATTCAATACCTCCTCATTAGTTACGTGATCTACCCACCTTATCTTCAGCATTCTTCTGTAGCACCACATTTCGAAAGCTTCTATTCTCTTCTTGTCCAAACTAGTTATCGTCCATGTTTCACTTCCATACATGGCTACACTCCATACAAATACTTTCAGAAACAACTTCCTGACACTTAAATCTGTATTCGATGTTAACAAATTTCTCTTCTTCAGAAACGATTTCCTTGCCATTGCCAGTCTACATTTTATATCCTCTCTACTTCGACCATCATCAGTTATTTTACTCCCCAAATAGCAAAACTCCTTTACTACTTTAAGTGTCTCATTTCCTAATCTAATTCCCTCAGCATCACCCGATTTAATTTGACTACATTCCATTATCCTCGTTTTGCTTTTGTTGATGTTCATCTTATATCCTCCTTTCAAGACACTGTCCATTCCGTTCAACTGCTCTTCCAAGTCCTTTGCTGTCTCTGACAGAATTACAATGTCATCGGCGAACCTCAAAGTTTTTATTTCTTCTCCATGAATTTTAATACCTACTCCAAATTTTTCTTTTGTTTCCTTTACTGCTTGCTCAATATACAGATTGAATAACATCGGGGAGAGGCTACAACCCTGTCTCACTCCTTTCCCAACCACTGCTTCCCTTTCATGCCCCTCGACTCTTATAACTGCCATCTGATTTCTGTACAAATTGTAAATAGCCTTTCGCTCCCTGTATTTTATACCTGCCACCTTCAGAATTTGAAAGAGAGTATTCCAGTTAACATTGTCAAAAGCTTTCTCTAAGTCTACAAATGCTAGAAACGTAGGTTTGCCTTTTCTTAATCTTTCTTCTAAGATAGGTCGTAAGGTTAGTATTGCCTCACGTGTTCCAACATTTCTACGGAATCCAAACTGATCTTCCCCGAGGTCCGTTTCTACCAGTTTTTCCATTCGTCTGTAAAGAATTCGCGTTAGTATTTTGCAGCTGTGACTTATTAAACTGATAGTTCGGTAATTTTCACATCTGTCAACACCTGCTTTCTTTGGGATTGGAATTATTATATTCTTCTTGAAGTCTGAGGGTATTTCACCTGTCTCATACATCTTGCTCACCAGATGGTAGAGTTTTGTCATGACTGGCTCTCCCAAGGCCGTCAGTAGTTCTAATGGAATGTTGTCTACACCCGGGGCCTTGTTTCGACTCAGGTCTTTCAGTGCTCTGTCAAACTCTTCACGCAGTATCTTATCTCCCATTTCGTCTTCATCTACATCCTCTTCCATTTCCATAATATTGTCCTCAAGTACATCGCCCTTGTATAAACCCTCTATATACTCCTTCCACCTTTCTGCCTTCCCTTCTTTGCTTAGAACTGGGTTTCCATCTGAGCTCTTGATATTCATACAAGTGGTTCTCTTCTCTCCAAAGGTCTCTTTAATTTTCCTGTAGGCAGTATCTATCTTACCCCTAGTGAGACAAGCCTCTACATCCTTAAATTTGTCCTCTAGCCATCCCTGCTTAGCCATTTTGCACTTCCTGTCGATCTCATTTTTGAGATGTTTGTATTCCTTTTTGCCTGCTTCATTTACGGCATTTTTATATTTTCTCCTTTCATCAATTAAATTCAATATTTCTTCTGTTACCCAAGGATTTCTATTAGCCCTCGCCTTTTTACCTACTCGATCCTCTGCTGCCTTCACTACTTCATCCCTCAAAGCTACCCATTCTTCTTCTACTGTATTTCTTTCCCCCATTCCTGTCAATTGTTCCCTTATGCTCTCCCTGAAACTCTGTACAATCTCTGGTTCTTTCAGTTTATCCAGGTCCCATCTCCTTAAATTCCCACCTTTTTGCAGTTTCTTCAGTTTTAATCTACAGGTCATAACCATTAGATTGTGGTAAGAGTCCACATCTGCCCCTGGAAATGTCTTACAATTTAAAACCTGGTTCCTAAATCTCTGCCTTACCATTATATAATCTATCTGATACCTACTAGTATCTCCAGGATTCTTCCAGGTATACAACCTTCTTTTATGATTCTTGAACCAAGTGTTAGCTATGATTAAGTTATGCTCTGTGCAAAATTCTACAAGGCGGCTTCCTCTTTCATTTCTTCCCCCCAATCCGTATTCACCTACTATGTTTCCTTCTCTCCCTTTTCCTACTGACGAATTCCAGTCACCCATGACTATTAAATTTTCGTCTCCCTTCACTACCTGAATAATTTCTTTTATCTCGTCATACATTTCATCTATTTCATCATCATCTGCAGAGCTAGTTGGCATATAAACTTGTACTACTGTAGTAGGCATGGGCTTTGTGTCTATCTTGGCCACAATAATGCGTTCACTATGCTGTTTGTAGTACTAACCCGCACTCCTATTTTTTTTATTCATTATTAAACCTACTCCTGCATTACCCCTATTTGATTTTGTATTTATAACCCTGTAGTCACCTGACCAAAAGTCTTGTTCCTCCTGCCACCGAACTTCACTAATTCCCACTATATCTAACTTTAACCTATCCATTTCCCTTTTTAAATTTTCTAACCTACCTGCCCGATTAAGGGATCTGACATTCCACGCTCCGATCCGTAGAACGCCAGTTTTCTTTCTCCTGATAACGACGTCCTCTTGAGTAGTCCCCGCCCGGAGATCCAAATGGGGGACTATTTTACCTCTGAAATATTTTACCCAAGAGGACGCCATCATCATTTAATCATACAGTAAAGCTGCATGTCCTCGGGAAAAATTACGGCTGTAGTTTCCCCTTGCTTTCAGCCGTTCGCAGTACCAGCACAGCAAGGCCGTTTTGGTTAATGTTACAAGGCCAGATCAGTCAATCATCCAGACTGTTGCCCCTGCAACTACTGAAAATGCTGCTGCCCCTCTTCAGGAACCACATGTTTGTCTGGCCTCTCAACAGATACCCCTCCGTTGTGGTTGCACCTACGGTACGGCCATCTGTAGCGTTGAGGCACGCAAGTCCCATAAGACTCCCATATTTAATGCACCATTGTTTTGCTTTTTTGACAAGTTTCTTTCCATTTGGCCCTCATGATGCCAACCAGCTTTTTCATTAGGACCTGAATTTAGACTGTACATTTTCCTCTTCCTGCCTAAATTTTCAGCTTTTCTGGTTAACTTACATGTGGTCTCTGTTGTTGGATTTGATCTTTCTTTTTCAAGTGATAGTGCCATGCAAGGAATGTAGTCCAACAAGGCATTCATATAACACATTGAGTACCTTCTGCCTGAGTGGTTTATGTATTGCAAAAGTCAATGCAATAGTCTGCCCATCATGGGTAATAAATCACCAGGTTGGTCCATAGTGGCAGTTTCCTGACCACTCTAGGCTCAAACTGTTAGTTCCAGAGCTGAGATCTTCATAAGCATTCTGAGGATTGTGTGCTAGTCTTTTTTGGGAGATGAGGCTCCAGGCAACCATTTCTATCACACATGAAGAAAAGTAATTCTTGCAGTACATGCATGCTGCTAAAATCATGGAGAACCCTTTTTGGCTTCAAAACCACTATTTTTTGTAAAGCAGATCAAAGACCAATTTGGAAAACTAGCATTAATCAAAAATCAGAAATGACTGTATCTTGATTAACATGGCAGACACATTCACTCAAGTGTTTTGCTCTCTTGAAACAATTTTACTAATGTACCCATTATTATATTCCTTGCAATAAGCTCATTACAGTTCAGGACATCATATTCACCATGACTTAATACTGCAGATAGAGAAAGAAAGGACATTGCACAAGTGTGGAGTGACAAAATGTACACTTTATCTGCTTTATCCATCTGGGACCAAAAAACAGTGTATTTGATACCATTTATCTTGGCCTTTGAGAGTGAACTACTCTAAATTTGTATGTTTAAAACACATCTTTCTACAGTGCATTGTAGGTTGCGGGTGATAGCTACAACTGCCAATCTGTACCGTGTCTGGGGAGCACTGTTCCCCATTATTGCCAGTTTCTGCTGCTATTGAGGAAGAATACAAGATACAAAATACTAAAACTTTTGATTGTCTAGCATACCACAAATCAAAGTCAGATGTTTGTAAATTTTGTGAAAATAGTGATGAACTCCCCCCCACCCCCCCCACCCCCCACCTTCAAATGGAAGTGTGTCCCATTTGCCTAGAAACTCCCTGATAGTGAATTACCTTTCTCTGGACTCTTACCAGTCTGCCACTGCCCCACAGTCTGAAAACAACTAGCACTTGAAGGTGGTGTCAGCCCACATATATCCCATCCAGACATGGAATCTCACAAGAAGAAAAATATGAATGAATAACAGTGAAAAAAATGAAGTTGAGTGTGGATCTGGCAGTTCCAGCTATGCTGTATCCCCTCCCACACCCATCAGTTTGAAACTGTATGTGTAGTAGCAAACATTTCAGTGCAAAGGTGGTGCATGTAGAAGCCAAAACTTGATCAACTTATTCTTGTTCTTGCTGCCACCTCTACTTGCATCCACAACTGTGTGTATTGGACATTTTAAATTTTCATTATTTTCCTTGCCCCCCCCCCCCCCCTCCCCAGTTTGGTTTCTTTGGACAATATCTCGGATGGCAATCCAGTTTTAACCAAAGGGTGAAAATCTGAAAGGTGGAAGGAATATATGGAAGGGCTGTACAAGGAGAACTAGATGAAGATAGATGGAAGATATGATATCACGAGAGTAATCTGATAATTTGCTTGAGGTATGGAATAAAATGCAACACAATACTCAAAATATTTACTGTGGCTTTTGAAGAATCTGCTATGAGTAAGAGAAAAGTTTACTAGTGGTTTAAATGTTTCAAAGCAGCTCAAGAGACATTGAAGACGATGACTGCCCTGCATGCTCTAGCACATTAATTACTGATGACAGTGTGGAAAAAGTAAAGAAAATGATCCTGGAAAATCACCATGCTGGTGATGTCTGCATATCCTTTTGATCGAGCTTAGAAATTTTGTTGGACTTTTTGGCATGAAACATGTAGCAGCAAAGTTTGCTCCAAAATTGTTGAATTTTGACCAAAAATTACATCACATAAGTGTCGCTTAGGAATTGCTGAATGAAGTCAACAATGATCCAGAACTTGTAAAGCAGGCTATAACAGATGAAAAAACATGGATATACAGATATGACATTGAAACCAAGGCCCAATCATCCCAATGGAAACTGCCTGAAGAGCCAAGACAAGAAAAATTCAACAATTTCAATCACAAGTGAAGGTTCTACTCATTGTTTTCTTCTATTACAGTGGAATAGTGCATCATGAGTTCCTGCCTTATGGTCATGCAGTCAGTAAGAAGTACGACCTGGAAGTTATCCACCGTTTGCATGAAGCAATCCAAAGAAAACAGAACACATCCAGAATTGTGACCAAACCACTCGTAGAAATTGCATCACGATAATTCTCTCACTCACAGCTCAGTGCTTAATGGTAATTTTTTTTGATGAAAAAACCATTATGTATCCTATTCACTGGACATGGCCCCACCTGCAACTTCCTTCTATTCCCGAGGCTGAAGAGACTCATGAAAGGATATTATTGTGTCACCATTGATGAGATAAAAACAGGAGACTGGAAAAAGCACTGGAGCAAATACACACATCAAAAAAAGTTTTGCATCACCTCGGTTCCAAGAGTTTCAGAACCAGTACAGAAATTGAAATAGATATTAACATAAACACCATTTCCACCCTTTTTATTGCTCATGAGAACCACTCATGGCATGTTGTTCCACCATACAACGAGACCTTCAGAGTTGGTGGTCCAGGTTGCTGTACTCAGCGGTAACTCTAATACCCAGTAGCACATCCTCTTGCATCGATGCATGCCTGTGTTCATCGTGGCATACTATCCACAAGTTCATTAAGGCACTGTTGGTCCAGATTGTCCCACTCGTCAACGGCGATTCGGTGAAGATCCCTCAGTGGTTGATGGGTCGCGTCATTGATAAAAGCCTTTTTCAGTCTATCCCAGGCATTTTCGATGAGTTTCATGTCTGGAGAACATGCTGGCCACTATAGTCAAGCGATGTTGCTATCCTGAAGGAAGTCATTCGAAAGATGTGCACGATGGGGGCGCGAATTGTTGTCCATGAAGACGAATGCCTCGCCAGTATGCTGCCGATATGTTTGCCCTATCAGTCAGAGGATGGCATTCACCTATCATACAGCCATTATAGGGCCTTCCATGACGACCGGCGGCATTTGTCGCCCCCACATAATGCCATCCCAAATCAGCAGGGAACCTCCACCTAGTTGCACCCCCCCTGCAAGTCCAGGGGTAAGAATTGGCCCCACATATTCCTGCCTGTTGTAAGAGGCAACTAAAAGGAGTCTCACATGTTTTGGCCTTTATGTGATGGTCCCGTGTAGGGTTTGACCTCCATTTTTCAAAATTTTCCTGAAGAGCGAGCTAATTGGGGAAGGGCACCTTACATGGTGCATTGTGTCCATCATCCGCTGAGACCTCTCACATCCTTTGTCGACGTGAATCTGCACTTCTGCTCATTCTCCAACTGTTAGGTGAGGTCACCCCCCTGGATGCGTATTTTTCCATCGATTGTGCAGTATCGTTTTCTTCACTGACAATGATAATGGACTTGTTTACTTGGTTGCATCTGATATCCAGCAAGGTAGCCAGTCCATTGTGGTGGGGCTGCCATGTACCCTGTGGGTTATAGCCCCCTGACCACACAGGGATCGCTCTGCTGACGCCAGTGCCGTTAACTCCCCACGTATGCGGAGGAGTAAATGTCCATCCCCCTGGGGCATCGGGATTCCCGGCAATGGCCATCCTGCCAGGTGGCCTTTGCTGCGGCTGGGTGGTGCCCATGAGGAGGGCCCTTGGTCGGAGTGGGTGGCATCAGGACGGATGATACGAGATGAAGTGTAGTACTTTATCTCTTGCTGCTGGCCCACCACCAGCAGTCTCTAAGCGGTTGAGGTCTACCTTCAATGCTAAGAAATACAACCCCAAATTGTTCCCCTCTGTGGCCACACCATGGGGGGAATGCCAGGCTAAGGATGGCAGCGAAGCTTATTCGCCTCGGTACCTCGTATGTACAAGAGTTGATGGGTAATCTTTCATGTCCATGCAGTCTCAGTTTTTTGTGGAGCATTTAGCATACAGGGTGCAGCCAACTGCAGGTGGTGGTTCATGTCAGTACCAATGATGTGTGTTGCTTTGGATCAGAGCAGATTGTGCCTGGTTTTGGGCGGTTAATGGAAGTGGTAAAGACTGCCAGTCTTGCTTCCGAGATTAAGACGGTGCTCACCAACTGCAGCATCATCGATAGAACTGACTGTGGTCTTTTGGTGCAGAGCCGAGTGCAGGGTGTGAATTAGAGGCTCAGGTGGTTCTTTGACCATTTAGGCTGCAGATTCTTTGACTTGCACCATCGAGTGGTGGGTTTTCAGGTTCCGCTTAATAGGTCAGGAGTCCACTACACACAGGAGGCGGCTACATGGGTAACGGGGGCTGTGTGGAAGGGACTGGGCGGTTTTTTAGGTTAGAGGGTCTTAGGAAACCACAGAAGGGGCGTCCGTCTAAAAGTGGGCAGGTAAAACACAGTAAGGTGGTTTTAGAAATGATTGGTATTGTAGTTGTAAATTGTCATAGCTGTGTTGGTAAAGAACCAGAGCTCCAAGCCCTAATAGAAAGTAATGAAGCTCAAATAGTTGTAGGTACAGAGAGCTGGCTAAAGCCGGTAATAAGTTCAGCTGAAATTTTTTTGAACGGTCTAACAGTGTTCAGAAAGGATAGATTTAAATACAGTTGGTGGTGGAGTATTTACCGTATTTACTCGAATCTAAGCCGCACTCGAATCTAAGCCGCGCCTGAAAAATGAGACTCGAAATCAAGGAAAAAAATTTTCCCTATTCTAAGCCGCACCTGAAATTTGAGACTCAAAATTCAAGGGGAGATAAAAGTTTTAGGCCGCACCTCCAAATCGAATCTAAGTTGGTCCATTATGATACGAGACACAATTGAGGTTGAACGAATGACGATACAGCTACAGTAGTTTGGTTCGAGTCGTAAGCTTAGCAGTTAAGCTTTACCAGGAAGCCATTGCTATGTGTCAGGCGCTCCATCCGTATTTATACGGGTACCCTTCCTTTTTCACGTGCTTCGTCTGGTTTGAATTGATTGCTTATTTTTCTTTGATCTGGTAAGTGCCGTTATGTGTTTACATCACTCTAAGCTGAAAATGCATTACTGTACTGTGTCATGCATTGTTTGTCGCATTCTGATAATGGCTTGCTCTTGTGCGCGGTTACTTACACTGCTGCTTTCTTTGATAATGATCAACAAGAACCAATTAATAGACTGCATATGATGGAAGATGTTCTGAACGAGAGTTTAGCGAACATTTTTCTCCGTTTGAAAATCTTTGCAGACGCCTCTTTAGTACATTATATTCTGCACAGAAATTAGTCATCTTAGATTTAAAAATCTAGTCAATTGCCGTGCTTCATTTCTGACTGTATCACTATTAGGCATAAGAATAATACGAATATAAACATGACATGATTTGTGTATTCTTCCGCGTTTGCTGTACTCTCGCTCTAGTTTCGTAGTTTATTAGGCAGACAGGATTTAAATGAGACAGCAGCAAACATGAAAGAATACATGGCAAAATGTTTATATTCGTATTATTGTTATGGCGAAGAGAATACTGCATGTGATTCACAATTCATAAAAGTTCCTAGCAGCAACCATCTCTTCTCACAGGTAGGAAAAAAATTCAGAACGTAAAGTTTCCCATATTGACAAACACTCCAAACAGTCTTGCCAGTCGGATTTTCGTAGTACATTAAATGCTGCTAGAAGATGAACAACACGAAATTTCTATTTACTTCGTTGGATAATGTATGAAAGTGCAGTGGTCGAAAATCGGAGCGGAGAAAAAAGCTCATTTTCCACCTTTTTTTTTTTTTTAAGTTTATTTACTGACGAAGAGGTTTTGGCGCCAGTATTTATCTTTGTGCCTGCAAGACATGCCTGTTGTAGCACTACATATATTCGATGGCAGAAGTTAGTTGTGGCGGCACCTACCAACATTTTTCAGAACTTCCGCTTACTTTGCACTCGATTCTAAGCCGCAGGCGGTTTTTTGGATTACAAAAACCGGAAAAAAAGTGCGGCTTAGATTCGAGTAAATATGGTATTGCTGTCAGAGGTAGTTTTGTCTTGTAATGAAATTGAAGTAGATAGTTAATGTGAAATAGTATGGGTAGAGGTTATACCTGACAGTCGGACTAAAGTATTAATTGGATCGTTTTACCGACCCCCCCAACTCGGAAGACATAGTTGCTGAACAGTTCAAAGAAAACTTGAGTCTCATTTCAAATAAGTACCCCGCTCATACTATTATAGTTGGTGGTGACTTCAATCTACCCTTGATATGCTGGAAAAATTATACCTTTAAAGCCGACAGCAGGCATAAAACATCATCCGAAATAGTACTGAATGCTTTCTCAGAAAGTTATTTTGAACAATTAGTTCATGAGCCCACTCGAAGTGTAAATGGTTGCGAAAGCATACTTGACCTTTTAGCAATGAATGATCCTGGACAAGTAGTGAGTGTTGTGAGGAATACAGGGGTTGGAGACCACAAAGCAGTTGCTGCTAGGCTGAATACCATTACACCTACAACCATCAAAAAGAAATGGGAAGTATATCTATTTAAAAAAAAGCTGATAAAAATGCTCTGAACGTCTTTTTAAGAGACAGTGTTCTCTCCTTCCGATCTGATCATGTAAGTGTAGAAAAGTTGTGGAATGTTTTCAAAGACATAGTATCAACAGCAATTGAGAGATACATACAACATAAATTAATAAGTGATGGTACTGATCCCCCATGGTACACAAAACGGGTCAGATCGTTGTTGCGGAAGCAATGAAAAAAGCATGCCAAATTTAAAAGAATGCAAAACCCCAAGATTGGGAAACTTTTACAGAAGTTTGAAATATGGCGCATACTTCAATGCGAGATGCTTGTAATAATTTCTACAATGAAATTCTGTCTCAAAATCTGGCAGAAAACCCAGAGAGATCCTGGTCATACATAAAGCACACCAGTGGCAAGACTCAATTAATACCTTCACTGCGCGATAACAACGGTGAAGTCACTGATGACAGTGCCACTAAAGCAGAGTTATTAAACACGGGTTTCCGAAACTCCTTCACCAAAGAAGACGAAGTAAATATTCCTGAATTCCAATCAAGAACAACTGCAAAGGTGAGAAACATAGATGTAGATATCCTCGGTGTAACAAAGCAAGGCCTCCGGTCCAGATTGTATACCAGTCAGGTTCCTCTCATAGTATGCCGATAAAATAGCTCCATATTTAGTAATTATATACAACCACTCGCTCACAGAAAGATCCGCTCCTAAAGACTGGAAAATTGCTCAAGTCACACCAATACCCATAAAGGGAAGTCGGAGTAATTCGCTGAATTATAGGCCTATATCACTAACGTCGATTTGCAGTAGGGTTTTAGAACATACACTGTATTCGGACATTATGAAGTACCTCAAAGAAAACGATTTATTGACATGTATTCAGCACGGATTCAGAAAATATCGTTCTTGTGAAACACAACTAGCTCTTTATACCCATTAAGTAATAAGTGCTATCGACAGGGGATGACAAATTGATTCCATATTTTTTAGATTTCCAGAAGGCTTAACACCATTCCTCAAAAGCATCTTCTAACCAAACTGCGTGCCTATGGAGTATTACCTCAGTTGTGCAACTGGATTCATGATTTCCTGCCAGAAAGGTCACAGTTTGTAGTAATAGACGGAAAGTCACAGAGTAAAACAGAACTAATATCCAGCGTTCCCCAAGGAAGTGTTATAGGCCCTCTATGGTTCCTGATCTGTATTAATGACATAGAAGACAATCTTGGTAGGCGTCTTAGATTGTTTGCAGATGATGCTGTCATTTACCACCTTGTAATGTCATCAGATGATCAAAACAACTTGCAAAATGATTTAGATAAGATATCTGTATGTTGCGAAAAGTGGCAATTGACCCTCAATAAAGAAGATTGAAGTTATTCACATGAGTACTAAAAGAAATAAGCTAAATTTCGATTACGTGATAAGCCACACAAATCTCAGGGCTGTAAATTCAACTAAATACTTAGGGATTACAATTACAAATAACCTAAATTGGAATGATCACATAGACAGTATTGTGGGTAGAGCAAACCAAAGACTGCGATTCTTTGGAGAACACTTAGAAGGTGCAACAGGTCTACCAAAGAGACTGCTTACACTACGTTTGTCCGCCCTATTCTGGAGTATTGCTGTGCGGTGTGGGATCCACATCAGGTGGGACTGACGGATGACATCGAAAAAGTACAAAGAAGGGCAGCTCATTTTGTATTATCGTGAAATAGGGGAGACAGTGTCACAGACATGATACGTGAATTGGAGTGGCAATCATTAAAACAAAGGCGAATTTCGTTGCGACGGGATCTTCTCATGAAATTTCAATCACTAGTTTTCTCTTCAGATTGTGAAAACATTCTGTTGGCACCCACCTACATAGGGAGAAATGATCATCATGATAAAATAAGAGAAATCAGGCCTTGCACAGAAAAATTTAAGTGCTCGTTTTTCCTGCATGCTGTTCGAGAGTGGAACGGTAGAGAGACAGCATGAGGTGGTTCATTGAACCCTCTGCCAGGCACTTTATTGTGAATAGCAGAGTAATCATGTAGATGTAGACATAGATGTAGAGGACAAGTTTGGGGAGGTGGAGGGCTTGTCCAAAATGTGGTCAGGGCCTGTCTTGATAAAAACGGCATCCTCTGCCCAGTGACGGGCATTACTCGCTTGTGACAAGCTGGAGGATGTTTGTTACCATCAAATGCCATAAGAGCTTAAATATGGTCCAGGGCATGATATTTCTTTTGCAGTCTGACGATGGGGCTGCGCACCAATTTAGAGTGGCGAGGTGTTCATTTCGTCTGGGATAATCAGGTTGCCACTGGTGCCTTCATCTTGGCCTTTGAGGGTGCCACATTACTCGAGAAGGTTAAGGTGACGGTCCACCACTGTGATGTGAAGCCATATATCCCACCCCCGACACAGTGCTTTAAGTGCTGGAAGTTTGGCCATACATATACATCTACATCCACGTCCATACTCCACAAGCCACCAGACGGTGTGTGGCTGAGGGTTCCTTGAGTACCTCTATCGGTTCTCCCTTCTAACCAGTCTTGTATTGTTCGGGGAAAGAAAGATTGTCTGTATGCCTCTGTGTGAGCTCTAATCTCTCTGATCTTATTCTCATGATCTCTTCGTGAGATATACGTAGGAGGGAGCAGTATACTGCTTGATTCCTCGGTGAAGGTATGTTCTCGAAACTTCAACAAATGGCAGGATCAGGGATTTTCTCTGCCTCGTGATGGCTGGGTGTTGTGTGATGTCCTTAGGTTAGTTAGGTTTAAGTAGTTCTAAGTTCTAGGGGACTGATGACCATAGATGTTAAGTCCCATAGTGCTCAGAGCCATTTTTGAACTTCAACAAAAGCCCGTACCGAGCTACTGAGCGTCTCTCTTGCATAGTCTTCCGCTGGAGTTTATCTGTCATCTCCGGAACACTTTCGCAATTACTAAATGATCCTGTAACGAAGTGCACTACTCTCCTTTGGATCTTCTCTATCTCTTCTATCAACCCAATCTGGTACAGATCCCACACCGGTGAGCAGTATTCAAGCAATGGCCAAACAAGTGTACTGTAAACTACTTCCTTTGTTTTCGGATTGCATTTCCTTAGGATTCTTCCAATGAATCTCAGTCTGGCGTGTGCTTTACCGACAATTAATTTTATATGGTCATTCCATTTTAAATCACTTCTAATGCGCACTCCCAGATAATTTATGGAATTAACTGCTTCCGGTTGCTGACCTGCTATTTTGTAGCTAAATGATAAGGCAACTATCTTTCTATGTATTCGCAGCACATTACACTTGTCGACATTGAGATTGAATTGCCATTCCCTGCACCATGCGTCAATTCGTTGCAGATCCTCCTGCATTTCAATACAATTTACCATTGTTACAACCTCTCGATATACTACATTATCATCCGCAAAAAGCCTCGGTGAACTTCCTATGTTATCCACAAGGTCATTTATGTATGTTGTGAATAGCAATGGTCCTAAGACACTCCTCTGTGGCACACCTGAAATCACTTTTACTTCAAAAGACTTCTCTCCATTGAGAATGTCATGGTGCATTCTGTTATCTAGGAACTTTTCAATTCAATCACACAATTGGTCTGATAGTCCATTTGCTCTTACTTTGTTCATTAAACGACTGTGGGGAACTGTATCAAATGCCTTGCGAAAGACAAGAAACATGGCATCTACCTGGGAACCCGTGTCTATGGCCTTCTGAGTGAGCTGGGTTTCACACGATCGTCTTTTTCAAAACCCATGCTGATTCCTACAGAATAGATTTCTAGTCTCCAGAATAGTCATTACACTCGAACAAAATATGTGTTCCAAAATTCTACAACTGATTGATGTTAGAGATATAGGTCTATAGTTCTGCACATCTGTTTGACGTCCCTTCTTGAAAACAGGGATGACCTGTGCTCTTTTCCAATCTTTAGGAACACTACGCTCTTCTAGAGACCTACGGTACACCACTGCAAGAAGGGGGGGGGGGCAAATTCTTTCGCATACTCAATGTAAAATGGAACTGGTATCCTATAAGGTCCAGCAGCCTTTCCTCTTTTGAGCGATTTTAATTGTTTTTCTATCCCTCTGTCATCTATTTCGATATCTACCATTTTGTCATATGTGCGACAATCTAGAGAAGGAACTACAGTGCAGTCTTCCTCTGTGAAACAACGTTGGAAAAAAGACATTTAGTATCTCGGCCTTCAGTCTGTCATCCTCTGTTTCAGTACTATTTTGGTCACAGAGTGTCTGGACATTTTGTTTTGATCCACCTACCGCTTTGACATTAGACCAAAATTTCTTAGCATTTTCTGCCAAATCAGTTCATAGAACTTTACTTTCGAATTCATTGAATGCCTCTCGCATAGCCCTCCTCACACTGCATTTCGCTTCATGTAATTTTTGTTTGTCTGCAAGGCTTTGGCTATGTTTATGTTTGCTGTGAAGTACCCTTTGCTTCCGTAGCAGTTTTCTAACTCGGTTGTTGTACCACGGTGGCTCTTTTCCATCTCTTACGATCTTGCTTGGCGCATACTCACCTAATGCATATTGTATGATGGTTTTGAACTTTGTCCACTGATCCTCAACACTATCTGTATTTGAGATAAAACTTTTGTGTTGAGCTGTCAAGTACTCTGAAATCTGCTTTTTGTCACTTTTACTAAATAGAAAAATCTTCCTACCTTTTTTAATATTTCTATTTATGTCTGAAATCACCGATGCTGTAACTGCTTTATGATAGCTGATTTCCTGTTCTGTGTTAACTGTTTCAAATAGTTCTGGTCTATTTGTCACCAGAAGGTCTATTATGTTATCGCCACAAGTCTATTTAACTGCTCAAGGTAGTTTTCAG
This sequence comes from Schistocerca piceifrons, assembly GCF_021461385.2. NCBI lineage: Eukaryota > Metazoa > Arthropoda > Insecta > Orthoptera > Acrididae > Schistocerca > Schistocerca piceifrons. The sequence goes on from NC_060138.1 coordinate 280,129,509, forward strand.
ATAACGCACTTAAAAAAATTTCACTGGATACTTTGTCCCTGCCAACTTTTATAAACATTTGAGTCTCCCAGTCTATATCTGGTAAATTAAAATCTCCACCCGGAACTATAACATGGTTGGGAAATCTACTTGAAATATTTTCCAAATGTTCCTTCAGGTGCTGTGCCACAACAGCTGCTGAGCCAGGGGGCCTATAGAGAATCAAATTACCATGTTTGAGTCTGTTTTAACAGTGACCTTCACCCAAATTATTTCACATTTCGGATATCTGTCAATTTCCTTCGATACTATTGCACTTTTTATCGATATAAACATGCTTCCCCCTTCACTGTCCAGCCTGTCTCTGTGGTATACATTCCAATCTGAGTTTAGAATTTCATTACTATTTACATCTGGTTTCAGCCAACTTTCTGTCCCTAGTACTATGTGGGCATTGTTACTGTTTATTAATGAGAGTGATTCTGGGACCTTTCTATAGACCCTCCTGCAATTTACTATTACCACATTAATATTGATATTCCCTGTTGCGTTTTGCCTACTGCTACCTTGTCGCATCTCAGGAGGCGTCTTGTCGGGCCTAGGGAGGGAATACCCTAACCTAAAAAACCCACATGTGCACTCCACACATAATCCGCTACCCTTGTAGCCGCTTCCTGCGTGTAGTGCACGCCTGACCTATTCAGGGGGACCCTACATTTCTCCATCCGATAGCGGAGGTTAAGAAATTTGCACCCCAGATCTCCACAAAATTGTCTGAGCCTCTGGTTTAAGCCTTCCACTCAGCTCCAAACCAGAGGACCGCTGTCAGTTCTGGGAACGATACTACACATAGTTATCTCAGATTCCACCCCACGAGCGAGGCTTTCCGCCTTCACCAACTCCGCCAACCGGCTGTATGAACTGAGGATGACCTCTGAAACTAGACGGCAGGAGTCATTGGTGCCGACATGAGCAACAATTCGCAGTTGGGTGCACCCAGTGCTCTCTATCGCTGCCGGCAGGGCCTCCACATCTCAGATGACACCCCCAGCAAGCGAACAGAGTGAACACTGGTCTTCTCCCCTGACCTTTCTGCTATTTCCCTAAGGGGCTCCATCACCCACCTAACATTGGAGCTCCCAATAACTAATAAACCCCTTCCCCCGCGTACATGCCCGGACCTTGCTGAAGGAGCGGCCACATGTCCACTCACAGGCAAAACGGGCGATGCCAGACGGCCAGCCTCCACATTGACCCTCTACCTCGGTGCAACGTGAACACCGCTGAACCTGCCACTCCCCTTGGGGAGAGGGTGGCCCAACCGCACCTGGTACCCGCGAAGATGTCTCGACAGCAGGGACCATGGGTGAAGCATGTAACACCTGGGGTGTACCATGTGACACACCAGACTTCCCACTGCCGCTACACTCAGAGGCGGCAGCCTGAAGACGGCTGACCGCAGCCGTCAACACGTTCAGCTGTTAGCGAAGTGTGGCCAGCTCCTCCTGTGTCCGTACACAGCAGCCACACATCCTATCCATCCTAAGAAATCAACAATTTACTGTAGAGAGTTAATCAACTTTTCACTAGATTGCCAATTCACTAAAGGTGGCTGATAGCTGACTAAACTGTGGTTTATTAGACACTTCGTTGGAAACAATGAAAATTTCTTTACGTTGTACTTCCAGTGTCACCTGTCGGGATTGTGGATGTCCTTCGCATCCCAATACTCCACATGCCCCGCCTTCCATCTGTGTCAACTGCAGAGAGCACCATTCGCTTTGCTCGCCAGACTGCAGGATTCTCCAGAAAGAAAGGAAAATTATGAAAGACAAGGCTCTGGACCGACTGACCTACACTGAGGCTAAGAGAAAATGAGAGGCTACATCCTGTGTGTATGACATCAACCTACACCGCTGCTACGACAATGGTTCTACCATCTTCCGTTCCACTGCATACAGTTGGCTCTTAGAGCCGCCAGACTCCACCTGCCCACTTGATGGTGGGGGGCACTTCCCTCCCTGTTACTCCTCCACCACCTACTTTGGGAGCAACATCCCCCCCCCCCCCCCCAACCATTGGGGACATCAGTCCCCACTACTCAGCTGGAGAAGCATACGTCTTCTTTGGCTCCTCTCGCTAGGAAGGGGTCCCTTGGGTCACTCCCTTCCCAGGTTCCTACCGGTGGTAAAGGTGACACCCGCAAGTGGCTAAAGCAACCACAGGTATCCCTGAGACTGAATCAGTGGAGCCTTCCCAGCCGGACAAACCTAAGGAGCAGCGAGAAAAACTGAAAAAGACCGCTAAGAGTCAAGGGGCTGGTGGCACCCACACAACCGCTACCTACAAGCTCTGCGTCTGAGGAAGAAGTGGCGATTCTGGCTTCCACTGAGGACCTAGAGATCTCGCTGGGTCCTCAGATGCAATGGATGTAGCCTGTTCAGTAAATAAGTTGGTGGCATCATGTGACCCTGAGGTGTAGACTGCCTCATTGTTTCATGCTTTCCCAGTCTCATGATCACATCATCCTCCAGTGGAATTGCAGCAGTTTCTTCCAGCACCTGGCTGAGCTACGGCAACCATTAAGCTTTACATCTGCTTTCTGAATTGCCCTCCAGGAAACCTGGTTCCCAGCAATGTGGACCCCTGCCCTTTGCAACTGCAGGGGATATCAAAAGAACCGCAGCGAATATAATAGTGTGTCAGGTGGAGTTTGCATCTATGTCGTGAACTCAGTCTGTAGTGAACCTGTGCCCCTTCAAACTACTCCTGAAGGATACGGACAATGCAGGAAATAACTGTCTACAATGTATATCTCCCTCCAGATTGTGCAGTACCCCTGACCGTATTGGCTGCACTGATTGATCTACTCCCTAAACCTTTCCTACTTTTGGGAGATTTTAATGCCCATAACCTCTTGTGGGCCGGCACTGTGCTTACTGGCCGATGTAGAGATGTCGGAAATTTAGTGTCCCACCTCAACCTCTGCCTCTTAAATACAGGTGCCCCCACACATTTCAGTGTGGCATATGCCACATATTCTGTCATTTATCTCTGTCTGCAGTCCTGGCCTTCTCCTATCTAACCACTGGAAAACGCATGACGACCTGCGTGGTAGTGACCATTTCCCCATCTTCCTGTCACTCCCATGGCATCATGCCCTTGGATGCCTATCCAGATGGGCTTTAAACAAGGTAGACTGGGTATCCTTCACCTCTGCTGTCACTGTTGAATCTCCCCCACATGGTGCCATCATCATTGTGGTTGAGCAGGTCACTACAGCGATCGTATTTGCAGTGTAAAATTCGATCCCTCTTTCCTTAGGGTGACTTGGTGAAATACAGTCCCTTGGTGGTCACCGGAATCTGCTGAGACAATTAAAGAGCGTCGGCAAGCTCTACAGTGACATAAGCAGCACCCTTCCCTAGAGCACCTAATAGTCTTTAAGCAGCACCGTGCCCGCATTCGCCAGCTTATAAAACAACGGAAACAGGAGTGTTGGGAGAGGTACGTGTCAACCATTTACAGAGTGGGAGCTCCTCAGTACCCTTGCACATTGCCCCAACACAGCTCCTGAGCTGGATCGTATCCACATCCATATGATTAAACATCTTTCATCTGACTGCAGGCGACATATCCTCATCAACTTCAACCGGATCTGGTGCGATGGTGTCCTTGCATCGCTATGGTGGGAGAGCACCATCATTCCAGTGCTCAAACCCAGTAATAACCGGGCCCATCAGCCTTACTAATGTTCTTTGTAAGCTGCTAGAACGTATGATGTGTCAGCCGTTGGGTTGGGTCCTGGAGTCACGTGGACTACTGGCTCCATGTCAGGGCGGCTTCTGCCAGGGTCGCTCTACCACTGTCAATCTTTTGTTCCTTAAGTCTGCCATCCGAAGAGCCTTTTCCAGGTGCCAACATCTGGTTGCCGTCTTTTTGACTTATGTGAAACATACGACACGACCTGGCAACATAATATCCTTGCCACGTTTATGAATGGGGTCTCTGGGGCCTGCTCCCGATTTTTATCCAAAACTTCCTGTTGCTCCATGCTTTCTGTGTCCAAGTTGGTGCCTTCCATAGTTCCCCCGTATTCAGGAGAATGGCATTCCACAGGGCTCTGTATTTAGTGTTTCTATTTTTAGTGGTCATTAACAGCAGCTGTAGGGTTGTCGTTCTCACCCCCTCTGTATACGGATGACTTCCGCATTTCGTGTTGCTCCTCCAGTACTGGTGTTGCTTAGCAACACTTACAGGGAGCCATTCAAAAGGTGCAGTCATGGGCCCTAGCCAATGGCTTCCAGTTTTCAGCTGCAAAGTCGTGTGTCATGCACTTCTGTCAGCGTCGTACCACTCATCCGGACCAGAACTTCACCTTAATGATGATCCACTCACTGTAGTGGATACATATTGATTCTTAGGACTGGTTTTTGACGCCTGATTGACTTGGGTCCCTCACCTCCGTCAGCTTAAGTGGAAGTGCTGGCAGCACCTCAATGCTCTCCGCTGCTTGAGCAACACCAACTGGGGTGCAGATCGCTCTACGCTGCTGCAGCTCTACAGAGCCCTTGTTCAATTTCGCCTTGACTATGGGAGTCTGGTTTACAGTTTGGTGGCACACTCAGCATTGCGTTTATTTGACCCAGTGCACCACTCTGGCATTCGTCTAGTGACAGGAGCCTTTAGAATGAGTCTGGTGCCCAGTGTCACGGCGGAGGCCGGAGTGCCTCCATTGCATATCCAACGTGCACAACTGGTCACCAGTTATGTTGTGCACATTCGTAGTTTTCCTGCGCAGCCGGCCGGAGTGGTCGTGCAGTTCTAGGTGCTGCAGTCTGGAACCGAGCGACCACTACAGTCGCAGGTTCGAATCCTGCCTCGGGCATGGATGTGTGTGATGTCCTTAGGTTGCTTAAGTTCAAGTAGTTCTAAGGTCTAGGTGACTGATGACCTCAGAAGTTAAGTCGCATAGTGCTCAGAGCCATTGAACCATTTTCTCCTGCGCATCCGAATTACCGTCTCCTTTTCCCACCCACAGCGGTTCATCTCCCGCATCGGTGGCGCAGGTCTGGGCTCACGATTGCAGACACATCAGGTCCATTCTCTCTGAATTGGAGTCCTACCTTTTACCACCTCTCCTCGAGTTCCATTCACATACACCTCCATGGTCTAAACCTAGGCTGAAGCCTTGCCTGGACCTTTCACATCGCCTTAAGGACTCCGTTAACCCCGCAGCTCTCCGTTGTCACTTCATCAGTTGAGATGTTTTGACTTAGATTAAAAGTGTCTTTAAACTTTTTGGAAAAATAATCAATTACGAATTGTACTTTGACAAGCCGGACGGCATTATCCGGTTTATTGTTGCTGTCGGAAAAGTTGCCGTCGGAAAAATGTAAAAATGATAATATTTGTCTGAATCGGTTGTGGGACATCGTTTTGCGAAATATCGGTGTGTCTATCATCGGATTCGTTGACCAATAATCATCGATCCTTGCTTTTTTGACAATTCCCAAAAGGATACCAAGCCCACACCATTTTCTAAGTTCAGGTCCTGTAACATCAACAAATTTGGCATTTTCTTAATCCAGTTTCCTTCTATTACAATTTTGACTGTAGTACTTGTTGGTTTCGTTGCTAATATATTCTACATCTACATACATACCCCGCAATCCACCATACGGTGTGTGGCGGAGGGTACCTCGTACCACAACTAGCATCTTCTCTCCCTATTCCATTCCCAAAGAGAATGAGGGAAAAATGACTGCCTATATGCCTCTGTACGAGCCCTAATCTCTCTTATCTTTGTGGTGTTTCCACAAAATATAAGTTGGCGGCAGTAAAATTGTACTGCAGTCAGCCTCAAATGCTGGTTCTCTAAATTTCCTCAGTAGCGATTCACAAAAAGAATGCCTCCTTTCCTCCAGAGACTCCCACCCGAGTTCCTGAAGCATTTCCGTAACACTCGTTTGATGATCAAACCTACCAGTAACAAATGTAGCAGCCCGCCTCTGAATTGCTTCTATGTCCTCCCTCAATCTGACCTGATAGGGATCCCAAACACTCGAGCAGTACTCAAGAATAGGTCGTATTAGTATTTTATAAGTGGTCTCCTTTACAGATGAACCACATCTTCCCAAAATTATACCAATGAACCAAAGACGATTATCCGCCTTCCCCACAACTGCCATTACATGCTTGTCCCACTTCATATTGCTCTGCAATGTTACGCCCAAATATTTGATCGATGTGACTGTGTCAAGCGCAACTCTACTAATGGGGTATTCAAACATTACAGGATTCTTTTTCCTATTCATCTGCATTAATTTACATTTATCTATATTTAGAGTTAGCTGCCATTCTTTACACCAATCACAAATCCTATCCAAGTCATCTTGTATCCTCCTACAGTCACTCAACGATGACACCTTCCGTAAACACCACAGCATCATCAGCAAGCAGCCGCACACTGCTCTGCTCTCCACCCTATCCAAAAGATCATCTATGTAGATAGAATACAACAGCGGACCTACCACACTTCCCTGGGGCACTCCAGATGATACCCTCTCCTCCGATGAACACTCACCGTCGAGGACAACGTAGTGGGTTCTATTACTTAAGAAGTCTTCGAGCCACTCACATATTTGGGAACCAATTCCATATGCTCGTACCTTAGTTAGGAGTCTGCAGTGGGGCATCGAGTCAAACGCTTTCCAGAAGTCAAGGAATATGGCATTCGTCTGATACCCTTCATCCATGGTTCGCAAGATATCATGTGAAAAAAGGGCGAGTTGTGTTTTGCAGGAGTGATGCTTTCTAAAGCCGTGCTGATGCATGGACACCAACTTTTCCGTCTCAAGGAAATTAATTATATTTGAACTGAGAATATGTTCGAGAATCGTGCAACAAACTGATGTTAAGAATATTGGTCTGTAATTTTGAGGATCTGTCCTTCTACCTTTCTTATATACAGGCATCACCTGCACTTTTTTCCAGTCGCTCGGTACTTAACGTTGGGCAAGAGATTCGCGATAAATGCAAGCTATTCAAATAGATTGTTCCAAATATATAATTCTACAATATCCTCGACGCTCTGTGTATCTTTGGGAAATATGTTTGGACCCGGGGATCCTTCAAATTTATAATTGGTCCTCAGTAAATCAAAGTCTGACCACTGTGCACTGTCTTCTTTGTCTGATTCATCCGAATTAGTTGGCAATCATAGCGTTCGCCGAATTATTTTTGGACGTATTTCACTATCTTCCTATGATTCTGCGTCTTTTTTTAATATATATTTTCTTCCCAATCAGCCAAGTCGTCTGGAACATCAGACAAGACATCCGCACATTCATCGTAAATAATCCTATTAATCCTATTGTCTCTTTCGTCCGCCATGATGAAAGGGCACAAGTACATATAAAAACAAAAAAACTTGTTGACGTGTGTAACTTATTGTTACCTAAACAAAACACCAACAGAATGCCAAAAATACTAAAGTGCTGTTGCCGGCCACTGTGCGATACTATGCAGACGACACCACTGTGGTGTCGCCGGCCACTGAGCGATACTATGCAGACGACACCACTGTGGTGTGGCCGGCCACTGAGCGATATTATGCAGACGAACTATGGTGTCACCAGCTGTTGACCGCTATTTTGCGCATGACACCACTGTGGTGTCACCGGATGGCTTAGTGTTAAGTTGGCAAACCCAATTCGAGAAACTCTGACTGACACAAACTGAAAAGTAAAGTTTATGGGTAAGAGATCTCAAACTTTCAAAATATGTGCAGGTGTCAGCAAGCTGGTGGTTTATCTCCACTTCTTTTCAACCGTGACATGAAGAAAATTTTAAGAATTTGGAATGAAAAACAAAGAATCCTATGTATTGCCATTCATGCTAGGGAGGAAAATGAGGATATTGCAATAAATTGCCTAGCATTTGTGGATGATTCGGTCATTCTTTCTCAAAGCCTGATGGATATAGCAACGTACATCAATCCTCAGGAAGAGACAGCCAACTTGGCAGGCTTACAAATCTCTGCAGAGTAAACAAAGTTCATGATAAATATACAAAGTGGTCCAACATACTCAACAACAGGTATTGGGAAAATAGAAAAGGCAAACAAAAATTAAAATATTTGGCGAGACTATTCAAGAAAACAGTTTCGAAAAGTCTGCTTCAGAGGGTAGGATAGACAAGATGGGAGAAGTGTGTGGTATACCTAAGAACTTACAATAAATGGTCACTATCTTGAAGAAGAAGAAGAAGAAGAAGAAGAAGAAGAAGAAGAACAACAACAACAACAACAACAAAGGATATCAGAAACAGTGAGGAAGATGAGATAACTCTCTCTCTCTCTCTCTCTCTCTCTCTCTCTCTCTCTCTCTTTCCTGCCCCTTTTGACATATCTACAGACTGGATGAAATAGGCTCCCCAAGCAGATCTTCATTTATCTTAAGGGGGAAAAAAAAATTAACACTCACGTGGATTCAAGAGGTTAGGGAATACATGAAAAGCATTAACGTAAGGTAAGTAGTAATATTGGAAAGAGGAATCTTTAAAGAAAAAGTTTTAAAAATGGAAGGATTCCAAGGCAGGGGGTAAAAGAAACTGGCACAGTCTTAATGCAAGAAGAAAACAAAGAATGAAATTTTGCGAATTTTCTATCTACGATGAATAGTACACTGGAGAAAAGAATACTATATCAACAGAATTAAAACTACAGAAGTACAAACAAATACATCAATCACATCATATAAATGTTTTCTTTACTTTTTAATACAAAAACTGACAAGATATTAAACAAAGTCTTATGTGTACAGTATTAATTTGTTGAATAGCACACAACAGCAAACTGTTGAACCATTTGACAGGTCTCTCCCATCATACATAATCAGTTGAGAATATTTTATCATAATAAAAATGGCTGCGAATGAAAATAAAAGAAATGAGAAAGGGAAAAAGTGAAAAATATACACCTATCATTTTGAAATTTAGAAATAAACAACATGAGCTAGCTCAAAATAAGAAAACTGGCAATGCAAGAAACCATTACTATTATTCGACAGAGTTTAATATGTCGAATAACAGTGTAGAACTTGCAGAGAAGTTACTTGAAAAGAAATTTAGAGTTTGTGGAAAGATATGGCAAAATAGAGGATTTCCGGAAAATTAAAGCATAAGTCAATGTGTTTGAAGCTTGTTATCAACGGAAAGGTGACAAGTGGCCAGCGACGAGCCAAGTAATCCAAATTAGTGCTGCTTTTGCCAAGCGAATAAATTTGTTTGAGATGTGCAGACGGAAAAGTGTTAATTATAACTCTAAATCCACAGATTACTTTGTCTAGGATTTCCCTATCAACAGGGTCAAAAAAAATTTATTAAGGTAATAAATGTTGAACTATGTCTTTAGAGTTCATTAATTTGTGGTGAATTAATGGGTTTCAGGTTGCAAATTGTTTCCAGGCATGAACTTCCCTTTCTAAACTCACATTGGTATTTCCCCAGTGGATAGTCAAGTGTAGACTGTACTCTGTTAAGTAACATTGTTGAGGATATCTTACAAGCAATTTGTAAAGGGTATACCTCTGTTATTCTCAACATCTTGCTTGTTACCCTTTCTTGTGCCACGGATATATTGTATTCACTTTCCATACATCTGGGAGCTTTTCTTTTTTCAAAACCTCTTCTATGATGCAGACCATTTTCATCATCATCATCATCATCATCATCATCATCATTACTACTACTTACTTAATTTGTTCAGCTCTAGGTGGTGAATAATATTCTCGGTTTTAGTGAATCTCTGGAAAATATAGTTTATGGTTTGGCTCTGTCTGTTTCTGTGTTTGAAGTATTTTGCCAGTATTGCACAGTTTTTGGGATTGTTAAGGCCAATTTTTACCATTTGCATATTTGAAGCAAAAGCTTGGTGATTGATAGGCTTTTAGGCTATTTTTAAAGTTGTGGTAGAAAATTCTGGACTTATTTTTTCAAAATTATTCTGTATTTGCACTTCCACTGAATTTTGAAGACCCCTTTTAATACTCCTTATCATTCTTGTATCTTTTCTTTGTAGTTTCAGTAGCCCATTATTTTAATTCTTTCCAGAACATTTCCATTTTTTCATTCTTTCCACCAGAAGTCATTTCATCACTTTCTTAATAACTTTAACTGATGCAGATATTTTCTTCAGTGAACTACTGACCTGTTTGAATAATTATTTACAGTTACAGGATTTAGTGATTTTTATTTCTCCTTGAAAGTTTTCTATAGTTTGTTTAGTGTGGAGCCTGTTTTTTCTGTGTTTTACTAATTTTTGTGATCGTCTTCAAATTTTGCGGGGCAGGAGTTTTAGCTTAATTTTAAAGGGATAGTGATCCGAGTCAGATTCCCCATTTCTTATTATTTTTAACATTGGGAATTTCCTTAATAATTTCTTAATAAACAGCTACGTGGTCCAGTTGGAATACACCTAACATCAGCTTTAGGGGTGTAGTGACTCCCACTATATACATTCTGCAGTACAGTGGTGCACATTAGATGAGAATTCCATGATCCAGTGCTGCATTGTGTTTATTCTTTGTTTTGGATTATATAGTTATTCCTTGTTTTGAGACAAAACAAGGAATAACTATATAATTTTGGACACTGAATGCTATGCAGATCACATACTTCTCTGTGATTAATTTATATATGGAAATAAATCTTTTTCGTGATTTAACCACAGGGGTATCAGTGTTTCAGCTTTTCTTGGAAGTTTCTTAATAATATTAACTTCAGATGAAAGGATTTAGAGAGATTAATCAATCTCATGCCATTTTTATTTGTCCTTTATGTGCTGAAACTTCTACCATTTTTCTGAAAGTCCTTTTTTTGCCTATTTTGCATTAAAGTCTCATAGTAGTATAATAATAATTGATTTTGGGATTTTGAATATTTTATCATCCGCAATTCTTCAGGTTTACTTGGATTCTTCTTCATATCATCTTTTTATTGGGGCATGACAGTTAAGAAAAGTTGTTTTGTGTTTTTGTATTTCATTGTGAGAAGTGAGAACCTTTTGAATTGGATATGAACTGTGGAAAATCATCAACTCTTTCTGAACATAAAACATAATAGTAGTTTTCCTTTCATAATTGTAATTGCTGTCTTACCTTTGAAGATTTTGTATTTTGTTGCTTTGTCATATTCTCATCCAGAAATTGTGTTGCTTGTTCAGTTAAGATCTTGGGTTTCATATTTATCTAAGAAAATTTCCAGTTCATTTTGTTTACCAGTTTTCAACAAGGACTTTACATTAAGAGTGCCAGCAAAGAATCTCTCCTTAAATTTAAGACCGGCAGAATTCTGAGGATGATCAGATTCATCAGTCTTATGGGCATTGAACTCCTCAGACAACCCGGTGTGTTGCATGAAGAGATAGTGGATTTCTTCTTCAAGCTGCCACTTGGGGGTTGTGCTTTCTTCCAGCAGACTTTCCATTCTTCAGTTCAGATTGTACATGTATGAGCTAGGGAATGAAATCCCAAAGAAAGATTGGGCTGCTACCCCAACTTACATACTTTCTTTTTCTGTCCACTAAGTTCTTCCATCGTTGACCACTTAAGTGTGGCTTACTTAAGTTTTGACACATTTGATACACTTTAAATATTCTCTGTCCTGCTTTGCTATTAATGTGTCAAATTTAAAACCTTAAAGAGCAGAAATTTTTACCTGGTGGCCAATTAGTATTGCATGCAGTGCTGCGCATGATACTTTCGTGCAGCTAATGGTCATTTGTGCAGCTAATGCATAATGATAAGTGTGCGTTTATTTTTATTTTATGTTTGAAAATAGTCAATGCAAAGCTGAAGATGACAGGTTATCACTCACCTGACAGCGTAACAGAGTTTTCATTCTTCTTATTTTAACGCATTTTTCAATTGAAGAACATAAACACTGTCTTAACCTCTTAGACTTGAGTTCGTACTGAAAATAATTTTATGTGAAGTAACACTAATACTTTGCAAATAATAGTCATTTTACTACAGTTGAATTTGTACTCTGTGTTCTTAGGTCAACCTACAGATGGACCAATGGGTATCAGTGTTGCTCTTACACCAGCAACGACAACAGTTACGACTGTCAGCAAATCAATGATTACGAATGCTTCTTTCCGTACGAAGAAGCTTCCTGGTAAGCATAACTTTCATAAACTTAATAAAGCTTATTTAGTGTAAATTTTTTTATAGTGGTCTTTCTTTGTAGGATAGGAGCAAGGTAGTGTGAGGCAGATGGGATGCCTTATAATAACTGTGTTAATTCCAATCATAGACACTGTGCTCACCAAAATAAAACTAAAAAAATGACACATTTTAAAACCACCTGTTTGTGTTGTTTCCAGTGAGGATATCACATGTCCTTTGCATAAATATTTTGTGGAGTCTTTTATTTAGGCAAAATTGTGACTAAAAACAGTGTATGTAAGTGTTTTGTGCTTTGTGTCCTTTCACTCAAAATGTGTGGACATGCAGGGGCACCAGTTTTGCGTGTGCGTGTGTGTGTGTGTGGGTGTGGGTGGGGTCTCATTTATACTTAGCAGTTGCCTATATGAAGCATAAAAAGTGATCACACTGTTCCAGCAGCAGTTCCTTAAACAAAACATGATTTTAAATATCCATAATGGTTTTACTTATCCATTAAACCACGGTCTAGAACATGTTTGTGTGCCTAATATTTTGGCTGACAGTTCTGAAGACATCCTCAGTGGCCAGAAAGACTTTGTTGGTTAGTGTCTGGTATGAAACAAGCTCAGGAAGCCAAACTGTTTGTATGTATCTGTGCAACAGGACATGTCATCTGACCACCATCAGAGATCGCAGTGTCACACCTAGCATTAAGACCCACAACTTGTCTAATTGCAATGAATTCCTCTTTTTTATTGTTAGGTTTTATTTTATTAATTTATTTAATGTACAGAGAGGTTATACAAATTCTTGGTTGTCGTTGGTAATATTGTATCTAAAGCAGTTAGAAGTATAAGCACTTAAGTTTTGCTCTAGGAACAGGAAAGGATTACTCACATGCACAGTTGCCTGTTATTGGAACTTCTAGAATTACCTGTGTTCGGAACTAGTATTTTTGTTTCATTTAGTTAAAAGGGTGTCAGTGCCTCAGAAACTTACTGTGGAGCTTGTGCTGATATGAAACTTCCAGACAGATCAAAACTGTGTGCCAAACTGAGACTCTAACTCGTGAACTTTACGTTTTGTGGGCCAATGCCCTACTGATTGAGCTACCCAACCATAACTCAGGACCCATCCTTACAGCTTTCATTCTGCTGGTATCTCCTCTCCCTCCTTCCAAACTTCACAGAAGTTCTTTTGCAAAACTTGCTGTTCTACTAACAACATTTGTTGCCCATAGACTAGTGGCAAAGTTATTTGTCCATAGACGACTACTAACAGCATCATATGTCCATAGAGCAGCATCGTATGTCCATAGACTACTAGCAGCATTGTTTGTCCATAGCCTTTCAGAATGGACAGTGAACATACATTTATGTGAAAGTGGCAACATCCTCTCATTTTGTAAACTAGGGTTATTGACATTATCTTAGCTGAATATGAAAACATTTTTATGTGCTGGTGAGATGGATTAAATTCTCACTCATCTCCTGAAGTCAGTGTGCTACTAATTTGAGGCACTTGAGATAGTGTAGTTCTTTCAGTCATCAGAGATGCATCCATAATTAACTGATTGCTTTCTACCAGAATGTTGAAACTACTGAACAGTTATCACGACTTCTGTCTTCAGAGTACTTAAGGAGAATAAACCAAACACTTAAAGAAAGGAAGGAAAATGAGAATTAAGTATCCCATAAAGAATGAAGTCATTAAAGATAAGGCATAAATTTGGATAGGATGAGGATGTAGAAGTAAGTTGAATGTGTGCCTTACCAAATCAATCAACCTAGCTTTGCTTCAGCCAATTTGGGGATAAAAATAAAAATATGGGTGACCAAACAGAGATTTAAACTCTGCTCCTGTCAACTGCAAGTTCAATGCCTCAACCACTGTACATTCTTTCTCAGTGGAGCTCTGCCCATTTTTGAATGGTTTTTGGATTAAATGGCCATGTGCCAGTGCCACAAGTCAAAATTGATAATACACTCTGTATGTTGACTTTCTATTTTAAAAACATCAGAAGCTTAATTTTGAAAACTATTTTACAAACCGCATTTTTTTTTTGCTGTTTTGTTTATTTCTTTTGTTGTCTAGCCAACATCATCTTTATGTTGTTGTTGTGCTCTTCAGTGAGAAGACTATTTGATACAGCTCTCCTTGTTGTTCTATCTGTGCAAGCCTCATCTCCGAATAGCTACTGCAACCTACATCCATTTGAACCTGCTAACCGTATTCATGTCCTGGATTGCCCTCTGCAGTTTTTACCTCCCACACTCCTCTCTGTTACTAAATTGGTGATTCCTTGATGTATTCGAATGTTTTGTACCAACCAATCACTTCTTTCAGGGAACATGTGCCACAATTTTTTTCGTTCCCAATTGTATCCAGTACCTCTTCACTGGTCATATGGTCTATCCTTCTAATCTTCAATATTCTTTTGACGCACCTTACTCTATTCTTGTCTGAACTGCTTATCACCTACATTTCACTTCCATACAGGGCCACACTCCAAATACATACCGTCCTAAAAGACTTCCTAATACTTAAATTTATATTCAATGCTAACAAACTTTTCTTCTTCAGAAACACTTTTCTTAAAGTTGCCAGTCTACATTTTGTATCCTCACTACTTTGGCCATCATCATTTGACTGCCAAAATAGCAAAAATTTTCTTCTATTTTTAGTGTCTCATTTCCTAGTGTAATTCCCTCAGCATTTCCTGATTTTTCTTTACATGCCCGAAAAAAAATCAACTCATTTTATGACCCCCATTTTTAATATTTACAGTTTCCATTTCAATTCGTTTATTTTAAGCTCTGTTAAAATGAATTGCTTCTTTTTTCTCAGCTATGATGATATAACTGTTAGAATGTAAATAACTTATTCACCAAGTAGCAGAAGCTTTGACTCACAGACCAAATACGCGTGTCCTCGTGGTGCCCCCCCCCCCCCCCCCCCCTCCTGTCTCACTCTCTCACACACTCTCTCTCTCTCTCTCTCTCTCTCTCTCTCTCTCTCGTACTAAATTGATGAATCCTTGATGTTTGCTCATGAGCCTGTCCCCTGCATACTACATAGTGTCAGATGGACAAGTGCTGTGATGGCAGTGTGGCAGGCAGGTGGGCTGTATAGGTTGTGTCAGATGAGGTGTACAGAGGTAGAAAGGAATGGGATGTAGGAAGTGAGGCTGGGAGTGAGTAGCTAGCATCTCAGGAGGAAGCAGCTGATGTGCTGCCTAGGAATGTGGGAGCAAGGGTAGCAGGTGTATGGGCCAGGCATGTCCTGCAGCGGTGCCAGAACCAGTGGGGAGCATTGTGACTCTGAGTGGTTAACGTTGTTTTTGGCCACACTTTGGTGGTGACCATTCATTCTGGCAGACAGCTGGTTAGATGCCATACTGGCACAAAATGTTGTGCAATGGTTGAAGCAGAGTTGGTGTATATCATGGCTGCTTTCACAGGTGGCTCTGCCTCTGACTATTGAGTTGGATAAGACTCTGACCGGACTGGATCATTAAATCGGGCAGATCTTGCACCTTGGTCTTCCCCAGGGATATGATCCCTATGCCAAGGTGCTGGGATTAGGAGTGGCATAAGGATGGGCTAAGATGATGTGGTAGTTAGGTGGGTGACGTAACATTACTTTAGGAGGGGTGGAAAGGATTTAGAGTAAGATATTCTCCATTTCAGGGCATGATGATTGCTATTCAATGTTCTGGCAAAGCATGTAGTTTAGTTGTCCCAGTCCACGGTGATAGAGGGTGATGAGGGAAGTTCTTATTTGTATCTAATTCTTGGGGATGGTGGGAAGACCAGGGGTGTGCGAAGATAATGGCCTGGGGTTAGTGCCTGTCCGTGAAAGCCCTCACGAGACCTTCAGTGTACTGGACAGGAGAGTTGTCGTCAATGCAGGTACACTGTCCATGAGTGGCTAGACTATATAGGAGAGATTTTTTTGCTGTGGAAGGGATGGCAGATGTCAAAATACAGGTACTGTTGGTTATTAGTGGGTTAATATGGACAGAGGTGTGGATGGACCATCAGAGGTGCAGGCCAAGGTCCAGGAAGGTGGCACCTTGATTTCGGGCTGATGAGGTGACATAGATGGGGGAGAAGGTGTTGAGGGTTTGGAGAAATGAGGAATGAGTTTCTTGGTTGTGAGTCCAGTTTATGGAGGTATCATCAATGAACCTGAAGCAAACAAGGGGTTTGGGTTTTTGGGAGGCTAGGAAGGCGTCCTCTAGATGGTACATAAAAAGGTTTGCATAGGAGGTTGCTGTGTAGAAGCCCGTGACTGTGCCACAGATTTGTTTATATACCTTCCCCTCAGTATTTTGGTGATACGGAATCTCTAGAGCTAATCCCTCCCTCCCCTTTTTCTATTCTTAATGTTCCACTGTCTCCATGAACTTTAATGGAAGCTGTAAGATTTGTGTACATATTCTTCTCTATACTAACATAAGTAGAGTCAGTGACTTTTGCTTAAGAACTGCCCATACAGATTTGCTCAAAAGCAGTCAAAAGCTTTCTCCAGCTTTGTGAACTCTAGACAAAGAGGTAATTCATATTTAGTGCTCTATTTTGTAATCTCTTTCTGTACTTTCAAATGGTCCATTCTGCTATACATACTTTTAAAGCCAGCTGCGTCTTTTGTCTGATGTCCAGTGTGTGTGTGTGTGTGTGTGTGTGTGTGTGTGTGTGTGTGTGTAGTTGATGTTAATTTAAGTAAATATCTATGGTGTGGAGAGGTGGCTAATAGATCTGTACTTTTTTTGTATCTATCGTGCCTCCTTTTTTATTGAGTGAAGCAATTATAGCATAGTTTTTAAGTCGTAGGCATTCTGTATTTAATTTTGCACTTTTCAGTTGTACTACATTTCATTTCTATTAAAACACCATTTACCCATGTTCCTCTGTTTCCTTCTTGTCTCAAAGTCCTTTTCACAACTCATTTGGAATCACTTTCACAATGCCATTATTTTCAATATTAACTATCTGTGTCTCAGGTTAATCTGATGAATTACTGAACTCTTTGTTCTTGTGTAATTTTCTCCTGTTTGTGTCAGTTATGGTGTCATCTGCCATCTTAACTGGCATCTGTCCAACACTAGCATCTGTATTATTTTCAGTTGTTTTTGCTATCAAATTTTCATTGTACTTTCTCATATTCCCTTCCACATGCTTCTGAATAGTTTTGATTAGTTCACACACATATATTCTCATGTGCCCTTACCATCATTCCTTTGAAACTGTAACCTCACCTCTAACACTTGTTTTCTTCCATTTGAGATATTTTGTTAGTCTTCTACCTTCTTTTTAATGGATGATTTCACCTCAAATCATACAGGTAATATCAACGTGTGGTAGTAAATTTCACTGGAAAAATATATGTATGTTAGACCCTTTATATCATAAATGTTAATAAATAAATTATTTTCATTTTATCTTCATTTTTGTAATTAGTACAGCATTTTCGAAAATGTATATTTTATAAATAACTCTTAAAACAGTAGAGAACCAAAAAAAACTTAATAAACCAAAAGTACTGGAGAGGTTTCACGCATTAAAGCTAAGTGTGTTAAAATTTAGTTGACACTTGCACACTTATGGGCTTCCTTTAACAGATCTCTGTCTTAAATACAAAATTTAAGTTAATTTTTCTACTTGTAAAAAAACTCTAATTTGGAAAGTTGCAGAACGCTACATTTCTGCCATATAACCAAATACGTTGCCAAACACAACTGATGTAAGTATAAACAGTATCTTCTATGCTCCAACTATCTGTATTATGGAAATTTTTATTGCTAAAAATGTAAAAAATTGCATTTTTGAGTTTTTACGAATTATTTACTTGACAACCCTCATCCGAAAACTTTAGAAAATTTTACACAAAATATTGTTTGGTTAATATGTTAGTAGCAGAAGTAAAATGAGCCACAAACTTTTTTCAACAGTGCAGTGTTGATTGTTACATTGTAGGCAAAATTAAATCATGGAAAGTCGTGAAGAGATGAAATCATGATGGAAGACAATAATAATTTGTGAATAATATCATAAAAAGAAAAATGGCCATAAATATTCTGTATCTCGTTTTTGCTATAAAATGCTTTCGAACAAAATTATGAATTCTTATCACAACCACTTAGGATGATGTAAAGTAATTATTTTGATTCAGAAATCCCAATTTTGCACAAAATTTACTTAAAATCAGCAATCAACTTAAATATTAAGTGTCCATGATTTTTTGATCTTGCGAGTAGAGCTAGGTCCACCTAAAAAATTTCTCATATTTTGTGCAGACAAATATTGTCCATTCTGATTGTGTGTTCCCTAAATACAATGACCAACTAACATATCGTGAAATTTTTAGAACATTTAAAAATTTTAGAACATTTAGGATGGGGGTTTTGGAGAAAATAATTTCTAAATAACAAAAATTTCAGATTCTTTCATCTTTATGTACAAATATTTTGACACTTAAAGAATTTCATGCATTAATGACATAGCTGACAGTTAGCAGTCTTTCCACTTTATCATTTCTCAAACAGTTAACATCCTGTGACTATTCGTATTTTCAAAACATAATTTTGAAATTCACAAAAAGTTACAAATTTGTATATTTTTCCAAAAAAATAGAAAAAAAGCTCAGAAGTGTGTATGTATTAATCATGTCTCATAGTAATGGTAACACAAGGTATTTATTGAAAATAAATTCAAATCTCTCTCACTTTTGGTTTCTTTATTATAATTTTTCAATTTTTCTTTTCATTATGACATTCACAAATACTTTCATGTAGAGCGGTCTGTAGCCTTTTAACAAATCATCAGAAAATCAAAATATTGTAATTTTGGAGATGTATAATGTGGAACTTCAACATGTATTTTTTTTCAGCAAACTTTGGAGTAGTGATATGACACATTCACTCTTGACCTGTAGGATTTGAGATGAAATCGCCCTACTTGAACGTATTTATCTACTTACATAAATAAATAATGGTCTCTTTCACCTATGTTCGATCTTCATTCTCTAAGATACTGTCTGTGATATTTAACTAAGCCTGTTATATCTCATTATTCTTAAATAAATTCTGATGGTTCACTTTGCTGATTTCATCCCTGAATGGATTTCTTGCTCACTCTGTATCTATTGCTTCTTCTTGATTTTGCTGCCCTATGATCACTTAAAACTTTAAAATGGTTTTGGGCCATGACATTCTGTTTAATTTCTTTCCCAATGTAATTGGGAAGATAAGAAGAAAAAAAAAATCTACTCACCAAGTGGGATGAGAAGAAAATCCTGTCTGATAAGTCTCCCCAACCCGGGGTTCTGGGTGATTGTCCCGAACTGTACCCCTTTTTCTAAACCTCTCCAATCCTTTTCCTTCACCTTCTTCCTTCCCCTTCAACTCTTCTGCTGGAAGGAGGAGCCACTGGCTACGAAAGCTTGCATAAATTAAACCTCTGTGTGTGTGTGTGTGTGTGTGTGTGTGTGTGTGTGAGTGTGTGTGTGAGAGACAGAGAGAGAGAGAGAGAGAGAGAGAGAGAGAGAGAGAGAGAGAGAGAGTAGAGGGGAGAGTGTGTTTTCTCATGCCACCACTTGGTGAGTTGATTTTTTTAAAATATTTTTATTCTCCCCCCCCCCCCCCCCCCCCTCCTCCCCTGCTCTCCAATTACATTACCAGGTATAGAAGCATGAAACCATTTCACTATAGGTGGTGCTAGCCGTCAGTGTAGGGCCTGTGAGAACATGTCTGCAGCACCATGTGCTTCCTGTAACAGCTGATGATTAATGTCAACACACAGTAACCCAAGGTGCATACATCAGTATCTGTTTCAAACCCGTAAACATGTCGAATTTTGTGCCTATGAACTAGGATTTGCGAACTTTTCTATTATCACTTAAAGAAAACTGCTGCAGAATCACATTGAATGCTTCTCAAAGCTTTCAGCAAACATTCTCTTGGAAAAACAGTGTTTCGAGTGGTTCAAAAAATTCAAAAATTATGATTTTAATGTGAGAAACGACGAGTGCAGGAAACCACTGACAGAGTTCAAAGACAACGAATTACAGGCCTTATTGGATGAAGATGATACTCAAACTCAAAAAGAACTTGCAAAACAATTGAATGTGATGCAGAAAGTCATTTCTCTTCAGTTGAAAGCTATGGGAAAGGTGCAGAAAGTGGAAAATTTGATTCAGCCCGAACTGAATGAAAGACAGCAAGCAATTCAAATGACCACTTGTGAAATACTGCTCACCAGATACCAAAGAAAGTCGTTTTTCCAGCGAATAGTGACAGGTGATAAAAAATGGATATATTTTGAGAATCCTAAGTATCGTAAATCATGGGTGAATCCAGGCAAACCATCGACATCCACTGAAAGACCAAATCACTTTGGAAAGAAGACCATGTTCTGTGATTGGTGGGATCAGAAGGGTGTCATCTATTGTGAGCTGCTAAAATCAGGTGAAACTTTTAACACTGAGTGCTGCCAACAGCAAATGATCGATTTAAATCAAGCATTACGTGAAAAAGACCGGAATATGGAAAAACGCAACACAGTCATATTGCTCCATGATAACGCCCCATCTCACTCTGCAAAATGGGTCAGGTAAATGATTGTGGCATTCAGTTGGGAAATTCTAGGGCATGCTGCTTATTCTTCAGACATGGCTCTGTCCAATTATCATCTATTTGCAACACTGGGACACCCTCTCGCTGAACAACGGTTCAATTTGTATGAAAATGGCTCACTGACTGGTTTGCTTCAAAAGAAGAACTGTGTGAGAGAGAGAGAGAGAGAGAGAGAGAGAGAGAGAGAGAGAGAGAGAGAGAGAGATTCAAACCTGCCAGAGAGGTGGGAGAAATGTATCAACAACAGTGGAGGTTATTTTGAATAAAATATTGTTAATTAGTTTCAAACAACAGACATGATTATTGCAACCAGATTCCGGTATCATGCTTCTGCTCCTGGTATACTGTTTAATTTCTTTGTTTTTTTTATGTAGTCAATTTACTTTCTGTTTTAGCTTTGTTAATAATAGTGTGTTTGTTTGTTTGGAAGAATGTATTAAGGTCTAATTCTACGTACCTTATATTTCTGCTTTTCTGCCCTAGTTTGACAGAAGAAAGGCATTCTTAGTTATTGTCATATTTTTAAAGTTTTTTTAAAATTTTGTAGTGGAATTTTCTTGTAATTTAACAGTCTTTGTAAGTCTTCGTAGATGCCTTCAGCCTCTGATCAGAATGTGAGAACATTTGTGCAAAAGCATGGATGCTTCCACCGAATATATTGTGTTTATTTTTAAATAAATTCTTGCTGTTCTTTTTCATATGGCAGGATGCCTCCTTTGAAAGAGGATGACCAATTTCTTTCCCCATTCTTGAAATGATGTAAGCTTTTGCTACATCTCTAATGACCTTGATGTCAATGGGATGATAAACACTAGTCTCCCTTCCTCCTGACATCTAGTTTTTCCCTATATAAAAAACTAGTAGAGGCAGTTGTGTTTCTACACTTGATGTTATTTACTTTCCCAAACTTTGCATGGCAAAGTGTGAATGCAGAAATGTGTGTGTGGCTTAGGTTCTGGAGGCACTGCCTGAATGACTTTACTTCAGATTCATTCACCTGGGCTGGAATATGGATGTCAAGGGAACCGCATGTGACAGTAGAGCCTCCAATGACCCTATCTGCGGGACACCACCCTTGCAGGTCCTAAACATGTAAACAGCATTGAACTCAAGCAAAACTATGTTAACAAATTCTTAACCAAGTGTTGTTGGCTTCTAAATCATCAAACCTGGGGTCAGTGTAGACAGTTGACATGGTGGTCATCAATCAGCAGATAGGTCAAATAACCATTGTCAGTTACCAGTCAGTCTGTGATACCTATAATGGATTTAAGGTTACAAGGCTCCCAGACATTGACTTAGCATTTGCCAACAGTGTGGGTTACACATAAATTGCCCATCAAAAGGGGATGCCTTATGGGTATGAATAACTGCACATATAAATGTCTGGAGTGGGCATTGAGAACTACACAGACCTCTCTGCTTAACCCTCAGTTACATGCAAATAATAGCTGTTGTCCTATTTCCTGGGAGAGCCACTTTATGCAATTACTGTGATGTTTATATTTGACAGTTTAAAAATCTATGTAGGAATGTAGATTGAACAAATATACCTCCTTTTTATGTGATGTGGGTTAGTTTCACCACTGGAGGAAACATCACAGACCAACTCAGTAATTCATAGTGATGCAGAATTTTCCACAGTCTTCGCCCAGTACTAACCAGGTTAGGTAACTGATAGTTGTGTGACTTATGTAGTCAGACTGCAGTGGTACTTGGCATATTGCGATAAAAAGCAATGTTTTTGTGCGAAAACTGTCACGCTTCTCATCTCAGCTGATTTCTTCAGTTTCACCATTGTAGAAACTGACTGTGTTATGAGATGAGTCATTGAATAAAACTATTTCCATTTTCTGATGAATTTTTATCATACCTGATGTCTTAGGATAACATAATGTTCAGAAAGTTTGTTACAATAGATCTTGTGAATTGTATTGGGCATAATGTTTAAAACTCTACCAGTTTGTGGCTCTTTGAGAAAATTTAGAGTGAATGTGTGTGTGTGTGTGTGTTTTCAAGTATGTGTAGATTCTGTGTTCAGTCTGTGTGGCAAGTGATGTCCCACTAGCAACTAAAGAAAATCACAAGGCTGTTCAACAACTATTGTTTTGATATGTTGCCATGAGAATTCTGCTAAACAGTTCACACCAAGCACGAGTAGCTCATCTGTAATTGTATATGTATATGTAGAAGCATTGTAATGTCTGTAAATACTTGTGCAACTTTCTTACTGTAACCGAATGATGTGGGGCAGTGGTTAGCACACTGGACTTGCATTCGGGAGGGTGACAGTTAAAACCCGCGTCCGGCCTTCCTGATTTAGGTTTTCTGTGATTTCCCTAAATCGCTTCAGGCATATTCCAGGATGGTTAATTTGATAGGGCACAGCCAACTAGCTTCCCCATCCTTTCCTAACTGGATGGGGCCGATGACCATACTGTTTGGTCCCGTCCCGCCAAACCGACCATCTATCTGTCTTACTGTGATCTTCTTATGATGTCTTCCTAATGTAAAATTCAGTTTTATTTGACAGTGAATTGGACACAAGCACTTTCACTCTGTTGTAGGATGGCAAGGAATATGTATGGTGCATGTACACAGTTCTTTCAGCAGTGGATAACAGTTGTCTTAAAATGTGTTGCGATTAAGTGAAAGATTGAAGTGGATAGTACTGTTTTGACATGAAATGAGTAAGCGATTGCAGGTCCTCTGTCATCCAGCTAATTGTCAGCCCTTGCGTTTTCACCACTAGCTTTGTATAATGAAGACATAAAAACTATAGTTTGCCTCGGTAACGTAGCAGTAGCGTTACCGCCTACCCCGTAATGGGGCCCGGATTTGATTCCCGGCAGGGGACTGGGTGTTGTGTGTCCTTCATCATTTTCACCATCAATGATATGCAAATCGCCGAAGCGTCATCAACTAAAAAGATTTGCAATAGGGCGACCGAACCCCGAAGGGGATATCCCAGCCAATAAATGCCATATAATCAATTATTTTCACATCTTTTATAAATCATTGTATTCTCAAGAATAGCACCACAGGTTCCTAATACTTTTATTCTAACTTGAATGATAATTCTGTCCACATATGGACTCCTTTTTACAGTTCTCAAAATTAATATAAGGTGACACATAATTAACCACTAATTACTAAAATATATATGCATATTGATAGGCATGGCTGCCTTGATAGATTCAGTTTGGACACACAACACGGTCTGTGTCTCCTGTGGGAATACAAGACTTGCTGCAAACAAGTAGTTGGATGGATGCTATTAGCAGGTAACAATTTGAGAATTTGGGTCTGACAGGAAGCGTGTCCAGATGGCCAAGGCAACTGCCCGTGTTAAACGGGCAATCCGGATTTGAGTCTCTGTCCAGCACAAATTTCCAGTTTTCACCATAGAAATATTTTGATGCCCAACTATGGATTGCTCTCTTTCAAATTTTAACAATGAATGCCCTAGACATTCTTTATACATTGATGTACTTGATAATCCCTAATGTTGAAGTCCATATATCTTTGGTTTTTCATTTAAAATCACATTCCACAGAATAGTTATTGTTAGCAGTGTGAAGCATTTAGTGCCCACAGTTACTTTACAGGATAGTAGATATAATTCATTTTTGACAGGTCGAGAGCACAGACCAACAGAAAAGGAACAGCACAAATAGCAGAATGATAAGAAATGATTCTAGTAGGTAGTAGGTTTATCTCGTGGTAGCAATTGGCCTGATGGTACAGGTAGGAGAGGAAGAGATGAAATACATGATTTACTTTTTAGCAAGGAAAATTTCTATTATCTTTGTTTTTGAGAGAAAAATCAATGACAAAGGCATTATCTGCCTTCTTCAGTGACACACACATAAAGTTACTGATTAAAAAAAACATCAAACAAGTCGCTGTGCTTTGTGGTCACATTATTTAGTTAAATCATCAGGTAGCTTTAGGAATATTGCATGAGTCTGGTGGTGGAAATGTTCTTCAGAGGTGGAAATATATTCCAAATACATGCCCTCCAAGTCAGTCGGCCTTCAAAAATCTGGTCAGCCTAGAGGTTGCTTTGTGAATCTGATGGTTTGTGTAGTTACTGGAAAGTTGCAGGCTGATTAGCAAGTGTTGCATGATCCTAGGTGTACTTATTAGCAAATCCACAAAGATTAACTTCAAAAACTTACACAATTCAGTAAAAGATAACTAATTCACTCAGTTTCCCTTAACTTGTTCCTTATGTACTTGATTTTCTGATTGAAGTTTTAGTACAAAAATTTGAGGTACACCATGTTGAATAGGCTGAGTAGAAGGGAGAGGGGGGGGGGGGGTTACATTAACTCCTGGCAACATTTAACTCGTAGGATTTTTCTTTGATAGAATCCAAAGGAAGCGGGTTCGATCTTTGGGTCATTCTAAACTGATTGTCTGTCACTTGTCATTTCTTTCACCTCTGTCAATGTTTGTTGTTGTGAAAAACAGCAAGTTGCACGGTAGTTTGCAATCCATGTGAAACTAGAGGTTCCCCTATAACTGGCTGGGTAAGTCTGTTCGAAAGTCAGATGAAGGCAATGGCATACTACCTCCAACAGGACCATGCCTAGTGAAGCATCGTCTTCAGATTGATGACTGCTTTACTTACTTACTTACTTTTAAATTACCATATTGCAGTCTCATCCTGTCACTTGGAGAACAAGTGACAAAATGACCTGTTATAAGAATGCTTTATGTGGCCGCTCATCAATATATCCATATGAGTCTTTTTATATTTTTGATATTCTATGTCCATTTATGAAATGAAGTCTGCCTGTCAAGCATAGATTGAACTCTAACATTTTGCCACAGATTGTTTTGTGCCAAGATTTAGGACATCAACCAAGTATATTTTCATGCTTTTCTTTCCTGCTAGAAACAGTTTTTTCAGCAACATATTTTAAAGGCAGTAATAACTGCAATTCATACATATAGACCACTGCTAATGACTGATATTAATCATGCAAGGTAAACAAAACGGTGTATATTTCTAATAAAATTTTAGTATGATCTGTCAATCCACAATAGTCTTCTTACGTTAGAACACACGGAGAACAAAAACGGCACAGTTGCAGATATAGCACAAACCTTTGGTGCCCCTGTGCTCTGTCAAGAACCGTAATTTCAGAGGACATCGAAGTTGCGGCCACAGGTGCAGCTGCGGCTGCAGAAACGTGGCGGGTGGGTAGGGAGGGAGGGGCAGCACCAGAGAAGCGGCAGAGTGCGGGGGCAGTGCTGTGCCACCTGGTGAGTGACTTGGAGCCTCAGCAAGCTGCTACTGCTAAGCATTGACAGGTATGTCAGGTAGATGCCTACCTGTCTGCTCTTACTTTTTGATTCACCTTACCCAACATAAGCATGATGGAATAACCAACTGACTAGCATGGTCTTACAAAATATGCCCAGTTTAGCATGGTCATATGAAATGTGCCCAGTTTATAATGATTCCTATTATTGTTGCCACATCCCAGATAGGGACATTCTTTTGATCTTCCAAAACAAGTTTGTTGTTCAGTGGAAGAAACTTGTTTGTTTTGTAACAATATTATGAGAAGGAAAGTTGCTACTCATCATATAGTGGAGATGCTGAGTTGCAGATAGGCACAGCAAAAAGATTTTCACACTTAAAACTTTTGGCCAATGGCCTTTGTCAACAGTACACACACACACACACACACACACACACACACACACACACACACACACACACACAGTCTTAGGCAACGGAAACCACACTGTGAGCAGCAGCACCAGTGTGTGATGGGAGAAATTCTATTTCTCTCTGTGTCTCTCATTTTCCACAACTTAACCCCTGCCCCTTCCCACCTCTCCCATGCCTGCTGCCCGACCTGCAGCACTTCACTCTCTACCATCCCCACCATACTATCCCTCCCCGCCCCCACCTCCTCCTTTCCCCCACCCAGTCACCACTCCCATCATGCACTGGTGCTGCTGCTCGCAGTGTCGTTTCAGTTGCCTGAGACTGCAGTCATGTGTGTGAGTTGCAGTTGCGTTTGTGTGTGTGTGTGTGTGTGTGTGTGTGTGTGTGTGTGTGTGTGTGTGTGCGTGTGTGCGTGTTGTTGACAAAGGCCATTGGCAGAAAGTTTAAAGTGTGAAAATCTTTTTGTTGTGCCTGTGCAGCTCAGCATCTCTGCTATATGGTGAGTAGCAATTTTCCTTTTCGTAATATTATTACATTCCATCGTGGATTTTCCATTGTTTGATACATGTTTGTTTTGTATAAGAAACAGAAATAAATAAGATTAGAAAAATTAGTAAATATTTGTATAAGAAGTCTCTGCACATACAGTGAAACAGTTGTTAAGATGATAATCAAATCATAAATTTCCTCTTGCTATGCAGCAGCATATACATGTTTTAAAAAAGGAAAGGTAGCTTTGGAGTTTTGGAATTGAAGTCCCTTCAATTGATATGATATGAAAAGGTAGCTAAATAATGACCACTCAAGGCTAAAGTGCATATTTAACCTAGGACTGTGAATCAAGGGGGGGGGGGGGGGGCACTGTAGGAACAGGTAGAGAAATGAACAACAAAATACCAGTAACACAGTATTTGAAAAACTGACAAATTACATGGCATGAAGAATAGTCAAAAAGCCAAATCTAAGTGAAACTCACATTTTTAAATAGAGGCATGAATGAGGCAGTTATTGATGAAGAGAAAAGAAACAAGTAGCAAAAGCAATCAAAGAAAGGAATAACCAGAAAAAATGCATAATATAACAGCAGAGAGAGAGAGAGAGAGAGAGAGAGAGAGAGAGAGAGAGAGAGAGAGAGAGAGGGAGAGACACTAAGTAAGTATGATTGAAAGGTATGAGAAATGCATGAGAAATGCAGAAATAAAGGCTAAGAAATTGAAAAGGAGACATGTAACTTGACAGATATGATTAGTGTTATTAGAGGCCATGTAGATGCTGTACGGGAAATACATCCTGTTGGGCAAGTTC
Organism: Schistocerca piceifrons; assembly: GCF_021461385.2. NCBI lineage: Eukaryota > Metazoa > Arthropoda > Insecta > Orthoptera > Acrididae > Schistocerca > Schistocerca piceifrons. Next base: position 280,157,287 of record NC_060138.1, read on the forward strand.
TTACCTGTGAATTTATTAGATAATAGCTCTGGGACAAAAATCCAGGTTCACTGTATGACAGAGCAGGAGCCAGGCCAATAATGTTTTGTTCCAGAGCATTCTTTCTAATGGAGTATTGCATTACCAGTATAGTTTCCAAGTTTGTTTCCATTCATACCCAGCAGCTACCGAGTACTTAATTTGTTGATATAGAAAGCAGAAAATCTGTAGTGAATATGGTGGTTTGTAATGTGGATAGTGTTATCCCATGTGACATGCAACCACTACTCAGTTTGCTACAGTAGCATGACATTCTCAAAGTTGTCAGTGAGAATGAAACAATTAATAATGTGTAATATCCTAGTGCAGAGCATGTGTTACAATGCATTAACAATGACATTGATGCCTACTGCATAATATTAGCAATAAGGGTTCTACATTCCAGCACACTTACCTAATAGCATCACAAATTGGAACTTATTCTACACCATGCTTGTTTTGATTTGTGACACCTATGTATCTTTGATTTTTCATCATTTCTCTTCCTGTTGTCTACCTCATTTAAATCTTATCCTACCTCCCTCTCTTCCATGTTTGCTTGTTTCTTGCCTTATATTCACAGTTGTCTTGGTCCTCTGCAATTTTTCAAATGTTAGAGACTCTGTCTTCATTGTATTTTTAATTCTTGTAGCTTTTTCTCTTTTACCCCTAACTGCTTTCATTATTCACTATCACCCTCTATCTTGATTGTCATAATTTGTCTATACATTGGTGTATGGTATCTTCTTTTATCTCTGTCCTTCATTAGTTTCTTCACATGTCAGACTGACTTCTCTGGTTGCATTTGTTGCTAATGTCCTGTTGGTGATTTTCTTTATGTAATCATTGAGTAATTGCTTTTCCTCTCATGTTTCCATTGAAGCGGTCCTTTTTTCCCCCTCTCGTGCATGAAAGCTGCTTCATGACAAGTGGACTTCCTTCAGTTTGTATTTGGAGATAATTTACTTTGTAGATATTTTTATAAGATTAATTGTATAGTAAGCCGACAATCTTGTGCTTGCATTACTTAGATATACCAAATGGTACATGGCCATTGAGAAATTGCTGAGGGATGTAGGTTTAACTGAAAATGATTCAAGTGAGCTACTTAACAGTACAGTAATACTTGCACATTTTGTATTATTTTCACTTTCCTATGCCTTTCCTATTGAGTAATATATTTTTCTCAGATTTTATACCAATGTGTGTTATTTTTTGTCTTGACTGTTCTATCAAATTTTGCATTCTTATGGTGAATCGGAAAGTTTGACTTACTTGTGGTACCCATGGTTTTCGTATTTAAGAAATAATGTCATATACACTCAAAGACTAACACTTCATACATTTACTGTGACATGTATACTTTCTTCCTTGGATGCACAACACACTCCATACATTTCTTTTTTACTATCTACACTATGTGATCAAAAGTATCCGGACACCTGGCTGAAAATGACTTAAAAGTTCGTGGTGCCCTCCATTGGTAATGCTGGATTTCAGTATGGTGTTGGCCCACCCTTAGCCTTGATGACAGCTTCTACTCTCACAGGCATATGTTCAATCAGGTGCTGGAAGGTTTCTTGTGGAATGGCAGCCCGATTCTTCATGGAGTGTTGCACTGTGGAAAGGTACAATGTCGGTCAGTGAGGCCTGGCATGAAGTTGGCATTCCAAAACATCCCAAACATGTTCTATAGATTTCAGATCAGGACTCTGTGCAGGCCAGTCCATTACAGGGCTGTTATTGGCGTGTAACCACTCCGCCACAGGCTGTGCATTATGAACAGGTTCTTGACCGTGTTGAAAGATGCAATTGCCATCCACGAATTGCTCTTCAACCAGTGGGAAGTAAGAAGGTGGTTAAAACATCAATGTAGGCCTGTGCTGTGATAGTGCCATGCAAAACAACAAGGGTTGCAAGCCCCCTCCATGAGAAACATGACCACACCTAACACCACCACCTCCAAATTTTACTGTTGGCACTACACGCTCTGGTAGATGACATTCACCGGGCATTCGCCATACCTGCACCCTGCCATCAGATTGCCACATTGTGTACTGCGATTCGTCACTCCACTAATGTTATTTCACTGTTCAATCGTCCAATGTTTACACTCCTTACACCAAGTGAGGCATAGTTTGGCCATTTACTGGTGTGATGTGTGGCTTATGAACAGCCACTCGATCATGAAATCAAAGTTTTCTCACCTCCTGCCTAACTGTCATAGCACTTGCTGTGGATCTTGATGCAATTTGGACTTCCTGTGTGATGGTCTGGATAGATGTCTGCCTATTACACACTATGATCCTCGTCAACTATCGGCGATCTCTGTCAGTCAACAGACGAGGTCAGCCTGTACGCTTTTGTGCTGTACGTGTCCCTTCATGCTTCAATTTCACTATCACATCAGAAATAGTGAACCCAGGGATGTTTTAGGAGTGTGGAAATCTTGCATACAGACATGTGACACAAGTGACACACAATCACCTGACCACATTTGAAGTTTGCGAGTTCCGCAGAGTGCCCCATTCTGCTCTCTCATGATGTCTAATGACTACTGAGGTCGCTGATATGGAGTACATAGCAGTAGGTGGCAGCACAATGCATCTAATAGGAAAGACATACATTTTTGGGGTGTCCGGATACTTTTGATCACATAGTGTATGTGGAAGTTAGGTGAAGGGGACAGGTAGGGAAAATTCAGGCATTATTGATAATTATAAATACATTTGCACTTTAATTTCAGCCATTCTTAACATATTCTCCTTATTTACTAACAAAAAAAGGAAAGGAAATACGACATGCAAAAGAAAGCAGAAGTATTAAAGATATCAATGAGTAACTTAAAACAGGTTAGGATAGATGCACATGAAGGCAGATGAGGTAAAGACTAAGTTACTTAATTAAAATTAGTAGTACCACTTCTTAAAACAGAAAAGGAGAAAATATCTGCCTGATGCTGAAAGGTGATTAGAAAGTAATTTCTATTTTTGTAGATGCTTTCCTGTCCTGGAATAATGAAATTTTTCATGTTTAGCTTTCTGTAAAAATAATGAAGGTCAAATTCCAGAGCAATAAACAACAATATAAAAGTTGGTCCTCTTGAAAATCTTGAGGAAGAGTAATTTAAAAATGGTAGTTGGATAAGAAAGCCATTCAAAAAGAATGAGAAGTGGCCCACACTTTCCAGAAGCAGCAAATGCAAAAACTGAACAAGTGCCACAGATGAGTGTTGAGTTTGGAGTGTAATCATCAGGGTTTAAGAGAGGTAGTGTGGAAAGGAATGGATATGAAATGATAGTCTGAATAGAAAAAGTGATTCTAAGATAAATGATTAGACTGATATTGTCACAAACTAGTAAAAAGTAGAGAATGCTACTAAAATTATTATGTCTAAAAACTCAATTTCTTTGCCTGATCAAGGCCACTTTATTTGGAGCTTCTTGTATATTCCATTATAGACTCTTATGTTTTATAAACAAAAAGTTAATCATGTTGCAAGTTCCAGGGTGTTGGTAGTATGTGCATAATGTAGGGTAGAATCTGTTAATACATAGTATCCATTTCCTGTCACATGTCATTACTCTGGGGAGGGAGGGAAGAAGGGGAAGGGGGGGCATTGGAAAAACTAACTGAATTTTAAAAGTTAATAAGTTCTTGCAGGTGCCATAAAACCATAGGTTTTACCCTCTGTCAGTCAGTGCATCATAACCACTAATATGTCTCTACATAGTTGACTGCCTGATCAGAATTATTTGGGCTGTTGTTGCATAATTCTTTAATTTGTTTTCACCATGTATCAAGCTTAAGGGATGTTTCTGTACTATTATCTCTATGTTGTGTGCATATGTGCAACTGATTCCCTTCTTCCATGCAACTACATACATCAGTCACCATTCAATTAATTTTCATTATGTGCAGCGAGTGTGAACATCCAATGAATGTCTTACGCATGTATGAATAGACATTGTAGTCATTTTGTGAATAGCGTACTGAAAGCATTTATGACACACTGAAAGCTTTGGATCAGGGCAACCAGGCAGTTGCAGTGCTTCTTGATTTTCGAAAGGTATTTGAGTCAGTACCGCACCTACACATACTGTCAAAAGGACAATCATATGGGGTATCGAGTGAGAACTTTTTGGTAGGGAGGACACAGAATGTTGTTATGGATGGAGAGTCATCATCAGATGTAGAAGCAACATCGGATGTGCCTCATGGAAGTGTATTGGGACCCTTGCTGTTCGTGTTGTATATTAATAACCTTGTGCAGACAATATTAACAGTAAAATCAGGTTTTTTGCAGATAATGCAGTTATCTGTAATGGATTATTATTTGAGAGAAGCTGCATAAATATTCAGTCAGATCTTGATTTTCAAAGTCATGCAGAGATTGGCAACTTGCTCTAAAAATTCAGAAATGTTAAATTGTGCACTTCACAAAATGAACAAAACATAGTATCCTATGACTATAAATATCCTTAAGCCACTGTTGGAATCAGCCAATTCATTACACCTGGGTATAACACTTTGTAAGTATATGAAATGGAATGATCACATAGGTTGAGTGGTTGGTAAAGCAGGTGGTAGACTGTGGTTTATTGACAGAATACTGGGTAATTGCAATCAGTCTACAAAAGAGATTGCTTACAAATCACTTGTGCAATCCATACTAGAATATTGCTTAAGTGTATGAGATCCATAACAGATAGGATTAACAGGGAATATTGAATGTGTATATAGAAGGGCAGATGAATGGTCACAGGTCTGTTTAATCCTGGGGAGAGTGTCACAGAGATACTGAAGGAACTGAACTGGAAGACTCTTTGAGACAGACATAATCTATCCTGAGAAAGTCTATTAACAAAGTTTCAGGAACTGGCTTTAAATGATTGCTTTAGGGATATACTACAACCCTCTCTGTATTGTTCACTTCGTGATTGTGAGAATAAGATTAGAATAATTACTGCACGCCCAGAGGCATGCATTCAATCAATCAATCTTCTTGCACCCCATACGTGAATGAAACAGGAGGAAACCCTAATAACTAGCACAATGGGACATACACTCTGCCATGCAGCTCATGGTGGTTTGCAGAATATAGATGTAGAAGTGGCTTGCTCTTTACCAGTGCAGATGATGAGTTGCTGAAGTGATGCAGTTTCAGAACAGTTGTACATTGGATAGATATTGTTTGTGGCGTTTGGACAGACAGTGGTGAGAGTAAGTTGAACTACGATAGCACAAGATCTCTATTGGGCCAGGAAAGTGGGGTGTAGCAACTGGTGAATCCTCAGAGATCCATGCCGGTGGAATAGGACTAGACCAAGGTAACACCAAAATTTGAGAAGCAGAGTTACAAGTATATTATGCCATTCACCATTGCCATTGGTATATTCAATCCTCATATCAGCCAATGAGAACAAATTACAGTCTGATTGATTGATTAAATTTACCCCCCCCCCCCCCCCCCACACCCGGTGAAAAGAGTGGAACTTAATAGATACTCCATTTTCATTAAGAACAGTTTTGATGTGCTTACCTGTCTCTCAAAAATGTTTATCAACAGATAACTGGGTGAAGAAATGGAGAGTAAGATCAGATGTGTGTCAGATGTACATTGGCAGTGTGTGTGTTGGACACTTGCACACGTGAATAATTGATAAAGAGGGAATTAGCACTGGAAGTGGTAAAGCTTCTATTTGGAAGATAGTTACAAACCTGACTTTCTGTCATTCACAGTTATAAAAGTTGCTCGTACATTTTATGTATTTTGCTTTCACTCTTCTCTTCTTGAAAAGTAGTCTTTATTTCTCTGTAAACATAGTAATGAGTTCAGCTTTAGCATCACATTGTTACCTTTTCTGACTTTTCCTTATCATACTAATCCATTCTGAGACTCCAAGATCTGTTTGATGTATTCAGTGGGGTCTTATCCTATTTTTGTTGTTGTCCAATATGAGATTTTTCTGTTCATATAAATACATTTTTAATTTTATATTTACAGTTCAGTACAGTTATATAGTTAAAACCTCAGCTTGTACGCAAGGAATTAAACAAATGAAAGCATACATATATGCCCCATTCCTGACTTCTAAACTGTAATTATTTATAAATTTTATATTTTATGGCATGAGTATAAAACCTCAAAATTGTATGCCTCTATTTTTATATGCCAGAATACACAAATAAAGAAAAATATTTAATGTGATTTCATTTGGTAGTACATGTCTGCAAGCCAATTATACTACTTCAGAAAAACATTAATTACAGTAAAACTTATTAAGAAATTTCCTTATTATAATGTCAGCCTGCATATGTAGGTATTCCGCAATAATTAAAAAGATTCTTTGACAGAATATTTTGATTATACTACCTTTTCAGAAATTAAAAAGAACAATTCCATAGTATACTGTTACACAACAATTCCATAGAATAGTGATTCATCTGTACTGCCACATAAGCCCTTTTTTCTTGCATTTCTAGTCATTAGCAAATTAATTATGGGTTACTTTATATTTGTTACCAAGCCACAGTGTTTCTGGTGAGGTTGATGGAGTTACTTTAATTACACATTTACATTTCAAATATGACCTCATATAAGGAGTTCTTTATTATCTTTCAGCCCTTCAGAACAATAATAAGATATTGTTATAGGTATTATCTTGCCTTCTGGCTTATTAAGCAGTTCACAATAGATGATCCAATTCAGTTTTATGGATTTCAGGCCATCTTGCCTTTCCAAGTTAGAATTTCTTCCTTTTAATTTTTAATTTTATGGCTTTATTGCTTGAAATTCTGTTTCTAATCCATATTTGTCAGGGGGGATTTCATTTTTCTTATTTCTCTGTACTCATCCTTCCACCTTTAAGCATCATTGCCCGTTGCTGTTATACACAGTCATTTTGTAACGGTGATATCGCAGACCTGTTTTATTTTGTTCCTAGTGCACCTCTCACTTGCTACAGATTTTCAATTTTAAAAACTTCTATCTTCTTTTATTTTGCCATCTTAATTTCATTTTCTGTGCTCGTCTTCATCTCCTTTATCATTTTTCATTTATTATTATTATTATAAATATCGCCATCTCATATGCTATCTTCCTGTAGCCTTTATCTTCATCTTTCTCACTCTACACAATTTGCATTCATTCTTTCATATTTTCTTATGTTAGCTGTAACCCAATATATTTAGTGAATGTTTGAAATAATATTTTATTTGTAACAGGATCCATAGGCACTATTAATTCTGTGAGTGAAAATATTCTGCTCAGTGGCTATCATTTGATGGATTGAAGTAAGCATTTATCTTGCTTACATTACTTCACAATTTTAATTGCTGAGCCATTTTCAGATGCTGACCTGAAACATTAACATAGTTAAAATATGAAATAATAATTACTTGTGTTCTGTTGTTTTCAGTTTAATTGTTACATTTGGTAAGTTACCCTTCAGACATTTTGAAAGAGTAAGTGAAAAATATTGATCCAACTGGACACAGTTACTACACTGCCACCTTCTGATACATGTTTGGAAATCTAGATACAGCTGTATTCACGAAACAGACCTGCTAAAAGATAAGTGATAGAACTAGCAGTGGGGTAACCCCAAGTGATTTGGACCCACAGTCTTTCTCACTGATGAATTCCAAGGTTTTCTCCTCTTTCGAGACTAATTTTTGACGAAATCAGAGAATGGTGTTAACATTCACCCAATAAAACTTGAAAGAATCTGATATACAGATGAAGATGTGCCAATTGGGGTGGCATGTTGTGTGAAGTTCATTTTGTTCTTGTATTGGAACATTATTACTCAGAAGTGCAGAGCTGATATCTTGGATTATAATTCAGGGTTCAGTCACATTAATGTGAACACCTGTCAGAAGCCTGAATAACCACTTTTTGCAGTGCAGACCACTGCGAGATGTGCAGGAAGACAGTCAGTCAGGTTATGGAAGGTATCAACAGCAATGTGGAGCCATGCTGACTCCAGTAACATGCACAGCTGTGCTAGGGCTCTCGGAAGGTGTTCTATGATGCAAACAGCTGATTGAGGTGGTCTCGCAGATCCTCTGTTGGGTTCAAATCCAGGATGTTTGACGGCCAGCGAAGTACCATAAACCCATCCTGGTGGTCTTTGAACCATGTGCATAAACTGCAGCTGGTAGGTACCATACTGAGGAAAAACAAACTGCATATAGGAGTGCATATGGTAACTAAAGATAAATACTTGTGTTGATCCATCGCACCTTCCAGAATGATGGGATAACCCAGGAAATGCCATGAAAACTTTCCCCAGAACATAACGATCCCACTTCCAGCCTGGACCCTTCCAACGATTGTTGCAGGATGTTTACTTTCAGACATTACACACCATACATGCCAAAGGTCAATTGTCCAATGGAGCATAAAATATAATTCATCTGAAAAGGCTACCATTCAGTAGATATCCAGTTGTGATATTTGCATGCAAATTCTAGTCTTAGACACCGGTGAACAGCAGTCAGCATAGGTGCATGAACCAGGCATTTGCTGCAGAGGTCGATTCGCAGTAATGTTCGCTGAATGCTCAGTGAGGATACACTGCTGGTAGCACCTTGATTCACGCGGGAAGTCAGTTGATCACCAGTTGCACATCTGTTCACCTGTACGCTTCTCCAAAGCCTTCATTCACCCTGATCATGCGTGACCCATGGTGCACCACAGTTGCTTCGGTGCTGGTATTGGATAGCGCCATTTTGCTGTGCACGGTATACTTTCACCGCGACAGTATGCGAACAGTTTACAAACTTAGCCATTTTGGAAATGTTTCAACCCTTGACTTGAAAGCTAGTGAGCATTCCATTTTGGAAGTCAGATAAATCACTCCATTTTCACATTATTTTGACAGCTGCATTGTTTTCTGCATCCCCAAACGGGTATCATTTACCTTCCAGTGCTAGTACTGCCACTTGCCATGTAAGAGTGATTAATGTTCTTTGACATCGAACATTGGCGGTGATCATGATAATGAGATTGGATCATATATAAGAAGAAGGTAAATCATTTCTCAAGGTAGCCCCATAGAGTACATTTAGATAAACAGTAACAGAAAATTTTAAAAATGGCTTTGACACAGCAAGCTGCTGTTTAAATTATTCTTTAATTGGTAACCCAGCTCTGCTGTGCAAATTTTATCACAACAGAAAAAATTTGAATGAAAAGATGTTCCAGAATTGGTCTAAAAATATTAGCAATGCGTACAGTTTGGCTTAACAGCAAAAGTTACATACAGGTACTATGCTGCAGAACTTAAGGTTGAGATAGATACAGTAACATAAAATAGTAACTACTTGGTGAAAATGGATGAAAGTGTGGAAGCTTGTTGCCAGAGGTGTCCCAGTCTTTAACAGAAAATTTAACGTCACATTGCATGAGGTCTGTGTGACATTTAAGACCAAAAGGATTGGTCCCACAACATAACGCAGTTGAAGGAATGGGGATGACTTCACACAGGGAAGAATCATTGGGAAACTGGAGGGACGACAGAGTTGTTGCACAGAGTTTATGAGTTCAGTATTGGTCACTACATTGTTTCATGCGCATGGTGTTTTGAGCAACAGGCACTGCTGTCCAATGTAGAGGAGGTGTCAGACCTGGCCGCCTACAACAGCAGATGTCCATTGTATTGTGCAACAGACAAGAAGGGATACATATCAGACAGCAGGTGTAATTGCAACCACATTCAACAGGACTGCAAGACATGCAGTCTCGTGCTTTAGAGTGGCATGGCAACTACATCGAATGGTCACTTTGCCTGATGACCACTATGTTGTGTTCTGTTGACACCTACATAATGGCAGCACTGTTTGTGCAGGTGTCAAAAGCATATGGATTGAACCAATGAAAAGTGGGATGACGTGCTCTTCCCAGATGAGAGCAGATTCAGTTTGAGTTGTGAGAAGTGAGAACATGTAATACACACAGGAACATTGTCAAACATGATTGCTTTGGTGCTCCAAGTCTTAGGATGTGGGGAGGCATAATGTTGCGAGGTTGTGCAGACCACCAAATCTTTAAACACGTTACACTTACCAGTCAACATTATTGTGACACTGTATTCTTTCCCCATGTGTGTCTTTTCAGAGGTGCATTCAGTTGTGACTTCATTTTTACGGATGGCAATATGCAACCACATTAAACAGCCTGCCTGTTCCCATGACTTAAATCCCATTGAGCATGTGTGGGATGCATTGGGGAGGTTTTTTGCAGCATGTCCACGTGCACCAATGACTATCCAGCAGTTTTCAATTGTATGGTGGAATAAGGGAACACTCTACCACAAAAGCTCTTTACCATCCTTGTAGCAAGCATGGGGACACGTTGCAGAGTGTGTCCTGCTGTCCATCATGTTCAGACTCCCTATTATGAACCATGTCCTACTTGTATAAAAGTGTCAATTCTGTTTGTCTCCTTGCATATTTCTTTCCGCAAAATAAAATGGTAATGAATCATGAAAAACCATTTGTGTAAAACATCACGAACCTGCAAACAGTGTGGATATAGATGCAATCAATTGACCTTCATGATAAGCATTACCACTGTAATAAGATATCTCAAAAAAATTATATGTATACATAATTCAATTTGTTCTTTCAAAATGGAATTGGCTTCTTTAGCAACATTTATCGATATTATATTTTTGACACTGTGAAACAATGGAAAGTCCGGTATGGAATAACAGTGATGCGGAAAGGATAGACAATGACTCATCACATAGAGGAGGCACTGAGTCACGGTCAGAGACGGTGAAGAAGAACACAAGACATATTTTCAGCTTCCAGACAAAGTTATTCTTCAGAGCAGTCTCTCTCTCTCTCTCTCTCTCTCTCTCTCTCTCTCTCTCTCTCTCTCTCTCTCACACACACACACACACACACACACACACACACACACACACACACAGCAATATGTGCCTCCAGAAGATAAGGCTCAACTATGACTGCATATGATGTAAGCAGTAGTCTAGCTGGGGTGAGTAGTGGGGGTAAGGTGGCAGCATGTGCCAAGGAGGAGGAGGGATGGCAGGTTAGGGGTGGACATAGATAGTAGTGCTTCCTGTGAGAGGATGCAGGGATGTGGTGGGGACAGGGCAGGTCTGCTAGGTGCAGCAAATGGCTATGGGGGCTGGGGGTTAGAGATGAGGAAAGACCTTCTGATTGTGTTGATGAGATAGAAGGCATGTGTTTACTAGAGTTGGTATAGGGAAGGGATAGGCAGATGGAGAACAGGTATTAGTGAAGTTCAAGCCCAGGGAAGTTCAGGGAATAAAGTATATATTCTGGAGAGAGTTCGCAGCTGCACATTTTAGAAAAGCTGGTGTCTGTGGGAAGAATAAACATCTCACAGGCTGTGAAGTGGTCATTAAAGTGGAGCACATCATACTAGTTGGCACGTCCAGCAACTGGGTGGTCCTTCTGTCTGTTTTGTAGTGGCAATTAGTGTCGACAGACAGCTTGTTAGTTGTCATGACCACGTACAATGCTGCACAATGGTTGCAGCTACATTTTTAGCTCTCATGACTGCTTTCATAGGTGGCCCTGCCTTTGATGCCACAGGAGATGACAATAACAGGTCTGGAATAGGTACTAGTGGGTGGTTGGATGGAACAGGTCTATAGCAGGGATATGAGCCATGAGGCAAGGAGTTGGAAGAAGAGGTGGAGTAGGGACAGACTAGGATATTGCATAGGTTTAGTGGGTGACAGAATACCGCTGTGGGATTGATGGGGAGGATATGATGATAGTCAAAACCCTGGAAAGATAGTCAAAACCCTGGAGGAGAATGTGATTCAGTTGCTCAGTTCTGGGTGATACTGAGTCACGAGAGTAGTATTTCTTTGTGGCTGGGCTGTGGGTATGTGAGGGTGGTAGGTGACTGGTGAGACAAGGCAGGGGGGGATCTGTTTCGGGATGATGTGAGTAGGGAAATTTTGGTTTGTGAATTAGAGAAGGGCAAAACTGTTCTTTTCAGAGATCAGATCAGAACTGTTCACTCCCTGAAATGAACTAGCTCTTTTTCATGACTCACCACTCATTCACAATAGAAAATAAATGGAAGGCATATTGCCCTTTAAACGTGGTTTATTCCAGTACTATACCTGTATTTTGATCTTATTTGATCCTATTTTGAAGTAACACAGATAATGAGTAAGAATTTTGTATCGTTTATTGAAATTTCCACGATATGACAAAGTTTTTGATTATTGATTTATTTTGCACTATCGTGGTTTTTTGGGTGATCGGAAAGTGTTGTAACTTAAGATTTACATTAACAATATATTTGGCTAAAATGTATTAAATTTTCATTAACCTCGTACAAATACATCACAAGCCATATACTTTTAAAGTGAACGTTTCCTTCCGAAGACGCCTAAAATCGCAAAATCCGTACTACAATAAGAAAAAAAATGTATAAATTTGACTGTAAGACCAATGTGCTGCATATAGCCTTACACAGAATAAAACAAGGAAAATATTGGTGTATCACATTTTGTGATAAGTTTATCGGTTCGCTCGTGATTAAAGCGTAAATTCGAGTGTCCATAATAAAAAATCCTATAGTAAGAGGAGTCATCAGGAACCTAATCTGATCAGTTTGAACAAATAAAAATAAAATAAAAACAAATGATGTAATAACATAATTATGTAATATACATACCAGTATTACTACGAAGAACAATATCCAGTAGAGACGAACTCCGATACAGAGGCTCTGAGTCAAGCAGGTCTAGCCGCGAGCTGTATTACTGCGTGAGCTAAGACCGCAGAGACCAGAGTGACACCTGAGTTGCTTTGCTCAACGCTCTGGCTAGAGTCGAGAACGGTGGGGTGAGCGTTGAGTGGGTGAGTTCAGAGGGTGGGGGGAGCGGTGAACGGCCACCAGTCACCCGCTCCAAGACAAATCGTCCGTTCTCTTGCGAGCAGGTTGTTGCAAGTAGTTCTTATGTTCTCTGCTAGGAGGCTCTCTGTCCTGTTGCTCGCATCTACTGCCCAGAGGACAGGACGTGCGACTGGAACAATCGCCGACGGAGTGCGATGCTAAGTTAAGGTGTGTCAGACACTGCACGCGGCAGAGGAAGCACAGAGACGGCACGGCATATGTGAAACACAAAATCCAATGGGGCACTGCACAATGTAGGCAGCCAAGGCAGAAGCAGGGCAGAGGCCGGCGCTGGCTGTGTTGTGTAGCGTGCAGTGTGCTCTGACCAGCAGAGGCCCCGCTGATCTGCTCCGACTCTCTCTCTCTCTCTCTCTCTCTCTCTCTGTCTCTCTCTCTCTGCTGTGGGAAACGTTTGTAGCTACTGTCCTTTTTTTCTGAATCACTGATTGTTCACTCCTTTGAAAGATTCAACTCTATGAATCAGTTCAGGAGCGGATCCCCCATCTCTATTGTGAATGCCTTGAAGAGATCATAGGCATATTTGTAAAGGGACTACTCATAGCTACAAATGCCACAATCCCAGGTGGCTAGACTGTATGGAAAGGATTCCTTGGTCTGGAATAGGATGGCAGCTGGTTAAGTGGAGATATTATTGGTGATTGGTAGGTCTGATGTGAACGGAGCTACTGATGTAGCCATCCTCGAGGTGTAGGTCAACATTGACGTATGTGGCTTGTTGGGCTAAGGGGGACCAGGGGAAGGGAATGGGGGAGAACGTGTCAGAAGTTCTGGAGGAATGTGAATAGGTTGTCCTAACCTTTGATCCAGATCATGAAAATACTGTCAGTGAATTTGAACCACGGAGGATTCCAGTCTGGGTGGATAGGGAGGATTCCAGCCTGAATAGTTAGGGAGGATTCCTCTAAATGGCCCGTGAATAGATTAGAATTTGATGGTGTTACGTAGGAGCCCATTGCTGTCCCCAAATTTGTTTGTAGGTGATGCCTTTAAAGAAGAATTAATTATGAGCGAGAATACAGTTAGTCATGGTGACCAGACAGGAGTTTGTAAGTTTAGAGTCACTTGGGCATTGTAAAAGATACTGTTCTGTAACAGCAAGACCACGGCAATGGGGATGTTGGTGTGGATGGAGGCAGCGTCACCAGTAATAAGGAGGGTGCTGGGTGGTAAAGGAACAGGAACTATGGAGAGTCATTGTAGGAAATGTGTAGTGCCTTCTGTATTGGTGGATAGGTTACAGGCAGTAGGCTCGAAATGTTGGTCCACAAAGGCAGAGATCCCCATGTGGAGCCACAGTAAACAGTGTTTTGTTGTTAGCTCCTGAACCACTTCCAATCCACCCTTTATAAATGGTGTCATCCACATACAGTGCATGGTTGTGTTGTTATGCCAGTTGCAGCAGGTGTAATGTGTAATGTCTGATGTCCCACATCCCACCCCCCACCCCCCCCCCCCCCCCTGCCAATGTAATTATTCCTGGACCTTCAAATTGATGACACTATCTCCCTTCATCCTCATGTATTTTTGTTTACCTCTTTATGCCATTTGGTACATCTTATATCTAACACCCTCCCCCCCCCCCCCCTCTCCGTGCATGCACTTTGTTGTTTTCACATAATCCAATTATACCCTCTTCCCACCCACAGACTTGCAACCCACTCTATTGTCATCTTTTTATTCATTTTTTCCTTTTCTTTTATCTTATTTTCACATTGAATTTATTTTGTTTTCATTTTTCTCTATAGGCAGGTTTCGTCTTTTTTCAGTATACCTCATCTATTTCTTATTTTTTAGAACCCAGTCTCACACACACACACACACACACACACACACACACACACACACACACACACACTCTTTCTATGTTGTTGCCTAATTTGTGGAATTCCCCCAAAAAGCCTGACCATCAAATTAACCATCTCCATCTGCAATCCCTGTTTTCACAATGACCTCTGTCTGTTCAAATTCAGGTAGTCCATAGCGCTCAATAATCTAGTCCTTCAAAACCATATCAGTCAGTCCTAAGCCTCCCTGCACAACCTCCTCTCCATTCATTAAGTTCTCCTGCTCCACAATCCAAAATTCCTGCATCCTATCTCCCAGATTGAAACCAATACAAATCAGAACAGCATGTACACCACCAACTCAAAACACTTGTCCAATCTGTTCTCATATTCACACCTTGGACTACCACTATTCACCACCACCACTACAAGAGCATCCATCAAACTTCTCTCGTAGCCACAAAACCCACCTTGCAGACCTACCAAATTTACCACACCCTCAGAAACTCCCTCCCATCCCCGTACAGAACCCAGAGCCTAAACAGACCCATAACACAGTCATGAGCCTGTCCTCCAAAAGCCTCAGTCGGACAGAAGTATAGACCTTTCCAAAGGCCTTGCCTTTTGCGGCCTAAAGGCAGAAGAATCAGCAATGATCAAGAGTATGGTGATGCAAAAGGTAATGGAAACCACTGCATTAAGGCACATGGTGTGTATCCACAGGACATGTAGCCTGTAAATGAAAAAGTGTCACAGTGATCTGTACATTGGCAAAAGATTCTGGACTGATAGGGTTGTTCTTATCAGAATTGACAGCAAACCATCACCAACAATGATAATTCAGGTATACATGCCAATGTCGCAAGCTGAAGCTGAAGATGAGGTGATAGAGAAAGTATATAAGGAAATCAGTAGGGTAATACAGTATGTAAAGGGAGATGAAAATCTAATAGTCATGGGGGAATGGAATGCCGTTGTAGAGGAAGGAGTAGAAGAAAGGTTACAGGAGAATATGAGCTTGGTACTAGGAATGAGAGAGGAGAAAGACTATTTGAGTTCTGTAATAAATTTCAGCTAGTAATAATGAGTACTTTGTTCAAGAATTCCAAGAGGGGTAGTTATACTTGGAAAAGGCCAGGTGATACAGGAAGATTCTTGTTAGATTCTTGGTCAGGCAGAAGTTCCAAAATCAGCTATTGGATCATAAGGCATGCCCAGAAGCAGGTATTGACTCGGTCCGTAGTTTAGTAACTGTGAAGAATTGGCTGAAGTTTGAGGAAGAGTCAAGAAGAACCAGTGTGCAAAGAAATTGGATATGGAAATACTGAGGAATGAAGAGATATACTTGAAGTTCTCTGAGGCTATAGATACTATGGTAATGGGTAGCTTAGTACACAGTTCAGTTCCAGAAGACTGGACATCTCTAAAATGGATAATCACAGAGTTTGAAAGAGAAACTTGGGTACAAAGAAGGTAATTGCAAAGAAAACCTGGGTAACAAGAAATATACTTAAGTTAATCGATGAAAGAAGGAAGTACAAAAGTGTTCAAAGGAATTCAGGAATACAGAAATACAAGTTACTTTGGAATGAAATAAAAAGTGCAAGGAAGCTAAGGAGAAATGACTGCATGAAAAATGTGAAGTAATTGAAAAAGAAATAACTGGTGGAAAGACTGCTTCAGCATATAGGAAAGTCAAAGAAGCCTGTGGTGAAATTAAAAACAAGGGCAGTAACATTAAGAATGCGTTGGGAATTCCGCTGTTAAATGCTGACGAGATCATTGGGTGAAGTGGCAACAAAATGACTGTTCATGTTGTGTTTAGAATGTATGAGACTGACGATATACCATCAGGCTTTCAGAAGATAGCAAGAGCCGAGAAGTGAGAGAATTGTTGCACGATAAGCATGATAGCTCATACATCAAAGTTGCTGACAGTAATAATACACAACAGAATGGAAAAAAAAAAATTAAAGATAAGTTAGATGATGATCAGTTTGAGTTTAGGAAAAGTAAATTCACCTGGCAGTTCTGATATTACAGTTTATAATGGAAGCAAGACTGAAGGACAATCGAGACACATTCATAGGATTTGTTGTTGTGGGAAAAACATTCAATGATGTAGAATGATGCAAGATGTTTGAAATTTTGAGAAAAATCGGGGTAATATACAGTATGTACAAGAACCAAAAGGGAGTAATAAGACTTGGAAGACCAAGAACAAAATGTTTGCATTAAAAAATATGTAAGACAGGGGTAGTCTTTCACTGCTATTGTTTAGCCTATGCATCGAAGAAGCAATGATGGAATTAAAAGAAAGGTTCAAGAGTGGGATTAAAATTGAAGATGAAAAGATATCAGTGTTCAGATTCACTCATGGCATTGCTATCCTCAGTGAAATTGAAAAAGAATTACAGAAGCTGTTGGCTGGAATGAACAGCCTAATGAGTACAGACTATGGGTTGACAGTAAATCATAGGAAGACGAAAGTAATAAGAAGTGACAACAGTGAGAACAGCAAGATACTTAACACCAGAATTGGTGATCACTGAGTAGATGAAGTTAAGGAATTCTGTTACCATGGAAGCAAAATAACTCATGATGGACAGAGCAAGAACATAAAAAGGAGGCTCACACTGGCAAACAGGGTATTCCTGGTGAAACGAAATGCACAAGTATCAAACGTATGCCTTTATTTAAAGAAGAAATTTTTGAGAATTTGTCTTTGGAGCATATCATTTTATGATAGTGAAACATGGTCGTAGGGAAAATCGGAACAGAAAAAAATCAAATGATTTGAGATGTGACGTGGCATAAGAATGTTAAAAATTAGGAGGACTGATAAGGTAAGGAATGAGTTGGTTCTCCTCAGAATTGGCGAAGAAAGGAATGTATGGAAAACACTAACAAAAAGAAGGGACAGGATGATAGAGTATGTGTTAAGACGTCAGGGAATAACTACCATGATACTAGAGAGAGCTGTAGAGGCAGACAGAGGCTGGTACAGGGGAGAAATTGATGGTGGACTGCATCGAAGGGGGGGGGGAGTGGCGAACAACCTCTGCCCCCCTCCCCCCCCCCCTCCCCCCCCCCCCTCCCCACCCTTCCTACCCTAATCCCCTGCAGCACCTGGCAGCCCTATCCTGTCCCTGCTTGCTCCCACAGGCAAAACTTTGATCTTTCGCCACCCCTATCCGGATATCCCTCCCCCTAGCATGCCACCACCTTATGCTCATCCCTACCACAGCTAGATTGCTGCTCATGTAAGATGCATTCCCAGTTGGGCTTTAGCACCCAGCCACAGTAACTGTGTTTTGTGAATATGTGCACGTCCTACAGTTCTGCTTCTGGAGAAGGATTTTGTCTGAAAGCTGAAGATGTTATTAGTGTTCTTTTCCATTTTATCTACCTGTGACTCATCGCTTCCTCTTGTGTTGCGAGTAGCAATCTGTCTCTTCCATATTGATAAAGTTTTTGACATTGTGTTCTTTTTTGACATGTATATCGAACTCTTGCTGTTAATATAAACTGTAACTATTGTTTGTATAAAAATACTAGATTTTTCTATAGTCATGATGATGCTTGTACAATAGGTGCTGGGTGATGGATGGTCTTAGACTGAAGCCATTTGCATATTAAAAGTTAGCATAAACAGCAACTTATTATGGTTATCTTACATCAGTTCTAAAGTTTGGTTAAGCTGTACAATAATCAATGAAAATATTTTAGTATATGGAGAGTTCAGGGGTCAGGGAGACATGTAATCATACTCCTAGTCCTTTCATATAAAATGCTGGTTGTGTCATGTCTTCACAATACTGTATATATTTGCAAATTTTTCTGTGCAGAGTAGGCAAAGATACTGTTCAAGTTTGTTCTTTACATCACTGTAGTTTGGCTTCTCTTATCAAAATGTTTCTCTTTATTTCACATTAACTGTTTTCTTGTGCCACTCAGCTGACTGTTGGGGTATAATGTTCTTCATTCATGTCTTGTAGAATCCTTTTTGTTGTATTTTTTTTCCTGACTATGTTGGATGAGTTGCTTTTTTTCTCTGAGAAATGTTTCTTTATTTTGTTTACTCATCATTGTCTTTTGTGTCAGCAGTGTTCCTTTAGTAGCATGTATCTGTAAAATCTATTTACTTACAGATAGAAGATATGTTTCAGTTTGCTCTACTTTCCAGTTGTTCCGTAATTAATGTTGGTATTGTAAGTAACATTTTTAGTTGAGAGCAAAATGTGGGGTAATTTATAGCACTCCAATTCTACAGATTGTAGTGTGGTAATAGTCAGTTGTTATTGTCAGTCTTGTAATGAAGTTACAGTTCCTTTTGCGTTACACTGAATGTTAAAATGTACAACAGCTACAAACTAAAAAAATGATACAGAAGAGCACTGTAAGTTTTAGCATTGGACTCTGGGAAACACTAGATTTGTCCATTCCTCAAAAGTGAAATTAGGAACAATTAACACACAATTTATGAACCAATAGAACTTCATTATTCCTTATAATGTGTTCACTAATAAGGGCAGCAGATTATTCTTCTTATACTGTGACATTGGTAAAAGCTGGTACAATATCTGCCCCATTTTGCATGCAGCTCACTGATCTTTGCCAGTTCCATGAAAGTGAAAGCAGAATGTCTGAGAGAAGTGCTTTTTAAGACAGAAGCCTATTGCATAATTAAGAACTGAGCAGTGTTTTGTCCAGTGTATACTCGGCAGAAGATTGTAAATATCACAGACAATTTATTATCGGAGAACGTTTCATTTTCCTTCAAAGAGATGTCATTTTTAGCGCAGTCTCTAAATGCTCCAATTTTCATATAAAACAAAAAAGTGTTTGTAACAACTAACATTCCGATAGGTACAAAACCATTGTAATTGATAGTAAACACATTTGGTTCTGTAAAGGTTGTCATGACAGATTTTGTGAATGCCACCTTTTTCTGCTTCATATATTAGTGTAGCATTTGTATGAGGAACTCAGTTTCATATGTGACATACTGGAAAACATGACTTTGTCATGGACTTGTCGTGCTTATTCTCATCTCCTCTTTCTTCACATACATGCTGCTGCAAGACATGTTGCCATTTGTGATAATACATTGGTGATTTACTTTATTACTAACCATTCCTGAAAGTCGAACACACTGTAGGTGGAATCATGAAACTGACATTTCATTTCCACCCAGAGACGGTTCCAGCATCCTTGTAGAGTAGCAGTGACCCTGTGCTAAAGAGGGTGCCTCTGGTCTCTAATGTGTATTAGTATTTATAGCACAAACACAACTTCTAATGAGTCAGTTGAATCAAAAGAACAATAAGGGATAAAGAGGGAGGATCGGCGTTCCTAGGTGTGAATGAAAGATCATAAGCGTGTCATATGCTCCATTAGTGAGGTTTATTCACATGGAACTATGCTAATCTGTCCAAATATATTGTCATTCTGTATTATTTATTTTGTTTTGCTTGTAATGCACTGCATAAAGGTTTTGTGATAAATACAATGTAATACTGGAAATTGTTTAGCTGCCCAGATTGCTGAGCACATTAAAGTGCATGCCTATGGCACACAGAGGTCTTTGGCTCTAGATTGAATCTACCTTGTGGACTAATCCTGTATGTGGTTTTTAGTTTTCCTCATCTGCGAAGGTTAATAATAGGCTGGTACCCATTCCCTCGTCAGATGTCCTTGCACACACTGAAAAATGTCACATTTAACCACATGACTTCACTAGAGGCAGACAGAAGTGGTAGACAGATTCCCCTCCATGGAAAACTGCCAGTAGCTTTAAAATGCCTTGGGGAGTGTTTACCCAGCGCAATAAGAGCCTATATATATATACATATGTGTGTATGGTGGGTTCTTGATGAAACTGAAGTAGCGCAATACCAGTCCAAACCTGACATTGGCTGGATCAAGGGCACCTGGAAATTTACTCTCAGATCGTTAAATTAAAATACCATAACTTTTACATTTTATGGTGCCAACTTCCACTGAAAAAGCTGAAATTAGCAAATTAGCATTCGCTCAAAAGTTCCATATATAAAACAAACCCACATAATTGATAAATGAATATTAACACTTACGGAATCCTGTTCAAAAAAACTGGGTTGTTGTTTTATGGACATTAGTCCATGGTCCAGTGCGTATTTCTCTGCCTAATGTTTCAGCTTCTAATGCTGGAGACATCATCAGAGGCTGCAAAGGCCCAGATAGCATTTGAAAATTTAAACAAGCAAACTGTTTTATGTCACAACTGGATGATAGTCAGAATGTGTGTTTCATCTCCGATGTTATTAAGTTACTGTGTTTGGATTTATTTAATAAACCTTTAATGTAACTTCATTGACTAGCTGTAGTATTTTCTCCAGTCCCTCCCTCCTTTCTTTTTCAATATTTTTCAAAACAACTATTTCCAAAAGAATGATACGTTATTGATTTTTGCACAGACGACATTCCAATCCAAACTTCAAAAGAGGACGGCAGTGTGAGTGGAACTCCAGAGTCTAAGAACTTGAGTGCAATAACAGAGGAGGGAGAGGGTGATGGAGAACGACTCACTCCACGTGCCAGTTCCCTGCGAACAAGGGACAAGAAACTCCCCAGCTTTCCTGGGCTAAAGAAGACAGCTCGTAGCAATGGTGTTGCAGCTTCAGATAAGAAACCAAAGCGCTCTGTCACTGCTGAGACAAACGGTCCTCTGCAGCCTCCTTCAGACAGCCCAGATTCTGGTGCCGGCAGCAGTGAGGGCACTACAGGAGGTGATGGTATGGTTACAGATGCAGGAAGTGGTAGTGTAAGTGGAAATGGATCTGTTGAGGTGGAGCATCTTTCAGCAACTCAAGTCAGTACTGTCTGAGAGGTAAGTAAAGTATCCTGGAGAGAAAGAGACTGAGGTAATAGATCCGTTATTCTACTCTCCATCTCACAACGCAGCTGTATTAATGGCAATATGCTTTTGTTGTTTTAGCTAATTGATTATTCCGTTTATATCCAAAGTATTTGAAATTCTGACTTAGTCATGGTCCTCTAGTGGTGTTGTATGTCCTCAGTGCTCAGACTCCAACCACACTTTGACTTACTGTTAGTGTCACACACCTAATTCTAACAGAAGTCAACTGGGTTGCCTGCTACAAGCTCAGTTGCAAACTTCTTCAGTGAAATGAATAAACTCAGTAAAACAAATGAGATTAAGTACCTGTGACGTTTGCCTGCTTTATTGTTCTTCGTTGATAGTGCTGTCAATGTACTGTGTTTTTATACTGGCTGAAAAATGGGAGGTGGAAGTTCAATACTGACTACTATAAATGATGTAGCCAACAGGTGAACAGTTGCGTTTCTCAGTTCTTTACTCTCACTGTTCACAAGCCCACAATATTACACAGATAGATGTCCATTTCACTATTGGTTAACTTTTGATAAGCCTCATTAATAGTCTGCAGGCAAATGTCAGCATACTGCTACAATAGTTTACCATTGAACATCTATGAGCAGTAAAAACCTAACCACACTGCTCTTTGCAGAATAACACAGTATATGGGACACTATTGAACATACACTGTCATTGTTTTAACACATGTCCTATTTGTGTTGCACTAATTCCACTATTAAGTTGATGCATTGTTGTTGGTTGAAACAGTAAATTATTTCCTTCTGAAAATCGGCTGTGAACTGTCTGTCTCGGGACCAAAAATCAGGCCTTGATAAATCCTCACATGCCCCACCACCACCACCACCACCACCACCAGTGCCCTTAGATTGTCGATACCAAAGCGCAAAGCTCTGTTTACGTGGTGGTTATTTTCCACAATTCCTTTGAACAGGTAAGTATCTTGCATATTCCAACAACAAAAACTCTTTTCTGCACTGCATTGGAGTGCCAACTAGTGAGCACAGTGAAAACTTCATGAGTTTGAAGTTCTATTCAAGCATCAATCATATTTGTACATGCAATACTTCAGAAAATATAGAAATTTGAAAGTGAATCAATCATTTATAGCTGCCCTATATAATCTTATGAATTCAGTACAGTATAACTAAAAAATAAAAATCAACACTGTTGCAATTTTCTGTGAATTTGCCACAGCCTCTTGAGTATCTAGAATGTGCACTTCTACAAGGTAAATTAAAGTGATACAGCATTAAAATGTTTTCCCTTCCATGGATGGAGTATTATTTTAAGATTAGAAAATAGGGAATCACACTAACAAATGATATCACATGAATTCAGAGTGGGGCAACATGAAATATGGTGCTCCACAAGATTCAGTGCTTGGCCTGTTAGTGTTCTTAATCCACCATACAAAAGTGACTTACCTAGGATATTAGAGGACATAAAAATCTGTGATGTTTGCTGGTGATACTGTTAAGCTGATAAGTGCTCTATCACATCCATACCAGATACAGCCAGGAGCATAATAGAACAGGCTTACAGCTAGTTCACATGTAACATTGTAACCCTTAATCTTACAAAAACTCATATCAATAGGTTGAGGCAGAACTATTGGCCAATAATTGCTTTCAGGAGATGAATTATTTAGTGCATATAAGAAAAAGAGTACCTCTACTAGATTTCGGAACTAATAGTTCCTTCATTAAAGAGGAGAGAGTGATATGTGGGAAATGGTTAAAGAGGGTGGGTGGATCACTCAAACTGCACTCTACATTTGGGTCTCTCACCCCCAACAACATCCTTCTCTCTTCTGTGATAAAGGAAGTACTAGTTCTGCGAGGTAGTTAGTGTCCCTTTTACTTTCACGTCTCTGTGTAGTAGTAGTAGTAATAACGCAGATATGATTTCAGTTTACTTTAGAAGTTAAGTCTACTATCCATCAAATTCTTTACATTACTGGGCAATTGTCAAAGATTTTCATGGCTGAATCCCTATCTCCTTTCTGTGCCAAACTAAGACTGAGTGATGGGACACATTTCTCCTTCTAGTATTATATGTATGAATGTTACTGTTGTTTATGCACTGTAATTAATTATTGACAGCAAATTTAATAACAGAATAAATGTACTGTGGGGCTGTTGTAAGTATGTCCAACTGTCGAAAGAGATGTACACAAGAGGTTCTAGAGCAGGCCTGGTAAAGTATGGCTCATGAGCCATTCCCCTCCAATGAATGCTTCACCCTCCATAATAGCCATGCCAGTCAACTGCAGGGTGACAGTCATCATGGACTGTGAGCTGTAATTATGCCCTAAACATAAATGCCCTAAGACAGTAATACTAAAACTTTGATTTTTATTTGGCTATTATGTGAAACTCCTGTACTTATACTAACTAGATCATTAAATATTTTGACTATGGAAAATCCAGGACAGAATGTAACAATATTATGGAAAGGATAGTTACTGCTTACCACACAGCTTAGATGCTGAGTCGCAGATAGGCACAACAAAAAGACAGTCAGAAAATGAGCTTTTGGCAAACAAGGCCTTGTTGGCCGAAAGCTCATTTTGCTGTGCCTATTCGCAACTCAGTATCTCCGCTGTATGGTGAGCAGCGTCTATCCTTCTCATAATATTTAAATATTTTGGTTAGATTTATTTCACTTACTTGTGACAAGTTCTGCAATATCAGTTTCATTTAGTGTTGTACGAAACGAAGTTGATGTACCAACTACTCATTGGCCTTTGCATTATGCTGAACAGATTTAATGTACTTCATTGAAGAAAATGTAATTTCATCATGGCATGACTTCAGAAATTGCAGCACCTCTTTCTGTTCTCGAAACCATGAATGGATCGTTTTGTAAACAGCAGACTACTGCTTGAATATCACTTCTAACACTTCCAAGACTAATTTTCATTGGATTATGAAAGAAAATGATATCTGGCTGTAAAGATTTAAAATTTTTTAAACTATTACGAATATCTCATTGGAACGTCATCAATAATGGAAGTTAATCTTGAAACTTTTGCTTTCTTATATTTGTGTTTCAGTTCACAGCAGCTGGGAAATGACAAAAAATAAGTTTATGCCAGAATCCATTAATATCAGTAAATGTATTGGAAATAGCGTGCTCCTTTGCCAGCAAAAGCAAATTCAAATTATGTAGTATCTGTGTTTTATCTCTCTCATCAAAAACTTGCAAAATTCTTTTCTAAGTAAAAAAAAAAAAAAAAAAAAAAAAGCTTGGCCAATGAATTTCAGGATGAAGTAGTGCATCATTGTTTTTCGCATCAGCTTCTCCAAAAAATTGTTCAAATTTTCATTAAGATGATGATTGATTTCCTCTGCATATTAATTTGTAATTTTCATTACATCTTTCATTGTGGGCAACATCCTGACACTTTTCCCATGTAGTGCTTCCTGTGAGTAATGCAATGCAAAGCTAAACTTCATTCTATTGTTTCTTAACTGAACAACTAAACCATTCTTGCTACCAACCATAGCTGGTGCACGATTGGTACAAATTGCATTTTTTTAAAAGAAAAGCTTCATCGACACACTTTATCTGAATTGAAAATATCCAAACCTGTTATTCTGAGAAACTAAAATAAAGTAACTCCTCATGCACACACAAGTCATTTGATATTATGCAAATAAAAATTAGTAGTTAACAGAGTTCTGTTCGATCAGTACTCTTGTCCATGTACGGAGAATAATACCCAAATTTTGAAATTAAATTGCTTAGTTTCTTTTTTTATATTATGTCCTATATCAAGAATTTGACTTTTTTCTCTATGTGACAAAGCAGGTGTTTTAAATTGTTCAGCAGTATCATTGTAAACAAATGCGGTTGTCATTTCTGTTGTACATTCTTTCATGAGTACATCGTCACTGACACATTTCTGAGCCTTTTCTGTTTCTAAGCACACCACATACGATGCATGTTTTTTGTTTAATTGTAAGACTTGAAGGTTGAGGTAAGTCTTGTATCTCTCTTTTTATCTTATCCACTAAAACACATCATTCGCCATGAAAGTAATGCCTGTGTGTTGCCTCATTGAACAAATTGCTTAAGATTTTTTACATATTAGACATTATGATTTCTCATGAAAATTGCATACAAAAAAGTACTTAATCTGTCACTCCTCATTAAAAATATGGTTTTCAGTGTTCTTTCTTTCTGACATTCTTAAGAACTATATTAGAAAAATACCCATAATACCCATAATAATCGTAATAACAGCCACAGTAATAACCAAAAGATGGCCTGACCAACAGTGCAATATTAATGAGAATAAATTGGAACAAAACTCTGACAGCAAGCGGACTAATGAAGAAGCAATGCCTCTTCAATGAGTGAGAGTGCAAGAGTCTTCATGTTGAGGAAACAGTTGAAGAGACACTGACCCACTCGATTGTTGATAAACAAGCAACTGTAGGCTGTGGTGAGACCACAATGACACCGTGCAAGTAGTTGGAAGGGGAAGTGCTCATTGGAGATGATTGGCCTGTTTTCAGGTGAACACCACATATTATCCTTATTCTGCCAAATGAATTTAGAGATTCACTGATAGCATTGCAATCAATTTGTATAGCTTGTATAAAAAGTGTAACAGAGGCTCTTGCAGAATTTATGTGGTTATTTTCACAAAATCCTGTTGGGTAAATGTGGAGAAGTGGTATTCAAAGTACACTGCACAGAAAGTCTACAACCCCTCTTGTGTGTCTCATTTAGGGTTCACAATAATAAGATGAGAGAGATTAGAATGTACAGTTGGGCATACATTATATTTCTATCATTCATTATTTTAATGAAATGAGATAGGTCGTCACAAATTTTGGTGCAAGGTATCTTCTGTCAAGCATTGTACAGTAGCTTGCAGAGCATATATCCTGTCAGTTCCAAAAGTTTTGACACTGGATTAATAGAAAAAAGTTAAGTTGGTGGTTATACATAATCTTTTTCCACTTGATTACAGCAGACAGAACTTTCATATAACCTTGTGAAAGTGTCAGGCAGTCATTCTTTGGGATGATCTTCAACTTGCACATCACATTGGCTTGATTGTCAGTTATGAAACATTGACCCTTTGTGTGAATTTCTACACTTTTTCATTTTGTGGGAGGTTCATAGTGATAACACCAGGTCTTGTCATCCATGATTATTTTTTCAATAAAAGAATTGTCCATGTTTTGCATTTATATCAAGTCATGACAGGCATTGACATGTAGTTGTATTTCTTCAGGAGTCAAGTTGTGCAGAGCAAACTTTGCAAACAGTTTTCTCTTCTTCAGAATGTTCCGGAGAACATCTTCAACACCTGATTTAGAGGTTGCTCCTTTGAGATTTATGACACAACAGCATTGACACACATAGCCACATGTCCACTACTTAACACTGCCTGCCACCAACTGACTGTTTGGATACACATCTGTTGTTTATAGTTGTTAATCCAAGCTACCACTGTAGCTATTGCATAGTTACTGCACTAATATCACTTGAACACCAGGAATAAAATCTGTCTCTCAACTTTTTGGATGAATGGGTGTATGAAGATGCAAATGTAGAATTTCTGTACAAAATTTATGATCAAGCCTCATTTTTTTCTTTGCATATTGTCATATTTGTCTGTGTGGATGGGTAAATGGGAGAAGGGTTGGAGTGAGCTTGTTTGAGGACAGAGCATTTATAAGTGATCATTTTTGGTACTACAAAGGTTTTGGGATTGCAAATTTATAAAAAAATAAACTTGATGCAGTTTTCTTCTTGAGGTATTACTTATTCTTCTATAATTTATAAATAAATACCCGTAGACTGTAGATCCATGTACATTTATTATGTGAACATATACTATATGTTATCATTATGGACATCAGAATTGAACTGAAAGATACTAACAGCTACAGCTACGATATTTGATCTTTACTTTTTGAATATGCAATGTTCAGTGGTGATTCTCGATGTCACTCTTCAGTTATCCATGTGTTGATGGAAACTACATGACATATACGTTCTGATGCAAAGATGTCTGCTGATGAACTCTTTAACTGCCACACACTGCCCATGAAGTATCTTAGAAATAATAATAATAATATCAATAGCAAATATTTTTACTAACAGTTTGTGTCATACATAAAAATGTGGGCCTGTGCTTTATTTTAAACATCCCTTTTCTTTCTTCTTCTCTCTTTTTTTTTCTTTTAAGTAAAGAACGAACTACTTAAAGTGCAACATCAGTTAAGATACAAACTGTATCTTATGTTCTAGGTACAATGCTTTGGCTGTAGGTTTAGCAGAGTAGTAGTTCATTTTTCAGCTCACATGCATTTGTGCACCTGGGGGTATTCAGTCTTATTGTCTTAAGAGATCAACTCAAGGATTTAGCATCAGTAGGAGCTATCTGTCTGCCTATACTTGTAATGAAGGGTTACATGACTACAACTTATAGATGAATATAAAAACCTAAGGGAGGGTCCATGACTCATTCCCTTCAGTGAATTTGAATTTGCCCTCCATTTATTGTTGTTGCCAGGTGACTGAGGCTCAGGAGTCACTTACAGTAGTCCTTCAAATATATAGTAGAAGCCATTTGGCTATCCCAAGAAAAACTAGAGATAGAGGAGTTGAGATGGAGTTCGGTAGTGTTATAATCAATATAATACATTGTTGAGGGTTCACATCATCAATATGTGCAATAGCACAATCCATAGTGATCTGTCACTTTCATGGTCATTAAATTTCTCAATTGACTGTAGTAGATGTAGTCCACACATTGTGCACTACATAAGGCTTGCTGCACTGGACAGAGACAGGAATTCACAAGGAAGGAATGGGTCAAAAAGGGCAACTGATTCCTTCTTTACAGTTAGGGAACAGGATAGAGGTGTGCACTAGGTTTCTACAGTGTGAGGTATGCAAGCTCCTTTGTACTTTGTGAATTGGAGAAGAGGCTGAGGATAGCAGTGATTGCTAAATGATGAGGAAAATGCACATCGTCAAGCAGCATTTGAGGCAGGCTGGGCCAACATACTGGTAGGATGAGAGGCAGTGCAGGCACTGGAAGTGATCCATTTGAGGGGTTTCATGTAAAAACAGTATGCTACTGATCTAGGATTTGAATGAATAGTTTTTTACTAATGCAATAATAAATGAAGTGTATACAAGGAGGAAAGAACTGTCACAGCTGTCCTTGGAGTAATGTAAAAATGATTTCATATAAACTGATAAAACAAATATGAATGCTGCTTAGCAGTGCAATTGAGAGTGGAGAATGCAAGGGAGGCAATCAGTATGAAGTGTAAGATGACGTCTTGTATAAGGATGTCACAATGGACTGGCGAGCGGTTACACAACAGTGCAGAGTAGCTCAAGCATAATTGCATTGAAGGAACTAGCAGGTGTGTTACACGTACAAAAATACATGAAACGTAGCAAATAATAAAACATCAATCATCATATGCAATATGCCAGATATCGCAACTACTAAAACATTAATCACCACATCTGATATGCATCAGAGGAGGTTAAATAGAAAGCTCTTTAACAAATCAACAATTGTTGACTGGCTTATGCCAGTGCATCTTTAAGGGAAATCCAAATGTTGGCAATAAAGATTGAATTCTTGTTAATGTGCTGCTTCTTAGTTAATGATCGAAGTGAACCGCCACTGCTATGATGCAAGAGACCTGGCAATCCAGTATTATGTCAGCAGTCTATGTTGTAATTAGAAGACAATTCCGTGACCCACTAAGCACATCTTCACTTAAACGGTCTTAACCTTTACTAGGTCCGTAGAAACTGTTTGATTCACTCATTGTTTTTCTGATTTCACAATAGTTTGCATAATTAATCACATGTTCACATTAATTGACCCAATCCTCCTCCACCTGTTAATGCTCATGAATCTGTGTCTGAACACAACATGCTACAGTGTACCAGCCATGTGGGCATATAAATGCTGGTGAACAAAACACATGCAGAAATAACCTGGAGATGGGGCTGTAGATAAATATTGGTATATTTTCCGTCATACAATAACCAATGTAATTTTACAGTGACATTTCCCAACAAGGTTTCTGCTAAAAAGCAGACAAAAAGGATTTAGGGTGTACCCAGATAAATCGTAGACTTCGAGAAAGAACCAGCTGAGAATTTTGAATACCTCACAGCTAGAATCTGAGCTGGTTTCTGTCACTCGCAGGTTTCGAAAGAACACCTGCATGACTGTGATCTGTCGTTTATTTGTTTCGTGTTAGTGGTGAACCATTTACAAAGGAAGTTACAGCATTTTATCAGAGCGTTGTGGTCATTTGTCATCATCATCATCAGTTATCTGCTATATTAGCAGGTCCTTTGCCTCTCCATTTTCTGCGATCCATTGTTTCCTTCTTAAGGCTGCTGTATGTTGTATCGTCCATGTCATCCAGCATCTGGAATCTCTTCCTTCCTCGCTTCCTTTTCCCTTCTACATAACCTTCTAAAACTGTTTTTATCAGTCCGTCATTCTTTCTTAATATATGCCCAATCCAATTTCTTTTTCTTCTCTTTATTACATCTAGTAACTGCCTTTTCTCTCCCACTCTTCTCAGTACCTCTTCATTTTTTCCTCTGTCCATCCAACTTATTCCTTCCATCTTCCGCCATGTCCAGATCTCAAAAGCCTCCAGCCTTTCTCTGTCTTTTTTCCTCATAGTCCATGTTTCAGCGCCATATAGAACAACACTCCATACAAGACATTTTATGAGTCTCTTTCTGAGTTCTCTGTCCATACCGCTGCAGAAGATTCTCCTTTTCTTATAAAACGCCTCTTTTGCCATTGCTATTCTTGTTTTAATTTCTGTGGTGCACTTCCAGTCGGTGTCTATCCTGCTTCCAAGATACTTAAAATTTTGCACCTGTTCTAGTGTTTCTCCATTCAGCACAATTTTTATTTCCTTATTTCCTCCTATTGCCAATACTTTTGTTTTATTTGTGTTAATTTTCATTCCATATTTTTTCCGTTAGTTGCAATGGTGTCCACCAAATCCTGTAATTCTTTTTCCCCTGTGGCTAGAAGGACCATGTCATCAGCAAATCTCAAGCACCCTACTCTTCTTCCTCCAATTTCTACTCCTTTGTCATCTAATGAGCATTGGTCAGTCATATTTTCCAAGTACAGGTTGAAAAGAGTAGGTGATAAACAGCATCCTTGTCTTACTCCTTTCCCTAGTCTGATCCAGTTTGTACTTTCTCCTCTCACTTTAACTGAAACTTTTTGATTAAGGTACAATGAGTTTATAAGTCTTCTGGTTTTCCAGTCCACTCTATTTTCCCTCATAATAGTCACCAGCTTGTCCCAAACCACATTGTCAAATGCCTTTTCTAAATCGATGAAGCACATATATAGGTCTCTTCCTTTTTCAATAAACCTTTCTCCCAAGATTCGTAGGAGCCCTATTGCATCTCTGGTGCCCGTATTCTGTCTAAAGCCAAACTGCTCCTCTAAAGCCAAACTGCTCCTCGCCGAAATTCTCCTCTATTACTTTTTCAAGTCTTTTATTATTTATTCTTAACATCACTTTGGCTGCATGTGAAATGAGGCTGATTGTCCTGTGCTCGCTGCATTTCTTGGTTCCTTGTTTTTTCGGTAATTGAATCATTTGTAATGTGTCACAAAATATCGCTCCATTCCTCAAAGGGCAGCTGGCGCAAATTGGGTCTGATTGCAGTAATGGAAAATGAAAACCTCATCTTTTTCACCTCACACTGTGAGATTATCACACTAAATGGTTGACAACATTGTAGATGCATATAAGAAAAAAAGAAAAGTTTTCAGTATCTGTGTGGGGTTGTCGAGTGACTGAATTAAGCAGTTGGATGACCAAAGGCCAGGTCGTTGCACCTAATGTGTACAGGGCCAGGTCGTTGCACCTAATGTGTACAGTAACATTATTATTATTATTATTATTGTTGTTGTTGTCATCGTCGTCGTCGTCTTCAGTCCAGAGACTGATTTGATGCAGCCCTCCAGGGTAATTTGTCCTGTGCAACCTTCTTCATCTCCAAGAAACTACTGCAACCTACATCCTTATGAATCTGCTTAGTGTGTTCATCTGTTGGTCTCCCTCTACAATTTTTATCCTCCACACTGCCCTCCAGTACTAAATTGGTGATCCCTTGATGCCTCAGAATGTACCCTACCAACTGATCCCTTCTTCTAGTCAAGATCTGCGCAAATTTCTCTTCTTCCCAATTCTGTTCAGTACCTCCTCCTTAGTTATGTGAGCTACCCATCTAATCTTTAGCATTCTTCTGTAGCACCACATTTCGAAAGCTTCTATTCGCTTCTTGTCTAAACTAATTATCTTCCATGTTTCACTTCCATACATGGCTACACTCCATACAAATACTTTCAGGAAGGACATCCTGACTTGATGTTAACAAATTTCTCTTCTTCAGAAACGCTTTCCTTGCCATTGCCAGTCTACATTTTATATCCTCTCTACTTCAACCATCATCAGTTATTTTGCTCCCCAAATAGCAAAAATCATCTACTACTTTAAGTGTCTCATTTCCTAATATAATTCCCTCAGCATCACCTGATTTAATTTGACTACATTCCAATATCATTGTTTTGCTTTTGTTGATGTTCATCTTATATCCTGCTTTCAAGACACTGTCCATTCCGCTCAACTGTTCTTCCAAATTCTTCGCTGTCTCTGACAGAATTACAGTGTCATCAGCAAACCTCAAAGTTTTTATTTCTTCTCCGTGGATTTTGATTCCTATTCCAATTTTTTCTTTTGTTTCCTTTACTGCTGCTCAATATAGAGATTGAATAACATCGGGGATAGGCTACAACCCTGTCTCACTCCCTTCCCAAACACTGCTTCCCTTTCATGCCAATCGATTCTTGTAACTGGCATCTGATTTCTGTACAAATTGTAAGTAGCCTTTTGCTCTCTTTATTTGACCCCTGCCACCTTCACAGTTTGAAAGAGAATATTTCCGTCAACATTGTCAAAAGCCTTTTCTAAATCTACAAATGCTAGAAACCTAGGTTTGCCTTTCCTTAATCTATCTTGTAAGATAAGTCATAGAGTCAGTATTGCCTCACACATTCCAAGTGTCGGGAGCCAAGACGACTGCCCGCGGTAGCGAGCCGATGAGTGGCTCGCCCTGGCTGGCTGCGGACCCCGTGTCGGCCTCAGAGAGTCGAACCAATGACCCGCTGTGGACTGGGATGCTGTCACTTCATCTGTTGCTGCGTGTAGCCCGACAGAGTGTAATGCCCCACCGTCCAGGAGAGCTGCCACACTTGAATCACTCTCATTAGAAAACAACACCTATTTGTACTTGCCTGTGCACCTCTGTTTCTCTAACGCGTCATGTACGCACCACACCCTAGTTGCGCCAGTGGGCCCATTCTGCCTATAGCTTGCACCATGGGAACTGCTGCGTTTACTCTTTTCAGTGGTTCGATGGCCCTGTGACCTCCATTCCACTTTGCAACCGCTGGTCAGTGAAACTTAATGCAATCCGGCCCACGCATGGCTCTAACTTGTGCTCAGAATATCTCACAAACCTACCTTTCCCTATCCTAAACGGTGGTGCCGCTACAGTATTGTTCTCAGGCGCATCACCCTGTGTAGACCCTCTATATACTCCTTCCACCTCTTTGCTTTCCGTTTGCTTAGGACTGGTTTTCCATCTGTGGTCTTGATATTCATACAGATGATTCTCTTTTCTCTAAAGGTCTCTAATTTTCCTGCAGGCAGTATCTCTCTTACCCCTAGTGATATGCCTCTACCTCCTTACATTTGTCCTCTAGCCATCCCTGCTTATCCATTTTGCGCTTCCTGTCGATCTCATGTTTGAGACGTTTGTATTCCTCTTTACCTACTTCATTTACTGCATTTTTATATTTTCTTCTTTCATCAATAAAATTCCAATATCTCTCCTGTTACCCAAGGATTTCTACTAGCCGTCATATTTTTACCTACTTGATCCTCCGCCGCTTTTACTATTTCATCTCTCAAAGCTACCCATTCTTCTTCTTTTGTACTTCTTTCCCCCGTTCTTGTTAATTGTTCTCTAATTCACTTTCTGAAACACTCTACAACCTTTGGTTCTTTCAGTTTATCCAGATCCCATCTCCTTAAACTCCCACATTTTCGCTGTTTCTTCAGTTTTACTCAACAGTTCATATTATCACGAAGTATGGAGGAGAGTGTCACAGAAACGATACAGGATTTGGGCTGGAAATCATTAAACGAAAGGCGTTTTTCGTTGTGACTGAATCTTCTCACGAAATTCCAATCACCAACTTTCTCCTCCGAATGCAAAAATATTTTCTTGACACCGACCTACATAGGGAGGAACGATCACAACAATATAATAAGGGAAATCTGAGCTTGTACAGAAAAATATAGGTGTTCATTCTTTCCCCGCACTATACGAGATTCGAATAATAGAGAATTGTGAAGGTGGTTTGATGAACCTTCCGCCAGGCACTTGAATGTGATTTGCTGAGTATCCATGTAGATGTAGATTTAGATAACCAATAGATTGTGGTCAGAGTCCACATCTGCCCCTGGAAGTGTCTTACAATTTAAAACGTGGTTCCTAAATCTCTGTCTTACCATTATATAATCTATCTGAAACCTTCCAATGTCTCCAGGCCTCTTCCATGTATACAACCTTCTTTCATGATTCTTAAACAAAGTGTTAGCTACGATTAAGTTATGCTCTGTGCAAAATTCTACCTGGTGGCTTCCTCTTTCATTCCTTACCCCCAGCCCATATTCACCTACTACTTTTCCTTCTCTTCCTTTTCCTACTGTCGAATTCCAGTCCACCATGACTATTAAATTTTCGCCTCCCTTCCCTATCTGATTCTTTTCTTTTATCTCATCATACATTTCTTCAATCTCCTTGTCGTCTGCGGAGCTAGTTGGCATACGAATGTGTACTACTGTGCTAGGAGCGGGTTTGCGGGTTTCATGTCTACATTATGCAGGATAAAAAGAGAGCAGCAGACACAAAGTAGAATTTATTGGAAATGGCTGAAGTGAGGCCTTTAATATTTGTAATGTCTACAGGGCAGCATTAAGAAAAGAAAAAGATTAAACTCGCATGTGTGGACAACGTCCATAAAATGTCTGCAATTCCAATAGAGAAGATTATATACTATTCTCATTGGTGAGGGGTCAGTAAGAGTATTGAGAAATGTGGTCATCATCTTGAGTGAGAAGAGTTCCGTGGGACAGAGGAGAAAGGCCAGGCTGTGGCTAGTCTATGCTTGTTCTCAGGCATGAATATTAAGACTGATGCCACACATTCCAGCACAGCACTAGTACAGAGTCCATTGTGCACAGCTGTGCTTGGTAATCAAAGTACACTATGTGCTATAGTACACAGGCATGAGATGTGGCAGTACAATGTGAGGGCAAATGGCAAGAACCTTGGTTTAATCCACAGTCTCCCATTCTGTACTGTACAGAAATTTCAGAAGATAGTATAGGACTAAAGTGTTAGCAATGTGTCACAGTTGTGTAGCTTCTCTCACTCATATTCTTCCAAGAACTATTGAATGAGTTAACTGAATGCAAATTGATTAGTAGCTCAAATTGAAATAAATGTGTGTCTGTTCCTGTGGAACCGCAGGGACTCCACAACAGTAAATAATCAACAGCTCGTAGAAAGATCGATCCCCATTCTCACCACCTCCATAAATATGTAGTAGAGTTGCACAGCATCAAACAAGAACAAAACCATAAATACAGACAGTTTATATACTGCAGACAAGTGGCACTGCATGATAGGGCAAAACAAGATATCTGATGGCATGAATTTGCACATTCCAAGGAAAGAAAAGTGAGAGTCCAAAATCGAGGGCACGGTAAAGGCAACATTACACGTAAAGACTACTTAACGTGTCACAGAGATGTAGAGGACCAGAATCACCGACAAATGAAATGATAGAAAGCACCTAATCCCATGACTGAATAGAGGTTCTTGGAACTCAAAAGATATCTTGGCTGTGAAGGGGCGGCAGATTTTTTTATTTTCCAGGTATTGTTGGCAAGGTGTACCCTGTCCCTTGGCAGTTCTATAGCCGCAGCAGGCAGGGGGGACATGACTTGCCCATGATAGACTTCAGTCTGTCGAAGTGAACAATTACAAAGTTGTCGGCCAGCTATATTTTGGCATTGACAGGTGATATTAGTCACATAATTTGATAGGGTCCCTCATAGTCTGGAGAGAACTTCTTTGTCTTTCCTTTTTTAATTGCTAGGTTTCACAATGACACCCAATCACCTTGTCTACATGGGGTAATACTGCTCCTCTATTACCTCTCTGAACTAACCTTGAAGTGGTTTTGAGATAACTATGCTGCATTTTTTTTGGCAGATCATTTTACAGTGACATGCTAAACTCTTTAATTCCCTTAGACCAACACTGGGAGGCAGTTTGTGTGTTTCAAAGGAGAACTCATAAGGACTACCATAAAGAGCATGTCCTGTTGATTTGCAAATGTAACTTATAAGAAGACAAAATGTGTGGAAGATAACAATTTGTCATTGTGTGTGTTCCCAGAATGAGATTTTCACTCTGCAGCAGTGTGTGCGCTGTTATGAAACTTTCCTGGAGATTAAAACTGTGTGCCGGACCAAGACTCAAACTCAGGACCTTTGCCTTTTGCAAGCAAGTGCTCTACCATCTGAGCTACAAAAGCACGCCTCACACATTGTCCTCACAGCTTTACTTCTGCCAATTGCTCATTTCCTACGTTCTAAACTTCACACAAGCTCTCCTATGAACCCTGCAGAACTAGCACTCCTGGAAGAAAGGATATTGCGGAGACATGGCTTAGCCACAGCCTGGGGGATGTTTCCAGAATGAGATTTTCACTCTGCAGCAAAGTGTGCCCTGGTATGAAACTTTCCCGACAGTTTCAGTGTGTGTGTGGTTTATAAATGGGATAACATTCAAACAATCGTCTTGTGAATTCATTCAACACAGCCATTCACTTTGGGGTGGAAGGGGATGGTTTTCCACTTTTCAGTTCTTAACAATTTGCACGCTTGCACAGAAAATCTGGACATAAAATTTGTTCCCTGGTCCACCAACATACCATCAGACCTTGCAAAAGGTAGCATCAAGTGAGTTACAAATACTTTTGTCACAGTCCCGTCCATTATATCTGGAACTGGCACTACCACCAAGTACCAAGAAAAATACTCTATACTTGAAGAAAATATTTATTTTTCGGTTGTATCTGGGAAAAAGTCCCATGATGTCTGAATCCATGATTGCAAAAGGCCTACAAGTGCCTAGCAAAGGCTGTAATGGACTTTGCAGCCACATATGTTGTGCCCATTGCCCACACTGCGGACACATGCCTATATAACTTTCTACATCAAGGTGCCATTTCTGCCACTAATTACAAGTAGCAGTTCAGGCATTTCTGGTTCTTTTTGCCACAGTGACAGTCTTGTTGGCAGATAGAAGTAGTGGACAGTGATAAATTCTTGGGATTACAGCTTGATAATAAATTCAACTGGGAGAACAACACCACAGAACTGCAGAAGCATCTAAACAAATCTCAATTGGCAATGTGAATTCTTTCAGGCATAGGGGATATAAAAATGAAAAAGCTGACATACTATGCTTACTTTCATTCCATAATGTCATATGGGATTATTTTTGGGGGTAATTCATCAAGCCAAGCTAAAGTTTTCCAGGCACAAAAACATGCAATAAGAGTTATATGTGGTGTGAACTCGAGAACATCCTGCAGAGGCCTGTTTAGGGAATTAGGATACAAACTACTGCTTCCCAATATGTTTATTCCTTATTAAAAATTTGTCATTATAAATATATCACTTTTTTCAACCAACAGCTCAGTTCATGGAATCAGTACTAGAAATAAGAATAATCTTCACTAGGATTTAAAGTCGCTTACTCTTGTTCAAAAAGGTGTGCATTATTCAGGAACACACATTTTCAATAACTTGCCAGCAGCCATAAAAAGCTTAACAACCAATGAAATTTATTTTAATAGAAGCCTGAAGGATTTATTGGTGGCCAACTCCTCCTACTCCATTGATGAATTTCTCAGTAGAAGCACCCCCCCCCCCCTCTCTCTCTCTCTCTCTCTCTCTCTCTCTCTCTCTCTCTCTCTGTGTGTGTGTGTGTGTGTGTGTGTGTGTGTGTGTGTGTGTGTGTGTTTTCAATCTAACTTGTGCACTATTTCAGTGCAGTAATGTGTTCATTGTAAATAAGTATTGTAGTAGTTATATGTTTATTACCTTATAAATAAATAAAAAATTAATTTTAAATTCGGTGCATTAATGCGGTCTTAGTAAATGAGAGTTGTAAAATGATCCTTTCGTATAGTGTTCATAAAAAAGAATTGACGTTCATTCCACTTGGGACCTGTGGAAGGTAAATTAGCATATTTGTTTTAGTTGTAAATATTTGTGATGTATTATTGTTTTTCTGACATATTCTACAACCTGCAGGACATCCTCACTACAGATTAATTGGAAAGAAAGTAAATCTAATCTAATCATGCATTGAGCAACAGTAAGAGTTTGAAGGGCTTTCAATATTACCAACCAATTTCCGAGAGGAGTTTGCATTACAATATACCATCTTTGGATGTGAAATCGAGGAGTGTGGCATGTTGTTTACAGTCAGAATCTTCTCTCTGCACTTCCTTCAATTCTGCAATAAGTACATCTGTTTGCACTAAAGAGACCTTTATACTCGAGGCATCTTTGTTTCGATGAAGTTTGCACTACTGAAGTCTTCCAAATTCAAGAGTCATAAAAGGGGAGCATGGACAGTCACCGTGGCGAACTTTCTGCCGTACAAATAACAGTTACTGTAGTTGACAGCGAACACCAAAGCTAAGAATTCTTTTTTGAAGGCACAGTGATTAACTTGTCTTGTTGAGTTGACAAGAAGCATAACTGGTTGGGTTTTCTTTGCTATCTTGTTCCCGGCTCAAAACACAACCTACATCAAATCTGAGGTGACACATGACAATATGAACAG
The DNA here is from genome assembly GCF_021461385.2 of Schistocerca piceifrons. Lineage (NCBI taxonomy): Eukaryota > Metazoa > Arthropoda > Insecta > Orthoptera > Acrididae > Schistocerca > Schistocerca piceifrons. The sequence continues at coordinate 280,195,979 of NC_060138.1, forward strand.
CTTCTCAAAGTCAGGGTATATCATTAAGGGTATCTTGGTAACACATCTTTAATTCATTGCATGGCAATTTGGCATACTGCAGACCATTCTTCAATAACTTTGTTAAGGACTTCGTTACTGTGGTGTGATATTTTACAAATTAAGGATAATAATTCACCAGTGCAAGAAAGATTTGCACCTCTTTCACTTCTGTAGGGACAGAAAAAATGTCTACTGCTTCCTTCAGACATGGATCTGGCTTTACTCCAATGGAGTGTCCTAAGTACTGCATCATTAACATTCTACATCTTTCTTTTTCATATCTACATATTTGCAGCCCTCTGCTGCAAGAATTGTAGCATGTAACATGGTATTGTAGCTGTTGGTGGGCAATGTGCTGTATTTGAGTTTCAAATTTGAAGAGTTTGTTCACACATGGAGCACTTTCTCCTTGAGTCCGACAATGTCAGACCACACTTGAGCGCTGCAATGTTTGCAACAATCAGACGCCTTGTGTTCACTGTCATCGATCGTCCCCCATAAAGTCCTGACTTGGCCCCTATCTGATTTTCATCTGTTTCCAAAACTTAAAAAACACTTTCGAGGACTTGGCTTTGATAATGATGAAGTGGTGCAAGCAGAGGTGAGGTTGTGGCTCTGTGTACAAAGTCAAAAATGTTATGGTGACTGTATCATCAAACTGGCCAGTTGTTGGGAGGAATGTGTTAGTCGCCAGGGCGACTGAGTTGAGAAATAAATACATAGACTTGAAGAACAAAGATGTAAGATGTTAGTAACATTTGTTTTATTTAAAAAGCTTTTAAAGTTTTCATATAAAACGTTCAGAGGTATTACTGTTCAGCACACCTTTGTAAGTCAGCAGATTTGGAATGTACAGATTTACACCCAGGATATCTAGGGCGCAGACTAAGGGCTAACATCACAAACATTTTAAATAAAAAAAAAACCTTTGTTTTAAAACTGTGGTGTAGACTTTCATAATCCATAGAAGACATCTATGTAATTATTTTGTATGATGTTTTTTAGCTGACGTTTTCAATGGGTGGCTGATATGTATTAAGTCAGGAACTCTTAGACCATGTTTTATCTAGTGCTGAATGTAATGTGCAATGAAGTCCAGTCAGGCATGTAATGATCTATTTGCCCAAATCACCTGATTTTTCGAAAAGAATGTTTAACAGAAATTTGTCAGTTTGAAATGAATTTGATTTTGTGGAAAACCGATTTCTTCTTCATGTCATTTCATCCAAACAAGCACCCTATTTTACTTTCTGTCACCAGATACATTATGCACTTGAAGTTGGGAAAGGTGTTTTCAGATAACTTTATTGATTAAGGGGATGTTTCGGGTAACATTCAAGGTGTCTTATGATCTATTGTGCATGACAAATCACTTGCTGAGTCATGATTTCTCAAAACACTGTTGGGACAATTTAGAAAACCATCATTTGAAGTTTACTGCAGGCTGATTATGCTGCTGCCAATGCAAATTTCATGTAAGGACTATGAATATAAGAGAAACTGAGTCTTGTACAGAGGCATACAGACAGTCATTTTTCTCTCACTCTAAATACAAATGGAACAGGAAAGAAATTACTAGCAGTGGTTATAAAAATACAATTAATTTGATGAGAGAGATGTATGAAGACATCACAATCAACAATGCCTGTCAAAAGCTTTCTCCTTTACAGAAGCACCATGTAGGACTTAATGATAGGTACTGCTTTCAGTCTTCTGCAACATGGAGGAGGAGAATGAACTTTGTAAGTTTTTTCTCCTGTTAATAATTATTACCTCTTGTGTCTCATAGCATGACAATGCCAATGACGATGCGGTGGTTGTCTTCTTAAAAATTATTCCAGTGCATTCCAAAGATGGTTCGTGATGCACATAGGAACAGGTGTACTCGTAACTCGTAGAAATAAAATACTTTTCTCCCACAAGCTATCCACATTTTGTTAGTCACAAATAGAACGAGATTGGTCCATGCAACACGGCGGACAAGAACAAAAGAGCTCTATTAAAAACATTAAAACAAGAGAAGTGATGTAAAAAATCTGAAGGTACCGTCGAACGGGGTGATTTTGGACACGGGAGCGAATTCAGACAGTATGACTTATTTGCTCTTTGCCACTGCATAGAAACAAAGAGTTACTTATTTTAACATCCGTGCGCCAGTTATTTTAAGTGCAAGATTGCATTTATCACCTTCCACAACTTTTATTTTGCGTCAGTTGTTTCCCAAGGTGAATAATTGACGAACAGTCTCAATGTTAAAAATCCATGCATTATCATAAAGTGGAAACTTTCTATTGTTGCGCCAAGTGGGAAGTTATTGTAACCTTAACTGTTGATGTGCTCAGTAACTAACAGCATTGAGACAATTTCTGTACAAGTTTGTCGAGTTTCTTGTGCAAGGTTATAAAATGACGACGGTTTTTGTAAAAATGTATATTGTGTATGGTGATTTCGGACAATGCCAATAACGTATAAGAGCAGGAGAGGTGCTGCAGTATGGTGTAATTATGACCCGGAACTTTTAGATGAAGCTGTTCGTGATATTCAGAGTGGTAAATTATCATACAGAAAAGCGTGAGATTTGAATGGTATTCTTAAATCAACCCTACAAAATAAAGTGCGGTAAGCACATCCAAAAAAAATGGGAGGACAGCCAGTGCTAAATGAAGAAGAAGAAGAAGAAGAAGAAGAAATGTTGAAGCAAGGTATCTTGAGGGCTGCATATTGGGGATTTCCCTTCACTAAATTGGATATTAGATATTTAGTTAAAGGCTACCTTGATAAATCTGGCCGAAAAGAAAAGAAATTTCGTAATAATTTGCCAGGAGAAGAATGGGTGCATTTATTCCTCAAATGACAGTCAGAAGATCTTTCTGTTCGCTTAGGTGAAAATATTAAACGAGCACATGCAGAACTTATCTGCAATATATAAAATTCATTATATCATTCCATATCACATATTCGTAACAAAGAGCTACCTCAAAATGTGTAAAATGTCACCAAAATTAAATAAAAAGCATGTAGAATTTAAAAAATGGCAGTAACTGTCCAAATTCGCCCTCTATATACTGTAACTTCGGACAGAGATTTAATTTGGGCAGAGATTTAAAAAAGACACTTTAACTGCCTCAGATAAATATACCTACACATACACTTCATGGTTCTGGGATATTTTATTCGTTACACATATACCCTACCAATTCCATAATAATCAATTTAATCTAACAAAGTTACAATCAAAATAACGACAAAACCGTCCGAAATCACCCCGTTTGACGGTACATAATTTTTACACCACCCTCTCAGATTACATTAATGTGTCCTAATATGAATTAATATATCTTTGACACATTCAGCTGGTGCCCATGTGAATTAATACATTTCATTTTTGCTATGTAAGCAAACCTTATAGGTATCTTCGCAACTGCCACCCCTACTGTATACTGACATGCTCCACTATCACTGGACAATAGTATACAGCAGCAGTCCACTCCAACATCCCAATTTTCCTATCTTGAAACATTTTAAATTATAATTTTTGTCCTATTTGGGTACAAAAGACTTCTATTGTTGGCCAAATTTTTAATTTTTTCTTTGTCCAGTATGTCAGCATTGTTGTGTGTACAGTCTTAGACATAACAACTGACCGCCAGCTGACCACCACAGAGACTAAGTCCGAGTGATTCACTTAAGATGGCCTGTAAAACCGACCACCCCTGACAATGCTAAGTCCGGCCAACTGCACAATGTGGCAAGTGTCAGGAGGAAGTGTTGTCTACTTCCAAGATGATGTCATGTTGTGTGAGCCCGTAGTCTAGTGGTAATCGGCGTGCACTCTAAACTTGTATACACCTCTAATCGCATATTCGTGGCCAACCGCACTTACCTCTCTCTCTCTCTCTCTCTCTCTCTCTCTCTTTCTCTCTCTCTCTCTCAGTGCACTGCAGCCCTCATCTGAAGTTATGAGTCTGATTGAATATCGAAGATAATTCACTTCACATTATACCCGCCACTAATAACAAATACTTCCAGAAACAACTCTGCTGGACAGCTCGTGGCTGCATTGCGATGAGAACAGCTTACTCTCGAGCATTTTCTCACGCTGCAGCGGCCTCTTTTGGCCATCCACTGCTTGAAATCGGGCACCATCCAGGTGAATGCGGCTCGACGCTGTCGGTGTATGTATCAATTGTTGTTTTTCGAATTTTAAATTCCAATTATCATCTTGCAGTTAAGCATTGGATTTTGCGTACTTGAAAATCATGAACTAAGATTAAGCATTGTAAAATTGGGTCGCAAGTGGAAAAAGGTGTAACGTCTGCAACACAGTATTTACTTTTGGCATTACAGAGGGGTGAATGCAGAAGAGGCAGCTCGAAAGATTTGAACTGTGTGTGGAGCGAGTGCTTTTGTGAAAACTATGCCAGAGAAAGATATTCTTGTTTCAACCAAGATCGTTCTGGCATGAATGATTTTCCACATTAGGGAAGCCTTGACTACTGATATAAGTGATGGATTACCATTTAACCTTCATGTGACATTTGCATTCAACAGGCAAGGTTCAGTAGTCTGGTGTAGGAGTAGTGCATGCTCTAATTCGAAACAACAAAGATCAACAGAGTAACTATTTTTGCAGTTTTGCTTGATCATCATCACATCACTCATTGAGCATTCCTATGCAATACTGTTACTGGCAACGAGTTGTGATATCCTTATCTTTAACGTCCTAAGAAGAAACGAAAGGCTGAGCCCAACCAAAAGACTTAAACTTGAGCAAAGAGTAGTGTGAACATAGTATTTTCCATCTGATAGCTCCAAAAGTGTGTTTTGCACTACGAATTCTGCCCCAAGGGTATGTCTACCACAGCTGGAATTTCTTGTCAACAATTGAGAACCTTTCGGTCACAGTACAAGAAAATCAACCGACAAAACTACATCACGTGTGATACTGCATGATAATGCACTCTGCTGATTTGAAAAACAAAACTATCCAGGAGATTGATACGGAAGTCATCTCTCAGGCACTTGTCGCCTCTGATCATATACTCATAAAATTTTACCTTTCCCGCTCTTGATCAATTAACCATCAAGGCAATTCATTTCTAGGCGAAAATGCTCTTCGAACTATGCTGCTTTAATGGCATTGTTAGAACCAGTAGGTTTCTACAGGTTTAGAATTTGTAAGCTACTTTAGCATTGTCAGATTGTTTTAGATATTGTGAAAGAATGTACTGTTGCTGATTAATTTCTCTTTGATGATTACTGTTGTGTTCAATAAACTAATGGAAAACACAATTAAAATATTCACTGTACTAATAGAAATTAAATTCTACTTACTATAAAACATCACGATGGCAGTCTATATTAAAAAAAGCATTAAGTGTCTGTAAGATGATTGTGCCTATTTTAACATGAATTAGTAGGATATTACAGACTTTTGACTTGAAAAAGGTCTGTATTTACTTCATGTCCTGTATCGTATTCAAGTATTCTGAAAATGTGTCAGTTCATAGATAAAATTGTGTATTCACAACAACAAATATATGGGCAGAAAACAAAAGTGGCATTATGAATTTTGCAGTACCATAAGGTTTTTGCTCTGACTCTAAGGGCACTGAAAGTAGCAAGACGGATTTTACTTGAGCGTTGTCTTAAGATTCTCTTATTGAATTTCTATCTGCCTGGTTGTAGCTCTGCTACAAAAGAATTAAAAATCTGGTTTTCAGTGAGTCTCAAAATTCGCACGAAAAAGCTTGTATCTGGTAGACAAGTACTTTACCTCAGAGCTAGCGAAAAGGTGTGGTAGTTGTATCTTACTTAATGGCCCAGTAGCAGCTATGACAGATAAATGACAGCATAAGAGAGGAGAGTGGTTGTATTTCCTGTGTGGAATGACTTTTGTGGACTCAAAAGCATTAACTGATATCCTTATATCACATCTCAAGAGAATAACTCTTATTATTCAATTGAAATGACAAAATAATACCAAGTGAATTTAGCGGGATGGTTATGTGCCATCAAGGAAGAAACTTATGGTTACAGAGTTGCCAAACATATTCTGCGCTGTGGCCAAGTTTTAGTTATATTACCACGAAGGATACCAGTTGATGTGTTCTGCGAGTGACTATAGGTTTGTCTCGAAGTTGTGGGTGGCAAGGGCTCATTGTATGTGAATGAGTCTTATTCGCATTTCTGTAACTAGGTTTAGGGGCTAGAGTTAATTACTTGTAATACATTGATGGACTGAGTGCAAATGAAATGTCATAAATTAATAACTGTGACAATTCTTTGTATTTTACTGTCTTAAGGAACGGACAGAGATTCAGGCACACTCTTGTCCGTGGTGTGGGAAACTGCCGTAAAAGGCGGAAGAACCGGCAATGATCAACGGCATGAGTATGCAGAACACAATGGAAACCACTCCATTAAAGACACACATTTTTTTAAACACAGGACATGTGGCCTGTAACTGAAAAAATATCATCTCTCCATTGGCAAAAAATTCCAGAGTAGCCCCCATTCAGATCTCCAGGAGGAGACTACCAACAGGGAGACGACCATAAGAAAAAGAGTGAATAACCAACAAAAGTATAACCTTCTGTGAGTCAGGCCAAGGAATGTCGGAAGCTTGAACATCGTAGGGAAGCTAGAAAAACTGAAAAGGGAAATGCAAAAGCTCAGTCTAGATATAGGAAGGGTCAGTGAACTGAAATGGAAACAAAGAAGGAATTTTGGTCAGACAAGTATAGGGTAATATCAACAGCAGCAGAAAATGGCATAATGAGAGTAGGATTTGTTATGGATAGGAAGGTAGGACAGAAAGTGTGTTTCTATGAATAGTTTCGTATCGGAATTGACAGTAAACCAATACCGACAGTGATAGTTCAGGTATACATGCCAACATCCCAAGCTGAAGATGAAGAGATAGTACATGAGGATAATGAAAGGGTAATACAGCACGTAAAGGGAGGTGAAAATCTAATAGTCATGGGGGACTAGAATGCAGTTGTAGGGGAAGGAGTAGCAGGAAAGGTACAGGAGAATATGGGCTCAGAACAAGGAATTTATTTATTTATTTATTTATTTATTTATTTATATACTTGTTCCATAGATCTGTACATGTGAGTAAGTCGCTCAGATGTGGAACGTGTCAATGTACATAATAAAATACATAGAATAAAGACATTGTTATAGTATTAATAACAGTGCACAAAAGTTACGTATTAGCTTAAAAACTAGTCAACATAAATGTGAAGATAGCAGTTTCATATTTAGGGCATTATTGCATCTATTTTAACCTTGTACAGTAATCAAAACTCCCCACTTTGGGTTTAAAAGTGACCCAAAAATGGAAATGAGAAAAACAGGAATTTTTACATTAGGCCATTATTACATTAGTTTAACAGTAAACAGTGTCAAAAAATTTAAAAACATCTTTCCAATCTGGGTTTTACTTATTTCTCTGAAAGAATTCCTCTAGTGAATAAAATGAGGTCTCAAGCAAATAATTTCTCAAGCTACGTTTAAATACTGATGTACTACTCCTTATACTTTTGATGCTGTTGGGTAGGGAATTGAAAATTTTCGTTCCAGCGTACTTTACCCCTTTCTGAATAAGTGTCAAGTTCTTTAACTCACAGTGGAAATCCTCTTTTCTTCTGATGTTATGTTCATGATGTAGGCAATTCGTTTCATACAGAGTGGGGTTATTTATTATGAAGCACATCAGTGAATATATGTACTGAGATGTTGCTGTCAGTATTTCAAGTCATTTAAAAAGATTTCGACATGAGGTTCGTGGGGGTACACCACAAATGATTCTTATTGCTCTTTTTTGTGCTGTGAGGATTTTCTTTGCGGCAGGTGTATTGCCCCAGAAGATGATGCCATAACACATGACTGAATGAAAATAGCCAAAGTAAGCTGACTTTGAGATGGTAATGTCATTGAAGCATGACAAAATTCGTAAAGCAAATGTTGCTGACGTCAGCTGTTTTAGTGTTTGTAGAACGTGATGTTCCCAGTTCAGCCTACTGTCCACGTATACGCCTAGGAATTTTGATAAGTACACTTGCTTTATCATCTGATCATTCTGTGTGATAACTATTTCTTTTGGGTTTTTGTGGGTTGTCTGGAACTGGATAAAATTGGTTTTTTCCAGGTTTATTGAAAGGGAGTTAATACTAAACCAACCCAGAACTTCTTTAAGGATATCAATGACCTCGGATTCTAAGTCAGTAGCTGACACATTATCCACCACAATGCTCGTATCATCAACGAACATTGTAAATTTACACTTCTTATTGATGGATAAAGGCAGGTCATTAACATATATGAGGAACAGCAAGGGCCCAAGCACTGATCCCTGTGGCACTCCATGCTGCACAATTCCCCACTCAGAGTCCACTGTATATTGTGATACACTATCTGAAACATCTAGAATAATCTTCTGCTTCCTATTTTCGAGGTACGATTTTAACCTGTTCCCTACAGGTCCTGTAATTCCATAATGACAGGCCTTCTTGAAGAGTATCTGGTGATCTACACAGTCGAACGCCTTTGATAGGTCGCATAAGACACCAATTGGCAGCCTCTTGCTGTTTATAGACTCTAGAACATCATTTGTGAATGAGAAAATTGCGTTATCTATTGAAACTCCCTTTTGAAAACCAAACTGCTGACTGTTAATGATGTTCAGGTCACCAAGGTGTGCCACAATCCTGTTGTACAGAGCTTTTTCTAGGACTTTTGAAAATGTTGTTAATAGAGAGATGGGGCGATAGTTTGACACATTTGTAGCATCCCCTGCTTTGTACAGGGGCCTGACAACAGAGTATTTCATTCTATCTAGAAACACTCCTTGTTGCATGGATGTGTTGCAGATGTGAGACAAAACTTCTGTCACTTCACTACAGCAAGCCTTCAACAGCTTGCTTGAAATATCGTCGATACCAGCAGAATGTTTATTTTTCAAAGACTGTATGATTTTTTTGATTTCATTGGCAGTAATGGGAAGCACACTTATTTGACTGAAAGGTTCTGGAAAATTATTTTTCATTATACGGGCAGCTTTATCTACAGAACCATGGCAACCTATCTGTGTTGGGACAGTTAAAAAATGTTGGTTAAAGATTTCAGCAATTTCCCCACTATTAGTTATCTCTGAGTTGTCAACAGTTAAAACAATATTTTTGTCTTTGGTGTAGTTTACAGTCCCTGTTTCTCTCTTTATCACATTCCACATTGTTTTAATTTTATTTTCAGGATTAGTAATTTCAGATGCTGTACATATACTTTTAGAGTTTTTAATTACTTTGGCAAGAATTTTACAGTAGAGTTTATAATGTTTTAGCTGAGCAGGGTTGTTAGAAGTCTTTGATGCTATGTAGAGTTGTCTTTTTCTCTGACAGGAAGCTATGATGCCCTTAGTGAGCCATGGTTTTTTTGCAGCCCTTGCAGGTTGGACTCTGTATGACTTTTTTGGAAATACACTTTCAAAGATACCTGCTATCTCATTTGTGAATAAATTGTATTTTGAATTAGCAGTTTCTGCTAGATAAACAGGTGTCCAGTCAGTATGCTGAAGACATGATCTGAACGTTTGAATAGCTTCCTCACTTACTTTCCTTACTGTTTTCCATCTAAGTGAGGTGTCACTCAGAGGAATTCTCAAGCTGTTGAAAGTAACTCGTTGTCCGTCATGGTCAGACAGATCATTTATAACCATTTCAATATTAATATGGTTGACTTTACTGTGATCAACAAAAACGTTATCAATGAGAGTACTGGAAGAGGTTGTGGTTCTGGTGGGCGAGCTAACCACGGGAACAATGTTGTACGTGCACATGAGATTTTCAAACTCCACCTTGCAGGGAGAATTAACCAAGAAATCTATGTTAAAATCCCCAACTACCGTGCCCCTATTTTTTCTACTTAAGTACAACAAAAGAGTATCTAATTGTTTAACAAACACTTTAAAATTTCCAGATGGTGCCCTGTAAACTGCCACAACTGTTAATCTGGAGACAGTGTCTGGCACCTCTATAGCACATACGTCAAAATGTAGCTCAAAGCAGAATCTTTGTACATCTATTGCCGTGAACAAGACATTGTTTTTACATATACAGCTACTCCTCCTTTGTCCATATAGTTCCTGCAATAAGACGTTGCCTAAACATAGTTGGGAATAGGGACCACTTCAATACCAGCAGTGATGTGGTGTTCTGTTAGACACAGAATGTGTTCACTGTTTATACCTTTTGTGTCTTCTATATTTGCTGTGAACTGATCCAGCTTGCAGTATAGGCCTCTTATGTTCTGATGAAACACTGTTAACTTTTGTTTGTTTTTAATTGTATTGCTGTTTGAGAGAGAAGAAAGACTAATTAAGTTTTGTAATAAATTTCAGCTAGTAATAGCAAATACTCTGTTCAAGAATCACAAGAGGAGGTGGTATACTTGGTAAAGGCTGGGTGATAGCAAGATTTTGGTTAGATTACAGGTCACTGAGGAATTAAATAAATAGGAAGTGCAGGGAAGCTAAGGCGATATGGCTGCATGAAAAATGTGAAGAAATCAAAAAAGAAATGATTGTCAGAAGGACTGACTCAGCATACAGGAAAATCAATACCACCTTCAGTGAAATTAAAAGGTAGGGTGGTATCATTAAGAGTACAATGAGAATTCCACTATTAAAAGAGGAGGAGAGAGCAGATAGGTGAAAAGAGTACATTGAAGGCCTCTGTGAGGGGGAAGATTCTTCTGTTGTGATTGAAGAAGAAACAGGAAAATCACTTCAGAGAATCCAGTATTAGAATTAGAATTTAAAAGAGCTTTGGAGGACTTAAGATGAAATAAGGCAGAAGGGTGGGAGAAGTGGCAACAAAACAACTATTCATGTTTATGTGTAGAATGTATGAGTCTGGCAACATACCATCCAGCTTTCAGAAAAATATCATCCACACAATTCCGAAGACTGAAAGAGCTGACAAGTGTGAGAATTATCACACAGTTAGTTTAACAGCTCGTGCATCCAAGTTGCTGACAAGAATAGTATACAGACGAATGGGAAAGGAAAGTGAGGATGTGTTAGATGACGATCAGTTTGGCATTAGGAAAGGTAAAGGCACCTGAGAGGCAATTCAGACAGTAAAGTTGATAATGGAAGCAAGACTAAAGAAAAATCAGTATACATTCATAGGATTTGTTGACCCAGGATAAGTTTCCAACAATGTAAAATGGTCCAGTATGTTCGAAATTCTGAGAAAAATAGGAGTAAGCTATAGGGAGGGATGGGTAATATACAATATGTACAAAAGCCAAGAGTGGACAACCAAGAATGAAGTGCTCAGATTAAAAAGGGTGTAAGACAGGGATGTAGTTTTTCACCCCTACTGTTCAATCTGAACATCAAACAAGCAATGATGGAAATAAAGAAAGGTCCATGAGTGAGATTAAAATTCAAGGTGAAAGGATATCAATGATAAGATTCGCAGATGACATTCCTATCTTGAGTGAAAGTTATTAAGTACTTGATCTGCTGAATGGAACACTCACTCTAATAAGTACAGAATATGGATTGACAGTAAACTGAAGAAAGATAAAAGTAATGAGAAGTACCAGAAATGAGAAATTTAATATCAGAATTTGTGGATACAAAATAGATGAAGTTAAGGAATTCTACTATTCACACAGCAAAATAACCAATGATGGACAGAGCAAGGAGGACAAGTCTAGTCTTAGCAATGGCAAAAAGGGTGTTCCTGGCCAAAGAAGTCGACTAGTATCAAACACCGGTCTTAGTTTGTGGAAGACAGTTCTGAGAATGTATGTTTGTAGGAGAGCATTGTATGGTAGTGAAATGTGGACTGTGGGAAAACTGGAACTGAAGACAATTGAAACATTTGGTATAAGGTGCTACAGACATATGCTGAAAATTAGGTGGACTGATATGGTAAGAAATGAGGAGGTTCTGCACAAAATCGGAGAGGAAAGAAATATGTGGAAAACACTGTAAAGACATGAGGGAATGACTTCCATGGGAGTTGTAGAGGGCAAAAACTGTAGAGGAAGACAGAAATTGGAATTCATCCACAAATAATTGAAGATGTAGGTTGCAAGTGCTACTCTGAGATGAAGAGGTTAGCACAGGAGAGCAATTCGTGGCATGCCCATAAAACCAGCTAGAAGACTGATGGCTCAAAAATGTGATGCAACCTACCAGTAAGAGGCTGTCAAATCTTTTATTGCCAAATAATTGGCATTATGAAATTTTAATAATTGTTCTTATAGGTTGTCATGACGCATCTTGATTGGTACAATATTTTGAAACTTCCTGGTAGATTAAAACTGTGTGCCCAACCAAGACTCGAACTCGGGACCTTTGCCTTTCGCGGGCAGTGGTAGAGCACTTGCCCGCGAAAGGCAAAGGTCCCGAGTTCGAGTCTCGGTTGGGCACACAGTTTTAATCTGCCAGGAAGTTTCATATCAGCGCACACTCCGCTGCAGAGTGAAAATCTCATTCTGGGTACAATATTTTGTTTGTCTCACGGGCGTCAAGCATGAGGCGGACACTACCATCTGGCTCGCTTACAGCCAAGATAGGACTACAGTATGAGGAGAAAAAAAGGCTATATAATTTAACAATCTATCATTCTAATAATTTCTTTTCCCACTGCCTCCTTCGTTGCCCATGGGATGGGATATGAAGAGAAACAGAAAGTTTCGTGGGCTTATATCTGCATTATATATTTATATCCTTGTATCAGTTTAATAAGCCACAGCTGCAAAATACTAACGCGAAGTCTTTACAGATGAATGGAAAAACTAGTAGAAGCCGACCTCAGGGAAGATCAGTTTGCATTCCGTAGAAATACTGGAGCACGTGAGGCAATACTGACCCTACGACTTATCTTAGAAGCTAGATTAAGGAAAGGCAAACCTACGTTTCTAGCATTTGTAGACTTAGAGAAAGCATTTGACAATGTTGACTGGAATACTCTCTTTCAAATTCTGAAGGTGGCAGGTATAAAATACAGGGGGCGAAAGGCTATTTACAATTTGTACAGAAACCAGATGGCAGTAATAAGAGTCGAGGGACATGAAAGGGAAGCAGTGGTTGGGAAGGGAGTGAGACAGGGTTGTAGCCTTTCCCCGATGTTATTCAATCTTTATATTGAGCAAGCAGTGAAGGAAACAAAAGAAAAATTTGGAGTAGGTATTAAAATCCATGGAGAAGTAATAAAAACTTTGAGGTTTGCTGATGACATTGTAATTCTGCCAGAGACAGCAAAGGACTTGGAAGAGCAGTTGAACGGAATGGACAGTGTCTTGAAAGGAGGATATAAGATGAACATCAACAAAAGCAAAATGAGGATAATGGAATGTAGTTGAATTAAATCGGGTGATACTGAGGGAATTAGATTAGGAAATGAGACACTTAAAGTTGTAAAGGAGTTATGCTATTTGCGGAGCAAAATAACTGATGGTGGTCGAAGTAGAGAGGGTATAAAATGTAGACTGGCAATGGCAAGGAAAGCGTTTCTGAAGAAGAGAAATTTTTTAACATCAAATATAGATTTAAGTGTCAGGAAGTCATTTCTTAAAGTATTTGTATGGAGTGTAGCCATGTATGGAAGTGAAACATGGATGATAAATAGTTTGGACAAGAAGAGAATAGAAGCTTTCGAAATGTGGTGCTACAGAAGAATGCTGAAGATTAGATAGGTAGATCACATAACTAATGAGGAGGTGATGAATAGAATTGGGGAGAAGACAAGTTTGTGGCACAACTTGACTAGAAGAAGGGATCGGTTGGTAGGACATGAGGCATGAAGGGATCACCAATTTAGTATTGGAGGGCAGCGTGGAGGGTAAAAATCGTAGAGGGAGACCAAGAGATGAATACACTAAGAAGATTCAAAAGGATGTAGGTTGCAGTAGGTACTGGGAGATGTAGTAGTTTGTACAGGATAGAGTAGCATGGAGAGCTGCATCAAACCAGTCTCAGGACTGAAGACCACAACAACAATCCTTGTATTATGCCGGGGCGTCTCCCAAAAATTTGTGCATATCTATCATTTCTTGAAGCTCCCCTTTTTGGTGTCCCACCAAACATGCAGATTCACTTATCTTTTGTCTACAGTGTTTGGATCCATGTCCTCTTCTGGTAGCCATTCAATCGCTTGTATATTCAGAAACGTGATAGCAGGATAAAATAATTGTATGTGAATATTTCAGGTGTCCTCTTGTTTAACCAATTTTACTGAGAATTGTTAGTTGTTTATTGTAAAATGGCACTTCCTCTTTGTATATCAGTTTGTGCCCGATATTTTATAAAACTGTCCATACCAATAAGATAGTTTATTATCAGTTTTTCAGCCACAAGGAAAATACAATGTAAATAAGAATTATCAGTTTTAACAGGGATTGATGGTTGCAGTTTGACTCCCATAGACTTGCTTACTACTGCTGTCTATTTTGCAGCTCTGAGCTAGAAGTGTTGGTATGCAGCCTCACTTTCACAATTCATCAAATAGCCCCTGGAATAGCACGTTAATCGTGGCACCAGTATCTAGCACCATAGATAAATTTAAGTCATATAGTTGGGTGTTAACAGTTGCTTGGACTGTTTCCTCGTCTTCCCTTTCATGGTTAGTTGTATCTTCCTGGCACAATTCATCTTTATCTCTGCCCTGATCACATCTAGCTTTATGCCCCCACCCCCTTTGTTGGTCGTCGAACAGGGGCCTCTCAAGATGTACTTAAGTTTCCCTGGCTAAGTGGGGTATTGACCTCATTTGAGGTGATGTCATTTAAGTGTACATTGTAGGTTTGGTTCCTCCAGTTGGTGTCTTGTGCAACTCACTATTCAAAATTTTGGAGGCCTTGCCTACTATTTGAAACATAATTGTGGTTATGTTGACTATAATCGGCTGTTGTGGGGTTGTTTGATTGCCTGATTGCGTTTCGTCCTTGCCAACTGCTGTACTGGTTATTTCCACCAGTCAGCAGTGCTTTGTGCACCTGCTGGCTGTATGGTCTCTGATCAGGATTGCCTGATCAGTCAAAATTTTGTGCTTCATTGTTATTGTAACCTCTTTTATATTTTTGGCCTATCCCATTCGCAAAGTGATTCCTATTACCATTGTTGTGAGGTGGATATGTTTGCCAACCATGTTGTTTATTGTACCATTCCCACCTTGCTGTTCGCTAAATCTTTGGGCTCAACCTGTGCATTGACATTTTATGTTTGCACTGGTCTTTCCTCATACATAAGGCTGATGGAATCAAGCACTTATTAAAAAAACTGTAATGTTTCTGAAATGGTAATTAATTTTTCACAGATGTGGGCAGGCAGACGGCTGCTCAAAGTCTTTAACACTTCCACATGGGAGATCGGGTTCATCCAGTATCGAGTTTTATTCAAATACTTCTTAGCCCCACTCATGTTTGCTGTTGAATGATGACAGATTAAAAAATTTACTCTACGACCTCTCCTGTACGGCGGGAGACCAAAATTTATCCAAAAATGCTCTCTTGAAGTGTTCATAAGTGTGGCATTTTCCTGTCATATCCTTGACCCACAGCAAAGCATTGCCTTGCATGTGTCCTACAACAGAATAGATCTTTTGTGTCTCATTCCAATTTCTAGGCAATACATTAAGAAAGACTCTTCCTTCCTTTGCCTTCCCATAAAAATATAGGGGACTGTATATGCTGTAATAAACCTTTGTCAGCTAATAAGGTGGAAAGACATGCAGTGTGACATTGTTTTGGTACGTGGGATTGTATTCTGAATAAGGATACGTGACCGGTAAATAGTATTCAGTGCCTGCTGCACGTCTCATGGTCTTCAACAAACTACAGAGTTGGTACTAGGATTAGCTATCTGGTCTAATGGCACTTGACTGCTTGGCGTCGGATTTTCTTTTATTGGTTTGGATACTCTGCGACTTTTCCTCCACTGCTGTAATGCCTGAATTTATCCTAGCCAATAGTTCATTCTCTTTTTCCTTGATCACCATCTCGGCTGCTTCCATGTAAGTTCCATGTTCCTGAACTACCTTTGCGCCAGGGCCTAGCATACCTACTTCAGCCCCATCATTTAATTCTTTTACATCTCTCTGTTCTTTCCTGCCTTTTTTGCTCAAACTGTTTAAATTTAAATTATGGGGGTTGACGGAAAAGTAATGCCTCTACCTTCGTAACTCTTCAACAGTTGGCATCATTGGTATGCGGCAAGTAATGGCTTGTTCCGTAACCTCTTCTCTACAGCTCCAATTGGCAGGAAACCTTAGCATTGAACGGTTGTGTTGTTACAGTGTAAAGTATGGAACCCTGCGCAGATAGTCGGTCAATGCAATTTAAGCAACGTGCAGTCATCAAATTCTTGACAGCAGAAGGTGTCACCCCAAAGGAGATATCAGGGAATGAAAGCAGTTTATGGTGATTGCGTTGATGTGAGTATTGGGCGTCATCGGGCAGGAACATGTGACCTGTGTGACAAACAAAGAGTTGGACATCCTGTGACAGCAACCACCGGGTTTCACAAGTACAATGTTGACAGATTGATTCAGGACGATTGTCGTATCACTCAGAGAGAAATTGCAACCACAATCGGCATTTCACAAGAACATGTGGGTCACATTATTGCTGTGCTTGACTGTCGGAAGATCTGTGCGTGATGGGTACCCCGGATGATGACTCCTGAAATGAAAGTGCACAGACATGAAATTTGCCAGTAACTCCTCGCGTTATGAGAACAATGGTGATGCCTTTCTCCATTCAATTGTGACAGGAGGTGAAACGTGGGTACACCATTAAGGCCTGAAGACAAAATGTGTGTCTATGGAATATCGACACAAAGACTCGCCCCAGAAAAAGAAATTAAAGACACATCCCTCAGCTGGAAAAATCATGGCCACAGTGTTCTGGGATGCAGATGGTGTTAGCCATGTTGATTTCGTTGGTCGTGGAACAACAATAAATTCAGAACATTACATCACAACGCTGCAAACTCTGAAATGACAGCTAACAATGGTCTGAAAGGAATAGGGATATGTTTTCCTGCAGCATGGCAATGCCAAGCCACACACTTCACATGCCACCACAGCAGAGCTTTAGAGACTGAATCTCACCACTGTACAGCATCCTCCATACAGTCCAGATCGGCCACATTTTGCTGGAGTGTCCTCGACTGCGCACACTCCGGCAATCTTTTAATCTCCCGGGCACTTTGGCTTTGGTTTTATCCGATGATGCCTCCATGGCTGACAATGTTTTACATTTTATCCGTAGTAGTCCTTTTTATGGTTTGATTTAGGGAGGTCCTGCGCCTCTCCCTTTCTGTGTCTTTTGTCCTTGTGTCGGTTGCTGTTCTGGTGTGCCGTCAGATGGTTGACTCTTTCCCTTTTTTTTTTCTCATGGTCAGTCAACCAGTCTCCGGCCATCCTCCTTTCTTCTGTTTCTTTCTGTCTGGTGATCCTCTGTCCTGTTCTTGTCTGTAGTGTTTGTTGCTGCATTTGTGTTCTTTTAGCGCCTGGGGTGACGTCTCCTCCCCCTTAGGTTTTTATCTGCTCCGTAGATTTTTGGCTCGCCTGATTTTGGACTGGGGGACTGATGACCTTCGCTGTTTAGTCCCCCTTAAACATCACAACAACCAACCAACCAACAGTCCAGATTTAGCACCATCTGACTTCCATCTGTTCGCGACAGTGAAAGACTATCTACTGAGACATCATTATGCATCTGATGAAGACATTCAGAGAAGTGTGTGACTGTGGTTGCAGAAACAGTGTGTTGACTTCTTCTGTGATGGCTTCAGAAAACTTGTTCATCGTTGGCAGCAATGTATACCATTGGCTGGTGATTATGTGGAAAAGTGAATATTGGTAATCCGTATTTACTCGAATCTAAGCTGCACTTTTTTTCCGGTTTTTGTAATCCAAAAAACTGCCTGCGGCTTATAATCAAGTGCAAAGTAAGCGGAAGTTCTGAAAAATGCTGGTAGGTGCGGCCACAACTAACTTCTGCCGTCGAATATATGTAGCACTACACAGGCATGCTTTGCAGGCACAAAGATAAATGCTGGCGCCAAAACCTCTGTGTCAGTAAATAAATTTAAAAAAAGGTGGAAGATGAGCTTTTTTCTCAGCCTAAATTTTTGACCACTGCATTTTCATACATTATCCAACAAAGTAAATACAAATTACGTATTGTTAATCTACGAATGTAGCAGCATTTCAATGTACTACAAAAATCCGACTGGCGAGACTGTTTGGGGTGTTTGTCAATATGGCCAACTCCACGTTCTGAATTTTTTCCTACCCATGAGAAGAGATGGTTGCTAATAGGAACTTTCATGAATTGTGAATCACATGCAGTATTCTCTTCACTATAAGTATAATACGAATATAAACATTTTGCCATGTATTCCGTTGTGTTTGCTGCTATCTCATTTAAATCCTGTGTGCCTAATAAACTACGAAACTAGAGTGAGACAACAGCAAACGCGGAAGAATATACATAACATGTCATGTTTATATTTGTATTATTCTTATGCCTAATAGTGATATAGTCAGAAATGAAGCACGACAATTGACTAGATTTTTAAATCTAAAATGACTCTTATTTCTATGCAGAATGTAATGTACTAAAGAGGCGTTGCAAAGATCTTCAAACGGAGAAAAATTTTTGCTAAACTCTCGTTCAGAACGTCATCTATCATACGCAGTCTATTATTTGGTTCTTGTTGATCATTATCAAAGAAAGCATCAGTGTAAGTAACAACAAATAGTAGTCTCTTGTCATTTAAAAAAAAAGGCGGTGGTAGCGTGCACAAAAGCAAGCCATGCCGCGAGCGGTGACAGGCTGTAAACACTCATTATCATTATCAGAATGCGACAAACAATGCATGACACATTACAGTAATGCATTTTCAGCTTAGAGTGACGTAAACACCTATAACAAAGAGAACAGCACGTATCAGATCAAAGAAAAAAATAAACAATCAATTCAAACCAGACGAAGCACGTGAAAAAAGAAGGGTACCCGTATATATACGGACGGAGCGCCTGACGCATAGCAATGGCTACCTGGTAAAGCTTAACTGCTAAGCTTACGACTCAAACCAAACTACTGTAGCTGTATAGTCATTCTTTCGATCTAAATTGTGTCGAATATTACAATGGACCAATTTTGTTTCGATTTGGAGATGCGGCCTAAAACTTTTCTCTCCCCTTGAATTTCGTGTCTCAAATTTCAGGTGCGACTTAGATTCGGGAAAAATTTTTTTCCTTGATTTCGAGTCTCATTTTTCAGGTGCGGCTTAGATTCGAGTGCGGCTTAGATTCGAGTAAATACGGTAAAGAGCACATTGTAAGGATAACTTCTGTGTTTGATTTATTAAAATATTCCCATCCAAACCCATTTAATGAAAGTGGAGGCATTACTTTTCATTCAACCCTCGTATTTAGTTGCAATGACAATCCATGTACCTCTTCTGGTAACCCTTTACATATTGACTGCAACTCGTTTACAGCACCTGTCAGAGTGATCAAATTCTTACCTATTTGCTATTGTCTGTTGCATTTTAGTTTGTACATCACTCACACTTTTAACTTACCTGATAACTTACCTGCCAGCTGTTCTTGTTCCTTGTCTACCGGTGACGGACTTTCATTCAAATTATTTATATCCTGAGATAGGTCAGCGAGCAACTCTGCTTTTATCACTTTCCCTATGTTTACGAGTTTACACATTAATGTATTGGACAGGTCAGTGCGTAATTCTGACTATGGTTATTGAACTGCTGTGTTAAATAAAATTTAAGACCATCAAACGTTTGCTTTTGTTCATTTTAAGCATGTTAAAATTTTGTGCATGTTCTTCGGCAAATTTGTCAAACATTTGCTTTTATTCCTGTGTAAAATCATTTTCAGACATTTGTTTATTGTGCTTGTATATTGAATTTTGCATCAAAGTATCTCATTATCTCTTGCATTAATTGCGTCATGTTCAGGATACCGGATGTGCCCACCATGTTTTGTTCATTTATATTCCCATTAGGGGTGTGTGTGACAGGCAAAGTATAATTTAAAAATATGTGCCTTTTGCTCTCATCACAGGAAAGAATGCTTCCGTGTGAAAATCGAGAAGCGGTTTTGCCTTCCCTTAATCATTGTAGCATCACAGATTACAGAAGTGCTGTCGTCTGTATCCCATGATGGCTAAAATGAAATTTTCTGAGGGGTGAAAACTAAACGATACGATTCTGTTTCAGTCAGGAAAATAAATTATTTTGAGAAGATTATCACTACTATCACAGTTTTGTAAGACTCTAATATTGATTATACAAGTTATCAATAATTACTTTTTCACAGTTAGTAGCATTAACACAATGGAGGTTACAGGTTTCTCACATAATCCACCCACTACACACATTATTCTTTGTCCCATACATCGCTAATGATAAAAGCATACTTCGTTGATGATAAAACTGAGACGTATACGTAACAATTGGAAAATATCTCAAGAAAATGTCTTCTCAAACTTGTATAGTCTAAGGAAGGTAGGGAACCACTGATTTAGAGGATGTAGTTGGCCGTCATGGCGACTGACATTTTCAACTTCACTGTCATTTGGGTTATGTCCGCGTCAGTGATATCGTGTGTCTGCATATTCGCTAATGGACTACCAACAATGGATCCATCTAATGTACTCAGTTTTGCTACTTTCAGTTAAACAAACAACTAAAAGTGGTGGAATAAAATGTTCTTTTCAAAATTGTGATGATCCCACATCACAACCCAATCTTTAGTGCAACACTGACATAAATTACATCTCCTTCTTACAAGGAGAGCACGCCTACTTGTCATCACCGAATTGGTCCAAATTTATGGTACATGTAGGGCGTGGTGAGACACGAAAGTGCCCCAAGTGGGAACTTCAGATGGCTAAGTGTTCAGGAAATAAAAGGAATTTTGGTACTGATCTATCACCATGTGCAACTTATTGCATTTGTCCCTGTGACAGTGTGTTTAGGAAGCAGTGTTTGGCTCAGCAGTAAGAGAACTGATTCGTATTAAAAGGGCCACAGGTTTGACTCCACCCAGCGGCATATATTTTTGTGCTCCTTTGCAATGCGTATCCTAGTGACGTCACAATTAACCGCATCATCATACAGGTTATTTTGTATTTCTATGTGCACAACATCAGCATGGGACATCGGTCTTTAAAACAAGTGCGTTATCTTGCAGACTTTGGGTTGTGAATGGTCCATAAGGTGAAAACACAAATAATCATATACAGTGAGTTTAATTTGACCGTAGTGGTGCTGTCGGCACAAACAGCTCCAGCCGCAACGATACCGGCCTGATCAGTGGACAGCTATATAAATGCTGCTACCAGACAACAGATCATCCATCATCATACATTCAGGTTCCGAGTACGTACTATGCTGCTGATTGTATACTGGGCTATGAATACTGGATTCTCTCTCGTGGATACTTGCTCTAGACATGTTTATTTTCACCCTTATTATGACCATGCTTTGAACTGGTATTGCTGTTCGTGTTGTGAACTTTGCCAATGACATGTGCCTTAGTCCTCAGACAACATCTTGTATTGATTTACAATAGTTTAGGGACAACGCTAGCTGGGTAACTCATTCACCAGCTTGCTCGTGACCAGGTAATAAGGTAATACAAATATTGCGAGATTAGTGTGTGAATATTCTGGGAAATATTGCAATCATTGCAGACAAAACAACTGTACCATGAGGACACTGGAGGAAAATATTGTGGAAAGATAAAAATGTCATACAAAAGTGAAAATCGTAACATGCCTGGAATGTCAGCAGATAAAGAACAAGAGTCAGAAGATAATAGCCTCTGCAGTGATGTGTCGAAACGACGATTGGAGGCAGCACTGGATTTATGTTTACGGCATTTGACTGAAGAGGATCTGATCACATCAGAAAGTTCTATGGTAATAACCAAAGAACACATTCAAATGGCAAATAAAGCACACCAGAAAATACTAGACATTCTATCTGAATATGTGTTTGTGTGCGACGAGGAGTTTATTCGGTTCGATGACGTCGTCAAAGAATGTGAATATGCAGGTGTGAAGGGTAACATTTTGTCAGGTGTTGACTATGAATCCGATGCGAAAAAAATGAAAGAAGATTCAGAATCTGTTCCATGGGATTACAAAATAACAGCGGTTAATCTTGCAAAAACACATCCAAAGTGGAAGTTGAAGAATGTGCAAAGAAAAGGTGCATCTCACTTGAAACATAAGCGGGACTTGAAAATTTGGGAAGAACATATTAAACAGGGTGGAACTTGGAATGACAAATATCACACAATTGATTCCTGGATGTATTATTACTTCGTAGAAGTATGGGGCTGTAACCAGCAAGTCGCTACTAGAAACTTGCTACAATGGGCACGTGCTGCTGCTGCGAGACAGTTTCCAGGTTTGGAATTCAAAGCTTCAGCAACATGGGTCAAGGAGTTTAGAAAAAGTCATAAAATGGGACAGAGAGTGAACTTTGAAAGTTTTTTCCTCCTGTTAATAATTATTACCTCTTGTCTCTCATAGTCCAACAATGCCAATTATGAAACGGCGTTCACCATCTTAGTGATTATTCCCGTGATTTCCGGAGATGGTTCATAATGTGCATAAGAGGGGAACCAGGTGTGCTCATAACTCATAAAAAATACCTTTCTTCCAGGAGCTATCCACTTTTTATTTGTTAGGCACATATAGAACAAGAGAAGTCCATACAACACGGCAGATAAGAACAGAAGAGCTCTATTAAAAGTGTTAAAACAAGACAGGTGATATAAAAAATCTGAAGATATATTGTTTTTTAACTTTCCTCCACCCTCTCAGATTACATTATTTGCGGCGTAACATGACTTAATATATGTTTGGCTCATTCAGCTGGCGTGTGTATGAATTAGTAAGTTTAATATAATAGAAGGAAACATTCCACGTGGGAAAAATGATATATAAAATCAAAGATGAGGTGACTTACCGAACGAAAGCGCTGGCAGGTCGATAGACACACAAACAAACACAAACATACACACAAAATTCAAGCTTTCGCAACAAACTGTTGCCTCATCAGGAAAGAGGGAAGGAGAGGGGAAGACGAAAGGAAGTGGGTTTTAAGGGAGAGGGTAAGGAGTCATTCCAATCCCGGGAGCGGAAAGACTTACCTTAGGGGGAAAAAAGGACAGGTATACACTCGCACACACGCACATATCCATCCACACATACAGACACAAGCAGACATATTTAAAGACAAAGAGTTTGGGAAGAGATGTCAGTCGAGGCAGAAGTGTAGAGGCAAAGAAGTTGTTGAAAGACAGGTGAGGTATGAGTGGCGGCAACTTGAAATTAGCGGAGATTGAGGCCTGGCGGATGACGAGAAGAGAGGATATACTGAAGGGCAAGTTCCCATCTCCGGAGTTCGGATAGGTTGGTGTTGGTGGGAAGTATCCAGATAACCCGGACGGTGTAACACTGTGCCAAGATGTGCTGGCTGTGCACCAAGGCATGTTTAGCCACAGGGTGATCCTCATTACCAACAAACACTGTCTGCCTGTGTCCATTCATGCGAATGGACAGTTTGTTGCTGGTCATTCCCACATAGAATGCATCACAGTGTAGGCAGGTCAGTTGGTAAATCACGTGGGTGCTTTCACACGTGGCTCTGCCTTTGATCGTGTACACCTTCCGGGTTACAGGACTGGAGTAGGTGGTGGTGGGAGGGTACATGGGACAGGTTTTGCATCGGGGGCGGTTACAAGGATAGGAGCCAGAGGGTAGGGAAGGTGGTTTGGGGATTTCATAGGGATGAACTAACAGGTTACGAAGGTTAGGTGGATGGCGGAAAGACACCCTTGGCGGAGTGGGGAGGATTTCATGAAGGATGGATCTCATTTCAGGGCAGGATTTGAGGAAGTCGTATCCCTGCTGGAGAGCCACATTCAGAGTCTGGTCCAGTCTCGGAAAGTATCCTGTCACAAGTGGGGCACTTTTGTGGTTCTTCTGTGGAGGATTCTGGGTTTGAGGGGACGAGGAAGTGGCTCTGGTTATTTGCTTCTGTACCAGGTCGGGAGGGTAGTTGCGGGATGCGAAAGCTGTTTTCAGGTTGTTGGTGTACTGATTCAGGGATTCCGGACTAGAGCAGATTCGTTTGCCACGAAGACCTAGGCTGTAGGGTAGGGACCGTTTGATGTGGAATGGGTGGCAGCTGTCATAATGGAGGTACTGTTGCTTGTTGGTGGGTTTGATGTGGACGGACGTGTGAAGTTGGCCATTGGACAGGTGGAGGTCAACGTCAAGGAAAGTGGCATGGGATTTGGAATAGGACCAGGTGAATCTGATGGAACCAAAGGAGTTGAGGTTGGAGAGGAAATTCTGGAGTTCTTCTTCACTGTGAGTCCAGATCATAAAGATGTCATCAATAAATCTGTACCAAACTTCGGGTTGGCAGACTTGGGTAACCAAGAAGGCTTCCTCTAAGCGACCCATGAATAGGTTGGCATACGAGGGGGCCATCCTGGTACCCATGGCTGTTCCCTTTAATTGTTGGTATGTCTGGCCTTCAAAAGTGAAGAAGTTGTGGGTCAGGATGAATCTGGCTAAGGTAATGAGGAAAGAGGTTTTAGGTAGGGTGGTAGGTGATCGGCGTGAAAGGAAATGCTCCATCGCAGCGAGGCCCTGGACGTGCGGAATATTTGTGTATAAGGACGTGGCATCAATGGTTACAAGGATGGTTTCCGGGGGTAACAGATTGGGTAAGGATTCCAGGCGTTCAAGAAAGTGGTTGGTGTCTTTGATGAAGGATGGGAGACTGCATGTAATGGGTTGAAGGTGTTGATCTACGTAGGCAGAGATACGTTCTGTGGAGGCTAGGTAACCAGCTACAATGGGGCGGCCAGGATGATTGGGTTTGTGGATTTTAGGAAGAAGGTAGAAGGTAGGGGTGCGGGGTGTCGGTGGGGTCAGGAGGTTGATGGAGTCAGGTGAAAGGTTTTGCAGGGGGCCTAAGGTTCTGAGGATTCCTTGAAGCTCCGCCTGGACATCGGGAATGGGGTTACCTTGGCAAACTTTGTATGTGGTGTTGTCCGAAAGCTGACGCAGTCCCTCAGCCACATACTCCCGACGATCAAGTACCACGCTTGTGGAACCCTTGTCCGCCGGAAGAATGACGATGGATCGGTCAGCCTTCAGATCACGGATAGCCTGGGATTCAGCAGTGGTGATGTTGGGTGTAGGATTAAGGTTTTTTAAGAAGGATTGAGATGCAAGGCTGGAAGTCAGAAATTCCTGGAAGGTTTGGAGAGGGTGATTTTGAGGAAGAGGAGGTGGGTCCCGCTGTGACGGAGGACGGAACTGTTCCAGGCAGGGTTCAATTTGGATGGTGTCTTGAGAAGTCGGATCATTAGGAGTAGGATTAGGATCATTTTTCTTCGTGGCAAAGTGATACTTCCAGCAGAGAGTACGAGTGTAGGACAGTAAATCTTTGACGAGGGCTGTTTGGTTGAATCTGGGAGTGGGGCTGAAGGTGAGGCCTTTGGATAGGACAGAGGTTTTAGATTGGGAGAGAGGTTTGGAGGAAAGGTTAACTACTGAATTAGGGTGTTGTGCTTCCAGATTGTGTTGATCGGAATTTTGAGGTTTTGGAGGGAGTGGAGCTGGAAGTGGGAGATTGAGTAGATGGGAGAGACTGGGTTTGTGTGCAATGAGAGGAGGTGGAGGTTTGCTGGAAAGGTTGTGAAGGGTGAGTGAGTTGCCTTTCCGGAGGTGGGAAACCAGGAGATTGGATAGTTTTTTGAGGTGGAGGGTGGCATGCTGTTCTAATTTACGGTTGGCCTGTAGGAGGATGCTCTGAACAGCCGGTGTGGATGTGGGGGAGGAAAGATTAAGGACTTTTATTAAGGATAGGAGTTGACGGGTGTGTAATCTTTCCTCCCCCACATCCACACCGGCTATTCAGAGCATCCTCCTACAGGCCAACCGTAAATTAGAACAGCATGCCACCCTCCACCTCAAAAAACTATCCAATCTCCTGGTTTCCCACCTCCGGAAAGGCAACTCACTCACCCTTCACAACCTTTCCAGCAAACCTCCACCTCCTCTCATTGCACACAAACCCAGTCTCTCCCATCTACTCAATCTCCCACTTCCAGCTCCACTCCCTCCAAAACCTCAAAATTCCGATCAACACAATCTGGAAGCACAACACCCTAATTCAGTAGTTAACCTTTCCTCCAAACCTCTCTCCCAATCTGAAACCTCTGTCCTATCCAAAGGCCTCACCTTCAGCCCCACTCCCAGATTCAACCAAACAGCCCTCGTCAAAGATTTACTGTCCTACACCCGTACTCTCTGCTGGAAGTATCACTTTGCCACGAAGAAAAATGATCCTAATCCTACTCCTAATGATCCGACTTCTCAAGACACCATCCAAATTGAACCCTGCCTGGAACAGTTCCGTCCTCCGTCACAGCGGGACCCACCTCCTCTTCCTCAAAATCACCCTCTCCAAACCTTTCAGGAATTTCTGACTTCCAGCCTTGCATCTCAATCCTTCTTAAAAAAACCTTAATCCTACACCCAACATCACCACTGCTGAATCCCAGGCTATCCGTGATCTGAAGGCTGACAGATCCATCGTCATTCTTCCGGCGGACAAGGGTTCCACAACCGTGGTACTTGATCGTCGGGAGTATGTGGCTGAGGGACTGCGTCAGCTTTCAGACAACACCACATACAAAGTTTGCCAAGGTAACCCCATTCCCAATGTCCAGGCGGAGCTTCAAGGAATCCTCAGAACCTTAGGCCCCCTGCAAAACCTTTCACCTGACTCCATCAACCTCCTGACCCCACCGACACCCCGCACCCCTACCTTCTACCTTCTTCCTAAAATCCACAAACCCAATCATCCCGGCCGCCCCATTGTAGCTGGTTACCTAGCCCCCACAGAACGTATCTCTGCCTACGTAGATCAACACCTTCAACCCATTACATGCAGTCTCCCATCCTTCATCAAAGACACCAACCACTTTCTTGAACGCCTGGAATCCTTACCCTATCTGTTACCCCCGGAAACCATCCTTGTAACCATTGACGCCACGTCCTTATACACAATTATTCCGCACGTCCAGGGCCTCGCTGCGATGGAGCATTTCCTTTCACGCCGATCACCTACCACCCTACCTAAAACCTCTTTCCTCATTACCTTAGCCAGCTTCATCCTGACCCACAACTTCTTCACTTTTGAAGGCCAGACATACCAACAATTAAAGGGAACAGCCATGGGTACCAGGATGGCCCCCTCGTACGCCAACCTATTCATGGGTCGCTTAGAGGAAGCCTTCTTGGTTACCCAAGTCTGCCAACCCAAAGTTTGGTACAGATTTATTGATGACATCTTCATGATCTGGACTCACAGTGAAGAAGAACTCCAGAATTTCCTCTCCAACCTCAACTCCTTTGGTTCCATCAGATTCACCTGGTCCTATTCCAAATCCCGTGCCACTTTCCTTGACGTTGACCTCCACCTGTCCAATGGCCAACTTCACACGTCCGTCCACATCAAACCCACCAACAAGCAACAGTACCTCCATTATGACAGCTGCCACCCATTCCACATCAAACGGTCCCTACCCTACAGCCTAGGTCTTCGTGGCAAACGAATCTGCTCTAGTCCAGAATCCCTGAATCAGTACACCAACAACCTGAAAACAGCTTTCGCATCCCGCAACTACCCTCCCGACCTGGTACAGAAGCAAATAACCAGAGCCACTTCCTCGTCCCCTCAAACCCAGAATCCTCCACAGAAGAACCACAAAAGTGCCCCACTTGTGACAGGATACTTTCCGGGACTGGACCAGACTCTGAATGTGGCTCTCCAGCAGGGATACGACTTCCTCAAATCCTGCCCTGAAATGAGATCCATCCTTCATGAAATCCTCCCCACTCCGCCAAGAGTGTCTTTCCGCCGTCCACCTAACCTTCGTAACCTGTTAGTTCATCCCTATGAAATCCCCAAACCACCTTCCCTACCCTCTGGCTCCTATCCTTGTAACCGCCCCCGATGCAAAACCTGTCCCATGCACCCTCCCACCACCACCTACTCCAGTCCTGTAACCCGGAAGGTGTACACGATCAAAGGCAGAGCCACGTGTGAAAGCACCCACGTGATTTACCAACTGACCTGCCTACACTGTGATGCATTCTATGTGGGAATGACCAGCAACAAACTGTCCATTCGCATGAATGGACACAGGCAGACAGTGTTTGTTGGTAATGAGGATCACCCTGTGGCTAAACATGCCTTGGTGCACAGCCAGCACATCTTGGCACAGTGTTACACCGTCCGGGTTATCTGGATACTTCCCACCAACACCAACCTATCCGAACTCCGGAGATGGGAACTTGCCCTTCAGTATATCCTCTCTTCTCGTCATCCGCCAGGCCTCAATCTCCGCTAATTTCAAGTTGCCGCCACTCATACCTCACCTGTCTTTCAACAACTTCTTTGCCTCTACACTTCTGCCTCGACTGACATCTCTTCCCAAACTCTTTGTCTTTAAATATGTCTGCTTGTGTCTGTATGTGTGGATGGATATGTGCGTGTGTGCGAGTGTATACCTGTCCTTTTTTCCCCCTAAGGTAAGTCTTTCCGCTCCCGGGATTGGAATGACTCCTTACCCTCTCCCTTAAAACCCACTTCCTTTCGTCTTCCCCTCTCCTTCCCTCTTTCCTGATGAGGCAACAGTTTGTTGCGAAAGCTTGAATTTTGTGTGTATGTTTGTGTTTGTTTGTGTGTCTATCGACCTGCCAGCGCTTTCGTTCGGTAAGTCACCTCATCTTTGATTTTATATATAATTAGTAAGTTTAGTTTTTTCTACTGAGATAAACCTTTTAGATACCTACACATGGCAGAAGTTGGCCTTTGCCAAGCACTGGATGGTGGCTTGTGGAGAGAGAGAGAGAGAGAGAGAGAGAGAGAGAGTAGATGATGATGATATAAGTAGCTCCAATGTAATCTAAACTGCTAAAGAGTAGCCGATAAGACTACCTTAAGCATACATTTAAAAAGTTGATTATTTGGAGAATTTTGCATTTGAATTAAATGCAAACAAAATTTCAGAATTTGATGGCTGTTATAGTCTTTTCCTTTTACCTTTCATTCTTTCATTTGCTAACAGATATGTTTGACTTCAGTTACAGTATGTTATTTTTAAAATTGAAAGACTGATTGTTCTGTGGACATGAATCTAAATTTTTGTTGGGTTTTTAAGTATACCTGTTTGTAGCAATTTTAATAAATCAAGCTGAATATCTTAATTGCATCACATATTGTGTTGTAAATTTTTATACAATTAAATAATGAACTATTAAATGGTGGTTGCAGATAGCTAATTAAAATTATTCTAAAATTTTATTTTTACAAGTTACTTACAGTAAAATTTCCCAATGTAGGACCTACGCCACAGGTTCTGCCTAATGGTAGTTTCTTAATAAATCATTACACTCCTGCTGCTTCCCTACATAATGGGACTTTCTCAGTTGCCATCTCATACCCAGTGTTCTCAGATATATTTTGAACAATTGAGAGCTTTCTGTCAATTTCTGACAAATTTGCGTCTTAGTTAATCAATCCAAAATGGAATAAAAGAAGGCCATTTTATGATATTCAGGATACCATGAAATATCTTTGAAGACTTTCCCATTGTATTGGTTTTTGGTACATATAAAACTACTGTCTTATGATCTCAATCCTCCATTCTTAAGTATTACAAAACTGGTATGTTTTTTTATTATCTACTTTCATATGAAACTTCATGCTGGGGTGCATATTATTGGTTGTATCAAGACCTCTTTAAGATGTGAATACAGTCTTTCACCTCTTTAAGAGTTGGATACAATTTTGATACAACCCAGTATTATGCACCCCCAATATAAGTTTCCAGTCGAGCTAAAAAAGCTAGAGTATCAGTTTTTAAGACTTAATAACGGAGGATAGAGATCATAGATACCATTTTAACATATACCAAAAGCTAACAACAACAGATACAGTCTGTTCAACCAGCCAACAGATGCAATCATCCACAAAACTTTGTACCATCAGTAATCACATAAAAAGGTCTTCTTCCATTTCATGTTGAGTCAGTTAATTAAGGTACCAATGACCCAAGAAGACGTTGAGGAAGACCTCTCAGTCGTTCAAGATACAGCTGTGAACAACAGGTATGACATGTTGATGGTTGAACAAATATATGTTTGAAATTTTTGACAGAAGGAAACTGTAGCAAATGTAGTAGTTATACTAGGGAGGGCTCTGTTTACAGCAGAAGATTGTATTTGTTCAGCTACTTGCTCTTTATGTTGATAGCTTGATTTCTGTCATTAATTAATTGTACCATTGTTTCAGGGAACAAACTTACTGCCCGTACAGAGGATGCAAGCACACTATTCCTCTCACTTTTCCTACAGTCACTAGGACTTGTGGTGATTTCATTGGCACTTTTTTTTAAGGTTTTCAGATTACTTATTTGGCTGTGAATGTTATGTATAGTCTCTGTTTTATTAATTCTGCTATTACATTTTTTGATAAGGAAAAACAATGCATGTAGAATAAGGATCATACAAAAAGTGTGAGGTGTAGCAGAAATATTGTACAGGTGCTTTTTGTGTGTAGTGAACTGCAGCATTGAAGAGTGTCACTGTCTGTAGCTTCGTTGTATACATATTTGTTTTAGAGATAGGACATAAATATCAGAATTTTCGTAACTGAAAATAGTAAAAGAAAAGATGAAGTATCATTTAGTCCTGAAAGGATTTCAGAAATTTAATCGACTTACATGAATCATTGTGTATTAATTAATTAGTTGCTATCTGCTGTTACTATGCATTTTTACATTTACCGTTTGAAATTTTGGAAACAGTCAATAACACAGAGGTTGATGTAAATTCGTATTTCCTCCTATATAGAAGTGTCTCGTTCCAAGCCATGAGTTATCTGATATGCTCAAACGTGGTCATCTCAGAATATCTTAATTTAGCATTTTCTGTAGTGGGCTCTAATTTCAGTAGTCTAAATATTATCCATGATGGGTGAAAGCTGATATTAATGTACATTGTGGAATATAGTAGCAGAATATTTTAGTACATAAGTTTTCCAGTAGCTTGTTACTGGAACACCATTGTATTACATGTATATAATTATTCTGGAATAACACTAAAACTAAGTACTTCAAAGACAGATAAAATTGTTGATATGTACTCTTTTTGTATGGCATTTTTAAATACTCAGATTGTTGGATATGAATCAAACAAGTGTTAAGCTCTACATTGTAATTTATATTGTACTACAAATCTTCTATATTTTTCCTTGTTTCCATGGACTCTAGGTATTTAACCACGTAGAAAAGAGCTGCAATATATTTTGACAACATCTGTGGCATTAGAGAGACAATAATTTGAAGGGACTGATGGCTCTTATACATATATGTTCAAGGATTTCCAAAGATATTGACAACTGAAACAATTTCATAGTGTTGTTTATTGTGATTTTAGAAGTACATTATACTAGTGTAGGGTGTAAAGGTGAACCATATTTTTCTCAATGAAAGTGTGTATTTATTTTAATGACTTAATCTGCAATTGTTTGAACATTGTGCTGATTGTTTTCTTGTATCCGTTTATATTGTAATGTAGAGGAACAATGCCAACATACTAAATGTTCATAAAATATAAGGTAAGTAATATTTTGTAATATTACTGCTTCAGGAAAACTCATTTTAGGATAATGCTGTTAAAATTAACAACACAGAAATATCAGTTTTTTTATTTGAAACTAACTAGGACAGCGTTTTCAACTTAACCCTCTTGAATTATTTTCAGTATCTGTGAGCATAGTTTACAAGTTGTTGTTTATCATAAAACTACTGTTATCTAATTCTCTCCACACACTTGCAAAAGATGTTTTTACTACCAGATTGGATCATTTTTCCACAAGAAAGGATTAAATTATATTTCATGTATGTTTTGATATACATTTCAGTAATGGTGCATAAAGAGGCATTTATACCAGCTTTGAAAAGTGGACTTGTTTTGCTGTTTTCATCATTTAAATTTATAGAATAAATCTGATCAGAATATTTTGGAGTTCATGATGTAGTGTTTTGAGAACATGAGTGGCATTAGAGCATTGAATTGCTGAAAGTGTTACATTGATATTCCTGTTAGACTAGTCAACGACTTACCTTTTGCCTTCTAAACACTTCGTACCTGATGTTTATC
This sequence comes from Schistocerca piceifrons, assembly GCF_021461385.2. Lineage (NCBI taxonomy): Eukaryota > Metazoa > Arthropoda > Insecta > Orthoptera > Acrididae > Schistocerca > Schistocerca piceifrons. Next base: position 280,228,331 of record NC_060138.1, read on the forward strand.
TAACTGTTACGGTTGCAATTGTAATTAGGCCAGGCCCAATGTATCTTACAAATGTGCAGTTATATCTGCAATGTTGTTAATATATCTGGCTATGTTTTGTGTTGTTAAGGATGATATAGATATTCAGCTTACTGTTTGGAAATTGATGTATAGAGGGTCTATGGCATATAAATATATAGATTTTTTCCCATTTGGATTGATTATATTTCTCTCTATCTCTCTCCCCCTCCCCCACTGTCTCCCCCTCTCCCTCTCTCCCCCTGCCCCCCTGTCCACCATCTCCCTCTCTCCCCCTGCCCCCTGTCCCCCCTCCCCCTCTCTCCCCCTGCCCCTCCGTCTCCCCATCCCACTCTCCCCCCCTGCCACCGCCCCTCTGTCTCCCCCTGCCCCTGCCCCTGCCCCTCTGTCTCCCCCTGCCCCTGCCCCTCTGTCTCCCCCTGCCCCTGCCCCTCTGTCTCCCCCTGCCCCTGCCCCTCTGTCTCCCCCTGCCCCTGCCCCTCTGTCTCCCCCTGCCCCTGCCCCTCTGTCTCCCCCTGCCCCTGCCCCTCTGTCTCCCCCTGCCCCTGCGTCTCCCCCTGCCCCTGCCCCTCTGTCTCCCCCTGCCCCTGCCCCTGCCCCTCTGTCTCCCCCTGCCCCTGCCCCTGCCCCTCTGTCTCCCCCTGCCCCTGCCCCTCTGTCTCCCCCTGCCCCTGCCCCTCTGTCTCCCCCTGCCCCTGCCCCTCTGTCTCCCCCTGCCCCTGCCCCTCTGTCTCCCCCTGCCCCTGCCCCTCTGTCTCCCCCTGCCCCTGCCCCTCTGTCTCCCCCTGCCCCTGCCCCTCTGTCTCCCCCTGCCCCTCTGTCTCCCCCTGCCCCTCTGTCTCCCCCTGCCCCTCTGTCTCCCCCTGCCCCTCTGTCTCCCCCTGCCCCTCTGACTCCCCCTGCCCCTCTGACTCCCCCTGCCCCTCTGACTCCCCCTGCCCCTCTGACTCCCCCTGCCCCTCTGACTCCCCCTGCCCCTCTGTCTCCCCCTGCCCCTCTGTCTCCCCCTGCCCCTCTGTCTCCCCCTGCCCCTCTGTCTCCCCCTGCCCCTCTGTCTCCCCCTGCCCCTCTGTCTCCCCCTGCCCCTCTGTCTCCCCCTGCCCCTCTGTCTCCCCCTGCCCCTCTGTCTCCCCCTGCCCCTCTGTCTCCCCCTGCCCCTCTGTCTCCCCCTGCCCCTCTGTCTCCCCCTGCCCCTCTGTCTCCCCCTCCCCCCTCACCCTCTCCCCCTCCCCCCTCCCCCCTCACCCTCTCCCCTTCCCCCCTGTCCCTCTCCCCCTCCCCCTCTCTCACCCTTCCCCCCGCTCTCTCTCTCACCCTTCCCCCCTCTCTCTCTCTCCACCCTCCCCCCGCTCTCTCTCCCCTCCTTCCCCCCTCTCTGTCTCTCCCCTCCTTCCCCCCTCTCTCCCCTCCTCCTTCCCCCCTCTCTCTCCCTCCTTCCCCCTCTCTCTCCCTCCTTCCTTCCCCCTCTCTCTCCCTTCCTTCCCCCTCTCTCTCTCTCCCCTCCTTCCCCCCTCTCTGTCTCTCCCCTCCTTCCCCCCTCTCTGTCTCTCCCCTCCTTCCCCCCTCTCTCCCCTCCTCCTTCCCCCCTCTCTCTCCCTCCTTCCCCCCTCTCTCTCCCTTCCTTCCCCCCCCCTCTCTCCCTTCCTTCCCCCCCTCTCTCTCCCTTCCTTCCCCCCTCTCTCTCTCCCTTCCTTCCCCCCTCTCTCTCCCTTCCCTCTCTCCACTTCCCCCACCTCCTCCTGTTTCATCCCCACTGATACAAATAAATAATTCACAATTGTAACACAGTAATACATATGGTATTTTTTGCTCCTTATTTGTCACCAATATCCTGAAGTTACCGCTGAACCATCTTATGTCACAAGTTTGTGTAGTGGTGCATGCCTGAGTCTGAAACGAAACTTGTAATCATTTTTGATAACTGAGGTGCCAAGGAATGTTTTACTTACTACTGTCAAGAAATTTTGATACGATTAATATCTCACAGATCTGTGTGCATGTTTTGAATGAAAGAAACTTTTTTGTATTCCATTTGTAATATGTACATTCTGTCAAAAGAACACATTAAGACTATATATTGCAGCAGGCACATACTTCTATGTAGCTACTCACTGGAAAATCTCGGCTAAATACACCACCTTTGCAGATTGTTTAACTGTACTTAATAAAGTGGCTACCTGGTATGTGTTTTACAGGCTCATTTTCAGTGTTTCTCATTTGATCAAACAGTTATTTCAAACACTACCGGAGGCTAGCTGCAGTGGTTGTTACAGCGTTGCATCCCAAGTGTAGATTCTGCAGGGGATTGAGTGCCAGGGTTTCGTGTTAAAGGGAATTAGCCAGTTGGCCAAAGTGAGGAGAAGCCATTTACTCAGAGGAATATATTTCCCTTCAAGATTTAACTATCTGCAGCAAGGAACACATCTTTCCTAATATACCAAATCTTGAACATGAGATTTCTACTTAATTGGTAGGCACTGAATGAACATGCTATATAAAACTGCTTATGAAGGCTAGCTGGTAGTCTGGCTTACTGCCCTGTTGAGAATCCTGCATCCTCTACTTTCATTACTTTCGCCTTCTGCCCCACCTATCTCTGACATAACATATTGCCAGAGGATTTCTCATTGGCTAACCTTGTGTATTGTTATAATATTTTTCAGATATAGTGGAAGGATAGAAGCACCTTTCATTGTGTGATCTTAAACTACATCCTGAGCCCTTCATTAGGTTTTCATGACAGTCTATTCCTCACCACTAGCCATGTGCCTTTCTCTCTCTCACTGCTTACATCATTTGTCTTGCAAAGAGTACCTTGGTATGTCTTGTCTGCATGGTGGTGTACAACCACCCCTGTGAGTCTGAGTCTAGCTTCATTAATTTTCTCTCAATTTTTACTAGTTCATTTCTTATGAGACTTGCTTCATTGATTCTATCTCCGTACTTACTCCTTTATGGCTTAAGAACATTCCTTTATTAATTCTGACTGATTAATACACAGGCACCTCCTCCTTTGTTTGCATATCTGCAACCCCCTCCCTCCATGCTATGTCCACTATATCACCGCAGCACCTGTTTGGCACTTGTGGGGTGCCCAAGTGCTATTTACTCCGGAGTTAACGCTGCCTTATGATTTTCTGTGTATTGTTGAAGTAAGGGACTGGCTCACTGCATGTTTACACAACAATAGTCCTGTCCACATGATTTACTTCTTGGTGTGACACATCAGATTGACAGTCTACAAATTTTGCAATCTCTATTCAGTTTTTTTACTGTTTTTCTCTGAAGACTTCTGGTTGACCAAAAGTTATCTGAGATGTTAGAGATTTCTAAAAGGTTAACTTGGTCTATCTAATCACTTGTCTGAACTACTTTGTTTGTTTGGATGCAATATAAGTGACCTTTCCTTTAACTGAATGTTGCTTTGAATACAACACTATTTTATGCCAGGCCTATCAGAAGTAAAATGCCCTTGCCTCCTCTGACTAATGAACTGACTTACCCAGGTAGGTTTATAGAGCTTACAGTTTTTAACTTGAATTTCAAACTGTGTGCAGCATTTTTCACAGTAAGAAATCATTCCCAGATGTGAAAGAAATAATAAGTGATGGGAAAACTCCTAGTATCGACTAAGATTTGAACCCTGAACCTTTGGATTCAACACCCCCTCAGCCACAGTGCTACGGTCTTCGGTAAATAATTCTGATTAATGTAGTTTCAAACCTCAATGCATCTTGTCTCACATTCTGTGTAGCTTTGAAGTGTCACTTGTTCTGGATGGTTGTAAATTGGCCTAAGCACACCCCTTCAGAAGGCTTTACCTTGTTGCACTATGTTGCTCATATTGCATCAGATTCATCTGTGTTGAAGTATTACTGTATTTCTAGTATGTTGACCTATGGAGGAAACACTTCAGACCTAAGTCTGAGAAAACATTTTATGCTTCTGTCAACAACATCTTTACATTGTATTTATCTGTTGGAACTGACAGCTGAAATAAACTGATAGCCATACAGTTTACTTGAATGGTTCTCCATCCTTGTATCTTTCTTTTGTGTGTTATTTGGTGATTTCATACAAGTATCTTACAGTTAATGCTGTGATAAAATTTTTGCTGCCTATCCATTAAATTCTCTCTGTCGTCAGGATAATTTCAGTTGAACTTTTGAACACTGACTTCTCTGGTATACCATAAAGAAATCATATGCACAAACACATCCTTTTATTTAATGATTGTGTGAAGTTTGTTCGAATGCCATACAAATAGAAAAATCTGTACTTATCATATTTATTTTGTAATATATATATATCAATATTTGGTATACACATGAAATTATAGTGATCTCAATATATTTACTGCAAGGTGAGTAATTATGACTATGGATTTAATTCATTGCACATTTTGAACTTCAGCCTTCAGCACAGTCTTCTTAAGTGAATTAGATTGTATTTTAACCGGAATAAAAGCCAATGAAAATAAGTTAAAGTATGTTTGCAATGACTGCCACTTCTTTTGTAAAATTGCCATTGTACATGAGATTGTCTCAGTAGTGAAGATAGATTCAGAAATTGTTGTCATGATTTAAAGTGTTTGAAGCAGCCTAATGGTATAGTAGAAACCATTTTGTCGGCCGTGGTGGCCATGCGGTTCTAGGCACTTTACTCCGGAACCGCGCGACTGCTACGGTCGCAGGTTCGAATCCTGCCTCGGGCATGGATGTGTGTGATGTCCTCAGGTTAGTTAGGTTTTAGTAGTTCTTATGACCTCAGATGTTAAGTCCCATAGTGCTCAGAGCCATTTGAACCAAGAACCATTTTATTCCACCTATGTGGAGATAAAAAAATGCTGAGATTATTTTAAAATAATTTGTAATATACTTCTCTAATACGTGTTTTAAGCAAAGGTAGACCAGTGATAATGTCAAAATATATGTACGTTGACAACTTGTACGTGAGTCATATTAACTGTAAGAGATTGTCGTTCTAATTTTAAACATTGTGCAATGTATTGCTACACAGATGTGTGTGAATACTATGTTTGCGTTCAGAGTGACAACTGATTTCTTAGGTTCATTTCTGACAAAACAAAGTAATACGAATAGTGTGTGTGTGTGTGTGTGTGTGTGTGTGTGTGTGTGTGTGTGTGTGTGTGTTTTCTTGTATTATATATGTTGTTTGTTACAATAGAACTCCTTTATTGACATCCAGTGCCTTATTGCCCACAAAAAATTTGCTAGTTTCTCATTAACAATTCATTTATTAAAGTGACCTGCTTGCCTCTTACTTCAAAGCAAGAATCCTGCAGAAGCCTCCAGTACGGATCATGGTGATAAGGTAAGTAGCTAGTAAAGGTGATAAATTTAGTTCATATGACAAATACCCTTTCAGGCCTGTTACTTCGAATAGTCAGAACTAAAAGTTCCTTGCCTCGTATCTCGTGACAAAATTTTGCTAAGAGACTGAAAGAAATAATCTGGTCAGCCAGAAATTCCACCAAATAAGTTAAAAATGGAATATCAGTCATTGCATTAAAGCAAAAATTACAATCCTTAAATCGTAATCGCCAGAAAATTAGTTTATTGAGAGGAACAAATGATGTCATAGTGTACATGTGAAACTGAGATGGAGGGAATGGTCAATAAATAGGGTGTTGTGATTTGGGAGGAGGGGGAGGGATCAGCCACTAAATATACTACTAACTAGGGAACCTCCTCATCACACAACCCTCAGATTTAGTTATAAGTTGGCACAGTGGATAGGCCTTGAAAAACTGAACACAGATCAATTGAGAAAACAGGAAGAAGTTGTGTGGAACTATGAAAAAATACGCAAAATATACAAACTGAGTAGTCCATGAGGAAGATAGGCAACATCAAAGACAGTATGAGCTCAGGAGTGCCGTGGTTAGCGTGAGCAGCTGCAGAACGAGAGGTCCTATGTTCAAGTATTCCCTTGAGTGAAAAGTTTAATTTTTTATTTTCAGACAATTATCAAAGTTCAGACAGTCACACACAATCAACTTCGCTCTCCAAAATTCCAGGACATGTTCAGATTTTCTTGGACATATGCAGGATTTGACGGTCTACACACAGAAAAATTTGAAAACAAAAACATATGTTTTGACAGAGTACAGGGAAAACTGTGAAACTGTTGCATTCATTTGTTGCAGTTTGTCACAAACTCTTATGTTTTCATCACTTTTTTGGGAGTGATTATCACATCCACAAGAAAACCTAAGTTGGGCACGGTAGAAGAATCTTTTTACCCATTCGACAAGCGTACAAGTTAGGTGGGTCAACAATGTATTCCTATCATGTGACACACATGCCGTCACCAGTGTCATATAGAATACATCAGACATGTTTTCCTGTGGAGGAATCGGTTGACCTATGACCTTGTGATCAAATGTTTTTGGTTCTCATTTGAGAGGCACGTCCTTTCGTCTACTAATCGCACGGTTTTGCAGTGCGGTCGCAAAACACACACACTAAACGTATTACAGTGAACAGAGATGTCAATGAACGAACAAAGAGATCATAACTTTGCAAAAATAAAGAAAGTAAACTTTTCACTTGACTTGAACCGAAGACCTCTCGTTCCGCAGCTGCTCACGCTAACCATGGCACTCCTGAGCTCACATTCTCCTTGATGCCTATGTTGCGCGTGGACTACTCAGTTTGTATATTTTGCTTATTTTTTTTCATAGTTCCACACAACTTCTTCCTGTTTTCTCAATTGATCTGTGTTCAGTTTTTCAAGGCCTATCCACTGTGCCAACTTATAACTAAACCTGAGGGGGGTGCGATGGGGAGGTTCCCTTGTAAGTATTATTTGAGCTGACTTGACAATTAAGGCTCTGAAGATAGAAGGCAAGATAAGACAATATTGGGCATATATTCCAAATTTACAGTTGGAGAGAGGAACCTTATACAGCTTTTTGTTTTTAATTTGTAAATAATTGTGTGTTGTGAAACACTCTCAGTTCATGTTGACTGCTGGTTTATAATTTGTCAGTAAAATAAAAAATTCGAACAGATGATTTCAAAGATTGTTTGTACTCATTGTGTAGTAAAATGTTTTCACATCGGATCATTACAGACTTAATCATGCTAATAGTCATTTTTTTTCATAGTCTTACTTTCTACAATAAAGATCCTTTTACAAGAGTATGCAGATGGATGTTTCACTTTAAAGCAGTTCCTGACATTCTTATTGATGACAGCATATGTGATCTTGTTGAGAACACACAGGTCACTAGTGTTGATTACAGGCAACCTACATATTTGTAAAGTACTTGAGAAACAATGTGTTCTCGTTTGTGTGAGTCAATGTGTGTACATATTTAGTGGTTTTTTATACAGTGATTAAAATAACTTTGCCACGAGTCAACCGTTACAACTCTCTTCTGTTCTGTCAGGATGCATTAGTGCTGTGGCATAGCCTGCATTGAACTTGTATATAACCACATTTTTTGTATGTTGTGACTTTGAGCACTGCTATATCAACATCGATTGCACCTATACCATATTTCTATGCACCAGGAATTGCATGGCGATGACTCTGACTCTTAGAGCACTGTCTACTTGCGAATGTGTCGAAACAGGATGGGCTCGTTATGTCACACACGAGATGGAAGTCCTCTGACGACCGAGAGGTTTCCTGTTAACGATTGCAAGAAGACAGTACTCTAAGTCACAACATACAAAACATGTGGTTGTATACAAGTTCAACGCAGGCTGTCACGTGTCTAATGCATCCTGACAGAACAGCCGAAAAAATGGGCAAAGGACCTGGAGCAAGGTCTCCCTCTCTAGAATGTATCATCAGTCTACCATTAAATTGTACCTTGTTACAGCTCTATCTCAAGCGATCACTCTGTCCACTGTTATGCTTTAACGCAGATGCATGTAAGTTTAGACAGTGCTTCCACACTGGCAGCGTCAGTAATTTGGCAAGTAAATTCAGCAAGAGCCAATCATAATGCTCCATTCATTCACAAGACATATTTTGTGTTGGTACGTAGGAGCCTCTGCATAGCGGTGAGAACGTTTGCATTTCAAAGATGTTTGTTCAAAGCATGATTTAACGATTCACAGGAAGGGTAACACGTGATGGACGGGTTGCCACATTAGGACCATCAGGAGGAATGCATTCGGCGTTATTCTGGACTATTTTTGTAAACAGGTTCTGTTAGGAGAAGAATTTCCAAGTGTACAAGATAAAACATCCTGAAAGCTCCCACAAAGGCGACCGTTAACTATTTCTGTGATGCTTTACAATTTCCGATTGATAGACTTGGCACTTATTTACATAGCCATGTGACAGTATAACATTGAGCACTTTTTAGCTGCACCTGAGATGGTGAGTCACTAGTGGAACTTTTTGGGGAGATGCATCATCCATGCTGGGCAGGTAGACACATGCACGATGAGACGCAGCTCTCATGTCCCATTAGGATCGCTAGGAACAGTGCACCCTGTGCTATTCTGGGAAGCATTGGAACAGATTTCTATAGCGCGACCTGTGACGTCAGTATAACATTGAGAATCTTCTAGCTGCATCTGCAATGGTGATCCGTTATGCAAACATCTCTCTCGGTGCTGGACCTCCAGGTATATCTTGGTCACGATGGTTAGGAGAACATGTGCGCATCCAGAGGGTGATCTGGCTCTTATTTACATAGACATGTGATGTGAGGATAACACTCAAAGAATTCTAACAGTGTACCCAAGAATAGACACGACTTTCACCTCCTGGCTGTAGACGGCACTGGCTTGAGAGCAATGGTGTGCACCCCTGCATTACAATACTCTCTCTGGCGGTGACTTGTGTCGCCCCCTTCGGTGTCGGCGTATGTCCGCGTTGGAACCTTTGTTGGGGGTAGTTCACTGAGACTTCGCGGCTGACGATAGTTCGAAAGCGACTTTTACTTTCAATGAGTGTTTGTGCACTATTTAATCATTGTGAGCGTGTGACGGAGCACTGTTCAGCATTATTTCAGTAATTTACGAGTAGTTTGCGGGTCTGTATACTGTGTACTACTGCATTATTTGGACTGTTTAGAATTAGTGAGCGTGCGTTTACATGCATTATGTAGACTATTGATGAGTTATTTTCGTCTCTGCACATAAAAGTACTGCATTATTTCATTGAGTTACCAGTAATTTGCAGGTCTGTAGGCTATGTAGTGTGACCCCAAGCATGTCTGAGCAAGTGTTTTGTATCAGTGTAATAAATATACTACGTCAAATCCGTCGCTAAATAAATTGTTCCAAAACAAATAAAGTACAGTCCTTCCTATCTAGCAGCCCAGAATAGGCTGAGTTCTTTTCCCGCCATTTTCCCCCAGACCGCCATCTTGGACTATGCCACGGAACGGACGACAGCGACCTCTGGTGGTGGTACTATGCACTAGCTCAGTTGGACTCCGAACCTCATGGTGAACACACTGGATCGAGCTACTGCCTATGATAACTCAAATTGTTTAAATAAAGACTGCCTGCAGAATAAAGACTTGCTTCCATCCTATCCAGCAGTCCTTTCCCCGCCAATTCCAAGGAAGAGGTGGCCGTCGGTGAGTTATGTTAGTGAAGGAAGCCCAATAGACCATTTTTCTGCCCAAATTTGAACTTCCCACAATTTTCTTGGGGAAGAGAGGAGGGGATGGGAGGAGGTTAGGTTAGTGGAGGTAGCCCAATTGACTTATTTTCCCGCCAACACTTGAACTTCCCACCACGACGTCATTGTGACATTGCCATATATATTGCTGCCATCTTGGGTCAACCATTTTGAATAAATCTGGCAACAATGCAGAGTGTGGTGACATGAACTTTGTCCTACAACTTGCAGTTTCATTCAGAGGGCGATTTAAGGGTATACGGAATGAGTTTTTCGATGAAAAAATGGATTTTTGGGTAAACGCATTTTCGAAAAATTTAGACTCTCCCGTTTAATACCATGTATAAAATATTTGGATGATGTGAATAGAACTATTTTAAATAATTTTTTAGAATAATTTCGACACACGATGTTCCGCACCTTGTATATGAGACGCGAAATATACCTGATATAGACAGCCTTGCCAGAGATATAATTGAGCACAAGAGAGTTAGCTTTTCTGTTGGCTACACTGCTAGACGGTTGACAATAGATTCTGCACCATTTGGTTTGTTTCCTTTGTGAGTACATCCATGTCATTCTTGTGAAAGTCGTAGGTGGAGAAGTCATTGAGTTTTCTTTCCTTCAACATGCCAAGACCTAGTCTGGAGGTATTTAGAAAGCGTGTACATTGGTGCAAGAAAGTAAAGTGTACTAAAAATTAGTCTGATTCATCTTCATCAGTATCTGATGACCCAGTAGCGACTAACCTCAACACTGGTAGTGATACGAGGGCCGTTCACAAAGTAACCTCCGGTTGATTTAAAAAAATACACCAAGTTAAATAAAAATATTTTAATATATACATCTTACAACTACATCTTTGCACTATTTTTCTACATAGTCTCCATAGCGATTGAGGCACTTATTGTATCTATTCACAAGCTTTGAAATTCCTTCTGCATAAAAATCACCCGCTTGTGCATGGAACCAGCCTGTGACCGCATCTTTGAGCTCTTCGTCGTCATCAAACCGCTGTGACCCGAGCCATTTCTTCAAATGCATGAAGAGGTGATAATCACTTGGCGCCAGGTCTGGGCTGTAAGGTGGATGGTTGATAACGTCCCACTTGAAGGACTCAAGAAGGGCCGTTGTTCTGCGAGCAGAGTGAGGACGGGCGTTATCGTGCAAAAAAACGATCCCGGAAGTCAGCATACCACGGCGTTTGTTCTGTATAGCCCATCGTAACTTTTTTATTGTTTCACAGTACACGTCTTGATTAATGGTCGTACCACGTTCCATGAATTCAACCAACAACAGCCCTTTGGCATCCCAAAACACCGTTGCCATCAGTTTTCTGGCAGAAAAATCTTGCGAGGCTTTTCTTGGTTTGGTAGGCGAATTTGAATGTGCCCACATCTTTGATTGTTCTTTTGTCTCAGGGTTCACGTACTTAATCCAGGTTTCGTCACCGGTCACGATTCTGTTTAACAATGGTTCTCCTTCGTCCTCATAACGTGACAGAAAGTCTAATGCAGAGGCCATTCTTTGAGTTTTGTGGTGGTCAGTAAGAATTTTGGGCACCCATCGTGCACAGAACTTACGGTAACCCAATCTTGCTGTCACTATCTCGTACAAGAGAGTCTTAGAAATGTGTGGAAAACCAGTAGACAACTCCGACATTGAGAAACGTCGATTTTCACGAACTTTTGCATCAACTGTCTGAACGAGTTCGTCAGTCACCAATGATGGTCTACCACTCCTCTCTTCATCATGAACGTTTTCTCGTCCACTTTTAAATAAACGTACCCATTCACGGACAACTCCTTCACTCATAACTCTTGGTCCATACACGGCACAAAGCTCACGATGAATAGCTGCTGCAGAATATCCTTTGGCTGTAGAAAACCTTATGACAGCACGCACTTCACATTTGGCGGGGTTTTCTATTGCAGCACACATTTCAAACTGCCACAAAAACTAAACTAGCGCAAGTACGACGTTCAATCGACCACGGCTTGATGCCGACTGACCTGTTGAGTGCGTGAATGCACAGATGGCGTCGCTACTCCCCCCACAACCCGCACTGTGACCAATCGGAGGTTACTTTCTGAACCGCCCTCGTACATTGAGTGATGCTGCTGCCACTACACCGGAAAGTGCTTCAAGAAGAAAACTAGCTGGAATTGAAGAAGAATACAAGAAACTAAACGCTGGGACTACAAAATAGGAGGTAATTAACGTCTCTTTATTATTAGACGTTTTGGAGAACAACGTGTGCTGCAAACAATGTGGAAAATGTGGTGTTTCATTGAAAACAAACTTACATGTAGGACTTGCTTGTGAATTAGAGTTGATGTGCAGTTATTGCAAACACAGTGTTACTTTCTTCAAATCCTCACATGTTACTGCAGATACAGGTAAACTATACGATATAAAAATTAGACTGGTTTATGGATTACGGTGCATAGGAAAGGGCAGGGCAGCAGGTGCCATGTTGTGTGGTGTGATGAACCTCCCTCCTCCACCTTCAAAATTTAACAAACACATAATTGCAATAGCCTCTGCTGTAGAAGATGTGGCACAGGAAAACATGAAAGATGTAGTTGAGGAAGCAGTTGTTGAAAATAATAATAGCAGAGACTTGTCCATAGCTTTTGATGGAAGCTGGCAGAAGAGAGGCCACACAGCTCTGAATGGTATAGTAACAGCAACAAGTGTAGACACTGGTAAGGTAGTTGATGTGGCAATACTTTCCAAGCATTGCAGATGCAAGGAGAAAATGAAAAATAAACATGAAGAGGAGTGCATGGCAAGTTACTATGGGTCAAGTGCTATGGAAGTTGCTGATGTAAGAAGTATTTATCAATGCTCAGTAAAATGGTACAACGTTAGATACATAAATTATCTTGGAGATGGTGACTCAAAGGCTTTCAAAGAAATTGAGGAACTGAGACCCTATGGTAACGATGTGAAAATTTCCAAACTGGAGTGTGTTGGCCATGTTCAGAAAAGGATGGGATCAAGACTTCGACGGCTCAAGGCTAGCATGAAAGGCAAGAAATTGAGCAATGGAAAAACTTTAGATGGGAAAAATAGACTGACAGATGCTACAATAGATCATATTCAGAAGTGCTATGGCCTAGCAATAAGACAGAATACAGCAGATGCAGAATTAATGAGAAGAACAGTCTGGGCTCTGTTTTTTCATACAGCTTCAAACAATGAGAAGCCCCAACATGGGCTATGTCCAAAAGGAGACGATAGTTGGTGGAAGTACAACAGAGGCAAGGTAACTAAGAAACAATACAATCACCTGCCACCTGCCATAATGGATGAAATAAAACCAATATTCCGAGACCTCGCAGGTATTAGTCTACTAAAGAAATGTCTTCATGGCCGGATTCTAAATCCAAATGAGTGTGTGAACCATGTGATATCGAATAGACTACCTAAAACTGTGTTTGTGGGTATAAACACACTTCACTTTGGCGCTTATGATGCTGTTTCATCATTCAATCAGGGCAATATAACAAAGTGCAAAGTTCTGCAGAAGTTGGGGCTCTGTGTAGGACTACGAACTGCCGCAGCTATGCTTTGTTTGGACAAAGAACGGCTCAGGTCTTCAGATAATGCCATAAAAGTATATTCAAAGATGGCTAGACAGCATAGCAGAGCCATCAAGAGGAAGCTGATGATACAAGCTATGGAGCAGGCTTGTACTGAAGTAAAAACTTTGAACCTAATTTCCCGTAACTTTAGTTTTTTTGTGTATAAGGTACATTTTTTCAGGGCCTATTTATAGTAGAAAGATGAAATTTTCTGTAGTTGTTCCTTAAGGCCTTCTAATATATGTGAATTAAAAGATATGTGGAATTATTTTGTATTAATGGATGTAAATTTTAAAATACTTGTTAAAATGTATAACTTTTTTAACATTTACAAAAAATAAAATATCTGAAAAACTATACATTATTTTTTCAAAATTAATAATTCAGCATAAAAGCAGAACATATCTCTGTGTTCTGTAAAAAATCAAGAGTATCGTCCAAATAACAAATGAGAAAATGTTCCTAACTTTTAGCTCAATTTAATATTGTAAGCATAGGGCGTTCCGTATACCCTTAATTATTCATTTAGATGTCAATGTTACTTTCTTGTAGCAGTACAGCTGTGAATGTGTATCTGTAAATGGTTTAATGGTTTAGTGTGATTTTGTCAAGTGACACCAATAAATGTGAAGCAACTTTAATTAAATTGCATGTCTATGGAGAATGGTCTTAGTTGTATACCGGACTCATAATTTCCTGTCAGAAAGGTCATAGTGTTTGGTAATCATGGAAAATCATCAAGTAAAACAGAAGTGACATCTGGTGTCTGCAAGGAAGTGTTATAGGCGCTGTTCTGTTCCTGATCTAATAAAACGGTTTAGGAGACAATCTGAGCAGTCCTTTTAGACTTTGCAGATGATGCTGTCATTTACCATCTTATAAAGTCATCAGATGATTAAAGCAAATTACAAAACGTCTGAGATAAAATATCTGTATAATGAGAAAAATGGCAGTTGGCTCTAAATAATGAAGTCTAAAGTCATCCACATGAGTACTAAAGGAAATCCGCGAAATTTCAGTTTACAGGTTAAAACACACAAAGGCTGTAAATTCAGTCACCATCGCAGGTGCATCTAAACGATTCTCAATGTTATGTAGACGTCACATGACTATGTAAATAAGAGCCAAGTCGGCCTCTCAGAAATTGTAAAGTGTCGCAGAAATAGTCAACGATAGCTTTTGTAGGAGCTCTCGTGATGTCTCAGCTTATCTGCATGGACTGCATTGTTGCGAATATGGTTATAGTGCAGCATATGAAAGAGACAATCTTGCAGACTAGTTTGTAACTCATACTAGTTAGAGAGTGAATCTTATTGGCTCCTAGCAGTTAATGGTGGGGGATACGCAGAATGGCTGAAAATGGGGCTGCTTTCCTATACGACACAAACTCTAATTCTGATGAAGGCCTATTTGACTGAAAGCTTTGTTTGACGGTCTTTTTGTTGTGCTTATCTGTCACTCAGCATCTCGGCTATATGATGAGTAGCAACTACACTTTTCATAATGCAGTCGTTAGTCGACCCTGGATTTTCCATTGCTTGGTTTCAATAAGAGTTAAAAGGTGATAAGTCCACGACGTGAAAGAACAACTTGTGGTACAATTTATTGGATTTTCTGATGCTTTCCACCGCCTTTTTTACCATTTCAGAAAAGGAGAGGAGTAAAGACTCTGGATGTGCTTGTGGAAGAGAAGTTAGTATAGTGCTACAGTGGGAACAGCGAAGGGATAAATAGGTGAAGGACAATGACTAACGAAGGTTGAGACCTGGAGGATTACGAAAAAGTAAGATATATTTCTGGGGAGAGTTCTGACCTGTGTTCAGAAAAGTTGGTGTGGGTAGGAAGGATCCAGATGGTACAGTCTGTGAAGTAGACATTAAAATGAAGAACATTGAGTTGGGTAGCGTGCTGCACAACTGAGTGGTCCAGCTGTTTCTTGGCCATAGTCGGTTACAATACATGTGGACAGACAGCTTGTTGGTTGTCCTGCCAACATAGAATGAAGCACAGTGCTTGCAGGTCACCTTCTAGATGAGACAACTGGTTTCACAGGTAGTCCTGCCTCTGATGGGACAGGTGATGCTTGTGACCACACTGGAGTAGGTGGTGGTGGGAGGTATAGGACAAGTCTTGCATGTAGGTGCGTTATAGGGATATGAGCCATGAGGCAAGGGTTTAGGAGCAGGAATTGCATACGGATGGTATAGTTTCAGTGGGTGGTGGAATGCCACTATGGGAGGGGTGAGAAAGGATAGTGGGTAGGAATTCCTCATTTCAGAGCATTGCGAGTGGTAGTCGAAACCCTGACGGAGATTGTGATTCAGCTGCTCCGGTCCTGGGTGGCACAGAATCACTAGAGGAATGATCTTCTGTGGCCAGATACTGTACCTTTGGGACATGGTGGATGACTGGAGAGATAAGGCATGGGAGATCTGTTTCTGTACAAGGTTAGGAGGGTACTTACTGTCTGTGAAGGCCTTAGTGAGACTCTTGGTATATTTCAACAGGTACTGCTTGTAGCTACAGATGTGACGGTCATTGGTGGCTAGACTGTATGGAAGAGACTTATTGGTATTATAATAGGAAGACCGGAGCGGGTGAAGTGGTCGGGGTTGTAAGGCATGACTCGGTAGAAGCAGGTGGCTGTTTTTAGCAATCTTCCTCTTTATTGTTGGTTCTCCCAATACATTTTTCGGTAGCTCAGCCCCACCACTCCTGTCGTGGTGGGGACTTGGTGATGCACACAGTCCAGTGAACACGACGCCATGCTCGCTCAGCGGCTGCGCAGGCGGTAGGAGGTTAGCAGCATGAGGCCCAGCCCAGCCCACCTCCTGCAGACGCGGCAGCTCATGACGTCGCCGGTGCAGCAGCAGGCAACACCCTCTGCCAGCCAGTCCTCGGGGACAGCGGCACTGATGACGACGACGACGTAACAGCGACTGAACGCCCAATCCGTCAAACCAATTGCCGACGCCCACCTCTGATGCCCTTAAATAGTGCAGACCACTACTGAATCCCCTGGTTACACGGCGCCATGTTTATTAGAAGGTTCTCGATGAGTTTGCAACCGCGCCACACACAGCCTTTCTGCTAATGCTGCATTCTGGTTGTTGATGGCTGCCGTGCACATACACACATACCGACGTTTGTTGCAAAACTGTGTCACCTGCATAACGCGCCGGCCAGCCTTCGCCCGCCATCTGCCATGAGGCTGGCGCATTGCACACTGAAACACACTAAATCAAAATTTCGCACCATATTTCCTGAAAATAAACCCTTGTCCTCTACAATTCCTCCCTCGTACAAAAAGAATTCATACCCAAATTCAACCAAAAAGTCAAAACAACTACAGTTCACTTCACAAACACCACAAAATGCGATTGATTCACTATTTACACTGTGTTCATTCACTTCTACCCTCAGTCTAGTCTTTGTTCATAAACATTACTCAGTGTTGTGGTGTAATGTCTCACAACTGTGCAGTGATTTTGTCTGGACACTTAGGTTAAAGGTTGGAAGGGGCGGGATTTGGGCTACATTCCTCTTGAGCCGATAGTACACTAATCCTACAACAAAGATAAAAATACAGGTGGTGGTGGTTGATGATCCAATAACTAGTAAGCGTTGCTTATGCTCAATACGGTACTCATGCACTCGTTGAAAAAGATGTTCCATAGTTATACGCCCATCCTGAGCTGCTAGCATCTAGTCCAAAGAGGCGAGCAAAGTTGGGTGTAATGTGCTATTCAAAAGAGAGATTTTCTTTCGTGACGAATTGCACCGGTTGGTCGGGTACATAGATCAATGTGCACGTTATGTTCATGATGTTAGCTCCAGTAATCATGGCTGGTACTTGGAAAGTTGGCTGTCGTTAATTAACGGTCCCTGCCCCTGCAATTCTATTCTTTGTGTACTCCCTTGCTTACCCTGCTCGTAACAAACGCAAATAACGGCTGTGTTTTTCATTACTGAAAATACCCAATGTGGACCCACTTTCTGAAAGAACTGCGCCGTGCCTACTATAATTTCCTTAGGGCACTCCATGACTGGTTCTTGAGAGCAGAATAGAGAATACTCACAAGATTTGGGAACAGTGTGAAACAATTTCGCGGGGCAGACGGTAACTGGACCTGTTAGACAATACAGCAAGTCTTGTGCAGTGAGGAGCGCATGAGCTTATCTGTTACGTGCCACTAACAGTATTTCCATATGGTTAATTATACAAATTTCTGCAAAATTTCCCACTTCACTGGATATGTATGCAAGGCATAACATTCAAATTTACAATCCTTACATGTTAATGGTATTATGATATGAATTCTCAGCAGGGTACCCGTCTGCGTACTGGTAACAGTGTCCATTTTGTAGTACAGAGATAAGTTTTCGTCTGTTAATGTCGTCAGTAGCTTCAGGGATGCGGGCAATTCCGATTGAACTTTCTGTAATCCTTCCCAAAGTTATTCTGAAGGTAACAGTACCAGGGTTAGGTGCCCGCGCATTGTGTGGAACAAAGCCTCCTGTAGTTCTGTGGCTTCTATGCATGCTTCTGTAATATTATCAGCAAGAAAACGGAGCAGCTTATGATTATCAGCTGCGAATTGATGTTATCCAACTGGTACTTGATTATACCCAAGTCTTGATTGGTTGTGTTGGGTGTGGCCTTAATGTGTGCGGCCAAAGCTCGCAATTGGTGCGTATTATCAACTACATCTTTCTCCAAACTCCCCAATTGGGTTGTGTGAACATCTAGCATTCCCTGGTTGCCCTTCCCATTATCCTGTACCTGCTGTAGCGTTTCATTAATTCTTCTAATATCTTCGGCGTCAGCGGTCCCAAAAACAGTTTTTAGGATATGGCCACCTGCGTCTAACCATCCTCTTTTCCTACGGATGTGCGGGATTAACCCTGCAGTTTGCCGCAACTGAGCTTGTAAGCGTCCAAAAGCTGATTGTAGTAGCTGATATTCCCCCTGTGTATCATTAAACCTTGACTGATTAGCCACCATGGAATGAAGTTCATTAAATGTATCCTCTAATTTACAGATTTCGTCATCAACCACCCAAATATTACAGTCCACCCTTAAGGTCCATTGATGTCCGGGCAGAATTACGTCCGCTTTTCGCGAGAACAAAACACCACTTGATATAGGACATACCCTCAAGGCTTCAGCTAAGTTGCAAAACAGAATAACTATGCTGAGAGATAGTGCACACCTTCCCTCTTCAGCACAAGTCATGATGCTGGAACTGCTGGTCTTACCAGAACGTCACGCCTTCTGAGAAACAAAAGAAAAACAACTCGCATTAGCTCTTCCTTTTTATGCATGGGCTAAGAGCATAGTAGAATGTCTGATTGCTTCCACAATTAACTTGTTTCTCTTGTTTATCTACTCCTTTCTTATTCTTTTTCTTAGATTCATCTTTCTCTCTACTAGAAGTTACTGCAGACAATGAAGAAAGTTCCTTAAAATTCCCCTTGAAAGGCCTAATTCGACTCACATGCACAATAGTGGGGCGAGTTGGAAGCTGTAATTTTACATTCACCGGCAATGTCATCTTGATCACCTGGAAAGAACCTTGATAACGGGATACAAATTTTTTCGTTTTGCCTTTTGGCATATAATGATTAATCATCATCACCCATTGTCCTACATGATATTTGGGTAAAACTGCCTTTCTATTGTGAACTTTGTCCTGTCCCTCTAACGCTTTAGTGTTCATTTTTTTCACCTGCCGCCAGATTGTTTTCAACTTTGTGGATAAATCCTTAACAGCCGAAATATCGGTTCCTGGTGGGGTCTGGAGCAATTCAAACAGAGATGGCATCTTCCGACCAAACAGTACTTCATACGGAGGCAATCCTGTACTTTCATGCACTTTTGAGTTATATGCCGCAGTTACAAACGCCAATAGGGTATCCCAATTGTTGTGTTGCGAATTTACATAATAACTTAACATCTTAGTTATTGTACGGTGAACTCTCTTGGTCCGACCATTAGCCTGCGGATGTAACGCGGTCGTATTTAATTACTTTACATGCAACAACTTGCATAATTGTTTCATCAAATCGGACAAAGTTTGTCCCTTGGTCGGTAATTATAGTTTCAGGTGTTCCGAATTTCAATATCCACTGATGTACCATCGCATGAGCCACTGTTTCGGCTCGCTGGACCGTAATAGCTGTCATAGACACATACATTCCATGGCGCATAATTTATGACTCAGACCATCCGCATTTCCGTGAGATTTACCCGGTCAATGAATTACTTCAACATCGTACTCACTGAGACGCAGAGCCCACTTAGTTAATCTACTCGTTGGGTCTTTAAGCCCTAACAACCACTTAAGTGCTGCATGGTCAGAAATCACCTTGAAACGTCGTCCATACAAATAACACTGGAAATAGGTTATTCCGAAAATTAATGCCAATAACTCCTTCTCGGTTGTTGAGTAATTTTTTTCTGCATTGTTTAGCTGTCTGGAAGCATATGCTATCGAGTGTTCCTGGCCATCTATTTCCTGAGATAATACAATACCCAAAGCAAAATTGCTAGAGTCACAAGATAATATAAACTGTTTACTAAAATCTGGAAAAGCCAAAACCGGACTAGATGTTCATAAATATTTTAACTTTTGAAAAGCCTCTTCGCATTCTGCTGGCCAGTGAAATTTTGCTCCCTTCTTCAACAACTGCATGAGGGGCCTTGCAATTTCCACAAATTTTGGAATATACCTCCTGTAAAAATTGGCGAGACCTAAATAAGACTGCAACTCTTTTACTTTTGTAGGTGTCGGAAAATTCATTACTGTCTCTACAAGTTTTGGATCCATGTGGTCACCCTCCTGTCCTATAACATGACCTAAATAACAGACTTCTTGCAACAAAAATGACGTTTTTCCATATGAAGAGTTAACCACGCTGCTTTCAAACGATCAAAAACTTCGCGCAAACAGCGCACATGTTCTTGCACGTCCTTTGAGAAAACAATTATGTCGTCCAAATATACCATACACTGATTAGGTTTCAGCCCTCGTAACACGCTATCTAGTAATCGTTGAAAGGTTACCGGAGCATTTTTGAGTCCAAAAGGCATTTGCCAATACTGAAAATTACCTGTAGGTGTTCGGTCGGTCTTCTGGGGCGACCTTCAACTGGTGGTATGCGCTCGAAGATTTAAGTTCGTGAAGTACCGACACTGACCTAAATTATCCAGAGTTTCAGTGATATTAGGCATTGGGTATGTAACCGATACAGTTGTTTGATTCAGGAAACGATAATAACAACAAAAACGATATGTCTCGCTCAAGTAGCTGCTGAATAGCCACCTCGGTTGACACAGACTGCTCCATCAGTAGCAGCTATCAAATCAAGACTACAGTAAGCCCTGAAAGACCAGGAAGGGAAGATGGACTATGCTACAGGTTCAGACAAACCACCAAACGAAAAATTGGGACTTACTTGTCATGTTACAGGAGTTGCTTATCCATTGTTGCCCTTCTCAGGTGCCACATACCCACATCAATTACCAGCCACAATTTTCTCCAAATCCAGGGAGAAGATCACTACTGCCACCAATTCTAACAGGAGTGTGTGATGCGCAGATTGCCCGACTGACAACACTTGTAATAGGAAGAACGGAGTGGGTGACATGGTCGGGGTTGTAAGGCGATGGATGAATGTGGCTGTTTTTAGCAATCTTCCTCATTATTATTGGTTCTCCCAATACATTTTCCGGTAGCTCAGCCCCACCGCTCGTGTCGTTGTGGAGACGTGCTGCTGCACGCAGTCCGGGGAACGTGACGCCATGCTCGGTCAGCAGCTGCGCAGGCGTTAGGAGGTTAGCAGCACAAGGCCTGACCTAGCCCGTCTCCTGCAGACGCGGCGGCTCGTGATGACGCTGGGTGTCGCCGGTGCAGCAGCGGGCAACGCCCTTTGCTGACTGGTCCTCGGAGACAGCGTCACTCATGGCGACGACGTAATGGCGACTGAGCGCCCAATCCATCGAACCAATTGCTGACGCCCACCTCTGATGCCCTTAAATAGTGTAGACTGCTGCTGAATCCGCCGGTTACGCGACAGTGTTTATTAGAAGGTTCTCGATGAGTTGGCTAATTCAACCGCACCTCATGCGGCCCGCACCTGCGTAATGCTGCGTTCTGGTAGTTGATGGCTGCCGCGCACATACACACATACCGACGTTCACTGCAAAACTGTGTCACCTGCATAACGCACTGGCCAACCATCATCCGCCGTTTGCAGTGAGGCTGGCGCATCGCGCACTGAAACACACTAAATCACAATTTCGCATCATATTTCGTAAAAATAACCCCTTGTCCTCTACAGTATGGAATGGGTGGCAGCGTTCAAAGTGGAGGTATTGCTGGTGGTTGGCAGGCTTGATGTGATGGAGGTACTGATGTGTAGGTCAACATTGAGGAAAGTGACTTGTTGGGTTGAGGAGGGCCAGGAGAAGTGAATGGGGGAGAATGTGGATAGGGTGTCCATACCCTCAATCCAGATCACAAAGATGTCATCAGTGAATCTGATCCAGGTGAGCAGTTTGTGACTCTGGGCATTTAGGAAGAATCCCTCGAAATGGCCCATGAATAGGTTGACGTAGGTTGGTGGCATGCAGGTGCCCATTGTATATATATGATGTCTCACCCACAATTACTTCTCCTTTGAGGTCCCACCATCCGGCCACAGAGGAGCATTCCTCTTGTGACTCCATACCACCCAGGACTGAAGCAACTGAATCACATTCACTGCCAGGGCTTCAGCTACCTCTAGTGGTGCCCTGAAATGATGACTGTCCAACCCACTATTCTCCAATCCCTCTCACGAAGACATTTCACTGCCAACCAAGCATACATAATATCCTCTTCCATCCCTATACAATCACTACTCCCAACCCCTTGCCTCATGGCTCATACCGCTGTAATACACAGAGATGCAAGACCTGTCCCATATGTCCTCCAACCACCACATATTCCAGTCTGGTCACAAGCATCATCTGTCCCATCAAAGTCAGAGCTACCTGTGAAACCAGTCAAGTGGTCTACAAGCTAGGCTGCAATCGCTGTCCCACTTGCTGAGCACGCTCTCCAACATAATGTTCTTCATTTTAATGACTGCTTTACAGTCTGTGCCATCTGGAACCTTCATACCAATACCAGCTTTTCTGAGTTTCACAGGTGTAAACTCTCCCTGCAATATATCCATAGTTCCCTTAATCCTCTTGGCCTCAACGTTCGTTAGTCGTTGTCTATCAGCCACCTAACCCCTTCCCTGTTCCCACTCCAGCACTACTCAGCCTTCTACTCGACAAGTGCACTCATAGTCGTTTTACATCTCTCCTTTTCCACTCCTTCCCCCTCTCTCCTTGCCGTCTGTCTAACTACCCAACTGCACATAGCTGCTCTGCATTCCCTCCACCTTGTCCCCCACAAACAGCACTTTATGGCCCCTAGCCATGATCCGCTCTCCCTACCTCCTCCCCCCCCCCACCACCCCGAACCTCCTCCTTACCCCCACCACCCAGTTTGCTTCTCCCATCATGTGCTGGCCTCGGCAGCTAGAGACAGTGGTCATGTGTGTGTGCTGGCTGCGTTTGTGTGAATGCTTGTGTCCATTTGGTCTGTTTCAGAAGAAGGTCTTCTGGCCCATAGCTTACATGTTTAGTAGTCTTTTTGTTGTGCCTGTCTGCGACTCATCGTCTCTTCTGTATGGCGGGTAGCAATCTATCCTTCTCCTAATATTTTCATGTTGTTGTTGTTGTTGTTGTTGTTGTTGTTGTTGATGTGGTCTTCAGTCCAAGTACTTGTTTGATGCAGCTCTCCATCTCACTCTATCCTGTGCAAGCCTCTTCAGCTCCAAGTAATTACTGCAACCTACAACCTCCTGAATCTGCTTTTCATAAATACAGAAAATTTCCTTATGTTGTCTTCTGAAGTGGTCACTTAACAGGCTGTAGCTTGTATAGTCATTACAGTGAGGCTTTTCATTATTGGTAAAATGTAAAAATCTGAAGATATTGTGACCTCCCCTTCTCTCTTTGCTCCGTTTCTTTCGCTGATCTTTCCTCTTCTTTCTTTCTTCTTCGTACCGCGGCTTTATCTGAGGGTTTTCAATGCAGAAATGTAGTGAGAAGGGGGCACATGTGTGTGGTGGTTCACGATATCGTAGTGCTGTGAGGGAGCATCACTCGTGCCTCTCGTTTGAAAAGACTGACGACTGAAGTACAAACATTTCTCAAAAGAAAAACAGGTATGTGCTCTCTTTTCTTTTAAAACTATGAATAGTAGCGTAGCTAGTACTATCTATCTTTCGACTAAACTGAATGAGCGCGACATCATTGATGAAGTTTCAACCTCAAAAGAAGTTTATTAATACCAATTAGCTGAAATAAAAAAAACTCCTCCAATCTAGAAGCCACTCACAGTTAGAGTAATTAGTTTCTAAAGTGTGTGTAGTGGTCATTAAACTTAAAAAATCATTTCAATAATTCTATCACTGTCTGTTTATGAGTTGCTAAGCAACGTATCAACAAGCTGACTATGCAATGATTAATGTTTGTCGTATCCCGACAGTAAATCGCTTCTTGCTTGCTTTAAGCATCAAGATGATTACTATGTTGCTCATATAAGTCTTTGATAGTTATTATCAAGCTAATGTCCGTAAATTGCAGTTAATGTTACTGAAACACACATGCGACGATAACGTCCGATATCCAGCGGCGTATCTTAATCTCCGCGCCAATATTTGAGGATTCGCGCGCGATTTGTTTGCACCAAAGTCGGGCCGTGGTTCGCTAGAATGATTTTTAAATAAACTGTGGGTTGTAAATTAACAATTCTATGCCCATTAATGAAAGTTACAGCAGATCCACACTTGACGACTACTTGGTCGCGCACACGAGCAACCCGGAAGTTTTTTTTTCTTACAAAGAGAAAACATATCATGCGTAATGCAACAAGGTGATATGCTATGTCAAAACATATTTATATCTATCTCGTTAAAACTCATTACCTATTAAATGTTGTAAATTCTTTACTCTGTAAATAATCAATAAAATTTAGAAGTGAATGACATGTATAAAAAAAAATCTCAAGTTGATATGACGTCATGGGTCACTACTGGTTTCGACTCCTCTACACTCACGTGACGCAAAGTAGATCCGACTATATAGGATATACTTATGTAATGTTACAATATGGTGAAATTGGTCTCTAGGTAGTAGTTTAAAAAAAAACTGGTGTATTAATAATTGGGTTCCCGGACTAATTTTCAGACAGGCTCAGTTTTCTTACTCTTGTCATGATAAGATTGTGGAAATAAGAACTTAAATATCATTTACATTCATATCAATCCATACCCTATGGACCCTCTTCAGCGACCAGTAACCACCATTTGAGAGAGGTATCTATTAGTTACCTCACACAAAATATTTATGATATCTGCACCAAAGAGCAACTGAAAGAAATGTAGCATAATGTCATTGTTTACAATACCTTTCACATCAGAATTAGCTGCATTGAACATACGTTTCTTTGGGTTTAATTTTCATTTATGAATGTTATTTTTCTCTTTTTTGATGATTCTGGTACCTCTTTGTCTGCGTCACTGTCTGTGGATTCCTATTCATCTTAAGTAGATAAGCCCAAGTCTGGGAATTCTTTAGACGCCAATGGAACACCTGGAGCAGCACATGTACCTGATCCAGATTCAGATGAGAATTCACTTTCATCTTCAAAGTCACTACCCCATATGAGGGAAAGAGCTCCACAGTATATCATTTCTCTGCCATATTAGTATTGATAGAAACTAAGTGAGGAGCTTAACATGTCAGTACGGAACTGAGACAAGGCGGGAATTCAGTAGTGCAATGGAAACTGAAACTACGCTTTGAAACTGAATGCAACTGCCATCTGGTAAATCTACATGCCACTACATGCCACATAGTTCAAACTTCCACAGAAGGTGAGTGCTGTGAAGCAGAGAAATACTGAGAGAGACAGAGACACAAGAGAGGCTATCTTTGTCCACCGGATATGCAGCACAGGTTGCTCTCAACTTCCGCATCACTTCACCGGCTGAGTGGCACAGTCCCTCCCAACGTCTACAGATCTTCACTTGTGCAAAAAGGTTAAATCTCACATCTGAAGCTTACTTTTACCAGATTCGACTGTTTAATCTTCCTCTTTCAAAAAAATCGTTCGAGTCTGTGAGATGGCTCAAGGATTCTTGCAAGGTTCTCAACATGTCGTGTAGTTCTCCTTTTCTGTCATTTTTGCACCTGCTGTTTTTAATTCATTCACTGTTTTTCAAAAATACTGAAGAATGTTGCTGCATCACTGTAATCTTTTAACCTCAGTTTGTCCAACTTGTTTCTGCACACAATTTGTGATGCTGTTGCTTCTTTGGATCATAATTCATCGAAATTTTTCATTGTCTGAAATGCAATCACTCAAGAATGCTAGCTGCTTGTTCAAGATTGCTTCGTATAGGTAGTTCATTGCAGATAGACTTTCTTCATCTTAAAACCCCACCTTGTCTGTGCCCATTTTTGCTCTCGGAGCCACTGTATGACATTTCTTCATTTTCATACACATTTCCATTCTCTGTTTCCAGTTTCCATAGTCATGTCCATCAAACACTGGAATCTCTATGTCAGCCATGTCCAGTTTCACAAAGCACACTTTTTAGTTTACAGCCAGTCACTGCTTTTTAGAATGACACTACTTATTTGGTTTACAATCGCAGACTGCCACCATGTTAAAATAATTATTTAGAAAAAGGTAAATACAAATACATCTCTCTTTACAAAGTGAGCTCATTGATGACACAAAACTATCTGACTAACTGTTGTAAGGGGAAAAAATATAAAACTCATTGTCGAGATCCCTATTGGCACAGTCAATACTATTGGTTTAAATGTAACACACATCAACACGAGTGCTGATTTTCCTGATCTATACAGGTAACTGCACGCTTGACAAGTGTGCTTGTGCAACCATGCTCAATGTCTGTGCACCTGCACACAGCTCAAGGGTGTTTGTACAAGCAGCAGTTTGTTAACACCGGAAAATTTGGAGCTCAGACAAGATGCGCTGGCTGTGGCAGTCTTTTTGCTTGTGTTTCAAAAAAGTAAGAAATCAAAGTAGTATTCCCATACAAACTTGCTGAGTCAACTGAAGATACACCTCATGAATAGCATAGTCATCTCAGGATCAGGTTTCCATACTGGGGAAGGCTGCAGAATTTATCAACTGGAACTAACCATGACTGTGGGCTCTGCTATTGATCAGTCTTGTCACCACAACTAATATTTCAGTGAGGGGGAGGAGGCAATATCACATTCCAGCCAAACGTTTACATACTGTATCTTCTTTCTGTGTCAAAATGAACTACTAAATAACATAAAAACCTAACTCCAAGATCAAATCTATAGGTAGCGTATTTATCCTGTAGCGTCACATTTCCTAACAGTTTACCCCAACAAATCGTAGTAAAAGACGTGTTTTGGAGAGATCTATAATGTGGAATGTGTTAAATTGGCTGCATGCTTAATGTTCTTGGTTTTTTCATATCTAAACTTCAGTCGTTTAATGTTTTGTGCACTAAAACCTCGGCGTTTACGAGTTCGCTTGATAAAACAGTGATGTTGCCATGATGTCATGGATCTTGTGCTGTGACTGGCAGATATGAGTAACCGCCATGGTAGTTTACACATCGTATTTGTCGTATTTATATGTGTGTATTACAAAAATACCATAAACTGGGGTGACTAGGGACAGAATTTCAGGTTTTTAAATAATAAATCCAAAAATACAATCTGAATATGAGTTTTTAATCATTAAAGTGGAAGATGGTATGGTCATTCAACCTTGAAACTAAGTATATTTGGCATTGCTTAATATAATTTGTAGTAATTAGCAATTATAAATTGTCCCTATTTACCCCTTGGTAGGGGTTAATAGGGGCAGTGATAAATATAACTCACAGAACCATATTGCAACAGGCACAGGAGTCAAATGGACACAAAAATGGCTTTAAAAATTGCAAGTTTATTTTTAATATTTTAGACTGTTAAAACATCATTTAAACATATGTCTGCCTGATCTTATTAATGGTTCTTTCATGACTTGAATCACTTGAATAGAATCAAATTCAGATAGATCTTCTACAACTGGGAAAACAAAAACACTATTGTCTTTGGAGTTTTGTCTCAAAAATGATGCCACTTATGTTTTTTCTTCAAGCACAACTTCGGTAATTCAACCAATAAAATATTTTGGAGCTCCTTTACGATCTCAAATTTCACTTTCACCCAATCCGCAACGCGTAACACCCTATCAGTAGACAGTTCTTCTGGTTTCTGAGTAGGTGTGGAGTCTTCTCTCTTTTCATAACTGTGATCACTGTTGTCACCATCACTATCTTCTTCTGATTCATTCACTGAATTTGACAAATCATGTGCGTGAACACTCCCACCTGCCAGATGGTATGTTCAGTTCTCTACCTGGTTTTGGCAAATTATCATCAGGCCACCTTTGATGCTTTAAGAATTCAACCAGGCTGTCAGTGCTAGTGCTGCCTTCTCCACTTTCTTCAGATGACAACATTCCAAGAACTTGGTCTTCATTGAAAGGATAAATACCACTCTTCTTGAAACCTGAACAAATGTTTGTTTTTATGGTTGGTGATAACATGTCAAGGGTTTCTTTCAAAAGTCGAGGAAAGTACTTCTTATCAATTCCTGAACACTTGTTGTTAGTTCTGTTTTTCCAATTGTCCAGAACCTTTCGCCAAGCCTGTTTCAAAGGTCTAAACATTGCGACATCTAGAGGTTGTGTAAGATGAGCCGAGTTCGGTGGTAAGAAAACACACTCAATGTCTGTTTTTCGCACAAATTAATGACAGCTGGAGACCGATGAGAGCTCAAATTGTCACCAATAAGGACTTTTCTTCCCTCAAAACAACGAAAATAAGCTATCACTATAGACTTAAACCAATCTAAGAAACAGCTGGCGTCCAACCAGCCCGATTTATTTCTGTTAAACCTTGCCCCAGAAGTACCACCTTCACTTCACAGATTGTATAGGTGTTTAGCTTTATATATCACGAAAGGTGGCAATAGCGTGCCATCGCCTGTAGCAGCTAACGTCACGCTTACATTGGATTTTGTTTGATTCATAACCCTGTCAGGATATTTGCAGCCTCTTTTGTACAGAATTTTTTTCCTTCCGGGATCGTCCGCCAGGTTTGTCTAATAATAATTTAATATTTGCTCTGGGTGAACACCATTAAGAGTTATTTTCGACTCTTCAAAATAATAAACAATATCCTGTGAGGTAAATTTAGCCCTGCTTTGGGATATATTTTGACACATTCGTGGAGAAATAACTTTGTGTCTCTCGATGAAAGACTGTGCCCAATCTGGACCTGGAAGATGTTTTTAAATTGCTTTATTATTCTTCCTTCTCTGTCCGAATAGTACTTCACAAAACATCATATTTCAAACGTGCTTAGTGGATATCCCCATCTTCCACAAGTAACAACACTTTCGACAATCTTCACTTCAGTTGGCACACCATGAGCTGTTTGTCCTCCTTTCTTCTTTCTGTTTCTAATTTACTGCTTATACATTTTGCTGTACCTTTGTAATGCAGGTTTCACAATTTAAAATTTTTCTGAAGATTTTCAGAGTGACATCCTTTTTCTAATGGCTTCTATAGCCCTTTCCAGGTCCTTTTGTGTAACATGTTTGTGGCGATGACCTCTAGAATCATGCTGATAATTCCTAACCATGCTGTCCCTATTCACCCCTGAAAGTTAAAAAAAAAGTTACAGCATAAGAGAAAATAAATTACAGTTTCTACAAAAACACGATTGTATCGTACATCTCTGAGCATGTCCCTTGTGTATAGTGACAATATTTATCTGGAAACTTTTGAAAAGATTCCTCAAAAGTATGTAGCACGTACAGCTAAAGTTTTACCGCCAAAACAAAAACAACATAAACAGATGATGAGTTTGAACAAGGCTGCCAACTTCTGAAATAAGTCAGTGATGATAGTAACCATGTATCTCAGAGAAATAAACTCATAAGGTATTTCGGACATCAGATCTCACGTTCAGTGATTTTTTGTTGTGTTAGTAAGACATAAAACTTTTTCCTGAACTGCTGTCCCTATACACACCTGAGCCCTATTCACCCCAGTTTACGGTTCACATTTTAAGCGATATAGTGCACATAACCTCTCAGCTGAATTTTTTTGCTCTGTTAAAATTGCATGTACACACTTGCCTGGTTTCATTCTTGATTCATGTTTACTTTGGGTCTGGACGCACCAACTTATTTCACTTACATCCTAACTGCATGTTTAAAATTTTACCTGATACATTGCACACTGAGCTCATACTGTGTTATACTCGGATTCTTGGTAAGCTGCTATTATTCCCAACAAAGCAAAACTCTTTCAACTGATGCATTATACACTCAGAAAAAGAAAATTGTTAATAACTCACATTCATGTTCATTATAATTATCCGGGCTGTTATGCCGTGGTCGGTTGATGAATTCTGTGGTGATTCCCAACGTTTCGTCTCCGACTGCAGGAGACATCTTCAAGGGGGTCCGTAGCTTGATGGAAGGTCCAGCACACACACTGGCTCGCTACTGACTGCCGCTAAATTCCGTGTCCGCGCGCCCCCGCGTCGCGGCGTGACGTCACGTGTTTTGAAAACGTCAGTGCAATTGGCCGCTGTCCGTCGCCGTCGATCGCCGTTGCCATCACCCAGTAGTGGACGAGTGGTACACATCTTCTTTAACACCGGCATCCATATACCGTTTAATTTGACGCCCTCCTCCTTTCGGTTGAAATTATTTGGGTGTTTAGCGATTTCGATTGCCTCCCTGTATAGCCTTTCGTAATATCCGCTCGTGGCCGCCAGTACTTGCATCTCCTCGAAACGAATATAGTGGTTCCCTGGCTGGAAAACATGCTCCGCAACAGCTGATCGTTCCGTTTCTCCTCTTCTACAATTTCCCTTGTGCTCTTCCAAACGTTTAGAAATAGTTCTTTTTGTGGTACCCACATAAACATCACCACAGCTGCGTGGGATCATATACACTCCAGATTTTTCCAATGGTTTGCGAGCGTCCTTGGCAGGCCTAAGGTATTCCTGTATCTTCCTGGTGGGCTTGTAAATTACGGTAATATTCCGCTTCGTCAAGATCCTCCCTATTCTTTCCGTTACATTTTTAACAAACGGCAGGAAAACCTTAGATTTTGCAGTAGCCTGTACGTCAGTATGATTTCTGCGTGGCTGCCTCAACGCTGTTTTATTTCGGCGGACGAATATCCGTTCTTCGTTAGTGCATTGTGGAGATGTTCCATCTCAGCGTCGAGCAACTCAGGTTCACAAATATTTCTAGCTCTGTCCGCTAACGTCTTGATAACACCCCGCTTCTGTTGTGGGTGGTGGTTCAAATCCCGGTGCAAATAACGGTCCGTGTGCGTCGGTTTGCGGTACACTGAGCGGCCCAAACTACCGTTTTCGTTTCTAAACACAAGCACATCGAGGAAATGTAGTTTGCCGTCTACCTCCTCCTCCATTGTAAACTGAATTCTTGAGTTTATACTGTTCAGATGTTCGTGGAACCGGCTTAGTTCCTCCCTACCATGTCTCCACAACACAAACGTGTCATCCACGTATCGGAACCATACATTTTGTTTCTTGCTGGCAGTACCTAAGGCCTGTTCTTCGAATTTCTCCGTAAAGAAGTTTGCAATTACGGGACTTAGGGGGCTTCCCATAGCCACGCCATCTGTTTGCTCATAAAACTGTTCATTCCACTTGAAGTATGTGGTCGTCAAACAACACTTAAACAGCTCTAAAATATCGGCAGGAAAAATTCGATCCAGCCGTTCCAATACATCATTAAGTGGAACCATGGTAAACAGCGATACCACATCGAAGCTGACCAATATGTCCTCCGGCTGGACCACTATGCCATTCAATCTGCTGATGAAATGTGTCGAATTCTTTATATAAGAGTCCGAACGGCCCACATGTGGTGGTGGTGGTGGTGGTGGTTAGTGTTTAACGTCCCGTCGACAACGAGGTCATTAGAGACGGAGCGCAAGCTCGGGTTAGGGAAGGATTGGGAAGGAAATCGGCCGTGCCCTTTTAAAGGAACCATCCCGGCATTTGCCTGAAACGATTTAGGGAAATCACGGAAAACCTAAATCAGGATGGCCGGAGACGGGATTGAACCGTCGTCCTCCCGAATGCGAGTCCAGTGTGCTAACCACTGCGCCACCTCGCTCGGTACATGTGGTTTTAACAGCGTAGTCAAAAACTTGGCTAACGAGTAGGTGGGCGAACCAATGGCACTTAGTATCGGTCTTAACGGAACATTTTCTTTATGAATTTTGGGCAATCCATAAAGCCTCGGTGGTAGCGCAACCGAATTGCAGAGACCTTTCTGTACACTCTCTTCAATGGAGGACTTTTTTATTAACCACGACACATTTCTGAGAACGTTGTTAGTGGGGTCCTTATTCAGCTTCCTATATGCTTGCGGATCCAGTAGATCCGTAATTTTTCTCTGATAGTCGGCCACATCCATAACCACCGTTGCGCTTCCTTTGTCAGCTGGGAGAACCAAAATACTATCGTCGTCATTCAGGAGTTTTAAAGCTCTTCTCTCACCCACAGTTATATTACTTTTCGGCGGTTTTGCATTGGCTAATATTCTCACTGTTTCTATACGGATTTCTTCAGCTGTTACAGAATTTACACTGCGAATTCCTGCTTCTATATTGGCTATAATTTCTTCCGTGGGCACAAAACGCGGACTAACAGCAAAATTTCCTCCCTTGGCAAGCACAGATGTCTCATCGTCAGATAACGAACGTTTGGACAAATTGATAACGGTCCGGAAACGTCTAAACGCCGAACAGTCAGATTAGGTAGCAAATTATCAAACTTCTTCTTCTGTCTACTAGACGTCGTCAACATACGCTTCCCCATGGTATCATGCAGTAGTCTATCAATTTTATCCCAGTCACCGCTGCACAGTTTATTACTGATCGTAATATGGAGAGACATTAACTTACAGTTTGTGCTTGCCAAGTCCCGTCGGGTCTGCTGAATGCGCTCTCGTAGTAAGGCCTCCTCAGTCCGTTTGAAAATGCGTTGTGCCTTTCCCGAATAGAACAGTCGCTTTATCTTCAGAAACTTCGGTATAACGCCGACGGCTCTGCAACGAGACAGGAATGTGTGGGAACACAAAAGCTGCACTCTCTTCTTCTGGAGTCCTTCCAGGCGTCGCACTTCTCTTGACATCTCCTCCCCGTAGAGGCGTCTGATACTAAAATGTAAACTTTCACGGCCGGAAATATCATGTCCATTATAATTATCCGGGCTGTTATGCCGTGGTCGGTTGATGAATTCTGTGGTGATTCCCAACATTTCGTCTCCGACTGCGGGAGACAAGGTGTGTGTGTTGGACCTTCCATCAAGCTACGGACCCCCTTGAAGATGTCTCCCGCAGTCGGAGACGAAACGTTGGGAATCACCACAGAATTCATCAACCGACCAAGGCATAACAGCCCGGATAATTATAATGGACATGATATTTCCGGCCGTGAAAGTTTACATTTTAGTATAATAACTCACATTAACCGCCACCAGCAAGCAAGGAAACTAAAGCAGGTATTACACAACTATCCGCCACGAACGATACTGGTATAGCGCGACAGCCATCTAGCAGTAGAACGGATGAAACTACGAAAACTGGCAGACACATTATCCGCATGCCAGAATAGAGAGCAGTTCTAAACTGCCGTCAATCTGCACGTGCGCAGTAGGCAGCAATAACTCACGCATTCGCAGAAGGGTGTACCACAGAGCTTTCTGCTTGTTGTTTGGTTTTTAGGCGTTTAACCTAACGTAACCTAACCTAACATAGCCTAGCCTAACCTAACCAGTGGCTAATTTTAGATTTTCGTGTTGGGAATTTTTCGCGTTGGGGATCTTCCCCATTTTTTTTCCAGTAAGCAGGTTTCATAAATGCCAAGAAACTTTTTTTGTAGCAGACACTTTTATACTAGCTGTTTGGGGAAAGGATTTTTTCTGGTGATAGTTTCGTATTCTAGAAATGAAATGGACCACAGAGGCGTTTGGCGACTTAATTCAGGTATACAGTGAGGAAAGGTGTTCATGTGACTCGCTGTATCATAATGCGATACGTCGGCAATCGTTTCTTTCTGAGTAATATGTATATAATGCCACATGATTTTCAATTTGTATCATAATGCCTTAGCTTACGAAAGTTCATGTTTGTTTTGATTGCATCTCTTGTTTATTTCAGTATTCAAAAAAATGGTTCAAATGGCTCCGAGCACTATGGGACTTAATTTCTGAGGTCATCAGTCCCCTAGAACTCAGAACTACTTAAACCTAAGGACATCACACACACACACACACACCCATGCCCGGGGCAGGATTCGAACCTGCAACCGTAGCGGTCGCGCGGTTCCAGACTGTAGCGCCTATAACCGCTCGGCCACCCCGGACGGCTATTTCAGTATTCCAGGAAAGAGAAACTGGCAGTGAATGGTTACAAAGACCGTGCAGTTTCGCCCAGTTCGATAGACGAGAGCTGAAAAACTCTGAGTAGCACTTATATACCGTATATTCAAAACTTGGAAAAAATAACACAAGTACAACTTTAAGTATGGGTCCTTTCAAGTGCTGCAAATTACAATGCATACGTCAACAACAACTTTTGAAATGATGGGCTGTGCTATTCTGTGGCT
The DNA here is from genome assembly GCF_021461385.2 of Schistocerca piceifrons. Classification (NCBI taxonomy): domain Eukaryota; kingdom Metazoa; phylum Arthropoda; class Insecta; order Orthoptera; family Acrididae; genus Schistocerca; species Schistocerca piceifrons. The sequence goes on from NC_060138.1 coordinate 280,262,388, forward strand.
AAAAACTAGACTCTTAAAAGATTCCCAATTGGCCAGGAAACGTAATGTTACAACCAGCCTGCAACATAACAGGGCGTTTACCGGTATTTTATGTGATCTGGGCTGGTATGATCACAAGACGTATACAGTAAACATATAATTCTTACCTTCGAGAAGGTGAGATAGCCTCCTTCATGACTGTTTCACACTTTCTGATTCTATCTTCTATCATAGACAGCAGCTTCTTGGAACAGGCTATGTCCATCCTAAAGAAATTCCGAAATTCTTGCGGATCTTCGGGCCTCAGTTCTTTCATTAACAGTGAATATATTCCCCTGCCTTTGTCTCTTCTTTTCAGCCATGGTTTAACCCAACAACGTCTGACTTTTCGTTTTCGTCGCCGTTCTGCCCTAATCCGAAGATTTAAAGTCACTGCAAGGGCAATTGCTCGAAAAACAAGTGGATCCTCCACGTGCAATATGCTGTATAAATGTAAATTTCGATATACATACATACCTGTGTAACCAAGTGTCATAATATAAAACTGCTGAGTTTGTAATTCAGAACAGTACTAACCTATAGAAGAGAAAAATAATTACTTAATAAATAATGGTAATAAACAATTTCTGGAACCATGAGTTCACAGAAATAAACTGAACGTATGACGCTCCAGTATATCATACAGGCGCCCTTGAGTTGCGCGCGGTGGAAACTGACTTTACAAGACATCAGACAGCTCGTTTCTTTTCTCACGTATAGTCTGCTGCTGCGCATGCACCCTAGGTACATACCACAGTCTAACATAACAGTTGCGACACTTCGCCTCGATTTTGTTGCCTACAGCGCCCCAAGCGGCTGGTAGGTTGAACTGCGAGTTCGGCGCGATCGTGAAAGCGAATAGTGTTAATTATTTTGATTTATACAGTGGTTTTTACCATCGGGAGCGTTTGTAGCGCAATAAATTGCAGCAACAACAGTAAGAAGACACCACAACTGTCTCTTTTTAGGTTTCCTAAGGATCCTGAGAGGTACATACCATCATGTTACTAAACTGTATCGTCAGGATTCACTTGCAAACTATGTATGTATAAATGATGAATGTATCGTTTTAGGAGCAGAAAATGGCTTGTTAATAGCAGACGAGAAGACCTTATGAAGAAAGACCCAGTTTTCCTGTATCATAATATTAGGTTTTGTCCGCTACATTTCGAAGAAAACCAGTTCATGAACATAGACAATAACAAACTCGTGTGGAATGCAGTACCCATTCTGTTTAACATCCTAAATAAGCCACCTCAACTGACGATGAAGAGGAAACTGCCAAAAAGATTCGACAGTCAATCTGAAGCTGTAAAAGAGTCGTATGACACAGAAGCAGCCAGTTCAGCTCTCCATGTATCAGTGCCAGATTCGTGCGAATCGTCACCACAGACGTGCTTTGACGATAAAGTGGTTAGATAAGTGCAGCTGTTAATGTCTGTACAAAAGCGTGTGAAGTGTCAGAATGTGCAGATCGAGCGAAACTGTTACGGGACAAGGAAAGTGCCTACAGACAGATTGTTTGAAAATTATTCAAATATTTGGTTTTTCATGAAACGTAATGTAATCAGCTCATTATAATGTTTTCAGCATATTTCTGCCACTATTTGGCAGTTGCTTTACCCACTTTGAATAATATAAAGATTAAGGTCGTACTTGTGGCAACAGGCAACAATGACAGACAGGGTAGGCCTACAGAACGATAAAGGAGCTGTCGATCGCTTTTGCATGTATAGGTACATGTCTGTGCTTCTTACATGTGAATCTGTGTGTTTATATTCTTTTGATATCAACGTGGTAAGCTGCAATTCTGTCCAATATCACAAGTGTTTCTTCACGAATGTGTTGTAGCTTGCCACTCTATTCATGGTTTTTGTCCTTACTTGCGCTTATTTTAGAATCATTAATAGAAACATATACGCCTTCCGATACTAAACAAACTCTTGGAGGCAAGAAAATAACTCGAATAATTCGGAAATTACGTAGGAAATGGATGTAAACACATATGCTTACAACGCGTCTGACGTTCACCTTACCTGCCGCTTGGAGCGCTAGTGTCGCTCTATCTGTCAAACGGCAACAACTTTTACAGCAGTGAGTGTCGCGATTGTTATGTTAGTCTGTGGTACATACCGCGTGAATGGTCGGAAGTGAACCAGTCTGTAGTTACAGGTATGCACGTTAGGGGCGCTGTTGCATAGGTGTATGGTTTAGGCGCATCATGTAACACGACCTTTAAAGTAGCAGGATATATTTCGTGCACAGATTATGTTTCGTGCGCGTTTTCTTCAAATTATTCGCCAAATTCTCGCTAGGTGGCGGTACGTATGTTACAGTGTTCTAGTGCACTCTGGCGGGAAATCCGCAAACTTATTCCAACAGTGGACGTAATAGCCAATGGCAGAAAGAAGGGAAAAAAAAAATCTAAAACACTATCTAAACAATAACACCAAACGTCGATTAACGACACGTTAGAGCATAATAGATATACAGGGATAGTGATTCAATAGCAAAGTTTCACCAACTGTGTTTATTCCCTGCAGTGGAACATGAAAATTGTGTGCTGGTTGGTAAGACACCCTTAGGCTGAAGCACCAGGCTTTGGGACGACCGAAGAAACCACGCCCAAAACTGCTTCGCTCCTACATATAACTAAAGGGCATTTCAAGGCACGGGCTAAAGACTAGCTACTACCTATTCGAAAAACATGGCTTTATGTCACATATCAACAGTTCCAAAAACGTTTACCTGCATTATTTAAATCCGTGTAGGAAATATGCGAAATGTGACCTGATAATTTAAATTCTGTAATACATTATTGAGAAATTTATTTTTATATATATTTTTGGGTAGCTCCGCCATAGAGTCTTTAATTATATGCCACATCTGTTCAGGATGAATGAAGAAATATATTTGAATCTCCTGTTACTCGTCACGCCTTTGATCAAGAAGTAGAATACAGTCATCAGGGAAGATATAACACAATATGAAAGACTAACAGTAACACTCAGATTTCTTGCAACAAGGAGGAGGTGTGAAGACCTCAAATACTCTTAGCTTCTCAAATCATTTTTTTTGTCACTCTCTGTCCCAGATGGGATATGACAGACCTATGTTTAAATGATGATAAAAGTTGCATTTAGCAGTTTCAATGAAACAGTTAAGTTCTTTTGTAAAAGGTTACATTAGGACCACAAAAAAATACATTCAAAGAAATTTTAACGCTTATTTTTACGAAAAAACGCATTTAAAAAACTGCCTAAAACGAACATAATATTATATGATAATGTTAATGCTATGAAAACTCAAATACACTTCACTCTAAATTTTACTTTTTTATGATTTTATTGTTTAGGATACATGTAATAATAAAAACGATAGAAACTCCCATAAAACATTCAAAAAAATGATAATTACACTAGTAACTTTCAGGTTTTGAATTTACTTCTCAGAGGTTTTCTTTGCACTCACTGGAAATTTATCTAGAAAAATCAAGGTAGACTGATTTCTTGCAACAATGACAAATATAAAACGTCTTTCTCTTCTTTTTTGCTCACAGGTGGTACACATTTTGTGTTTTTCCAAACTTTATTCAACAACTCTTACTCTTGGTTCTGCTACACCCAAAACACAATGAATGGATACACGAATTCATGGGTATGTCATAGTTTTTGATTCTACATCTACATCCATACTCCGCAAGCCACCTGACGGTGTGTGGCGGAGGGTACCCTGAGTACCTCTTTCGGTTCTCCCTTCTATTCCAGTCTCGTATTGTTCATGGAAAGAAGGATTGTAGTATGCTTCTGTGTGGGCTCTAATCTCTCTGATTTTATCCTCGTGGTCTCTTCGCGAGATATACGTAGGAGGGAGCAATATACTGCTTGACTCTTCGGTGAAGTTAAGTTCTCGAAACTTTAGCAAAAGCCCGTACCGAACTACTGAGCGTCTGTCCTGCAGAGTCTTCCACTGGAGTTTATCAATCATCTCCGTAACGCTTTCGCGATTACTAAATGATCCAGTAACAAAGCGCGCTGCTCTCCGTTGGATCTTCTCTATCCCTTCTATCAATCCTATCTGGTACGGATCCCACACTGCTGAGCAGTATTCAAGCAGTGGGCAAACAAGCGTACTGTAACCTACTTCCTTTGTTTTCGGATTGCGTTTCCTTAGGATTCTTCCAATGAATCTTAGTCTGGCATCTACTTTACCGACGATCAACTTTATATGATCATTCCATTTTAAATCACTCCTAATGCGTACTCCCAGATAATTTATGGAATTAACTGCTTCCAGTTGCTGACCTGCTATATTGTAGCTAAATGATAAGGGGTCTATCTTTCTATGTATTCACAGCACATTACATTTGTCTACATTGAGATTGAATTGCCATTCCCTGCACCATGCGTCAATTCGCTGCAAATCCTCCTGCATTTCAGTACAATTTTCCATTGTTACAACCTCTCAATACACCACAGCATCATCTGCAAAAAGCCTCAGTGAACTTCCGATGTCATCCACAAGGTCATTTACGTATATTGTGAATAGCAACGGTCCTATGACACTCCCCTGTGGCACACCTGAAATCACTCTTACTTCGGAAGACTTCTCTCCATTGAGAATGACATGCTGCGTTCTGTTATCTAGGAACTCTTCAATCCAATCACACAATTGGTCTGATAGTCCATATGCTCTTACTTTGTTCATTAAACGGCTGTGGGGAACTGTATCGAACGCCTTGCGCAAGTCAAGAAACACGGCATCTACCTGGGAACCCGTGTCTATGGCTCTCTGAGTCTCGTGGACGAATAGCACGTGCTGGGTTTCACACGACCGTCTTTTTCGAAACCCATGCTGATTCCTACAGAGTAGATTTCTAGTCTCCAGAAAAGTCATTATACTCAAACATAATACGTGTTCCAAAATTCTACAACTGATCGACGTTAGAGATATAGGTCTATCGTTCTGCACATCTGTTCGATGTCCCTTCTTGAAAACGGGGATGACCTGTGCCATTTTCCAATCCTTTGGAACGCTACGCTCTTCTAGAGACCTACGGTACACTGCTGCAAGAAGGGGGGCAAGTTCCTTCGCGTACTCTGTGTAAAATCGAAATGGTATCCCATCAGGTCCAGCGGCCTTTCCTCTTTTGAGCGATTTTAATTGTTTCTCTATCCCTCTGTCGTCTATTTCGATATCTACCATTTTGTCATATGTGCGACAATCTAGGGAAGGAACTACAGTGCAGTCTTCCTCTGTGAAACAGCTTTGGAAAAAGACAGTTAGTATTTCGGCCTTTAGTCTGTCATCCTCTGTTTCAGTACCATTTTGGTCACAGAGTGTCTGGACATTTTGTTTTGATCCGCCTACCGCTTTGACATAAGACCAAAATTTCTTAGGACTTTCTGCCAAGTCAGTACATAGAACTTTACTTTAGAAATCACTGAACGCCTCTCGCATAGCCCTCCTCACACTACATTTCGCTTTGCGTAATTTTTGTTTTTCTGCAAGGCTTTGGCTATGTTTATGTTTGCTGTGAAGTTCCCTTTGCTTCCGCAGCAGTTTTCTAACTCGGTTGTTGTACCACGGTGGCTCTTTTCCATCTCTTACAATCTTGCTTGGCACATACTCATCTAACGCATTATGTACGATGGTTTTGAACTTTGTCCACTGATCCTCAACACTATCTGTACTTGAGATGAAACTTTTGTGTTGAGCTGTCAGGTACTCTGAAATCTGCTTTTCATCACTTTTGCTAAACAGAAAAATCTTCCTACCTTTTTTAATAGTTCTATTTACGGCTGAAATCATCGATGCAGTAACCGCTTTATGATCGCTGATTCCCTGTTCTGCGTTAACTGTTTCAAATAGTTCGGGTCTGTTTGTCACCAGACGGTCTAATATGTTATCGCCACTAGTCGGTTCTCTGTTTAACTGCTCAAGGTAGTTTTCAGATAAAGCACTTAAAAAAATTTCACTGGATTCTTTGTCCCTGCCACCCGTTATGAATGTTTGAGTCTCCCAGTCTATATCCGGCAAATTAAAATCTCCACCCAGAACTATAACATGGTGGGGAAATCTACTCGAAATATTTTCCAAATTATCCTTCAGGTGCTCAGCCACAACAGCTGCTGAGCCAGAGGGCCTATAGAGACATCCAATTACCATGTCTGTGCCTGCTTTAACCGTGACCTTCACCCAAATTATTTCACATTTCGGATCTCCATCAATTTCCTTCGATACTATTGCACTTCTTATCGCTATAAACATGCCTCCCCCTTCACTGTCCAGCCTGTCTCTGAGGTATACATTCCAATCTGAGTTTAGGATTTCATTACTGTTTACGTCTGGTTTCAGCCAACTTTCTGTCCCTAGTACTATATGGGCATTGTGACCGTTTATTAATGAGAGCAGTTCTGGTACCTTTCTACAGAAGCTCCTGCAGTTTACTATTAGCACATTAATATTGTTATTCCCTGCTCGCTTTTTTACCAAGTTGGCAAGTTTCTTCAAAAAATTAAAGCGGCTCATCTAAGTATTGTCTTTGTAGGAATTATGAAAGACAAATGTATTCACCCCACGTATGTTCAGCATGCGGAAAAATAATGCTATTAGCCATTGTTGGAAGAGGCTTCAACAACCAGCGATATGTTTCTATTAAATATATTCTAGCACAACCGTCAGCTAAAGATTCAGTCTTTATGATTCTTTCTTCATCACTTTGATCACTTGTTTCATTCGAGGATATCACAGGCAGTAAAACAAATTCGTCTTCACTTTCCCACTATTCCAATTCTGAATTAGGTTCACTTTCAATTTTGTTGCACTATCTAATCCAACATCACTCGCTAAACATTCCTCAAACCATTTTAAAACTGTATCTCCGAAGTCAGGGCTCATAACATAAACAGAAGATGAAGATTTGGCTAGTAAATCCATAACACACAGTCTCAGGTACAATCTCAGAGACCTTTAGCACAAAAGAAGCAGTAATAGTATAAGTTCATATCACTCTGAAGTGGCTGGTGACAAAGGAAATCACTACAGCTTTGGAAAAGAATAACTACATAATGCTTTAATGTCCTACCCCACTCCTATGCATTAGCAACAGTGTAGCAATAAATGCTAGCAGTCTGTGAGACCACACTTGGGACGTTAAGGGTTAAGTGTCATGGAGCCTGAAACCTGTCTGTGAGTTGCTCAAAAGCAATTTCTTAAAGGTAAGTGAACCTAACTGAACTTTTTGTAAATAAAGTTGTATTGCCTCTGTGCTTTCTGTTTCATGTTTAAATTGCCTTTCCACTTTCCTATAAGCCTTTAGGTTTTTATTATTCTTTGATTGCACTGGTTATGAAGAGGGCTTACGCCAACAGTGATTTCGACTGAACAATGCTAGGTTTCTTAACTAACCTGTTTTTGATATTTGAGCTGATTTATCAACGACAAATAACTCATTTCTAAAAAAATAAAAATACAAAAATAAATAAAAAATTATGGATGACAACAATCCAAGTTGTTCAAAGATCACTCCATCTGTAAAATCAATAAGATATTTAGCAAGAAGGAAGTGTAAATTTACCAACATTTTATTATGAAATTTCCTAGTCTGTGTAGCCTAAACTTCAAACCAATTACTTATTTCTCAGTTATATTTGATCAATGCATTGCATTTTGAAAGTAATTATGTATTTCAATAAATACTAGAACACATCTTTTCATTATGCTATATTTTTTTTGTTGGCTATGCAGTGGCAGCTGTTGTGTAAGGGCACGTGAATAGCCTGCCTTTTGACACCTTGTGGATTTATTGCTTATTTTTCTTTGAATGCTGTTAAATGTAATGAAGATGCAGCAATATGTCATACCGTACACAGCACTAAATGTACTGTGCTGCGCTGCACTGCACTGCTTCTCTAGACTCGGTAAAACTTATCATTGGGGTTGCGAGCACACCTTCTGTTGTGCTCATTTTAAGGAGCTTTTGCACATGCACGACTGGTGTGACATAATTGCCTTACAGATCAAGTACACACGGATTTGATAAACAACGTGCACAGTTCTCCGGCACTCAGTTATCCCTTACTTCTCAATTACAAGTTTATGTCAATGGCACCAGGTGGTAACACACTGCAGCAGACAGACTTCTTTTCCTGTTCGCTTGACATAGAAACCAATAGACGGTAGCACATTCCACAGATATGCCAATTCACTCGCGACATAGCAAAATTAAATTGGACACCAATGTACGTTATACACTGAAGAGCCAAACAAACTGGTACACCTGCCTAATGTTGTGCAAGACCCTCACAAGCACGCAGAAGTTCTGAAGTAGTGCTGGAGGTAACTGACACAATGAATCCTGCAGGGCTGTCCTTAAATTTGTAAGAGTACGTGCAGGTGGAAATCTCTTCTAAACAGCATGTTGCAATGCATCCTAGATATGCTCAATAATGTTCATATATGGAGAGTTTGGTGGCCAGCGGAAATGTTTAAACTCAAAAGTGTGTTCCTGGAGCCACTCTGTAGCCATTCTTGACGTGTGGGGTGTCGCATTGTCCTGCTGGAATTGTCCAAGTCCGTCCGTCAGAATACACAACGGATGTGAATGGATGCAGGTGATCAGACAGGATGCTTATGTATGTGTCACCTGTCAGAGTCGTATCTAGACATATCGAGAGTCCCATATCACTCCAACTGCACACACCCCACACCATTACAGAGCCTCCACCAGCCTGAGCAGTCCCCTACTGACACGCAGGGTCCTTCCTCGAGGACCAGCCCCTTCGACATCGTGTTGATGATGCCTTGTCTGACTATGTTCAAGAGAATGTGATCCTCCATGGAATTGTCACATTGTTCGGCACTGCTATCAGTGGCATTTCCTCTGCAGTCAGGAGCGCTGTCACATACTCTTTGTTTGTGGCTGACTTTGCAATTTTCTACTCTCCCTCCGATTGTACAGTGACAATGAGGTAGCTACAGCTGACCATCACGAGGTTGGAAACCTGGGCTAAGACAACTGTTTTTCGGTTCTCACCAGAGAAGACTACATGTGTCAATTTTAACTGTGTTCGTCAAAGTTTTAACTGACCAGTGCTCACAACGTGGGACAATTTTACATTTTCAGAAAACTATGCACTTTTTGGGTTTATTATTTGACTAGAATTTAACTTGGCTCCCACACCTGAAAGACCTATAAAGAAAGGACTTCCAGTCATCAAATATTTTGAAATACCTTAGCGGAAAGTCATAGGAGGCTCAGAAGTCCCATCCCATTCCAGTTTTATATGGCATTTGCTTGATGACATTTACATTATGGCAGGGAGGACTATGGATCAGCCCATATTTCCTGCCTCAAGATGTTAGATGCTGTCCACCATGAGGGCATTTCTGTCCACCATGAGGGCATTCGGATATCGACTGGAGCCTTTCAGACCAGGCCAATCCATTGTTTGTGTGCAGAGGCCAGTGAACCACCACTCTGGATTCTGCGACAAATCCTTTTGGGTTGACAGGCACTGAAAATCTCAGCATCACCTTAGTCATTGGCATTTAGTGCAGTGGTCCAACCCAACTCTCAATGGCTGTTCAGGAAGTGGCCATACACGACGAAGCCATTTGGGATAAGTGCTGCTGACTGTCTCAAAGATCCGGATCTACAAGACCTCTGAATATACAGCCAGAGATGGAACATTTTGTCACCTTGGTGTCTTCAGAGGCCAGAAGTGATTTTAAGCTTGTCATGGTACAATAAAACTTGTACTCCAGCTAATGTTTTTACATCTTTGTTTTCTTCCATTTGTTTATACAAATGGATTCCAGCAATAAAATGTCCTAGGTAGTTCTGCTGTTTACCCTGACAGGATGTTCAAAGTGCATCTTCCGGAACAATTTACAAATTATGATGCGGAGTTATATGGCATTATGATGGCGCTGGAGAGGATTCGCAGACATCACCGTACAAGGTTTCTTGTCTGTATCAACTCACTTAGTGCACTACAAGCACTTTACCAAATTTATCCAGTAGATCAGCTAACTCAGCTCATCCATGACTCCTTACAGTGGCTTCAAGATTGTGGGAAGGAGGTGATCTTTTGCCGGGTACCTGGCCACATCGAGATAGGCCTATAGGGAAATGACATGGCTGACAGAGCAGCCAAGGAAGCATGTCAGGATGGTGTTGTCAGTCAATGTCCCATCCCTTTGCAAGTCATTATCTCATTTACTGACAGATGCATCATGTGTCAGTGAGTGACTGACAGAAAATAAACTGTTGTTACTCATATTGACCACACATGCATGGCACCCTCCATGCCAGCCTCACTGCAGCTTAGAAGGCTGCGCATTGGACATAGCCCTTTAACACATGGCTTCTTCCTCAGGCGGGACGGGACGATCCACCCTTCTGTGAGGTTTGTGGTGTTCCACTTTCAGTTCAGCATATTTTGGCAACATGTGTCTTGTATACTGATATCAGGGCAGGCCTCAGTCTGGATGGAGATCTGCCCACCACCCATGCCAATCCTGATTCCAGTGTTACAAGAGTGGTGACATTCTGTGAACTGTCAGGCCTCATCACGAAATTAGTTGAGGAAGGGAGGCAGACTTTAAACTGCTTCTCATGTGGGGACAGCCTTCATCCCCACATGTGAGACTGGCATGCTGACTTTTTGTCAGAGTGCTGGTGACCACAATGTTTAGTGTCCCTCACCTAAAATCATCATCATCATCATTATTGAGCTGTTAAATTGAACAGTAGATAATATTGTGACTGCCCACTTATCACTGTAAGTTAAGATATTCGTTCATTCAGTGGCTTAATGCAAAGAGAGGAAAAGAAAGATATTTTATACAACAAAGTCCTCCCCCTCATGAATCTTGGATCATGCCGTCGGTGGGGTCGCTTACATGCTTCAGCGATACAGACAGCTGTACCATAGGTGCAACCACAACAGAATAGCATCTGTTGAGAGATGAGTCAAACGTGGGGCTCCTGAAGAGAGGCAGCAGTGTTTTCAGCAACAGTCTAGATGATTGGCTCATCTGGCCTTGTAGCATTAAACGAAATGGCCTTGCTGTGCTGGTACTACGAACGGCTGAAAGCAAGGGGAAACTACACCCATAATTTTTTTCTGAGGGCATGCAGCTGTACTGTATGGTTAAGTGATGATGGTGTCCTTTTGGGTAAAATATTCCAAAGCTACAATAGCCCCCATTTGGACCTCCAGGCGGGGACTAATCAGGATGATGTCATCGTCAGGAGAACCAAAACTGGAATTCTACGGGTCAAAGCATGGAATTTAGATCCCTTAATTAAGCAGGCAGGTTACAAAATTTGAAAAGGAAAATGGAAAGGTTAAAGTTAGATTCAGTGGGAGTTGGTGAAGTTTGGTGGCAGGAGGAACAGAACTTTTGGTCTGGTGAATACAAGGTTATAAATTCAAAGTCAAATAGGAGTAATGTAGGAGTGGGTTTAATAATGAATAAGAAAGTAGGAAAACAAGTAGGTTACTATAAACAGCATAGTGAATGCATTATTGTGAGCAAGATAGACACAAAGTCCACTCCTATCACAGTAGTCCAAGTTTATATAGCAACCAGCTACACAAATGGGCGCTAATGACCATAGAAGTTTTGCGCCCTAAAACCACAAAAAAAAAAAAAAAAAAAAAAAAAAAAAAAAAAAAAAAACCAGCTACACAGATGAAGAGATTGAAGAAATGTATGATGAGAAAAAAGAAGTTATTCAGATAGTTAAAGGAGACAAAAATTTAATCCTGATGGGAGACTGCAATTCAATAGTAGGAGAAGGAAGAGAAGGAAAAATAGTAAATGAGTATGGACTGGGGGGAAAGGAATGAAAAAGGAAGCCGCCTGGTAGAATTTTGCAGAGAGCATAATTTAATCATCGCTAACACTTGGCTTAAGAATCACAAAAGAATTTTATATTGATGGAAAAATATTTATTTTGTGATAATATAACAGAAAAGCATTATCCTGGAGGAATTAAGGTTTTTTCGTGGAGTATCAGGACACCCTTTTATTTATTTTATTTTAACAGTAATGAAATACAGCGCACACTTCCTTATCCTATATCATTCTACGCCTCTTCCTTGGGCTATGAATTCTAATTTGATAATTACTTTTTATCAATTGATTTGTTACAAATATTAACAATGAAAAAAATGTATACAATGGAACCATAAGAATAAATCCCTTTGGGTAACACCCACTTACATCTGACAAAGAATCAAAGAAGAAACTAATGGAATAGAGTGAAAAAGTCAACATTTCATACTGTGATGTTGCTGTAAAATGGATTCAGAATAAAGATGTTGTGCTGGCTTGTAACTAGATAGGGATAGATAGAGAGATAGATGATGGGATCAGAAAAATGGAAAATATACTGAACTCTTAAGGCCTGATTGTCAAAAATAAAACCATGAAATGAGCTTGTTTGATTTTATGGACCAGTTGCCAGGACATTACTTGTACAGAAACCAGACTGCAGTAAGAGGTAAGATGCACAAAAGGTAATCTAATATCATCAGATTAAATCGGGCGCTGCTGACAGAACTGGATTTGGAAGTGAGATGCTGAAGGCTGTAAATATGTTTTGCTCTTTGGGTGGCAAAACAATTGATGATGGGTGAAGTAGAGAGGGAATACAATGCAGACTGGCAATAGGAAGAAATGCATTTAAAAAAGAAAAGCTTATTAACATCAATTATAAATTTAAATGTTAAGAAGTTATTTCTTAATATATTTGTTGGAATATAGCATTGTGTGGAAGTGAAACATGGAAAATAAGCAGTTCAGGCAGGAAGAGAAAAAGGTTTTGAAATGTGGTGCAGCAGAAGAATACTGAAGATTTGATGGATATATCTAATAGCAAATGAGGAGGTACTGAATGCAACTGGGGAAAAAAGAAATTTATTGCATCACTTGACTAAAAGAACAGAGTGATTGATATGACACATACAAAGGCTTCAAGGTATAATCAATTTAGTAACGCAGGAAAGTGAAAAAGATAAAAATGGTAGAGAGAGATCTAGACCTGGATCTAGTATCAGGTCCCTACTGATGTAGTAGTCTGCAGTAGTTATTCTGAGATGATGAAGCTTGCATAGTATGGAAAGCTGCATCAAACCAGTCTTCAGATTGAAGACGACGACGACGGCCACCACCACCACCACCACCACCACCACCAACAACAACAACAACAACAACAACAACAAACATAACTGATTACATGCTACAGATTTTGCCCTTGACCAACACTTGTTTGGCATATGGAAGGAATTGCGGCAAACTGACAATGAAGTTTTCAATTTCCCACTATTTTTATATAAACTGCACTGTAAATCTGTTGAACTTCATTAAATGTAAGAAATATCTGATCGAATAAATAACACAAAATAATTAAACTCAACTGAAGTTATTATTTATTTTGTTGCATGCCCCCTTCACGTGATAATCCCTGAATTGTTTGTTAGCAACATTTCAGTAACAATGTACAATATGCTGCACATGTTTTTTTTCTACACATGTTAACAAAAATGAGTGAATATTTGTATACTTGTTACTACACAATAAAAGGGAGAGAGTGAAGGGAGAAAGGAGGTGAGAGGCTGGAGGGGACTCCCCTTCCCAGCTGTCACCTACCCTTCCCTAACCTTCCTCACCTTATTTCTCCCCTCATCCACTCCACCTAACGCAATTCTTCCCTCTATGGGCGGGGGGGGGGGGGGGGGGGGGGGGGGGTGCCTGCTGCGCGCTTCTCCACTTGGGTGAGCACTCTATAGTTCGAAAAAGTATTAAGCTACAAAAGTTCTCAGTATTGTTTGTGTGTCTCTTGGTGATTCAATACCTCTCTAATTCAGTGAGCTGTTTTCTTTACCATTAAAATATTTACATTTCACCAGAACTTGCCCTTACTGTTATCATGACTGTAATAACCTCAATCAGCAATTAACATATACAAGAAATAAGTTTCAGAATTGATTTGGGAGAATTTGCTAATCATTCAACCAGAAATTTCTTTCAGATCAGAATATTTCTATGAGTGTGTGTTCCCCATATGCCTAGGCAAAAAACAAAATCTCACAGACTACACAACTGTCAGGTGCTTCTGCTTCATTATACAAGAGGCATTCATAAGTAATGCAACACATTTTTTTCTCGGCTAGTTTGTCATGGGAAATTGTGAAATATTCCCATTTCAGCCCCTATAGTTTCATGAAGTTCCAATAGGTGGTGGTATCTCTAAAGGAGGTGCATTCCAAGCAAAGAGCTGTCATTGAGTTTCTTTTGGGGGAAAACCAGAGCATCACAGATATTCATAAATACCTGCAGAATGTTTATAGAGACCTGGAAGGAAACAAAAGCACAGTGAGTCTTTGGGCAAGGCAACTGTCATCATCTCAACAAGATCATGCAAACCTGTCACATCTGCTGGGTGCCTCAGGAAATTGAAGAAACAACTTCAGCATGTTTGTCACTGCAAGAATGCAAACAATCTTCTGTTTTTCCATAACAAAGCAAGGCCTCACACAAGTCTGTGCACCCGAGAGGAGCTCACAAAACTTCATTAGACTGTTCTTCCCCATTCACTTACAACCTGGATCTTGCATCTTCTGATTTCCATCTATTTGGCCCAATGAAGAATGCACTCCACAGGAAGCAGTACGTGGATGATGGTGAAGTTATTGATGCAGCAAGATGTTGGCTCTGACATTGTCCAGTAGAGTGGTAACATGCAGGCACAGAAGCCCTCGCAGTAAGGTGGTGTAACGCCATCGCATTGAATGTAGATTATGATTCAACTGAGGTTTTGTAGTCAAAAGAATGGGGAATAATATGGTTTACTGGAATCCTGAATAAAACTGAACTGATTCCAGAAAAAAAATGCTAGATTACTTAGTGAATAGTTCTTTTACTGTAGAAGGTGAAGTTTTTCCACGCAAGAGTCACTGCAGATGGAACTTGGATATACCATACAGCACAGCTTGATAGCCTATTTTTCTGCTAAACTGAAGTATGACACCAGTAATGAAATTCAAACAGCTGTCAGGACTGTAATTGCAGAAAGAAATAGTGTTCTTCCACTACAGATACACAAAGCTAGTTCACAATGCGAGAACTAAATTTAGTTTTCTGTTGATGATTGAAAAATGAATATGCATAATATAGACTGGATATTCTATTGACACTGTGTTTTATTTGCATAATTATTTCTACGCATGGACGCACTTACTCTCCACATAAATAACTTCACAAGTCCCATTTCATAAGAACTTAAATTTGATTGAGTTATCAATAATGCTTACCTTCCAGTTACTTCTCAATGTAAAGGCATAAAGGCGACACCTTTTCACACTGATGTCTTGTCTTTTTACTATGAGAAATACACTGCAGCAAACATTCATGGTTCTGTTGCAATTGCTAGAGAATGTTTTTCTCAAATTTGTTAAGTGTACTGGCTACATGTATGCTTTTTGTAGGGAATAATTACTCACCTGTGCTTCATTCATGCAGCCAGAGCTAGTAATATAGCTAGAATGTTGCAGCGTTCCAGAAGTTGCCACCAATAAAAGTTTTAATTCAACACCCAACTACCTCCTTTACATTTTTATCACTTTTAGGTTGTTTTTAATTGAGTTTTCTACCCTCCTCATGAAATGAGCAAAGACGCCAGTTTAAATTACAATGAAATGAATACCCCTAGCTGCATACAGGAACGTGGGTCTCGTGGGAGACGTGTCAGAGATAAGTCCCTGCAGTCACACTATCCTTTGTGTTCTCGATGGCTCAGAAGGATAGAGCGTCTGCCATGTAAGCAGGAGATCCCGGGTTCGAGTCCCGGTCGGGGCTCACATTTTCAACTGTTCCTGTTGACATATGTCAATGCCTGTATGCAGCTAGGGGTATTCATTTCATTTTAAGTTCATTCTAACATGCTGCATGGTCACCAATGGTATCTGTTCTTTCAGACATATCTTCATATATAAAAATAGAAGCCAATTTAACTCACTATGTTCTACCATCCCATTGAGTAGCCTCCAGTTTGGAAATCCTAGGTTTCCCTAATGAAACCCAGTCAGTGTCAACTAGAATCCTGACAAATAGTGAGTGTTATTGCTGACACACACACACACACACACACACACACACACACACACACACACACACCAAATTCTGACCAATACTGACAAATTTCTAAATTTTGTTTCTTTTCCTTTTATTTACACAATTTCCAACACAATCTTAAGCTCAAAGCAGCATCTATATTCACAAAGAAATAATTTTATCACAAAAGGATCATGAGTTTAGAAACTTTTATAAAAATGTAGTGGGGCGTAGCATGGAACATGCACAATTAACTACGAACTTGCTTTATTTTAACATAACTTAATATTTTTTTCTGTTTATATGAGATACATTTTATTTTTAGGACTGTCACCATACAAACTTTAAAAAATATAACAACTGCAAAATTAAATATGGATGATAACATGAGTACTGAAACAATATTGCTATGATCAAACTGTTTTGGTGTGATCATGTCTGCTGACAGCCTGGTGGACTTACCAGAATTTCACAGAAGCAAGTGTGTATATCTGGCGAAGAGTTCTCGGGCTTCCAGCCGGGTGGCGGTGTCTTCAAACAGCGACGTTTCGACGAGTGACATACTCATCATCTTCGCCAGCCAGAAGATGATGAGTATGTCACTCGTCGAAACGTCGCTGTTTGAAGACACCGCCACCCGGCTGGAAGCCCGAGAACTCTTCGCCAGCTGTATACGCCGGGAAAGCATACATTCACAAGTGTGTATATATTTTTGTTTGGTGCAATGGCTCTTCCATAACAGAAAGTTAACATAAACTGTAACTTTTACACAGACAAAGTCAGTCTGTGTCTAGTAAGAACTGCAACATCCTTCATAGGCTCAGGCTGCAACAATTCAGCAACCTGCAGAACAATGAAAGTACAAGGAGAATTAATATCACAATGGCTACACGAAGAGGCATGTCTTGTTTCACTTAAAAATGAGAAAATCAACCGACCACTGACCCTGTACTATGCCAGAGAACAACAGCGCTGTAAATAGATACAGGTGGATGATACATTTTATTCGACATCACAGCCTGGGTGTCGAGTGCGCATTGCATTCCTATTATATGGCACATTGCCACGCACATTGTTTCTTTTCCTTTTATTTACACAATTTCCAACACAATCTTAAGCTCAAATAGTTACATGTACTATAAAGATATCCCCAAATAAAGTGTTGCCAATGGTGCAGACCACTGAGATATCAAAATTTAATTACTACTTTGTTTCTTTTGTTATCAATTCATGGTAACAAATGACATCTCACCATCAACAAGAGTGCATTAAAACAAAGTACACACCCAGTCAGACAAGAACGAGAAATAAATTCTCTGTTGTTGTGGTCTTAAGTCTGAAGGCTGATATAATGCAGCTCTCCATGTTACTCTATCATGTGCAAACCTTTTCATCTTCGAATAACTACTGCAACTTCCATCCTGAATCTGCTTGCTGTATTGATCTCTTGGTCTCTCTCTACAATTTTTACCCTCAAGACTTCCCTCTAATACCAAATTGGTGATCACTTGATGACTCAGAACATGTCCTATCAACAAATTTCTTTTCTCCACAATTCCATTCAGTACCTCCTCATTAGTTAGATGATCCACCCACCTAATATTCAGTATTATTCTGTAGCACCACATTTCAAAAGCTTCTATTCTCTTCTTGTCTAAGCTGTTTATCATCCACATTTCATTTCCACAGAAGGCAGCACTCCATACAAATACTTTCAAAAAAGACTTCCTAACACTTAAATCTATATTCAATGTTAACAAATTTCATATCATCAGAAATGCTTTTCTTGTCACTGCCAGTCTACCTTTCATATCCTCTCTACCCTTTGGCCATCATCAGTTATTCTGCTGCCTAAATAACAAAACTCATCTACTACTTTAAGTGTCTCATTTCCTCATCTAATTCCCTTTTAATTCACCCTAAATTACATTATCCTTGTCTTGCTTTTGTTGCTTTTCATCTTGTATCACCCTTTGAAGACACTGCACCTGCTCTTCTAAGTCCTTTGCTGCCTCTGACAGAATTACAATGTTGTCAAGAAACCTCAAAGTTTTTATTTCTTTACCCTGTGCTTCAATTCCTACTCTTAATTCTTCTTTTGTTTCCTGTACTGCTTGCTTAATGTACAGATTGAATAACATTGGTGATAGGCTACAATCCTGTCTCACTTCCTTCTCAACCACTGCTTCCCTTTAAAGCCCCTAGACTCTTATAACTGCCGCCTCGTTACTGTACAAGTTGTAAACAGTCTTTCAGTCCCTGTATCTTACCCCTGCTACCTTCAGAATTTCAAACAGAGTGTTACAGTCAACACTGTCAAAAGCTTAGAATAAGACTACAAATGTTATAAACATAGATTTGCCTTTCCTTGACCTATCTTCTAAGATAAGTTATACGGTCAGTATTGCCTCAGGTGTTCCTACATTTCTCCAGAATCCAAACTGATCTTTCCAGCTTCTACCAGTTTTTCCGTTCTTCTGTAAAGAATTTATGTTAGTATTTTGAAACCATGACTTATTAAACTGATATTTTAGTAAGTTTCCCACCTGTCAGCAACTGTTTTCTTTGGAATTGGAATTACTACATTCTTCTCGAAATCTGAAGGTATATTGCCTATCTCATACATCTTGCACACCAGAAGGTAGAGTTTTGTGATGGATGGCTCTCCCAAGGCTATCAGTAGTTCTAACAGAATATAGTCTATCCCTGGGGGCATTGTTTTGTCTTTGTCTTTCAGAGCTCTGTCATTCTTCTAGCAGTACGATTCTCCTATCTCAGCTACATCTACTTCCCTTTCTATAATATTGTTTCAAGTTCATCTCCCTTGTACAGACCCTCTATAATGTCCTTCCACCTTTCCCTTCTTTATTTAGGACTGGTTTTACATCTGAGCTCTTGAAATTCATACACCTGTTTCTCTCTTCTCCATATGCCTCTTTAATCTTCCTGTAGGTGGTATTTATCTTTTTCGTAGTGAGATTTGCTTCTAAAGTCTTAGATTTCTCCGCTGGCCATTCCTGCTAAGCCATTTTGCACTTCCTGTCAATCTCATTTTTTAGATGTTTATAATCCTGCTTCATTTGCTGCATTTTTATATTTTCCCCTTCTATCAATTAAATTCGATATCTGCTCTGTTATCCAAGGATTTCTATTATGCCCTGTCTTTTTACCTATCTGATCTTTTGATGCCTTAACTATTTCATCTCTCATAGCTACCCATTCATCTACTACTGTATCCCATTCCTCTATACTAGCCAATTGTTGCCTAATGCTCCCTTCAAAATTATCAACAATCTCTGATTCTTTCAACCTATCCAGGTCCCATCTCTACCTTTTTACAACTTCTTTAGTTTTAATCTACAGTACGAAACCAATAAATTGTAGTCAGTGACCACATCTGCCATTGTAAATGTCTTACAATTTAAAATCTGGTTCCAAAATCTCTGTCTTACTATTATATAACCAATCTGAAACCTTCCACTATATCCAGGTCTCTTCCACATACACGGTCTTCTTTCATGATTCTTAAACCAAGTGTTAGCATTCTTACACCAAGTGTTAGCTATGATTAAATTACGCCCTGTGCAAAATTCTACCAGACGACTTCCTCTTTCATTCTTTTCCTCCAGTTCCCTTTCATCTATTTTTTTTTTCTTCTCTTCCTTTTCCTACTATCAAATTCCAGTTCCTCATTGGACTTAAATTTTCATACTCCTTAGGTATCTGAATATTTTCTTTTATCTTATCATCCACTTCTCTAGCCTCTTTATCATCTGTGGAGCTAGTTGGCTTATAAACTTTACTACTGTGATGACTGTGGGCTTCATGTCTATCTTGCTTACAATAATGCGTTTACTATGCTGCTCATAGTGCTTACCCGCATTCTTGTTTTCTTATTCATTATTAAACCTACTTCTGCATTATCCCTGTTTGATTTTGTATCTATAGCCCTGTATTCACCTGACCAGCAGCCCTGTTCCTACTGCCATTGAATTTCACTAATTCCCACTATATCTAACTTCAACCTATATGTTTCCTTTTTTAAATTTTCTAACCAACCTGCATCATTAAGAAATTTAACATTACATGCTCTGATCTACAGAGCACCAGTTTTGTTTCCCCTAATGACGACAACCCCCCCCCCCCCCTCCCCCAAGTAGCCCCCACCTGGAGATCTGAATAGGACAATATTTTACCTCTGGAATATGGCACCCAAGAGAATGCCATCATCATTTAACCACGCAGTAGAGTACATGCCCTTGGGAAAAATTACAGCTATAGTTTCCCCTTGCTTTCAGCTGTTCGCAGTACCAGCAAAGCAAGGCCATTTTGGTTGATGTTACAAGGCCAGATCAGTCAATGACCCAGACTGTTATCCCTGCAACTACAGAAAATGCTGCTGACCCTCTTCAGAAACCACAACTACTCCATTATGGTTGCACCTGCAGTATGGCTATCTGTATCGCTGAGGCATGAAAGCCATACCACTGATGGGCAAGTTCCACGGTGCATGGTTCTTAAACTAATGACCATAATATTAAATGAAATCACAGATAATTTGAATTATAATAGCTAGATTTCAACTTAACTGTAGAGCTAACCAAGTATAAAGTCTGCAGTACAGTTGGCTATAACACATCTTTTTGTGTTTGTGATACAGTAAAATTACAATTATACAACATATTTTCCATTTAGTCTGTCAAGACAGTTACAAAAGGTACGTTAGAGTTGTCACGGATTTCACGAGTTTTGTGAATGTAACAATCATTCCAGTATATTGCAATGACATTATAGTTAGAGCAGTGTGAAAAAGACTTCACAGAACTATTAATCCACAGACTTCCGCTCACTATTATGATTTACCTAACAGTATCTCACTCTTGCATTGGCCAGCACTATGCCTTTCACAGATCCTCTTTGTCCAGGTCCTAATCCTGTCTTTCCTCTGTATATTCCAACTTTCCACACTTCTGTTCCCCTTATTACCCTTGTGGTGTTACATCTTGCCTGCCTATTGCTTCTACCAACAAATGACATTCAATGAAGATGACACCATACCAACTGACTCAATACTACTTGCAGGTGTGTCTCATGCAGTCACTCTGAATATGATTTACTGGAGCTAATCATGGAGATGTAGGTGAACAGGGACGGCAGTGCCACAATCACAGAAATGGGAACAGTCCAAACCTGACTCTGTAATTGTGATGTAGGGATTCAAGATTTACAAGGCAACAGAAAATGAATATGGAGCAAAGAGTGCATTAGTGCTCAACATCAACTTAATATGTTCTCAAGCATCAATTAAAATAAAAGTTACAAAAACATAATCAATGAAGACTTATAAGACTGATATGAGCATGAGAGAAAAATGACAGTAATGAGTAGAGCTAACTAGAACGTGTGTGATGGAATCAAAGTGTAGAGTGAAAGTACAGAGGGAGTTCTCAGAAGCATTTGAAGTAAAAACAGGAGTGAGACAGAGAGAAGATATATCACCAATCCTGTTTAATTTGGCCCTCAACAACACCCTGAAGAGAGTAACATATGAAAGCGCTGGAGTCACCATAGGAAAAAAGATAAATGTCCTGGCTTTTGTGGATGATATTGTGCTGATAGGAACGAACATGGAAGACCTGGAGAAAATGGGGACTGTGCTAATGGAAGAAGCTAAGAAAGCAGGTCTAAGTATAAACAAAAGTAAAACAAAGTTCATGATAGTATGAAGAAAAGCTCATTTAGGACCAAACCATCTAAAAACCGGAAATCTAACAATACAGAAAACAGACACATTCATGTACCTAGGTGTCAACATCAACCAACAAAACCTCATAGAACAAGAATTCAAGCTGAGGGAGTACGTCTAGGAACTATGCACATCATAAGATCGAAGTTACTATCTAGGCAGGCAAAAATGAGAATATATCAGACCATCATGAAGCCAATAGTGTGCTATGCAAGTGAGACATGGACCCTGACATAGAAGTCAGAGAAAAAACTCATCACTTTTGAAAATAAAATACTGAGAAAAATATATGGACCAGAGAAAGAAAGTGAACAGTGGAGAATAAGGAAAAACAGAGAACTCAGACAATTATACACACTGCCTGACATTGTAGTGAGTATGAAAATTAAGACACTAAGATGGTACGGACATGTGAGGAGGAGAGGGGAGAACATGGTAATAAAGGCTGTAATGGATGGAGAAGCTGAAGGAAAGAGACCCCTGGGACGGCCAAGAATGAGATGGAAGGATAATACCATGGGAGACATGCAGATACTGGGTCTGGGAGATGGAGATGCAGATGACAAGAAGTGTGGAAGGTGGGACTGAGGGAGGACAAGGACCGACTGCAGTTTGTGTGGCCAGTATAAGTAAGTCAATAAGTAAGTATATTTTAAAAATTAATGCAATTTTTGAGTTAGTAATTGTTGTTTTTATTTAACTAAAATAAACTCAAATTATTTTATACCATTTTTATAGGAGTCCTATAAGAAGATATTTTAGATTACACAATATTTACAAACAGCTGCTCATAGACATTCTGTTAATAAAAATGTCCCCGAGATCCAAACAATGTTACCTGCAGCACCTTCTGCAAGCAGAAGTGGAAATTACGGCAATGTTAATTTTTTAAAAGAAATATTCAGAGAACTAGTTTCAGCCAACATCCCTTTGAATAATTTAAATAATGTAAAATTTCAAACATTCCTGGAAAAACAGTCTAAACGAAAAGTTCCTGATGAATCAACAATAATGAAAAACTCCATTGGTAAAGTTTATGAAGAAGTATTTAAACTTGTCAATTATTTAAAACTTTGAAACATATTGACGATGGAAATGTAAAATTACTTAGTGCCACAGGTTAAGTTTAGTTCATAATCAACAAACATACTTGAAAAAAAAAAATTTAAACTTGCTCCCCACAAAAGTGAGATATTAAATTCCACCCCTGATCTTTATCAATTTTCAATAAAATGACTCCTTTCAGGTGATACAAGAAATAAGAGGTGATACCCGCGACTCAAGTTTGTGGTTATCTGTAGATGATATAAAAGACTTGTGTGGGAGATTTATTAGCAATGTTGTCATGGGAAAAATGACAGAACTTGAACCACGAACACCCCATCTCCTTGGCTCTAGGATACTTGAAGAAACAAACTATTGGATTGCTAGGGTTGTTCATAATGTGTTACATATCTGATTGCATGTAAAAAAATAATGAGGGACAACTCCTGGCAATAGTTAACATGCAGCAGAACACATGATTAAGATTGTTAAGGCTTTGCAGGTATTTTATACTAACGCAATTCATATACGTTATTTAGCATGTGCTCTTCACCACTTGGCACAGGAAACCCAAGTGAATTTTTCAGAAGTAAATGCCTTAATTTCCTCTCTGTAAAAAAGTGTATGTGAAGGCGCCATCAAGAGCTGAATTATTTACTGATATGATGCATGATACCTCTTTACCCCACAGAGCCTATCCTCACAAGAAGGGGAACATGGATTGAAGCAGGTCAATATTATGGCGATCATTTATAGGATGCTTGACCCGATGAACAAAAACAAAGCAGCAAGTATCTCCATTGCAGTTAGTGTTCATAATGAGAAGAGTCTCGGTGTTTATTGAGACTTATTTTAGTAAACCCCTCACTGCATGTTTGGAAGAAAAAGGGATGCCTCTGTCTTCTGCCCTGCAGGTATATGAATCAGCTGTTATTGGAGACCTACCAGGAGAGATAGGAAAGTGTCTTCGTACTAAAACCGAGAAAACTGAAGCAACGAATCAAGGTTTAACATTTCTTCAAGATGTGAATAAGGTGCTACAAGGAAAATCTGAAAAACAACTTAATGCCTATTCTGCAATTGACATAGCCTCTTACTGGTACTGTCTGTAACTTCAAATGAAGGGAGTGATCTTTCTCTCAACATAAAAATATTTTAGATGATGGCAGTACATTGTTTCATCTAGAAAAGAAAAATATTTAATTGTTTATTGCAATAAAAGCAAGTAGTGCTAAAACAGATAGATGGGTAGATAGATAGATCGAGAGAGAGAGAGAGAGAGAGAGAGAGAGAGAGAGAGAGAAATATTAATTTCATTAATGACCGAGTTCAAGAATAAATTTACAATTTGATTACTTCATCAGGTTTGATAATGCGAGAAAGCTGAAATTGTGTGTTTTATTTTTATGCACATTTTAAAGTAGTTAGAATGTATTTATTAGATTTTTGGTGCACATGTTTATGCAACAGTGGAACATGACTGTGTGTTACCCGGCCTATAGGCAGTAGCATCGCACCACGTTGCCCTAATTGGGGTTGGTATTGTCCACGAGGTCCTCTGTGATGGACTCAGGTGCTATGTGTTGTCTACTATAGGACATAGACTAAAGTTAGCTTGCCTTTCCCTGCTACGTCCTATTTAAAAACTTAGTCCCAGCAAGAAAATCGCAGACTGTCAGAGTAGGTACTACTTTCTATTGCCACCCTGAATGGCTGCTCCTACAAAGAGCACGGTCTGTCTTACCAATGATTTCTGAGGGAATCCTCAAGATCTGTTAGGTTGCCATTTCCTGGTTGATCTTGGTGACCATCAAATAATTATAGTTTAAAGGATGCGGCCTTAAAATTGACAAGGCCCAAAATTACTCCTGTACAGAGGAAATAATGTTGAGCAATTTCTGTCTCTCTCTCTCATCTTGCACACACACTGCTCCCTAAAAGAGCTTTAACAAACACAAAAAATGAAACAAAACATATGCATTACTACTACACAAAATGGAGTCTAACATATCGCTTTGGTGAACTGACGTGTTGCACAAGCATTTTTCAAACCGACGGATAAATTAGATAAATTACTGTTTGGATGCTTGTTCTATTTATGCACATGTGGTGGTGCTGCAAGAATTTATATCCTGGAATGATTTTCAGGAAAAGTAGCAGTACCGGTATCATAGTACTCAAGAAAAACTGGTACTTGAGCTTCCTGACCCTTTCTTTTATATTTAGTTGGAGAACTTACAAGAAACTGAGTGGCACTTAACACTGTCTAAATATGTATACTATTTATCTAAAAACACAGATGATGTGACTTACCGAACGAAAGTGCTGGCAGGTCGATAGACACACAAACAAACACAAACATACACATGAAATTCAAGCTTTTGCAACAAACTGTTGCCTCATCAGGAAAGAGGGAAGGAGAGGGAAAGACGAAAGGATGTGGGTTTTAAGGGAGAGGGTAAGGAGTCATTCCAATCCCGGGAGCGGAAAGACTTACCTTAGGGGGAAAAAAGGACAGGTATACACTCGCACACACACACATATCCATCCACACATACAGACACTAGGTCTTCGTGGCAAACGAATCTGCTCCAGTCCGGAATCCCTGAATCATTACACCAACAACCTGACAACAGCTTTCGCATCCCGCAACTACTCTCCCGACCTGGTACAGAAGCAAATAACCAGAGCCACTTCCTCATCCCCTCAAACCCAGAATCACCCACAGAAGAACCACAAAAGTGCCCCACTTGTGACAGGATACTTTCCGAGACTGGACCAGACTCTGAATGTGGCTCTCCAGCAGGGATACGACTTCCTCAAATCCTGCCCTGAAATGAGATCCATCCTTCATGAAATCCTCCCCACTCCGCCAAGAGTGTCTTTCCGCCGTCCACCTAACCTTCGTAACCTGTTAGTTCATCCCTATGAAATCCCCAAACCACCTTCCCTATCCTCTGGCTCCTATCCTTGTAACCGCCCCCGATGCAAAACCTGTCCCATGCACCCTCCCACCACCACCTACTCCAGTCCTGTAACCCGGAAGGTGTACACAATCAAAGGCAGAGCCACGTGTGAAAGCACCCACGTGATTTACCAACTGACCTGCCTACACTGTGATGCATTCTATGTGGGAATGACCAGCAACAAACTGTCCATTCGCATGAATGGACACAGGCAGACAGTGTTTGTTGGTAATGAGGATCACCCTGTGGCTAAACATGCCTTGGTGCACAGCCAGCACATCTTGGCACAGTGTTACACCGTCCGGGTTATCTGGATACTTCCCACCAACACCAACCTATCCGAACTCCGGAGATGGGAACTTGCCCTTCAGTATATCCTCTCTTCTCGTTATCCTCCAGGCCTCAATCTCCGCTAATTTCAAGTTGCTGCCACTCATACCTCACCTGTCTTTCAACAACTTCTTTGCCTCTACACTTCTGCCTCGACTGACATCTCTACCCAAACTCTTTGTCTTTAAATATATCTGCTTGTGTCTGTATGTGTGGATGGATATGTGTGTGTGTGTGCGAGTGTATACCTGTCCTTTTTTCCCCCTAAGGTAAGTCTTTCCGCTCCCGGGATTGGAATGACTCCTTACCCTCACCCTTAAAACCCATGAGGTGACTTACCGAATGAAAGCGCTGGCACGTCGATAGACACACAAACACAAACATACATACAAAATTCAAGCTTTCGCAACAAACTGTTGCCTCATCAGGAAAGAGGGAAGGAGAGGGAAAGACGAAAGGATGTGGGTTTTAAGGGAGAGGGTAAGGAGTCATTCCAATCCCGGGAGCGGAAAGACTTACCTTAGGGGGAAAAAAGGACGGGTATACACTCGCACACCCACACATATCCATCCACACATATACAGACACAAGCAGACATATTAAAAGACAAAGAGTTCGGGCAGAGATGTCAGTCGAGGTGGAAGTGCAGAGGCATAGATGTTGTTGAATGACAGGTGAGGTATGAGTGGCGGCAACTTGAAATTAGCGGAGATTGAGGCCTGGTGGATAACGGGAAGAGAGGATATATTGAAGGGCAAGTTCCCATCTCCGGAGTTTCAAAAGTTATGGGTTAGTATGTACAGAGGAGTAAGATACACATACCACAGAAGACAGATTAAAAACAGAGTTTGAATATGGGCTACCTCAATATATGTATATATAATAGGAGAAGATAGAGTAATAAATGCTATTAAACGGATGTTGCACTCTAATCTGTATGTATGTATAGGGTGGTGGAAAGGATATGAGTGCTAGAGAAGAAAGATGACCTATACCCGAGAGAAAAGGGAGGATACATAAACAGGGACTCTATCACTGTGAGTAATTAAACAGTGGCATAGGATAATATTTCTCGGGAAAGAGGCATATCTTGAGGGTTACTAAAAAAGTTGGTCTCATTAGTTTTGAGGTTCATCCAAAGTAGCAAGGTAGATGAATTTACCTGAGTGGATTAATCTGTTCCATATACTAATTTAAACATGACAACATAAAAAGGCAAGTATCTGAGTTTTGCATGCTATTCCCCAGATTTAGAAAGACAGGAAACTGACTATGAAATGACCAACAAAAAGTACTTCTTAACTATTCAAAACATTTAACTCCTCTGGTTCAGTGGCAGTTTACGAATGATGAAGGTATTTTATGAGGAAATTGGCCTCATAACAATGAGCGCGGTGTTTGCTGCAACTACACAGGGCAATATCCCAGTATAGTTCTGTGAGTGTGGTAGAGTCTCATATACTCCTCCTAGAGGAGTCACATTTTTTTAAAATTCTTTATGAAAGATGATAAAATAATAGATTCGAGTTTACAAGATTTTGCTTTGGTAATTCAGTCCATGGAATGAATGTAAACTAAGGCAAAGGTGATTACTGTGTTGTGTTGCTACCCTCTCCACTTGGCATCAATAGGGAGCTGTTAGGACCACTTTTTAGGACGTGTAAGGGTGAAACTGGGGAAGTCCATTCTGTAGGGTACCCCACACAATTTCATCTCCCAGCTCCTCGGTGAAGAACCTGTCAAGTAGGGAATCCTGATGTAGGCGTCTTTCTTTCTTACATTCTAACATACAAAATCTCTTCAAAAAATTCTGGAACATTTGTAATTTCCCACCAATGGTGTGTTGGATCAAAATTCAGTTGGCATCCCTGCACACATCTGTGTTCAATGTGTAACTGTCAGAAGTTTCATTGTTGTTTGTCTGTTGGTAAATGTTCAGTGCTGTATTGAGTAGAAACGTTGTGCTCCACAGTTTGAGAATTTTGAGATGGCAGAGTTAGCGGAGCAATGCTTCTGCATTAAATTTTGCATGAAACTCAAGAAAACCTTTACAGAAACACACAAAATGATGTAGGAAACCCATGGTGGTGAGTGCTTAAGCCATATGCGATGTTACGAATGGTTCACATTGTTTAAAAATAGCCAGACGGAAGTTAAAGACGATCCTTGTTCAGGATGCCCTTTGACATCTACCAACAACGCTCATGTCAAGAATGTCAATGAAACTGTATGTACCAATTGGAGACTGACTGTCCGAAAGAGTGAGAAGGACATAACATTTCAGTTGGATCATGCCACGAAATAGTGATACATCATCTTGGAATGCATCATGTTGCCGCCAAGTTCGTCCTACGGCTCATGATGGACATGGTAACGGGTAATTATGGCAAAAATTTTTATTGCAGTCTGTTTTGTCAGTTTAACTTAGCCTCAGGCAGTGGTGTGAGCAGTTACGTAAACTACTCCACAGTACTTCCAGCCAGCTTTTAGGCTGTGCTAGGGATACCATCACGGTATCGCTGAGTGAGAGATGCCAACTTTCTGCCACAAACTCACCAATGGGAGGAACTGGTGCCATCATGTGAGGTACGCAAGAGGGTTGGTAAGGTAGCGGCCACAACAGTGGGTCGCTCTCTTGCCTGTCAGCTTCCTTACCCTCTGGACGTGTCCAACTGTCCTGAATATTGACGGTGAAATGGTCTCTCCATATCATATCACTCCACAGCTGTAGTTTTCATAAATATTGTACTCCTTAGTGGTAGTTTTTGGGAATGAAACCCATTTTTCTCTGAATCCTGGCATTTCTCATTTTACATGTAGGAAAACCACAATGTACACCCATCTGAAATCCTGATGCCATCCTAACATAAACAAACTAGTGTCCCTCAGTGGGATCTTTCCCACCGTTCAATCTGAATTGATATTTTCCTACTGGTCCTATGTGTTGGCAACCACAGCAATGACTATCGGTTTGCTGTTGCAAGCTGCTGTTTATTTGTGCCTGGTGTGGCTTCA
The DNA here is from genome assembly GCF_021461385.2 of Schistocerca piceifrons. Classification (NCBI taxonomy): domain Eukaryota; kingdom Metazoa; phylum Arthropoda; class Insecta; order Orthoptera; family Acrididae; genus Schistocerca; species Schistocerca piceifrons. Next base: position 280,291,635 of record NC_060138.1, read on the forward strand.
GGTGTGCCTTGACAACGTTTTAGGCCACGAAGGCCCAATCAAGCACTCTTTATTATGAGCCTACATTGATGTGATTCCTGCCTGCGAGTGTTGCAGTTGTTGGTACTCGACACACTCTCATTTGACCAGACAGCCCTCTAACCACCTCAACTCCAGGTTAGCATTACAGTGCCTGGGTGACCCTGCATTTCGGCTCAGCTGCAGCTCAGTTGGTCGCTGCCACTGCACCCACCACCACCTTGGTTCCAAGTACACAGTCGACTACCGGCCATTGCACTAACTCTGGCAGCTTCATGAAGTGTGTGTGAAAAGAAAAGATTGACATCCATGATATTTACAGAGACTTCCAATTATGAATAACTCAAGTGACACCAATGGATAATGATATTGTAAAGTAAAAACTTACACTTTGTACCCGCTGAATATTTCATAATAAGTTTTTAAAAAACTGAGAATTCAACCCTCCATTACTTTTGAGACCTTTCTTTTATGTTTTGAATTGGTCATTGAGACTGATTATTGTCACCCTTTGTAACAATCACAGACCCCTAACAGGTCCTCATGGAAGGGGTAAGGAACTGTACATGGTAATGGATAATAACGCTAAAAATTTTTATTGTAGTTCTGCTTCCATTATTTTAACTTAGCCTCAGGCAGTGGCGTGAGTGGTTAAGTAAATTACTTCACAGTACTTGTGGCCAGCTATTACATTGAGCTATGGATGCCTCCACGGTATGGCTGAGTGAGAGATGCCAACTTTCTGCCACAAACCCACCAATGGAAGGACTGGTTGCTGTCACATGAGGTATGCAAGTGGGTCAGCAATGTAGCAGCCATAACAGTGGGTTGCTCTCTTGCTTTCTGACTTCCTTACCCTCAGCATGTGTTGACCCGCCCTTCCTACTGAGGCCAAAATGCTCCTTCAGTACCCTGTTTTGGTTCACTCTGCAGCTGTAGCCAATTTTTGTAAATATTGTACCCCTTAGTGGTAGTTCTAGCAAATAAAACCCATTTTTCTCTGAATCCTGGCATTTCTCATTTTACATGTAGAAAAAACACAATGGATGCCCACCTGATCTCCTGATACCATCCTGACAAATACAATGATTCACGGTCAAAAAGACCTTTGCATCACAATCTATGAAGATCTTTCAGATTGCACAAATGAGGACGAGATGTTCCTTAAGAGAATCACAGCTGGTTGGTGAGACAAGATAGAGTCTTCACAGTGGGTCGGGAAAGGTTGTCATGATCAAAAAAAGCTCCTCAGCTCAAATCAAACGTCAAAGCCATGCTGGTGGTTTTCTTTGAATTTGAAGAATTAGTTCATCAAGAATTCATGCCACAGGGACAATTGGTTTATCGATGGTACTATCGGGATGTGTTGCGATGTCTGTGAAAAAATGTGAGAAGGTGATGGACTGAAATGCGGTGGACAATTCATTGCTCTTGCATTACAATAACACATCTGCACATTCGTGTGTGTGTGTGTGTGTGTGTGTGTGTGTGTGTGTGTGTGTGTGTGTGTGCGCGCGCGAGACTATTGCACAAAAAGCAAAATCATTGTTCTACCTTATCCTCCATACTCTCCAGACCTGGCCCCTGTGGACCTTTTTTTTAAATTTATTTCCAAAGCAATGTTGAAAGGACAAAGATTTGCAATCATAGACGAAATAAAACAAAATTCACAGACAGTGCTTCACATAATCCAGCAAGAGGTGTACCAAGATTGCTTCCAGAACTGGAAACGGTATTGGCAGCAGTGTATCAACTGTGGAGGATACTATTTCGAAGGAGACCATGCATAATAAGTAAAGGTAAGTGTACAAAAATTTTGTGGATAAAGTTCTGAAATTTTTTGAACAGGCCTCATACTTCATGTTTCTTTCCTTTTTTCCTCCTCCTCCTGGAGTTTCTTGACTCCTTTTTTACCATAGTCAATAGCCTCTGTCATGGAACCCTTATTATATCCACTTTTTAAAACCTGTACACAAAGGCTTGCCCGAGGTGTAGCAAACATCCAGTCATGTCTAAAAATGTTATGAGCATGGCTGGAAAAGCTTGCATTCTGGAATAAATGTATTTGATTAAATGATGTACGGGCAATTAGAGCAAATGGCTAGGGGACTATAAGTTCTGGTAATGAGTAGTTTACGAGACAAAACAAAGAAATATTGTAAAACAGTCTGTATTGGTATCAGTAGATATGATTTACATGCACCATCAAACAAATGATTACAATTTCAGAAAATTTGGATGGTTTATTCAACAGAAAGAGCTTCACAAATTGAGCAACTCAGTAACACACGAGTCTACCTCTGGCTCTTATGCAAGCACTTATACAACATGGCACTGACTGATACAGTTGCTGGACATCACCCTGAGGGATATTGTGCCAAATTGTGTCCAACTGCCACGTTAGATCATCAAAATTCCGACCTTGTTGGAGGGCGCTGCCCATAATGTTTCCAACATTTTCAATTGGGGAGATATCCGGCAACCTTGCTGGCCAAGGAAGGTTTTGGCAAACATAAAAACAAGCAATAGAAACTCTTTTCAGATATGGGTGGGCATTATCTTGCTAAAAAATGCAAGCCCAGGATGGCTTGCCATAATGGGAAACAAAAAGGGGTGTAGAATATAGTTGACGTACTGCCATGCTGTAATGGTATCACAGATGATTACCGCAAGGGTCCTGCTACCAAAAGAAATAGCACTTCAGACCATCACTCCTGGTTGTCAGGCTGAACGACGGGTGACGGTCAGGTTGGTATCCTACAGCTGTTCGGGGCATCTCCAACTACATCTCCGATGGGCATTGGGCTTCAGTTCAATGTGGAACTCATCAATGAAGACAACTGCTGAATGAGATTGCAAGCCAGAATTTGGTGAAGCTGTGGGGAGGCCTTCTTGTCCTGGATTGTGAAGCTCTTCCTCTTGAATAAATAATCCAATGTATTTGAAACTATAATCATTTGTTTGCCTGTACATGTGCATCACACCTAGTGATTTCTGTTCCATTTGGACAATTTCTTTCTCATGTGTCATCTTTTCTTACGAGGGTTGCCCAGAAAGTAATGCACCAATTTTTTTTTTTTTTTTCCCTTCAACAATTCTTTATGGAACATAATGACAACTACACACATGAAAGAATTGTGTTTTATCTACACTCCCTATTTTTCCATGTAATCTCCATCTCATTCTATGGCCTTCCTCCAGCATGAAATAAAGGCGTGTATGTCCTGTTGGTACAATCCTTGGTCTGGTGGCGGAGCCAGTTCTTCACTATGGGAATCACCTCCTCATTGTCCTCAAACTGTCTTTCACAAATGGCATCCTTTAATGACCCACACAAGTGGAAGTCCAAGGAGGCTAGGTCAGGGCTGTAGGGTGGATGGGGTAGCACTTTCCAACCCTATTTTGCGATGTGTTCAGCAGTCCGCAGACATGTGTAGGGCTGAGTGTTATCGTGTTGCAGCAAAACATCTCCTGGGTTGCTGTGGTACCAAAATCGCCGGAAGCACGTCTTAAGTTAATGTGTTGACATGTGCTTCTGAATTAATTGTATTGCCTCTTGGCATCGCATCAATGAGAATCACACCTTCTCAGACCCAGAACCTGGTGATCATGACCTTACCAGCAGAAACAATTGCGTTGATTTTTTTCTTCTGTGAGGAGTGGGAAGGGTGCCATTCCATCAACTATTGTTTTGTTTCAGGCTCAAAATGGTGAACCCAGGTTTCATCACCTGTCACAAGCCAGGACAAGAAGGGCTCTCCACAGTTTCAAAACGTTGCAACAAATCAAGGCCAATGTTCTTTCTGTGTGATCTGTGATCCACAGTTAGACACCACGAGACCCATCTGCATACATTTCTGAATATCCAAGAGTGCAGATAATTGCATCCACACATCCTTTGCTGAATGACAGATACTGCATCAACTGATGAGTCATAATGCATCTGTCCTCATGACTGACATCATCAGCTCGCTGCAACATGTCAGGTGCGACAGCAGTGGATAGTCTCCCCGACAGCTGCAAATCGTGGAGCTCCATCGAACTGCCTTCTGATGACCTCACCCTCCGTGCCCAGTGACACTGTACTTCTGTTGACAGCAGATGCTCCCTGACTTTGCACAAGTGTTTGTGAGTATTCTCCACAGTTTCTTTATCTGCAGTGAGAAATTCGATGAAGAGAAATTCGATGAAGGCACAATGCTTGTAACATACATCACCTACATACGTCATTTTGAAACTGTTCTGCAGCTACCCTATCTGTCAGAAGTGACCAAAACTTGGTGCTCTCACTCAGGAAATTCGACTGACAAGGTTATCATGTGCTCTTATCTCAAAATCACCAATAAAGATTAAATTTCAGAATCCATTCGCCCTGCACAGCAGCTTTGTTTGTTCGAAATCAAGCATATGGTTTTCACTGATACTGTGTTCCGCCACTGCAGACTTCTACATTTCGCCTGGGCAAATGCTCCTTACGTGTTCTGAGCAGTGCAGCACTATACACCTCTGTATCTGGCTGATGTACTGTTTGCCACATTCACAGCAGATTCTGTAGACTCTGGGTGTCTGTATTCCTAATTTATCCTTCCCTGAGCCCAGCATATTCTCGATTTTGGCTGAACCGTGAAAGATTGTTTCAATGTTGCTCTTTTCTAATATCCCGGCAATCTTTGCCATGGGCAGCCCAGCATATGGAAGGAATGCCAAAACATTGGTGTCTTCTTCATGTATGTCTTCCCTCTTCTTCTCGCTCAGTTGGAAAGTGTGTCTCAGAATAGCCGTTTTCGCAAAAGTTTCTTCTCTAGAGCTGCAGTTTGGAAGGTAGACTCTTTGCGTTACACTGGATGGTGGCACCTATTGGCGTTAAGGTACAGGTCGGTGTATGTATTCTTCCTATAAACAGAATGACCTAATGTGCCATCATTGTTCTTCTTTATCATGATGTCGAGGAAAGGCTGACTTCTGTTTTCTTCCATTCCATGGGGAATTTAATATTGTCTTGTATGCCACTGAGACAGTTAAGAAATTCTTGCAAATTTTCTTTGCCATGTGGCCAAATCACGAATGTGTCGTCCAAGTAGTGGTAAAACACTTTCTGTTTCAGGCACACCTTTTTGAGAGCCATTTGTTCAATGTTTTGATGTATAGATTTGCAATACATGGCATCAGGGTGGAACTCATGACTACTCCGTCTATCTGTTGGTTGAATTTACCACCACAATGGAAGTATATGGTAGTGAGTCTGTGGCAGAATAGTTCCACTGTCTTCGTTGAAGTGGCCCCATAGTAATGTCAGGGAGTCCTCAAGAGGTACTCGTGTGAAAAGGGACATGACATCAAAGCTGACCAGGATGTCACCTTTGTCCAGACATGTCACTCAAAGTATCTGCACAAACACCATCGAGATTTCGACATAGTGAGGACAATGACCCACGAGACGCTACAATAGCTGCGCCATGTGTTTTGCTATTTCGTAAGTCAGTGAATTTATTGTGTCCACTACTGGACCCAGTGGAAGTTCCTTCTTGTGAATCTTTGGAAGTCTGTACATACTTGGTGGTACTGGTGCCCTGGGGTACAGCCTTCTAACCACATCCTTGTACATGGCTGAGTTGTTTAGCACAGAGGTGGTCTTCACCACAGCTGAAGTAAAACCCTTTTTCACTTTTTTTGTAAGCTGTATCTTGTAAAAGGATCTCAATCTTCTGCCAGTAGTCAACTGATTGTAGCAGTACCATTGCATTGCATTTGTCTGCCACTAGGATGTCTGTATCTTTGTCCTCTTGTAGATTGCGTTTCACCCTGTGTTCACAGCCATGGAGATGTTGGTTATTGTCGTTTTTGTATTTTCCCAAACTCTGTAAGTCCCACTTCTGACCTCTTTGGCAGTGTCAGAGGGGAGCCCTCAGATTGTCTGCTTGATGCTACTGATGATCTCCCGCTTAGGTAATGTGCAAAATATAGTCTGTTTCACAGCACAGATGTTGCCTCATCCAGTTCCTTTCCGGTTAAATTGATAATGGTCCTTGAAATCTTTCTATTGATGCTCCATAATTAAGCCCCTGGAAGTCAGTGGATCTTGTCTTGTTGTTTCATGGTTACTATGCATTTGCATAGTTCACTGGTTGCGAATGTGCTGCTGTCTACCCACTCCCACGAGCAAGGCGAGAGTTTCGATGCCAGTTCCAAGTTGCATGTGAGTAGAGTGTGACCAGTTTTTTCAAGTTAAAGCCTTGTTATGCATATCTGCTCACACACCAAGGTTGAACTAGCACACTGTAAAATGCATTTTGTCCTTGTCGTGTTGATGGGGAATTGCAGGTGAATGAACTGCAGCAGGACTTTCATGTCCCAACATCATAGTAGGAAGGCTAGATTGCTCAGCAGGTTTGCCTTCTTGTTACCAAAATTTTGGCAGCATCTTGAAACTGTGCTGTATCATCTCCCTGAAGAGGTGTGCTATATGTGAATTTAGACTCTTTCAGCGAGTCTCGACGATGAAGTCTTCTCAGGTTATCAGCCGAGTCAAGATGTAGTTCTGCAGCAATGTTTCAAGTTTCCTACTTGTCATCTTCAGTTGAAATGTTTGGTTTATGTACTGTCCGAGTCTTTATAGCTGCTAGACCGCAGACTCCTCTGCCTTGCCTCCATCAGCAGTGCCAGTGGCGTGCCTCCAGAGAGGTGTGTGTTGCAATCTGTGATGAGAGGGCAGGAATCATAGATGGTGGTAATGGGGGCATCCTGCGTGCTTTCACATCCAGACATTGCATCCTGATGGGGCTTGTCCATTCCAACTGTTGCCTTCGCTGGTTTTGCATCGGAGTGTTCTTGTCATATTTTTGTTATCACTGCATCCCATGCAGTCCTAAATTGAGAACCAATGTCTGGGTTGACAAGGTTATCATGGACTCACATCTCCACAGCTTCTTTAAAGATCAAATTCCACAACCCATTCGCCCTCCACAGCAGCTTTGTTTGTTCGAAATGAAACATATGGACGGATGGAATGACAGGTCTCACCAAGACATGACGCCTGGACCCGCCAGCATGCAGGGAGTTCCCACCACTACCGGCCCTAACTGCTAATGTGGTGGTAAATTCAATGAACACACAGATGGAGTGGCCATGGGCCGCCACACCCCCTCCCCCAGCACCATTTATCGGAAACCTATACATCAAACACTTTGAACAAATGGCTCTCAAAATGGCACGCCTGAAATTGAAAGTGTTCTACTGCTACAAGGATGACACTTTCACGATTTGGCCACACCTCAATAACAAACATGACAACACAAAATTCACCATGGAGGTGGAAGAAAACTGATGTCTACCTTTCCTTGACATCATAATTAAAGAAGAAGACTGATGGCATGTTAGGTCATTCTGTTCACAGGAAGAAACAACACTCCAACCTGTACCTTAATGCCAATAGGTGCCACTATCCAGCACAAAGCAAATCAGTCCTAACCACCTTGGTGTGCGGAGTATGAGACATATGTGATAAGGACAGTTTACCTTCCAAACTGCAGCACTAAGGAAAAAATCTTTTGTGAGAATGGTTGGTGCACAGAGCACGAGACATGTGACAAGGAGAGTTTCCTTCTGAACTGCGGCACTTGGGAAAAAACCTTTTGCGAGAATGGTTATTGTGAGATGCAGATAAGATGCACTCTGCAACTGAGCAAAAAGAAGAGAAAAAGCTTATGTGAAGACGATACTGTGTGCTTGGTGTTCCTTCAATATGCTGAGCTGCCCACCACAAAGAGTGCCAGGATATTAGAAATGAGCAACCTTACAATCATCTTTCACTCTTCAGTCAAAATCAAGAACATGCTGAGCTCAGTGAAGGATAAACCAGAAACACAGACACCTGGAGTCTACAGCATCAGCTGCGAGTGAGGAAAACAATACATTGGTCACACACAGCGATGTATTTTGCAGCACTGCTCAGAACACACAAGGAGCGCTCGCCTAGGCCATATGGAGAAATCTCCAGCGGCGGAACATAGTGTCAACGAAAACCATATGTTTGTTTTCGAACAAGCGAAGTTGGTGTGCAGGGCAGATGGGTTCTGAGATTTGATCCTTGAAGAGGATGTGGAAATATGAGTACATGATAACCTTGCCAACCGAGATAGCAGTTTCCAACTTAGCGCCACAAGGGATGCAACAGTAATAAAAATACGACAAGAAGCTCAGATGCAAAACCAGTGAAGGTAGCAGATGGAGTGGACAGGCCCAAGTAGGAGACGACACCTGGACCCACCAGTATGCAGGGAGACCCTAAAAATACGACAAGAAGCTCAGATGCAAAACCAGTGAAGGTAGCAGATGGAGTGGACAGGCCCAAGTAGGAGACGACACCTGGACCCACCAGTATGCAGGGAGACCCCACCACTACCAGCCACGACTGTCCCCCACCAAAGACCCTGATACCCCCTCTGGAGGTGCACAATTGGTGTCGCAAACCCAGACAAGACAGAGTTGGCAGTGGTCCAGCGGCTATAAAGATCCAGACAGGACATGAACCAGACACTTTGCCTGAAGATAACAAGTGGAAAACTTGTTGGAATGTTGCTACAGAACAATGCCTTGACTTGGCTGACAACTTGAGAAGACTTCATCAAAGAGTCAGTCTATTTGCTGTAAATTCCTTATGCAAATTGAATAAGATGTTACAGATACTAATATGGATATGAAGCACCCTCTTCTATGCACTACACATTGCCACGTATATATGGCATGGAATTCAAAGTTGCTTTATTTAGAACATTTCAAACCCAATCCTGGAAACCACAACTTGTCACCTTCTTCCAGTTTACTAAGCTCTTTGGTTACCTGCCTGCCAACACTAGTTGGCCAAGAGGAAGCAGATTATCAAATGTAAAGAGTTAATTATGTAGAACTTCACAAATATTCTCAATTTTTTTCAAAGCAGGAACCTTCAAAAAACAACCCAAAAAGGTTTTAAATGCGGTCTCTATTTCTAGATGCAACTTGTGAATCAAAGGTGTATGGCTTTGAAAACAGTGTGTATATAGTGAATAGTTCTGCAGATGACATTATGAAATAAAGTTCTGCTTTTATTGAAGGTTTCTAAAATGCATTCACAGTGGCATTGTAGGATTTGAACTGAACAGTAGCAGAATTCTTTTTCAGAGGAACATATTTAAGAAAGTAATATCGAATACCATCCCAATGTTCCAAAATACTGTTGTTTGCAGATCTTAAAGTAAGTCACCTAGTGGTTGTACGCCTCTAAAACTTGTGATGTGGAATGTTAAGCATGGACTGAATTCCTTCACATTCTTCCCAGCAAACAGGTCAACCATTAAAATAATAGTGAGTATTTGCCAGAAATTCTGATGCTTCTTCATCTAAACATTCCAAAGCCTTTAATGAGGCATTTTGCCTTGATTAAATGATGCAAGTTCCAATGTTTAGGGTTGCCTACTTTGGGTCTCATGGACGTCACTATCTAAAAGCCTAAATATTTTTTTGTTGACGCTAGGTCCAGCTGATCCCAGCATAAGGCATTTATTTAGGGACAAGATGGCTTCAGAAAGTACTTCACATTATTTCCAATGTAATCTGCCTTACCGATTTAAAGTTCTAAGGTGATGTGTAGTTATGCAACACTTACTCTCTGACCAAAATGTATTGGTTTTTTGCAATTCTTTTCTATCTTTAATTTTAGTAATTTCATCAAAACTCAATATGTAATTTTATGAACATGCCTCTACTAACATATATTCTGGGAAATATTGTACCAATCCATCATTTATTCGGTATCTCATTTTCATACACAAAAGTGAAAATCATCATCTTAAAATGTTACAAATATCATTTGATGAGTCCACAGAGTAATTGGAAACCACTAATTTCACTGTCCAAATCAATTCAGCAGTGGTGGAACTCTCCTTGGTACTAGACATCTGTATTGTTGATGCATGTACCAAACTTGAAGGTTGTGTCCAATCTGAAAGTTATAATTATAACTGATGGGATCCAAATTTACTATCGAAGTTACACTTGCATTTTGTTGAAAGTGAGTGATTAAAAATTTCCTGAAAACCTTTTGACTTAAAATTAAGAAAGCAAGAATACACACTGCAAAACAATTCACATTCACTGATTTTTTTCTCCCCATCCAGACGTTACTTCTAAAATTGTCTGTTTTTTCAAGCTAATCACTATAATATATGCATTTTACATTCTCGAAAAATTTATCACAGAGTCTCACAGCTGCAGTACATTGTTGCCAAGTGCTGTGCCTCACAAGGACACAGACAACATAGTGCTATTAGCTAAGGGCCTTGACTGTCATCTTGATACATGCTTCACATTTATTTTCAAGGTGGTTGCCTCTATAGCGGCAACACCAGCAGCTCCCACCACTGCCCTCCGCACTACATACGAAGACACTGGCAACATTTGGTAAGCAGACGACTTGTTCCTTTGTTGCTGCATGCGTAACTATCGATCACATGAGCTCGTGACATATTGTGCATGAGCCGGCAACTCCACATTCCGCAACTGTCATCTGTCAGTCACAGAGTAATTTTTATCAGAGTATAAATTTTATCTACTTTTATCATCGAAGCATTCAGGAAAGTTAAATGAATGAACTTGGAAACAAAAGTAAATAACTTATTTTCTTCCTAAAATAGCAAAAAGCGTGAGATAAGTGATAAAAATTTAAAAGGTGACCGAGTCCTTACCCTGCAATCCCCTTTGTATTTTACATAAAAAATGTATTTCTAAATACAACTCTCCATTTATTTATTTGCACATGAATGAACAACGGTTCTCACTGAAAGAGTAACCATAAAACAAATTCCCAAAAGAGTCGCCAGCTTAAAACTACGCTGTCAAAATCTAATAATTCTAAAATTACCACAAAAATCAGGAGATTAGGGAAACAGTCTATCAAATTCTGTGGACACTTACAGATAAAACTACTACGTAACAAAGTTAAACAGTCATACATTCACAATGACTATGTTGTCCTATGTGAGACTTGGGCACTAGAAAAATAATGTATCACAGCTATTTTGAGTTTATCGTAAAAAAGGTATGGGAATGTAAGTAGTATAACCAGAATATCCTAATGTGAATTTTCATTTATGAACTGTTTATCTCTAAAAATGACAAATCAGAATTATCTATAGGTAACCACTTTCAACATGTATGATACTAGAAACAAAGCTACAAAAATCTATAATAAATTAAAAGACGAACACTTCCACAGTGTGGAACTAACTTTACTGGAAAGAAAATTACATGCCGTTTTTGTATAGAAATGTTATGCAACAACAAAAATTTTAGATGATGATAATGATGATAGAGCTATCTTTGTAAAGTAAGGTGGTAAACTTTCACTGGCAGTTCTAATTAAGAGTTTTTTTGGTGTTGTGTATTATGTTATTTACCCTGTACACTGAGTCAATAATTTATCTACATAATCAGATAATAAAATTCTGAATCTAAAAGTTAGTGACCTGAATCTTTGGCAATTACATTTATTTTATGCAAATAAAACAACTGTAGCGTTACCTACTATACCTGAAAGCAAGTCATTACTGTATATCTGAAAAAGAAACAGTATTACAAAGGAACCCAGTGAAACACCCCATGCTACAGAACCTCAATCAGATGCTAACCCATTTCTGGAAATGTCACAATGTAACTAAACCTTCTGCTGAGGTAACACTGAAATAAACTTTCATCTTCAATTCCTTAATTTTCTGACATGATTAACATTATAGGTGTGGTCTACAACGTCAATGGCACTTGTCAGAATATAGAAAATACCCAAACACAGTTTTCGTTTTTCCTGCCTCTTCGATATCTTCCCCCTTTTGCGCAATAAGAAATATACTGCCCGGGCAACTGAAGAGCCTTCCTACAACTGAACTACAAACTCTGTCAACATGGACTTACACAAACAGATAAGTAACTCTATGCCACTGTTGATGAATAGGGGGAGTTATGATGTAGATACATAACTATTACAACATCTTTTTCTCCTTTCTTGTGTAGAAATGGAAACACTATGAAGGAAAACTTTCCATTATTACCATCAGTATATTACTAGTTTGTGTTTGCAAATATCACCAGAACATGCACTTCTTAGCTAAATCCTTTTCATAAGAGCACCTAAGCTTTTCCTAGACTGACGAAACAATCAATTTCTTTGGAACGTGGTACAAAATGGAAAAGTATATCAAGGTGAAACGAATACTGCAGAGTTCTGGAAAGAGACATTAGTGCACTGAGTTTTGTACAAATAGCTTGGCAGCAGTAACAGAAAATGGAAATTGAATCTCTGTTGATTACTAAGTTAGAAAAGCACAGTCCAAATTTTTTAAAGCTTCGTTATGCTACACAACATTCAGTAGTTGTTCAAACTGATGTCAGTGAAATTATTCCATTGCATGCCAAGATGAAATACAATGTGTCCACTGGTCACGTTATACAGGGTGATTCAAAAAGAATAACACAACTTTAAAAATGTGTATTTAATGAAAGAAACATAATATAACCTTCTGTTATACATCATTACAAAGAGTATTTAAAAAGTTTTTTTTCCCCTCAAAAACAAGTTCAGAGATGTTCAATATGGCCCCCTCCAGACACTCGAGCAATATCAACCCGATACTCCAACTCGTTCCACACTCTCTGTAGCATATCAGGCGTAACAGTTTGGATAGCTGCTGTTATTTCTCGTTTCAAATCATCAATGGTGGCTAGGAGAGGTGGCCGAAACACCATATCCTTAACATACCCCCATAAGAAAAAATCGCAGGGGGTAAGATCAGGGCTTCTTGGAGGCCAGTGATGAAGTGCTCTGTCACGGGCTGCCTGGCGGCCGATCCATCGCCTTGGGTAGTTGACGTTCAGGTAGTTACGGACAGATAAGTGCCAATGTGGTGGCGCTCCATCCTGCTGAAATATGAATTGTTGTGCTTCTTGTTCGAGCTGAGGGAACAGTCAATTCTCTAACATCTCCAGATACTGTAGTCCAGTTACAGTAGCACCTTCGAAGAAAAAGGGACCAAAAACTTTATTGGCTGAAATGGCACAGAAAACGTTCACCTCAGGCGAGTCACGCTCATATTGAGTTGTTTCCCGCGGATTCTCAGTGCCCCATATACAGACATTGTGACGGTTGACTTTCCCGTTAGTGTGGAAAGTTGCTTCATCACTAAACACGATCTTTGAAACGAAAGATTCATCCGTTTCCATTTGAGCGAGGATAAAATCACAGAAATCGATTCTTTTAATCTTATCAGCTGCAGACAGTGCTTGAACCAATTTCAGACGATAAGGTTTCATAACTAACCTTTTTCGTACGACTCTCCATACAGTTGATTGTGGAATTTGCAGCTCTCTCCTAGCTCTGCGAGTCGATTTTCCTGGGCTGCGAACAAATGCTTGCTGGATGCGTGCTACATTTTCATCACTCGTTCTCGGCCGTCCAGAACCTTTCCCTTTGCACAAACACCCATTCTCTGTAAACTGTTTATACCAACGTTTAATACACCACCCATCAGGAGGTTTAACACCATACTTCGTTCGAAATGCACGCTGAACAACTGTCGTCGATTCACTTCTGCCGTACTCAATAACACAAAAAGCTTTCTGTTGAGCGGTCGCCATCTTAGCATCAACTGACGCTGACGCCTAGTCAACAGCGCCTCAAGCGAACAAATGTACAACTAAATGAAACTATATAGCTCCCTTAATTCACCGACAGATAGTGCTTAGCTCTGCCTTTTGTCGATGCAGAGTTTTAAATTCCTAAAGTTGTGGTATTCTTTTTGAATCACCCTGTATAATGCCATATGTTACAGAAGATGCTTCGACAGATGAGTCCAAACATCCATGGTCGTAATTAATAATGAATAGGATGGTAGTTTTAACATTTTAAAAAGCAAAAGTACAATCAGGAAATACCAAAATTCCAGTTTTCTTAAATCCAGGCATATATATAATGTCATGCAATTACTGCAACAAATTTATCATTGGATGCACAGGTTTGAACTTTGCAGTTAGGTACAAAAACAAACTCTCGAAATTGTGAAAGTAATCAGTCTATATTTTATGTGCACTTACACAACCAAAAATACAAAACTGGATAAATATAAAAAGCAATGAAAATACTCCATTGTGTACCAAAAGGAATGACAATTAATATCCTGGAAAAATTCGAAATCTTTATCCACATAAACACACATTCTGACGAAATTCTTAATGAAAATAGGGAACAAAAATGCAAACAGTATTTGGAAAACTTTACTGGCTTCCAAAAAGAAAAAGAATTTATTTCAACACATAACCAACCTCAGAAAAAAAGTAAAAACATTGGAATTCTCACTACATAAATATCTTTACACCATACACAAAAACCCATAGTACGAGGGCAAACCCAAAAGTTGTTGTTGTTGTGGTGTTCAGTCCTGAGACTGGTTTGATGTAGCTCTCCATGCTACTCTATCCTGTGCAAGCTTCTTCATCTCCCAGTACCTACTGCAACCTACATCCTTCTGAATCTGCTTAGTGAATTGATCTCTTGGTCTCCCTCTACGATTTTTACCCTCCACGCTGCCCTCCAATGCTAAATTTGTGATCCCTTGATGCCTCAGAACATGTCCTACCAACCGATCCCTTCTTCTAGTCAAGTTGTGCCACAAACTTCTCTTCTCCCCAATCCTATTCAATACCTCCTCATTAGTTACGTGATCTACCCACCTTATCTTCGGCATTCTTCTGTAGCACCACATTTGGAAGCTTCTATTCTCTTCTTGTCCAAACTGGTTATCGTCCATGTTTCACTTCCATACATGGCTACACTCCATACAAATACTTTCAGAAACAACTTCCTGACACTTAAATCTATACTCGATGTTAACAAATTTCTCTTCTTCAGAAACGATTTCCTTGCCATTGCCAGTCTACATTTTAAATCCTCTCTACTTCGACCATCATCAGTTATTTTACTCCCTAAATAGCAAAACTCCTTTACTACTTTAAGTGTCCCATTTCCTAATCTAATCCCCTCAGCATCACCCGATTTAATTTGACTACATTCCATTATCCTCGTTTTGCTTTTGTTGATGTTCATCTTATATCCTCCTTTCAAGACACTGTCCATTCCGTTCAACTGCTCTTCCAAGTCCTTTGCTGTCTCTGACAGAATTACAATGTCATCGGCGAACCTCAAAATTTTTATTTCTTCTCCATGAATTTTAATACCTACTCCGAATTTTTCTTTTGTTTCCTTTACTGCTTGGTCAATATACAGATTGAATAACATCGGGGAGAGGCTACAACCCTGTCTCACTCCTTTCCCAACCACTGCTTCCCTTTCATGTCCCTCGACTCTTATAACTGCCATCTGGTTTCTGTACAAATTGTAAATAGCCTTTCGCTCCCTGTATTTTACCCATGCCACCTTTAGAATTTGAAAGAGAGTATTCCAGTTAACGTTTTCAAAAGCTTTTTCTAAGTCTACAAATGCTAGAAACGTAGGTTTGCCTTTTCTTAATCTTTCTTCTAAGATAAGTCGTAAGGTTAGTATTGCCTCACGTGTTCCAACATTTCTACGGAATCCAAACTGATCTTCCCCGAGGTCGGCTTCTACCAGTTTTTCCATTCGTCTGTAAAGAATTCGCGTTAGTATTTTGCAGCTGTGACTTATTAAACTGATAGTTCGGTAATTTTCACATCTGTCAACACCTGCTTTCTTTGGGATTGGAATTATTATATTCTTCTTGAAGTCTGTGGGTATTTCGCCTGTCTCATACATCTTGCTCACCAGATGGTAGAGTTTTGTCATGACTGGCTCTCCCAAGGCCATCAGTAGTTCTAATGGAATGTTGTCTACTCCCGGGGCCTTGTTTCGACTCAGGTCTTTCAGTGCTCTGTCAAACTCTTCACGCAGTATCTTATCTCCCATTTCATCTTTATATACATCCTCTTCCATTTCCATAAAATTGTCCTCAAGTACATCGCCCTTGTATAAACCCTCTATATACTCCTTCCACCTTTCTGCCTTCCCTTCTTTGCTTAGAACTGGGTTGCCATCTGAGCTCTTGATATTCATACAAGTGGTTCTCTTCTCTCCAAAGGTCTCTTTGATTTTCCTGTAGGCAGTATCTATCTTACCCCTAGTGAGACAAGCCTCTACATCCTTACATTTGTCCTCCAGCCATCCCTGCTTAGCCATTTTGCACTTCCTGTCGATCTCATTTTTGAGACGTTTGTATTCCTTTTTGCCTGCTTCATTTACTGCATTTTTATATTTTCTCCTTTCATCAATTAAATTCAATATTTCTTCTGTTACCCAAGGATTTCTATTAGCCCTCATCTTTTTACCTACTAGATCCTCTGCTGCCTTCACTACTTCATCCCTCAGAGCTACCCATTCTTCTTCTATTGTATTTCCTTCCCCCATTCCTGTCAATTGTTACCATATGCTCTCCCTGAAACTCTCTACAACCTCTGGTTCTTTCAGTTTATCCAGGTCCCATCTCCTTAAATTCCCGCCTTTTTGCAGTTTCTTCAGTTTCAATCTGCAGTTCATAACCAATAGATTGTGGTCAGAATCCACATCTGCCCCTGGAAATGTCTTACAATTTAAAACCTGGTTCCTAAATCTAAAGTAAGGTCTCCTATTTTTTTATAAGTACATGGACCTGTTTATTTCTACAATGGTTTACATCAGTTTGCAGCTTGAACATTTAGCTATTTTTCGACATAATCACCATTTCTGATGATGCATTTTTGTAGACGCTGGGGCAGTTTTTGTATGCCCATGTCATACCAGCTCGCCACCATGCTGTTTAGACAGTTATGAACCTCTTCTTTCACCTCGTCATCGGAGCTGAATCGCTGGGACCACAATTAATGCTGACAGGTACTGTGAGACTCTGAAAAAACTCAAACAGGCGATTCAGAACAGGAGAAGAGGAATGTTGAGCAAGAGCGTACACATTCTCCATGACAACGCACGCCCACACATTGCTCGGCAAACCGTTTCTCTCCTGCAACAGTTTCAGTGGCACATAATCACCCACCCACCCTACAGTACTGACTTGGCGCCCAGTGGCTATCACCTGTTCCCTAGATTAAAAGAACATTTGGCCAGAAAGCGATTCAGCTCCGACGATGAGGTGAAAGAAGAGGTTCATAACTTTCTGAACAGCTTGACGGCGAGCTGGTATGACATGGGCATACAAAAACTGCCACAGTGTCTACAAAAATGCATCAACAGAAACAGTGATTATGTCGAAAAATAGCTAAATATCTAAGCTGTAAACTGATGTAAACCATTGCAGAAATAAACAGGACCATGTACTTATAAAAAAATAGGAGACCTTACTTTTAGGATTACCTTGTAATATGATCTTCTGTACTGTAGCTATTACCACTGATTTACACCGAATGTAAACTGATTTTAAACAAAGATGCAGTGGTGGAGTAAGCTTTTCTGTCAACTATAGGTGCAAATACAAAAGTGAGCACCATACGTAATTATCTGATGAATTCCAACAACACAAAAACTGAGATATAATCTCAGTAAAACACTCCAGGATGCTTTATTGTAATATCTAAAATGTAACACAAATTATCATCAACGTGTATGTAAAGCCATCTAACATATGCATCTATAATTTTATGCATACATTTTACTATCATTAATATCGCAGGACCATTTGAAAATCGCATGGTAGCCAAAATGGAATTCATCATCTATAAGCAGTGAGTTGATAAATGCACTGTGAAGCAGCAACTTGAAAACATATATATTATATCATTTACAGAATTAATGCATGCTGCAGGCCCATCAGAATATAAACTTCTATAAGCACTACTCATATTTCTTTCAACTTTTACATGTCTTCTTCTTTTTCAAAGTGCTTCTCTGCTCTATGCAAACTCCTGTCCCACTAGTGTTTCCACTTTCCCATGCAGTCTAGAAAAGGCTCTTTAGTGAAAGGCATCACTGTGGATGAGTAATTATTCTACATTTGAAAGTGATGTTGAAATAATTTCCTTTCAGCACCAGTTTAGACCTTGAAAACAAGGGAAAATAATCACATGGAACCCTGTTTGAAAGACTGAGGGGTTTGGAAACTGACACAGCTGACATGGAGGGCACGTTGTCATGGTAAAATTCTTTTTAACAACTATGGTCTCTCTTAGCAAATTACTCAAGCAAACACAACAAAATGATTGCACAGCAATTACAGCTGACAGCTGGCCTCACATTACAAAATCGCATTCACAAAATCATTGACACTGAAGGAAAAAAGTGAGCATCGGTTTGACATTGGATGGAGATTGGGTACTTTTTCTGTCTGTGAAGATCCTTTGTCTGTATATTGCAATGACTGGACATTTCATTCAGTGTCATTGAAATTAAACCAACAAATGCATCCCATATCCTTTGGATGACTGGCACTGCCAGTTTGCACAAGGGGTTGCTCGCAAACATTTAGCAGTACAGAAAGGAAACAACTCATTGAATACTAAGGTGCTGAGTCAGTCTAAGTCTCTCTCTCTCTCTCTCTCTCCCCCTCCTACATTGTGCAGTTGAGTGTGGTCATGCCTACATAAAAATGCTATGCAAAAATTTCAGCAGAGCTGGTACATGACATGAATGTTTTCACTGGTGTCCGCATGAATGAATGCTTTCACAAGTGGCCCTACCTCTGATGGCATCAACAGTGATGAGTGGGGATCCAGGTGGTAATGTGGTGGGCATACTTGATAGTCAATAAAGGAAGTGGTTCATACCTTTAATATGTGAGGTTAGGCTACAGCCAATTAGTTGGGGGTTGTTGTTGTTGTTGTTGTTGTTGTGGTCTTCAGTCCTGAGACTGGTTTGATGCAGCTCTCCATGCTACTCTATCCTGTGCAAGCTTCTTCATCTCCCAGTACCTACTGCAGCCTACATCCTTCTGAATCTGCTTTGTGTATTCATCTCTTGGTCTCCATCTTCGATTTTTACCCTCCACGCTGCCCTCCAATACTAAATTGGTGATCCCTCGATGTCTCAGAACATGTCCTACCAACCGATCCCTTCTTCTAGTCAAGTTGTGCCACAAACTCCTCTTCTCCCCAATTCTATTCAATACCTCCTCATTAGTTATGTGATCTACCCATCTAATCTTCAGCATTCTTCAGTAGCACCACATTTCGAAAGCTTCTATTCTCTTCTTGTCTAAACTATTTATCGTCCATGTTTCACTTCCATACATGGCTAGACTCCATACAAATACTTTTAGAAATGACTTCCTGACATTAAATCTATACTCGATGTTAACAAATTTTTCTTCTTCAGAAACGCTTTCGTTGCCATTGCCAGTCTACATTTTATATCCTCTCTACTTCGACCATCATCAGTTATTTTGCTCCCCAAATAGCAAAACTCTTTTACTACTTTAAGTGTCTCATTTCCTAATCTAATTCCCTCAGCATCACCCGACTTAATTCGACTACATTCCATTATCATCATTTTGCTTTTGTTGATGTTCATCTTATACCCTCCTTTCAAGACACTGTCCATTCTGTTCAATTGCTCTTCCAAGTCCTTTGCTGTCTCTGACAGAATTACAATGTCACTGGCAAACCTCAGAGTTTTTGTTTCTTCTCCATTGATTTTAATACCTACTCCGAACTTTTCTTGTGTTTCCTTTACTGCTTGGATTCTGAGAAGAGATTCTGTAATTGTTGGCCACCACCCCCAACTTTAATGCAAGCAGTAAAGTTGGGGGTAGTGGCCAACAATTACAGAATCTCTTCTCAGCATCCATTTCTCCCAGCACCCCAATGACATCCCTCCTCCCCTTCCTTTTACATGCATCCCACATCCATAACCCTGGAAGCCCTGGACACCCTGTTGTAGCTGTACACTGTGTTCCTATTGAAAGTGTCTGGACCTCCACTCTTATTGACTAACACCTACAGCCAACTGCCAGCTGCCTAGCTTCCCATATTAAAGACCAGAACCATTTTCTTCACCAACTGTCAAAGACCTCCATCCCATTCCCATCGGGATGCCTCATTCCTGTACAAGGTGGCCCAGAAGTAATGATCGGAAATGTTTACTGTTATGGTACTAAAACAAGAAGCAACATGAGAGCCCTAGCTCTAGCACAATTTGTACGAGTGTTGCCCAGAAAGCAATGCACCACATTTTTTTTTCTCAGCCAAAAACAATGCTATGAATGTGAAACGTTACATTTGTATTATTTGATGTCTCCTGAGTGAGAGCCCCAAGTTTCCATCACTTCCAACAGAGAGCGTAGCTGAGGACAGTTTGAAAATGGCGTCTGTAGGTGATGTACATCACAAGCAATGTGGCATCATTGAATTTCTCGCTGCAGAGGAAAAAAATGTGGGGAATATTCACGAACGCTCGGGCAAAGTCTATGGGACATATGCTGTCAACAAAAATACAGTTACAACAAAGTACAGTTAGTCGCTGGGCATGGAGGATGAGGTCATCAGAAGGCAGTTCGGTGGAGCTACACGATTTGCAGTGGTCGGGGAGACCACCCATGGCTGTCACACCTGACAGTCCTGACCTAGCACCTCTGACTTCCACTTGCTTGGGTCATTAAAGGATGCCATTCGTGGAAGACATTTTGAGGAAGATGAGGAGGTGATTCACACAGTGAAGCACTGGCTCTGCCACCACGACAAGGATTGGTATAATCAGAGCATACACGACCTTGTTTTGTGCTGGAGGAAGGCCACAGAACAGGATAGAATTTATGCGGAAAAACAGTGTGTCTAGATAAAACACCATTCTTTTGCACGTGTAATACTCACTATGTCCAATAAAGAAATGTTGAAGAAAAAAATGCTGTGCATTACTTTCTGGGCAACCCTTGTATTTAACAGAAAAAGATACAAGCAAGAATGTAATAACACAGAAATTAATGTTCTTACATACTTCTTATATATTTCAAACTCTCTCTGTATGCTGATGATCATTCTTGGCACAGAGTTGGACTTGCTGCCATGTGTGTCTGCTTGTCCAGTGCAGAATTTTGGCTGTGATTGTTCTCAAGGTATAGGTAATCGCTTCTTTCAGCCCTAATGGGAGTCATATGAACTGCAAAAATCTCTTCCTTTAAGAATGACTACAGCCAATTATCACACGTTGTTAAGTCCAGGCTTCTGGGTGGCCATATAAGAGGCCCTCTACGTCCAATCAACAACCGAAATTAGTTGTTCAACCAGCCTCGAAAAGCAGTCCAATAGTGTCCAGGGGTACCATTGTACTGCATAAAAACATACTTTGGCAGACCAACTTTGTCGAGTTCAGATAACATCTAGAGAGATATCATCATATTTCTTCATCCAACAACACATAGAGGTTCAGGGAATGTTTTGGCAAACTGCTTCCTTGTGAATCTTGATGATGACCGGAGCGATGATTCACTTCAGCGTTCAGTAACCTCATTATCATTGTCATATTTGTTGGGTCTTCCAATGCATGGTGCACCTGTCTCAGATCCCATTGCAAAGATTTTTCTTTCTAGTTCCTGAAGATAAATCTCCACTGAAACAATTAAAAAGTTTCCCAAATTTCACCTTATGTCTCACCTATTTATTCCTTTTCTGCACCAATATACTAAGAAGACAATGGTCTACAACTGTGAATCTGTTTGTATCTGGCATTATAACAGAATTATTTAGATCACCACCACCTTTGTAGCAAAACAGGACATTATCACACGCTGTAGCATTTGCCATAACCACAAGCAAAATAACGTGATCACAGGCCGTATCTTCATGGAGAGATGCCCGAATTGTTGTAATCTGATTCATGGCAATTACTGACTGCACTGTTGTAATCTGAGTAACTTCTATCAGAAGACAAGACACACTATGGGCAGGGATCATTATTTTCAATCCAGAATACATTTCCAGATAGAAGTAAATACGAAACTATATATAAAGTTACTTGAATACTTCCTGATGAAGACTTTGGCCCACTCTGTACATCAAATCCCCCATGCCAATGGTCTAGCTGCTATCAAACACTACCTCTCCCAATGTCCTCATGAGGCAAAAACCACTACCTCATTCCTCATACATTTAATAAATTAAGTATACATAACTACTACTACCATTAGATGCAGATACACAAACAAATCCTCAGCAAAGCCATGGGAACCCGCATGACACCCTCCCATGCCAATGTGTTTAGGGGCCATCTAGCGGAAAGCTTCCTAGCATCCCAAAACTCCAAACACATTGTTCTATCCAGGTTCATCGATATCTTCAAGAACTGGTCTGAGGGCCAAGAAACCCTATATGAATTCTTTCACAGCCTCAACACCTTCTCTCCCAAATGCTTCATCTAGCCTCCTTCTTGGTCATTGACCTCCACCTATCTGATAGCTCAATTTACACTTTTGTCCATATCAAGACCACAAACTATCAACAGCACCTGTATTCTGACAGTAGTCATTTCTTCCACAGTCTGGCCAACTGTGGACAACAGTGACGAGTAATCCCTTGCCCATTATACTGAAGGACTCACTAAGGCCTTCACAGACAGGCACTAGCCCCCAAACCTAATCCACAGAGATACTTCTGGCACAATATCCTCACATGCCTCTGATCTTTCCATCACACCCAAGAACCAGCTGAAAAGGAGCATTCCCATTACCACTCAATATCATTCCGAAATGGAACAACTGAACCATATGCTTCGCCAGGGCTCCAACTGCTTCCATCATTCATCACCCACAATTTTATCCACACTGCCTGAAGTAGTATTTAGCTGCCCATCAAATTTATGCAATATCCTCTTCCACCCCTTTGCCACACTCTCTTCCCTCTGAACTCTTTACCATATGGGTTATACTCCTGTGGGAGACCCAGGTGTAAAAGTTGTCCAACAGACCCAGCCAGCACATGCTACTCCAGTCCCATCATGTTTTTATCTTATCCCAGCAGAGACTGGGCTGCCTGTGAATGTGATCATGCCACATACTAGCTCTGCTGCAATTTCTGAACAACATTTTATGTTGGCATGACCACCAACCAAGGGAAAAAAGTGGGCCAGAAAACAGCTTATTGCCCCTTGACAGCAAATACTACTGAGCACAGCCAAATCAATTTCAATAACTGCTTCACAACTTATGCCATCTGGACCTCTACCTCCCCACTCCCCTTTCTCAATCTCCAATTTGTCTGAACTTCATCGATGGGAGTCATCCTTGCAACACATCCTTTACTTCTGTAATATTCCTGGTCCCAATCTCCGATATCTGTCTACCCCACACCCACCTCCATGCCCCAGGATCCCGCTCCACCCATCCGGCAACCACTCCCTCTTATCACCAGTTTCCCCCTCCTATGTTCTGTCACCCCCATCCTAACCCACTTCACCACATCATCGCAAGTGCCAGTGCCAAGCTGCATTCCTATCCCGTGCACCCGCTGGCTTTCTCCACTACATTCCTATCCCATGCCCCTGCTGGCTTTCTCCACTAAATTCCTATCCCAGGCACCTGCCGGCCACATTTCCATCCTGCGCACCTGCTGGTTTCCTTGTCGCATCTCCATGTCCCATGGATCAGCTGCATCCCTCCCAATTGCCACAGCCATCAGCTACCCTTTCCCACCTCTCCCTCTCACTATTCACCACCTTTTCCACCCCACACATTCCACCCAACACAATTTCTCACCCCCGTCAAGCTGCAGAACTGCAGTCCAGACATAGTGACAAAGTTTTCAATCTCGTTTATGAGCCTGGCAGCAATTTAGCACCTCTGTTATCCAGTGAGTAGTTGCCTTTACTACAAAATTTAAATTCTACCACAATTTTCCACTGTCATACTTAATTAATTGAGGTTTGCCGATGACATCGTAATTCTCTCAGAGACAGCAAAGGACTTGGAAGAGCAGTTGAACGGAATGGACAGTGTCTTGAAAGGAGGATATAAGATGAACATCAACAAAAGCAAAACGAGGATAATGGAATGTAGTCTAATTAAGTCGGGTGATGCTGAGGGAATTATATTAGGAAATGAGACACTTAAAGTAGTAAAGGAGTTTTGCTATTTGGGGAGCAAAATAACTGATGATGGTCGAAGTAGAGAGGATATAAAATGTAGACTGGCAATGGCAAGGAAACCATTTCTGAAGAAGAGAAATTTGTTAACATTGAGTATAGATTTAAGTGTCAGGAAGTCGTTTCTGAAAGTATTTGTATGGAGTGTAGCCATGTATGGAAGTGAAACATGGACGATAAATAGTTTGGACAAGAAGAGAATAGAAGCTTTCGAAATGTGGTGGTACAGAAGAATGCTGAAGATTAGATGGGTAGATCACATAACTAATGAGGAGGTATTGAATAGAATTGGGGAGAAGAGGAGTTCGTGGCACAACTTCACTAGAAGAAGGGATCAGTTGGTAGGACATGTTCTGAGGCATCAAGGGATCACCAATTTAGTACTGGAGAGCAGCGTGGAGGGTAAAAATCGTAGAGGGAGACCAAGAGATGAATACACTAAGCAGATTCAGAAGGATGTAGGCTGCAGTAGGTACTGGGAGATGAAGAAGCTTGCACAGGGTAGAGTAGCATGGAGAGCTGCATCAAGCCAGTCTCAGGACTAAAGACCGCAACAACAACAATATTTAAATTCCTTGTGAACATTCATTTAATGTTTATTCTGCCCTTTGGTCATTAAAAAACACCTCGCCTGCACCTGTGTCTGTTCAACATTTTGACTACATTCTCATGAGACAAACCAATTGAAACTTCAATCCCTTCAGCAAGTTCTCTGACAGTCATACGAATCAGAGCTTTGACTGTTATTAGCTGAAGTTGAAGGTTTCTCTGGGCCAGGGTTGTCTTAAACTTACTGATGACCAGTTCTGATTTGTGATAAACATTCACATTACTGATTTTGACTTAATGCATACACTCTGTAAGGTGGCATCACTAATTAAAATACCTCCATAAACCTTTCCCCAGATTCATGGTTTGTTGCTCCTGTAAATCAAACACAGCCAAAAATGCCACAAATATGGTGTCACGTTTCATCAAATTAACAAATCTAGAAACTAAATGAAATAACAATAATGTGAAACAATGAGGTTACATCACAGACTGTGACAGATACACTGGTGCCAACAGCATGTTGCCACATTAAAAAATGTTAATTTTTTTGAACAGATCTCGCAAATTATATACAGTGTGCCCACCCTGCACTGTACTGTACTTTTTTTTAATGGGGAAAATACACTTTACAATCCTAAGATTATGAACTTTGAACTCTCAAAGTCTCAAACAGGGCCTTATTTGTTGTCCATGATTTCGGTCATCATTTAAAGGTGCATCAAATGTTTCTCTAATCTACTTTATTACTTTAAGAGACAACTGATTTCACAAAATACAAAATATAAGATATTTAAATACCTCACAGTATTTTATTGTTAGTATCAGTACATAGACCAAGAGAAAGCAGAAAAGTTTCAGTTTATTCTGTGGCTTGATATTTATTTTATTTTTTCGACAGGAAAGAAAGAACTCTACAGTTTCTAACACAATGAGAAATGGAATTTTGGTTACTTCTTCAGCTCTTGAGATGCTCGACTGTCATAGTCACTACTGTCATCATAAAAGAGCAGTTCACACAAAGGTGATAAAAATAAATTTGGTTTTGAGCTGTGAACTTCATATAGTTCTTTTTGAGATGCCTGAATACAATTTACAATGAGCCATGAATGACAATTAAAACTGCTGAAAAATATATTGAACAATAACCAGCAGGAGTTCGAGAATACAGGTAATACATGTTGTGACTGTGATGCAAAGCCACAGTCATGTTTTGACCAGTAATTATTGGAAAGTCACTAAAATGTTCATGACTATCAGTATCTCATCTATAACTTACATGTTGGTTATCAGATCAAGCAGTGATAATCGACCTTAACCCCTGCTGTGGTACTTCATTAATAGCTCAATCAACTGTTGCAATGTCGATTTCACAAATTATTTCATTTGTCATAAGCATATTGTGATCCACCTGCTGTTGCATATTACTTAAAATGGCATGTGTACTCGGCAAAACAGCATGAAAATTACACTTTTTCCAGGGGGTGATCGACTTCACGCCTACTGTGCAAAGATCAACAGCTGCAGCTAATTTGGAGATGTCACAACTGTTAGGGTAACGCTTCAAGTTTGCCTGATGTGTGGAAGCTTGAGGATATGAACAGCTGTACCTTTTGCTCCTACTCACACAGAATGCAGTCTGTAGCGCAGCTCTCATTGGTTTCTGATTTTTTCACTCGCTTTGTAGGCAACATTTTTGGAACCTATGAATCTATCGCAGAGCTAGCCAACTGTTCTATATTGACGAGATTGACGTTGACAAACAGATGGTTGTGCTGCTTGAGGTAATTAAAAGCAGCATGCATTATTTGTTGTAAAATTACGAACTTCTGATTGATATTAAACAATAAGAACTCTTCTGTGATCATGACAACACTAGCATGCATAAAGACTGCTCAGCAGCTGATCAAATATTTCCTCCACGATTTGTCAGAAGTGACAGATGACCCCTTTTTTCTTTGTTCAAATTACTTCATGGTACTTCTGGATAATGACAAATACATCAAATAATGCAAGAAGACTTAATCTGCAAATGACAAGTCAGTGAAGACAGATGACATTTCTTCCAACTCCATTTGGTTGCTCTTTGCTTGAGAAGGAATGCAATGATCACTCAATGACTGATGGCATCTTACACGTAATTTCCCATCAGTATTGGCAACTACACTGTTATCTGCCAGCAGCTTACAAATCAAATTGTTATCTGCATGCTGTATCAAAAGTTGTGGAAACATATGGCAATCACAAACATAGCAAGACTGGGTCAGGAGAATGTCAGTTTCTGCCAGTATTATGAAAAAGATAGATTTGTATTCACCATATAGTGGAAATGTTGGGTCGCAGACGAGCACAACATAATGACTGCTAAACGAGTAAGCTTTCGACCACAGGGCCTCCTCCTGAATTAAACACACACACACACACACACACACACACACACACAGCTGGAGTCTGGTCTCAGCAGCTTGTGTGTGTGTGTGTGTGTGTGTGTGTGTGTGTGTGTGTGTGTGTGTGCACGCGCGTTTTGTCTAATTCAGAAGAAGGCCTTGTGGTTGAAAGCTTACTTGTTTAGCAGTCTTTTTGTTGTGCCTGACTGCAACTCAACATTTCCACTCTATGATGAGTATCAATATATCCTTGTCATAAAAATGTCATCATACTGTCCTGGCTTTTTCATTGTTTGTCGTGAATGTCTGCCAAGAATTTTCTCACTATGCTTTCAGGTATTTCTGTGTTACTGGATGATCTTTTCTGTTATCGGTCCTTCTTGCATGCTTCTCTGCCCTCAACATCGTTGGAAGACCTTCATGTTCACTGAGCACCTTTTGTTGTTGGCGACACCTGCGGTCCTCTGGTGATTCTTACAACATTCTATAGTCAACTCGACATAAGAAGATTCCTTACAACTAGCAGTGCTGTTACCAGCTTTGAACTATGAAGCACTAATATCTGCAAAAGAAACTATAGTCACCTACAGAGCTGCAACATCACTGACATGGTTGGTTTTCTTAGTGTCTTCTGTTATCAAAATGTTCTGAATTCAGAACTTGGTTTAGAGGAAGCCATATTCATATTAATGTAACTTTTTATTTGCAAAATGACTAGGCACTGATGTAGACAGCAACAGCTATGCGTGAAATATTTCAATTTTCCTCAAATTACTAACAAACATTATTTTATGGGTTGCACTTTGAGCATACACAATTTTACTTCTATTTATCCAGACATATTTTGTTGGAGTTATAATATGTGTTTTTCAATTATTTTATTTTCGTTCTCTAAAACAACAAAATTGCTCTTTAGTATTTCTACATACAGAAAAATCAGTTTCTAAGAAACATATTCACAAACTTGGTAAAAGAATATACCTTGTTACCACATGCTGTGGTCTTTGCAGTTTTCTATATTTCCTGTTATGGCAGGTTTTCTTTCACAGTGTCAACTGCAACCATAGATAACTTAATGTAGAAAGTTTCTGCCATCAAAAATGTATAACTGGGAATATTGTGGTTAGATGTACCTGACACTGGGTTCACTGTTGTTGCAATTCATGTTGAGAATACTTCAATCTAATAGCATTATAACACAGATATTTTACACAACAACATTATTTAGGCTCTTAATTCGTTGGGGTGTTTCTAACACCCCATGCAAGTACTAACATTATAATATGTTGCACTGGTCTACAATGGTTAAATACCTTTTTACACTACTATACCTCACACTGGTCTATCTGATACCCCAATTGACCCTTTCCCACTCTGTTTGGCTATGGAAATCTGGACAATGTATTTCCCTCAAATCAGTAAGCAAATTTTTCTTAACTACCCCAAATACTTTCAAGCAAATTAAATATTTTTTTGCAAAACTAGGCATCATGCTGATCAATTTGGTACCCCATTTGTCCATTTCCTGTAGCCCAATTAAATGAGGTGATGCTGAGGGAACAACATTAGGAAATAGGACCAGCAGAAGAACCGATAATGGCTAAAGCATTGAGCATATAATATGCAGACTGGCAATAGCAGAAAAGTTCTTCTAAGAAAGAAAAAGCTGTTAACATCAAATAGAATGAATTTTGCGAGGTTTTTTTTTTTTTAGAATGTAGAGTTGTATGAATATGAAATGTGGATGATATGTGTTGCTACAGAAGAATGCTGAAGATTAGATGGCTATATCTAATAAGTAATGATGAGGTACTGAGTTGAATTGGGAAGAAAGGCAATTTATGGTTGAACTTTGACTAAAAGAAGGAGGAGGAGGAGATTAGTGTTTAACATCCCGTCGACAATGAGGTCATTAGAGACGGAGTGCAAGCTTGGGTTAGGGAAGGATGGGGAAGGAAATCGGCCGTGCCATTTCAAAGGAACCACCCCGGCATTTGCCTGAAGCGATTTAAGGAAATCACGGAAAACCTAAATCAGGATGGCCGGAGACGGGATTGAACCATCATCCTCCCGAATGCGAGTCCAGTGAGCTAACCACTGCGCCACCTCACTCGGTACGACTAAAAGAAGGGGTTGATTGATAGGACACATCATGATGCATCAAGGAATCATAAACATACAATATTATATCATCTATAAAAACAAAGATGAGGTGACTTACCGAACGAAAGCGCTGGCAGGTCGATAGACACACAAACAAACACAAACATACACACAAAATTCAAGCTTTCGCAACAAACTGTTGCCTCATCAGGAAAGAGGGAAGGAGAGGGGAAGACGAAAGGAAGTGGGTTTTAAGGGAGAGGGTAAGGAGTCATTCCAATCCCGGGAGCGTGTGTGCGAGTGTATACCAGTCCTTTTTTCCCCCTAAGGTAAGTCTTTCCGCTCCCGGGATTGGAATGACTCCTTACCCTCTCCCTTAAAACCCACTTCCTTTCGTCTTCCCCTCTCCTTCCCTCTTTCCTGATGAGGCAACAGTTTGTTGCGAAAGCTTGAATTTTGTGTGTATGTTTGTGTTTGTTTGTGTGTCTATCGACCTGCCAGCGCTTTCGTTCGGTAAGTCACCTCATCTTTGTTTTTATATATAATTTTTCCCACGTGGAATGTTTCCTTCTATTATATTGATATTATATCATCTGACAGACACATGTGGTGACATTGCGTGTTAATCTTGTCTATATTGCTGTGTGGATCAACTTATGCTGACAAAATGCAACTATGCAACAAATTTTGTGAGTAATGTTGCTTGATAATGGCCAAGGAGGCAAAATTCATGATTTGCCTATATAATAAAGTGCTTGTTTCAATTAAAAAACAGCCTGATTGAGTAAAATCATTTCTTTCCAGATATATTTGTGTGTGTGTGTGTGTGTGTGTGTGTGTGTCTCCACAAGTAATAAAAGTCGAATTTTAATACCTCCCTGGTGGCAAGGACATGGATGACAGAAGGAAATGCCTGTGACTTCTTTGAAGAAACTGCTCTGACATTCACCTCTAAGGAAGCTGTGGAAAACCTGAATCAGAATTATCGGACATGGACTCCACAGGATTTAATTCCAGATCCTACTAACTAAAACTTTAATAGTGTAACACCATGTCACGTTGGTTCACACCTCTGTGCAGCCAGCATCATCCACAAAACTTACATCTAACACAAAGTGATTTCAACATAATAATTAAAATATTTTCTTACTTTATATTTCATGGATTCATCAAAGGCATACTGAATGCTAGTGTCGTACAGCATCATTTTGCTGTTTGCCAGGGCCAAAATACAATTTCGCAGCCTCGCTATCACTTCTCGATCAGCACGGTCTACTTTCTGCAACAAAGTTCCGTTAAATGTAACACACTTTTCCGAACAGCTTATTTTCACATGTCAATGACAACAAAATTGTCTTCCTTAATGGCACACCACATTACACAAAATAAAATCCACTAATCTCCCTAAGAGAGTTTTTCATACAGCTGTTTAACCAGCATGCAATTATGATTTTTTGCATACAGATTCAGTAAAAATTAAAACTGCAGATCATACAAATCTCAAAAACACAACACAATATAATAATGGCTAGTACAATAGTTACATGTTATATCCAGAACACTTACTGAGAATTAAAAAAAGGTGCTGAACAGGCATTTTACTAAAAAATTAGAAGCAACAAGTGTATTCTGGACTAGTCTTTTTTGTTAACAACAACAAAGCTGAAAACCAAATTACTAATATCAAAACAATATCACAACAAATGAATGGTTTTAAAAAAAAATTCCCTGGAATTCTGAGACTGCACCCATACACAGTGATGGAGAATTCTGGGATATCCGAGTCTTCTTTAGTGATAAATCTGTATCCACTAATTGAAGATAAATCTATTTTTCTGTCTTTGTTAACCATAAAAAATCAATGAAATAATTTCTCCCAATGAGTTAACTCAAAACTCTGTTGCAGATTAGTGATATTCAGTCTTTCCAGCCCAACTAATGCACAAAATCTAATCTGTTGATGGTCATCATCAGTTGAGAATCACAGTTTCACAGTGTTGTTTAAATGACAGCATATCAACAGTATGCATAAGCGTTGGTTTTTGCTTGTGCAAACTATTGTAGATTTCTTTTTATGGAAATATGTATTTATTAATGAAAAGGATGGAGTGCTACCCACTTTGTAGCATAGATGTTGAGTTGAGATAGGCAAACAAAAAGAATGCCTAACAAGTAAGCTTTCAGCCAAAAAGGGCTTCATCAGAATTAGACAACACACATGTGTGCAAACACAACTCACACGCACCTGACACAGTCTCCTCTATCTATCTCCTCTATAATGTTGATCAAACTGTGGGTAAATGATTCTTATCTTGAGGCAATGAAATCTTTATGCAATACTTCATATTGTACTTATTTAGAATATGGCTGACATTATAAGCCTAATTCACCAATTTTAATTATTTTTTAATAATCTTTTAAATACAGCTACCCAAGCAGCTTGAAATTTTTCCTAGATGCTCATCTTTGAGTTTTAGTTTGAGGATGTCCTAGTATGTTGTGGTTTACTTCAGTTAACAAAAGGAAAGATAGGGGAAATAATTTGTATAGTTGCAAATTTTTGTACAGTGGTAAGGAGTGCCAGGAACATATTAAAAATCTGGAAACCTAACCCCCCCCCCCCCCTCCAACCTCCTCTCTTGGTAAATGCAAGTTATTTGAGAGAAGATCAGAAACCTGAAAGTTTCATGAACAAGAAACACAGTTTTGGAGGTAAGCACAACCAGTATCGCAGAATTTTAGCTGAGTGTCAGCTGCAATCCACACAAAGAGTTTTTATCTAAACTCTTGGAAGGCAAGAAAACTTAACTAAAATGCAAAAAAAATTGGGTTAAGATACTCACAAAATCAAATACTGTTTGGACTAAAAAAAGAGAATGAGGTGACACAGCATTCATAGTCCGTTTTTTCGCTAAGTAGTGGACGTCAAATACAAAATAGCATAAAATAACACAGAACACTCTCATGATGCCTAGAAAGGATGAAAGTTAAAAATAAGAAATTCCTAATAAAAAACTATCAGGTAGGTGAAAAATTATTAAAATCCATTCACCATGAATAATAGTATCTGGTAAGCTAACAGGTCACCACATACTGCAGAGGGGGAGAGGGGTGGGGTGGGGGGGGTGGGGGGGAAATCAAAAACTGACTGTGTGGTGTAGAGAGAGTAGTGGCTCAGCTGCTTGCTCTTCAGTTTGATTATGCTCAGAATGATGGAAATGCATTACCACATTTCAGCAACTTGTCTTTCCTCATGTTACTACCCTTCAACCTTCTCCCCTCCGCATCCTCAGAACAGCAATTACCCATTAATATACTTTTCCTACTTCATTTAATAATAAACATAATTTTACACCATTAAAATAATATTTTTATTAATAATAATTGGGGGACAGAGCAATGCTGTCGGGTGAAGATTGCAGGGACTAGAATACCATCAGGCGCAGCATCAGGTGGTGGTGGGGCAAGGAGGTGGGGGAAAAAGGAGCGAAAAGGTCAAAAAAGGGTAAAGACGGGTGGGTGCATTTGCAGAGGGCAGCAAACAAAGAGGCTGGGAGACAAGAATGGAGAGGAGATGATGGGACAGATGGGGTGGAAACTGCTGGGTGGAGGATGTGAGGACAGTATATTACCGGAGGTTGAGTCCAAGGTAATTACGGGAATGGAGAATGCGCTGTAAGGATCTGCACAGTTCAGGAAAGCTGGTAGTGGAGGGGAGGATCCAGATCGCTCAGGTAGTGAAGCAACCATTGAAATTAAGCGTGTTATGCTCAGCTGGATGCTGTGCCACAGGGTCATCTACTTTGCTCTTGGCCACAGTTTGGTGATGGTCGTTCATGCTGGTGGACAGCTGGGTGGTAATCATACCAATATAAAAAACTGTGCAATGGTTACAGCAGATCTAGTAAATGATATGACTGCATTCACTGGTGGCCCAGCCCCTGACAGGTTAGGATAAATCTGTGACAGGACTGGAATTATCTATCATCATGCCTTGAAATGATGGATGTCCTACTCAAAATCCTCCCCACACCTTCTAAAGTGGTGTTCCATTGCTCACCCAAACCCCACAAAGTCCTAGTCCACCCCCCTATCTCACTCCCAGTCCCACCATCTTGCCACAAGGATCATATCCAAGACCCAGGTGCAGTACCTACCCAATGCACCCACACAGCACTTCCTATTCCAGTCCTGTCATAGGTTTATCCTACACCTTTGGGGGCTGGACCACCTGTGAAAGCAGCCATGTCACTTAAAAGCTCCGCTGCAACCATTGCACAGCTTTTTACATTGGCATGATTACAACCAGCTGTCCACCAAGATGAACGGCCACCGCTGAACTGTGGCCAAGATCAAAGTGGACTACCCTGTGGCACAACACGCTGCTGAGCAGAAACGGTGGATTTCAATGGATGCTTCACAGACCGAGCCACCTGGATCCTCCCCTCCATCTCTAACTTTTCTGAGCTACGCAGATCGGAGTTATCCTTACAACACATTCTCTGCTACTGTAATTATCCCGGTCTCAACTTATGGTAACATATTGTCCCCACAACCTCTACCCAACAGTTTTCACCCCTTCTGTCCTATCATTTCCTCCCCATTCTCGTCTCCCAGCCCTCTGCCAATGCATCCACACATCTTTTCCCACTCCTCTCTTTTCGCTCCATTTTCCCCATGTCCCTGCCCCACAACCTCCTGACACTGTGCGTGTTGGCATTCTAGTCCCCACACACTCTGCAGGCAGTGTTGCTCTGTCCCCTTTCCCATCCTTGCCCCCTCAAGACTGCTGCTGGCCTAAGTTGCCAGAGTTGGCAGTCATGCATGTGAGGTGTGCTTGCTTGTGTGAATGTATGGTGAATGTTTCTCCGTTTTCCTTTGCTGATGAAGGCTGTGGCTGAGAGTCTTGTGTAAGTGTCTCTTAATTGCGCCTTCCTGCAACTTAACGTATCTTCTTTATGGTGAGTAGCAATCCATATTTTCCTGAGTTAATGATAAATTTTAAATTATGATTTTTTTTGTGTTCCTATTTTGACTAAATGAAGCCTACATGTTGCTCCAAGCTATACTCAATTATATGAGAAAACCCCGTGAAAATTGGTCTTTTTTTAATTATTATTAACATGCTGAGGCAGGAACAAAAGTTTTAGTTAAAACTTTAAATCATGATATCTTCCCCCCCCCCCCTGCAATCTGATGAAATAAAGCCTAAACGTGGCTCAAGCTACACTACAGTTAACTGTGAAAATCCTATGATAATTTGTCAGGTGGGTTTGGAGATTAGTGTGTCCAAACAGACAGATACAATGGTTTTACTGTTTTATTATTAGTATAGATTATATCCTACAATAACTTTTCAATAAAGCGTTGGCTTATATGATAAAGTTTAATAAAGATGCTTTGACAAATGTGTGAACATATAATGATCCAGGGACCATTCTGTTAAAAGTTGCAAGTATAATGAAAAATATTAAATCTCTTTCTCTGTTTTGGGCAATAGTTTTTAATTTGTAGTGCATTTGCTATATCACTATGTTTATTATCTAGTTATTACAGTAATACAGTGTGCATCATTCCTACAATTCATCCTTTTAGTCCGAAAAGCCACAGAGAGCTTTTAATACACTGTGACCTCAACCATTATCAATCAACACTAGTTATAATCTTACATTTAATTTCTAATAGATGTTACCTCTTCTAAGTTCTGTGTGAAGCCACCGCCCCCTTCTTCATCAGCACTGGCTGTAGGACAAAGCCAGATGAAACCATTGTTTCCAAGTATAATGCTTGCTCCACAGGTCAAATTGTGAAAGTGTGTTTTTCGACGCTTTACGAGTGATGGGAACACTTTCACCAGGACACCTTGTGACAACTACAAATTAACATAACAGTTAAAACACTTAGCAGCACATATTGAGTTTCCTGTGCAATCTATTTTGGAAACAAAAATATTTTATTACTTTTCAAGCTATGCTCTTTGCTGTGTCATAATCATTATTGTCAGACAGATGCAGATAGAGCTGAAATTAGTCTGCTTTATATTAAAAAGTTTCTCTCACTCACTCATTGTGTTCCATGGATCCTATTATGGAGATTGGAATGCAGTAAGAAATAATTAACAAAGAAATACAACTGTGATAAATTATTTCTATACATTGTAGTAATAATTACCATCAAATTATGTACACTAGTTGTTGCACAAAATATTCAAGTTAGTACGGAAATAGTTAGTTCCTCAGTTATGAATACAGATGATGTGCTGATTAATGCTTAGCGACAGTAATTGCTTGAAAGGTTCTTGTTGTTGCATCATATAGTAGTGTCTACACTGCACAATATTTATCACAATGGAATTTGAAGCTCTGCCCCCATGCTTGCAGAAAATAGTAATGAATTAAAGAGGGTCCGCCTGTTTGCAAGAACATAATTTTTTATTTTCTTTAATCCCCAAACATGTTTCACCATAATTATGGCATCTTCAGAGGTTTTTTTCTTTTATTGTTTCTAAAATGTATACATACACATTATTGTAGGTAGTTTAGGAACATGCTGACATCAGATTTTGTTGTTAGGGGCTAGCACCGCTGTAGAGCTTTCAAAAAATAATTTTTTTACTGGCTTAAAAGATGCTTTGAACCTTCTAAAATAGAGGCAAAAAGCCTAATCACAGAAAAAAATTGTTCTATGAAATTCCTCTAATGCCTTGGATGACCTTAAATGGCCTTCCTACACCAACTTGATACCCCCTTGTAGTGTCTGGGTGTAGTTAGAGGCATTTCTAAACAATAATACATTAGCTTGGCACTGAAGCAGTATGTCATCAAAGAATCCAAAGAACAGATATGAGGCTGAGAACAGTTTGGAAGCAGTCATTGCCTCTGCTAAGAAACTGAAAGACTTAGCAGGATTTTGACGTAAATTGCAGATTATAAATTTTCTTGACATTTTCTCTGTTGTTTCTCAACACGTGAAATGTAAAACATGCAATGCGGACATTATGTTGTAAGAATGAGGTCCTCCAAGCTTAGGCTTCTTCGTAATTATTGCTTGCCCCAACTGCCTACCCAACTGCCTACAAGTTGTTGTACCAAGCAGTAAGTTTACCCAAAACACACATGAAATTAACTGTCAAGTCATTCTAACAATGCATCTTCTTGGAGTAGGGCTAAAGGGAATTGTAAAATTTTGTGCATTTATGGAGGTTAGTGTATAACGTCCCGTCGACAACGTGGTCATTAGAGACGGAGCGCAAGCTCGGGTTAGGGAAGGATGGGGAAGGAAATCGGCCGTGCCCTTTCAAAGGAACCATCCCGGCATTTGCCTGAAGCGATTTAGGGAAATCACGGAAAACCTAAATCAGAATGGCCGGAGACGGGATTGAATCGTCGTCCTCCCGAATGCGAGTCCAGTGTGCATTTATGGAATTGTCTAGAGCAATATTTCAGTCATTTTAGTGGATATGATTTGATCACAATAGTAACAGTATGACAGGCCAGTCTTGCGATAGCAGATTAATGGTAAGACAGGCATGTTGTGTGAATACTACTGGCCTACGGAATTGAGTAACTGATGAGGGAAAAGCATGTTGATTTCTTACAAGCATAGTGGATTTTGGAGTAAGACTTTTATACTTTGCTGATTACCAAGTGAGGTGGCGCAGTGGTTAGCACAATGGACTCACATTTAGGAGGACGACTGTTCAAACCCACATCCGGCCATCCTGATTTAGGTTTTCCGCAGTTTCCCTAAATCGCTTCAGGTAAATGCCAGGATGGTTCCTTTGAAAGGGCACGATTGACTTCCTTCCCTATCCTTCCCAATTTGATGGGACCGATGACATTGCTGTTTGGTTCCCTCCTCCTGAATAAACCAACCAACCTGTGCTGATTTAGAACTATTACTTGTGACTGTGACCAAGAAAAATAAATGCTATGAAAAATGCAAAGTATTATTAGAAAATACACTGAATGAATTTTTTAGCATCAACTGTGGATGCTACAACCACTAACTTAATTTGCCCATAGCCTGATCCATTGACACAGGCAGCATGACGTTGGAATATGTTCTGACTTGTCAGTTAGCATCCAGAGATGCTAGAGTGAGGTTGTGTTTATCATGTCTGTCCCACATCATGGATTTCAAACAATGCATGAACATTACCTACTGTTCCAAATTGCAAAAAAGTGCCAAAGAAACTTATGATATGTTGAAATTGGTGTATGGAGATAATGCTGGAACTCTGAAGACTGTTTACAAGTGGTATGAGTGATTTAAAAGTGGAAATAAGGCAGTAGAAGATGAGCAATACTGGGGATGTACATTAATCTCCAAAACCAAAGAAAATGTGCAAGAAGTGGCAAAAATTGTCGTTCAAACAGGCAAATAACTACCTGAGAGCTTACCACAGAACTTAGCACCTTTTAAGGGACAATGCAAAGCATTTTAACAGATAGTTTGTAAATGAGGCGAGTGAGTCCAAAATTTGTACCAGATTTTTTAGTGATGAATGGAAGGAAAATTGAGTGTCAGTTTACATGGAGCAGAAGGATCATCTTTATTCAGATCTGCACTTCAAGTTCAAAACTATAACTGGAGGTGAAACTTGGGTCCTTGGGTACAACCCTGAGACGAAACTTCACTGTTCTCAATGGAAAACTAGTGAGTCTCCTCACCTTAAAACTTATGTAAGTCAGAATCGAATATCAAAGTCATGCTCATTGTTTTCTTTGATACTGAAGGCATAGTGCTAATAGTGCTATCTGAGTGCATTTGAAGGGGAATAACTGTCAATATCAAATCTTACGAGGGCATACTGCAATGTCTGCAAAACGATGTATGAAGAAAGAGACCACAAAAAAGGGCCAATCGGTTCCTTTTTATCACAACATGCTGTGCCACACCTTGCTTTTGATTTATGAGTTTTTGCCCAGGAAAAGTGTCCTGCCTGCCCACATTCCCCTAACCAGATTTAGCACCACACAACTTCTGACTCTTCCCAAAAATTAAAACCATGCTTACAGGAAAACATTTTAACACCATTCCTGACATTGAGAGAGCCATGACAGAGCTGCTGAATGTCCTTCCAAAAAAAGTGTTCAATAAATGTTTCCTGTCATGGATTCAATGCTGCGATAAATCAACTGCTAGCCAAGAACAGTACTTTTAAGGAGATTAAACCAACTTCCATGTGAGCTTATTACTTTGTTTCTAATAAAATTATTCTCCATATTTTTTGATCAAACTTCTTATATGGATTTTATTTCTGGCCTACATAATTGCTGACCCTGAAAACAAGAGTGGTTTAAATCACAACAACATTTTAAGTGATTACATTTATTAAACATGAAAAGTGCAAATGGCTTTTCACAAACTATGGTGACAAGATCCAGCACATGCAACAAGAGACTGAAGTTTTAGAACTAAGACAACAGGAGGACAGGCACGACCAGTTCACAAGCTCCAGCAATTACAGCCATGCCGAAGATTTTTTGTGTGCCGGCTTATCCTCATCAACCACGCCATGCTTACAATTGTGAGCACCACTGTTTATGCCCACACAGCCATACAAATGGATTGCCACCTTGGCAAACACTTTTGCACAACAAGAAACTGACTAGTGAGCTGCATTGTTTATTCCTTGCAAGCATAGTTGGTTTTGGAGTAAGACTTTTATTCTTTGCTGATGTAGAACTGTTGCTTCCGACTGTGACTGAGAAAAATAAATATTTTGATTGATTGATTGATTAATTGAGAGGTCTTATGGGACCAAACAAAGAGGCCATCATTCCTGAGATTCCAACATTATCTTGCGGTTTCTGGCGACCAGAGGAAGCAATGTGGTGCTGCTGTTCAAGACTCACATGACCCCTTCATCATTGGACTTACTTGGAGGTGCCTTGCTGATCTTCTTCTCAGGATAGTCGGCTACAACAATCTACCTAACTTCTTCTCCGAAGATATGATGCTGTTTGGAGGAATTTTCTCTACTCTTAAGATGATTGCGTACACTCAAGATACTTTTAAATCAATCCTACTATATTTCACTTCCACAAACAGAATACCATATAACAGTTTTCACATAAATGAATCACATTTCATAAGCCCAATGACTCGCAGACCGTCAGAAACTATTACGTACTATTACATTAAATACAGTTCCAAAAACCTCTCAAGGTTCTCAGAAGTCCACCATCCACAACTCTAGAGAGTAAGTAAGTAAGTAAGTAAAAAGTGTCTTGTCTTTTCTTTTCTTTTCTTTTACGTAATTCAACTGTTCACAATAATGACTGACATAGCACACTTGCTCCTTGTGCTGTGCATGTAACTTCTGTGCTGAGTGCGGCAACCACTTGCCTGCATTGATTAACTGTCCACCTTGTAGCATTCTCTTGACATACGTCCACCCTGCGCATACAGAAAACCGGCGCGAGGTAGACACTCTCCCGTCTCTCACGCTCATACGTAAAATATTGGGTCTGTGAGATGGTGGAAAGCCAAGGGCCTCTAGAATTTGTGTCGAAATTCTCGAGGCACTACATATCTCTCCCCTTAGCTTGAACACTCGATATTTTATAGATATTCAATATGTTCATTGACATCATACTTAATGACAATCCACCTCTCTAAGATATTCATTCACTCCATAATTGTAGATATATATGTACATTTTTCACAAGTTCTTGAACCTCACAGGGTAAGCTCTCTATATTTGCTTTTCCACTGAGTCTTTACTCTATTTTGACATCTCTGAAGAATATAAACCTTTATTTTCTACTTCAATCTGCATTACTGTTACTTCTGTATTGTGCTCCTTTCAACTCCACTCGTAAATTCCAGGCGTCATGGACCCTTAAATGTTTTAGTCTTTACTTTATACTAGTCCTTCCTTTGTTCGTACTGATTAGTAATGTCCTATACAGCTTTCTGTAGTCTGGAGGAACTCTAGAGAAAATTTATGAGCCTGTTCTTCCAACATCCATAAACCTTAATAACGCTAGAAGTATTAAGAATTCAAACTTACCAGAATAAATCCTGCCAAATATGTGATTTCTACCACTATACTGCCCTTTTTCCCTTCGGAATACAACTTATCCTTTACCTATGGGTTGATCCCATGGGTAACCTTTCTCCTGTTGTTCTGTTAGGCATGCCCCCTTCTTCTTCCTATATTCTATGGTACAGGTCAATCCCGTTCTTGGTGCCCCTGTCTGCACAGTATAGGTTAGCCTCTCTGCCCTTTTTTCCATTCACTAAAAGGTGATTGTGCATCCGCCCCCCCCCCCCCCCCCCCCTATCCTTTGTGAGTAGGCCCCCACGGTTCATAACCCTTGTACACATCTTCATGTATACTATCACTAAATATTATCCGGTAAAATTAAAAATCTACTTCAATCTCCAACACTGCTCCTTAATAATTCATTTCTTATCCTAGAGTTCTCCTTTTCTTTTCAACCACTCTACCATACCTCTATATACCATTCATTACTTATCATATATACTTAGGTTATCAAAGGGTATATCATCTTTACTTAGGTTATCAGAGTGTCCCACTATTCAACAAGTTGTCAAGTCATTCTTATTTACATACATATATATTTTTAGAATTAGTCAATGTAGAACCATCTCCTATAATACCATGTGCTCATTCTTTACCATGTGCAAGTACTTCCCCCTACAACCCTTGATGGTTCTTACAAGCTCTCAAACTGTACTTTTACTGTTTGTGTCTTTGTGTGTATGTGTATGGGTAGTCGTGTAACCTGATCCTTTGGCCTACTTATGTAAAATAAGTTGAAGGTTATAGAAAACCACGGAAATTGAGAAGGACTTCAGCAATAGAAATGTATACATATGGAAAGAGGAAAAGATAGATAAGTACTCTAATGAGAAGTAAGAAAGGAAAAAGTTGCCAAGATTGAAGAAATGAAAGAAGATCGCCCCAAAGACAGGAAAACCCTTCCCATCCCCCTTCCCCAGGATCCCTACTCCGCTGGTACTTGAGTGAGAAGCTGGAGGAGGTAGGATGTTAAACGTCTCCTGCAGAACGGACATTCTCACCTTCATCTTTGAAGCCCCCAAAGAAAATCTTAACAACACCTATGGAACAGCAAATGGTGAAGAATCAGTTACACTTGTCTGCAAGGCTTGTCTGAAAGGTGGGGTGTGTGATTAGTGTTAGCTACGCTTGTACTTACACTACCCACCCCTTCCAAGATCGATACAAACCCTCCCATCTACATCACACCTCATAAAAGATA
Organism: Schistocerca piceifrons; assembly: GCF_021461385.2. Classification (NCBI taxonomy): domain Eukaryota; kingdom Metazoa; phylum Arthropoda; class Insecta; order Orthoptera; family Acrididae; genus Schistocerca; species Schistocerca piceifrons. The sequence goes on from NC_060138.1 coordinate 280,333,055, forward strand.
TAAATGTTCTATAAAAATAGAAAATTATACACTATGATATGATAGTTATTTCATTATTCACCTCTTATTATATTATTCTTAAATATAATATTCTATTCTGTTCATTCCTCTTAAAGTCACTCTGTTTACCTAGTACCATCATATTATACCTTCTACCAGAATATTATTCTGTTGATTCCATTTTATGTTTAGAGATCACTGTTTATTCGTGATTCTCTTTAATTAGTCACAATCTTGAAGTCATATTCGGTCACTTAAATACTAACATAATAGGACAGTTTAAGAGGTTATGAACAGATAACAGAAGAGTTGAAGATTTGAAGGGAACTTGGTGTAGGAAAACTAATGTGGAAGTAATACCGAAAACAACTCAGGAACTGACGGTCGTCACTCCGCCCATTAACACAGAACGTTAACATCCCTGGGGTATATACCACTTTATATCCTTAACATTATATTTCCCTTTTTCTTCTCCTGTTGTAGGATCCACCAAAAATAAGGTTTTTGGGTGGATTACTGATTGTACTCGGTAAGGCCCGACATACTTTTGAAAAGATTTGTGTTTCTTTCTTCATGGCAGAGTTCTGAAGATGCTGTTTTACTAGAACTAGGTCACCGACCTTATACTGAGGTTCGATAGCCTTCTCATTATGTTTACTTACTTGTTGTTTTGCCCTCTAAGTTTGAAACAACTATTGTTTGATTCTGTTGGTAATCAGTAGCAGGTTGTTCTGGCCAAGTAAAGCATTTAATAAGAGGTTCACCTACAAAGGGCTTACCTATTACTTCCAAAGGTGTTAGTCCAGTTGATAAATGTGGTAATTCATTTAAAATAAGCTCAAAGTCTCTAATTTTCATTGTCCATGACATACGTTCTTTATGGCAGTATGTGTGGAGTAACTTCCCAATTTCTTTCATAATCCTTTCACATGGGTTAGAAGATGGATTATAGCTGGAGATTAATATTTGACGAATATTTTCCCAAGCTAGAAATTCTTTAAACTCGTTACTAGTGAACTGTGGTCCATTGTCGGAAAGGCACAGCATCAGTTTTCTTATCTCGAGAAAGTATTGTTGCTGACAGTGTATTACCGTTGGTGTGTTTGCTTTCTTAATAGGGTACAACTTAACAGACTTCGACCAACATTCTATGAGAACAAAAATGTAAGCCACTCCTCCCTTTCCTTTTGGAATTGGTACAAAGAAATCTGCAGCAGTTAGATCATGTAATGTTTCAGGAATAATTGTATACATTTTATATTTAACATGAGTGTTATCCTCTTTTACCTTCTGACAAATTTCACAACTTTTAATGACCGATGCTATTTTAGTCCTAGCCTTTTAAAGTAACAGAACTTTTTTGTATGTGCAATACATTTCTTTACACCGAAATATCCATACCCCTTATAAATGTACCACATTAACTCGTCTTCTACTAAATTCGGTGTACATAAATGCCAATGTTTCGTTGTCTTACTGTCTCTCCAGAACAACTTACATCCTATAATCTTCCCCCTTCCATCTTGATTAGACAGTAACGACTTCCTAACACACATAGCAAATATATCTGTAAAATAGGGATCATGTTGGATGTTACCTGTTTTTTTTTCTTTCTTTCTTGCACCTTGTTAAGTGGATATTCTAATGTTAAAAAATTAATTGCAAAAATTACGTCATGTCCTTCTGTACGCTTTAGTTCTTTCATGTCGACTGGCAGCTGAGACAAAGCGTCAGGTATAACGTTCTCCGAACCTTTTATATACTGGATTTTAATGTCATATTCTTGAAGAAACAACATATACCACATCAATCTACTATGTAGTAATTGACTATTCATTAAAAATGACAGAGCTTGGTGATCCGTATAGACATATATTTTGGACCCCATTATCAGTGTTTGGAATTTTTGTACACCCCATACCATGGCCAATATTTCTTTTTCTGATCTTTATAATGCAATTAATGTTTGTTGAGACTCTGCTAGCAAAAGCTATTGACCTATGGTCTATACTTTCTAAACCCCATTCGCTGCGGCTATACCATAGTCTGATGCATCGGTTGAAATCTTAAATGTTTCGCTCATCACTGGTGGTGCAATATGGATGATTCTGATAGTGCCCACATGACACTTTCAACAGGATTATGTGCCTCTTGGTCCCAATTCCAAGGTACTCCCTTCAACAAAAGATGCAAAAGTTGAGGGCTGTTTAACTCTTGACTTTGTACATAGTGTCTGTTAATACCCTACCATTCCAAGAAATCCCTTCAATTTTCTTATGTTTCTAGGTGGTGGACACTCCTTAATGGCCTTTATACGTTCTGGATCAGGCTTAATTCCTTGTACACCTACGATATGTCCCAAGAATTTTAGTTCTTGCCTTGCAAAGTGTGATTTAGCCAATTTTATTGTAATACCTTTTTCTTCAAATCTTTTTTAGGGTTTTCCTCAAGGTCGGCAATGCTCCTCCCAGGTGGGTGATATTATCAGTATATCATCTACATATATGATTAGATCCTTTAATAACACTCTCCCTATCACTTCGTCCAGCATGCATATAAATACTAATAGTCCAAATGGTAGTACATTAAAATGATAGGATTTCCCATCAAACAGAAATGCTGTATATTGCCTTGAATCTGGATTTAACCACATTTGCCAATACCCAGAAGTTAGTTCCATTGAGCTAAAATACTGTGCTTTCTCAAATTTGGACAATAACTCGTCAATGTTAATAGGTCTCTCTCTTTCATTTTCTACATGTTTATTTAGGGTGCGCACATCCAGTACTAATGGCACACCTCCAGCAGCCTTTTTCACTACTACTAAAGGATTATTTATTACACTCATACTGCGTTTTATTATTTTACTGTCTACCATTTTGTCTATCTCCTCCTTAACCGCTTCCTTTAAGCTTACCGGTATCAGGTAAGGTTTACAAAAGCATGGAGTATTATCTTTGATCTTAAATTTACATACACAATCACTAATACTACCTGGACTATCAGCAAACACTATTTCATATTCTAATAGAATTTTGGTTACATCTGATTTTTGGTCGGAAATATTGGAGATTCATTTACTTTATTTTGTATGCCAGCTCGATGCGATGCATGACTTACGTTTTCCATCTCTGGTGACAATTGCGCTGTCACTGTTAATCTTACATGCTGGTGTTCAGTTGTTTGTTTATCAATATAACTGTCTGCTATAAACTTAACACAATATTTATCCTCACTTAGTCCAAAATAGGACAACTCTCTTCAAAATTCAATACGACGTTAAATTCTGATAGCCAATCTAGGCCAAATAATACATCCCTGTTAATATTTTCTACTTCCAGAAGTGTTTGGTGGAACACAATACCGCCAATGTTACAAGTTACTTGGGTTTCATATTCGACAACCTTACTTTTAGTTTCAGTTATACCAACTGTGTGTACTCCTGTTACTGGTAATAGTGGTAAGTTATGTTTAGTTCTTAATGTATTCAAGAATCCAGTAAAAATAAGTGACAATTCACTACGAGAATAACCATTCTTTTGTTGGTACTTTATGTGTAAAGCAAGCATCTGTATTATGAGGTAGGCCTTCTAATGTATTTCCACGACCTGGGCCCCGGCCCTGGATCCAGATCACATGACATTTTCCACATTATTGGTAATTATTGGCTGGTTACCAAATCGAGGTATTACGTCTCCATTTTGAGTTTTATTATTTCTAGGTACAAATTCCTGTGTAGTTACTGGGCCTATATTCGAAGGTGGATATCTTTTTTGATAATTTTCATTACCACTATTCCGGTTATGCCGATGTACTCTAGCCAAATTAGTTTTGCGTATTTTAAAATTACTATTGCTATTATTAATATTATTCCTTCTGTAGTTCTGAGTCTCATTTTGATGCACATTCTCATTTAGGTCTTTATTTACTGCATCAAGTGTGTCCACAAAGGATAACATTCTTCTATCGTCTTCCACCCTCTACATAATACGTCTTTCCTAGCGTTAAGTGGGTAATCGCCTTATCAAAATTCTTACCAATCCCTCTTCCTACATGGGTTTATCTAAATATTTTGCCCTTGTTAAACGTCAGTCAAAATATTTTCTCATCGTACCCCATGTATTGTTATAATACTTTGGGTCCCACAAATCAGACATTAACTTTCCTTGAGCACTTGTTGACCAATACTTCTCCTTAAACCTATTCCGAAAGTACGCCCAAGACAAGAAATTCTCTATATTCACTGTGCCCCACTCTGAGGCCTCTCCTTGAAGGTAACCTACAGCAAATTCTACCTTTTTTGCGTCTTCCCAATTCATCAGCAAGGCTTGAGTAAATTGTTTCAAGAAAGAAGTTTGGTGTACATCTCCATCTGGTTTAAATTTGGGAAATTGTCTGGAAAGTCCAGGATTTGCTCCCCATTGTAAATGTGTCACCACCTCGCTAGTCAACTCTACATTCGGTGCAGCCACCCTTTTCTCTACCTTATCATGGATAAGTTTAAACTCTTTCCACAAATCGTCCATGCCTCTCTTAGTATCATTAAGTTCTGAAGCTAAACATGATGGAACGTTGTCTAGGTTTACCCTCTCGACAACTTTTCAGTCGATTATTTCCTCCACCTGTTCCTCCAGACGGCTTATATTTATGGTGTCTGAGGTTTCTAGCTTTTCTTTAAACTTTCTCTCCACATCATCGACTCGAGTGTTGACAACTGCAATTTATGATTGGACAATAGGGATCAGCATATTCTGTCTTTCTACACTATCATTTAAGGTATGTAGTCTTTGTTTCACTGCATTGAGTGTAACATTACACACACTCTGAAATGACCCTAATTTTTCATTACATTCAGACTTATCTTCAATATCAAATTCTAATTTCTAGGTCAACTTCTGAAATTGATCATCCTGCTTTTGACTAAAATCTGTAAACATTTGATTCATTTGGACAGTTAAAGAATTACTTAAATAATTTTTTAAGTCTAACCGTAAATGTTCCACTTTATCATTTAATACATCAAACTTGGAATTTAGAGCCTCACCCTGTGCTTCTAACTTTTCACTTAAAGTAGTACTTATTTCATTTCTCAAAGAGGCAATTTGAGCAGTTGAAATTACACTCTGTGCTTCTAACTTTTGACTTAGAGTGGCTGTACCAGCCTTCTGGTCATCCAACTTAGCACTTTGGTCATCTAATCTAGCATTTAGTTCCTGTCTCAAGGATGCTATTTGGGTGTTTTAAGTTTTGATTAAATTCACTATTTTAGACCAGTCACGCCCTTCTTTAGCAATACTCATAGCCATGGCTGGTTCTGATGTCTCTCCAACTTGTTGTATACTGTCCATACCCCTATAGACTTTAGCTCTTGTGAGCATCTAATACTAATTTCAATTATACCAATTACATGGTAAAAGTTCACCCACAGTATTTCCTAACACTTCTTAGTAGAATAATAAAGTTTTTATTTCATGCTCACATGGAGTTGAATTTTATGCTGCGTCGGCGCCAGTGAATAGTACAGGTGCCGGCAGCATCAAACATTGGTTGTGGCATTGGCGTCGGCGAGCGGACGCGAAGTCAGCAACGGTGAACGGCAGCCATTGCAGTCAGCAACAGTGGGGGGTTACTGTGTCGGTGTCGGCGGTTGGTTACTGCATCAAAGTCATTAGCTGGTTACTGTGTCAACGTCGGTTGGTTACTGCGTCAGCACAGGCACGATGTGTGTGGGTGAGAAATACTTCCTCACCACACCACAAACTTCTTAGTCGAACAGTTGAGATCTTCCCTCTGTTCTCTTGATGTTATAACTTTTTCCTGTCTTATATTGTGTTACATTTACAACTTTCTTCCTTTGTTTTATTGGACATCACACAATTACTTGAAACAGTTTCTCAGTCTTGTAGCTACTGGTTGTTATGGCAACTCTCAATATCTCCTTGTCTCAATTTACTTCAAAAATTACCCTTTTTGGAGACCTGCACACGTCGATCGCCACGTTCTGGCAGTTTCTGGCGACTAGAGGAAGCAATGTGGTGCTGGTGCACAAGACTCACACGTCCCCTTCATCATTGGACTTACTTGGAGGTGCCTTGCTGATCTTCTTCTCAGGATAGTCGGCTACAACAATCTACCCAACTTCTTCTCTGAAGATATGATGCTGTTGGGAGGAATTTTCTCTACTCTTAAAATGATTGCGTGCAATCAAACTTTTAAATCAATCCTACTATGTTTCGCTTCCACAAACTGAACACCACATAACAGTTTTCACATAAATGAATCACATTTTGTAAGCCCATGACTCACAGTCCGTCAAACTATTACATACTTTTACAATAAATACAGTTCCAAAAACATCTCAAGGTTCTTGCAAGACCACCATCTGCAACTCTAGAGAGTCAGCAAGCAAGTAAGTAAAAAGTGTCTTTTCTTTTCTTTTACACAATTCAACTGTTCACAATAATGACTGACATAGCACCATCTTGGAGAAAGGCACGCTTGCTCCTTGTGCTCGGCATGTAACTTCTGTGTCGAGCGTGGCAACCACTTGCCTGCATCGATCAACTGTCCACCTTGTAGCATTCTCTTGACACATGTCCACCCTGCACATACAGAAAACCGGCGTGAGGTAGACACTCTCCCATCTCTCACGCTCTTACGTAAAATATTGGGTGTTCGAGATGGTGGAAAGCCGAGGGTCTCTAGAATTTGCATTACAGTTACTCACAGAAGAAAGACGGTCTGCTAAAAGGCATAAAAGGTGAGACAAAATCTAAAAACTGGAAAAAAGTGCGGTTGTTCCTTGGGATCCCAGACTGAGAAGACCTGAGAGAAGCCCCAACAACCATAACCACCCTGCCCCTGCTCCAGGAGTAAAGCAAAACCTTAGATCTGGAAATAAAAACACTTTCATGGAGGAAACTGAGGATCAGTTCAACCATCCATGAATCATATGCTAATAGAAAAATTAAGGAATCTGAAGGACTATGCTTAGCATGAAGGGCCAAAAGAAGGAGACAGTCCACCAATATGTGGGATACCGTCAGTCTGGCTCCACAACCACATTGCCAGGATGGTTCATTACGCAGGAGGAAACAATGGGTGAGCTTAGTATGACCAATGCATAGACAGCATAAAACAGTAAGACACCTTCTGAGAGGAGTGGAAGGAACAGTGCCAAACTGATTTACACTCCCTGATTGTGTGAAGTGTATTACTGTGGGCAGTAGTGCACCAGATGTCATACCACTTTTGGGCAAAGAGAGATTTGAAGTAGATCTGCATGTCTGCAGCTGGAATCATTAAAGGAATTTGGGGGGAGGGGGAGTATTTGCTTCTCTAGCCCAACGGTCAGCCAGTTCATTCCCTGGGATGCGCACATAACTTGGGACCCAGATAAAGACAACTGAGCAGGCAGCATGGCCAATGGCAGAGAGAAGGTCAAGGGTAGCAGAGACAAAAGGGTCAGTCAATAGTCTACAGGCTACTCATTGAGCTGGTATAAATTACAACACTGTGGAGGGAGGCCTGAGAAGCAAAATGGAGGCTCTATGGATGGCTAGAAGCTCTGCTGTGAACACACTATATGATCTTGGAAATATATGGTGTTCTAAGCCAATAGGAGATGTGAAAGCGTAACCCACCTTATCTATCACCGTAGAGCCATCAGAGTAGAAGATGATGGCACCCTGAAATGCTGAAAGGATGGCACATACAAGACACTGGAAAACCATAGGGCCGATAGAGACCTTAGGACTCTGGAACAGGTCAGTCCTAATCCATGGTCTAAGCACCATCCAAGAGGATGGGGGGACGGAGGGATGAAACACATGGGGCGCATTTCAGTGAGTGGAGATCCCGACAGAGGGAAGTGAGACGTATTCCAAATGGCAATTCCATCTGCGGGCAGTTGTCAGGAGGAAGACATTCCTCGACTGCAAAGAGGACAGGGTACACGGGATGGTCAGGGAATTGGTGAATGACAATTGCGTAAGAAACCAGACGTTGGCTCCATCATATTTGTAGAGGGGGAATCCCCGCTTCTGCAGAGACCATCAATGGGACTGGTACAAAAGGCACCAATAGCCGGATGCATCCCACAATGGTAAACAGGGTCAAGTATGTGCAGAGTGGAAGGAGCCGCTGAGCCATACACCTGACTACCACAATCTAGTCTGGACAAGACTAGAACATGGTAAAGATTGAGAAGAGTGGCACAGTCTGCACACCAAGATGTGTGGGCCAGGAGGTAGCGAGCATTAGGCTTTCACATGCATGTAGTTTTTGGGTATCAAATATGGGGCAGACACATCAGCTTTTTATCAAAAATAAGGCCCAAGAAACGGGAATGTGCTACAACATTGAGGAGATGGTCACCTAAATAAAGTTCTGGATCTGGATGTATTGTGGGTCAATGACAAAAATGCATAACCCATGTTCTGGAGAGAGAAAACTGAAAGCCATGGGAGACAGCCCACACAGAGGCCCGTCGAATGGTGCCTTGGAGCCAGCACTCAGCAGGTGCTAACGAGTGGGAGCTACACCAGATAGCATTCTCCTGAATCTGCAGGGTGCTAAGCAAAGTGCCAACTCAAAACCGGAATAGACGGTGAGATGAAAACTCACAGAAAAAAATCAGAAGGGGGCCATAGAAGCCCCAGTCGTGGAGGGTAACTAAAATGTGATGGTACCTAGTCGTGCAGTATGCTTTAGGTCAAAGAAAACCACGATAAGGTGCCAGCGGTTAGTAAAAGCGTGTCAGATTGCTGTTTCCAATCTGAGTAAATAATCAGTTGGAGATCGTCCTTCCCAGAAGCCACACTGATATGGGGACAAAAGGCTCCAAAGTTCAAGTTCCCAACATAATCTGAAGCTAACCATCCTCTCGAGAAGTTTACAAAGTACATTCATCAGGCTGATCAGGCAGTAGCTGTCAAGGGACGCGGGTTCTTCCCAGGCTTAAGGACGGGGATAATTATGCTCTCACGCCATTGTGACAGGAAAGCACCCATGAGCCAAATGTGGTTGAAGACCCTGAGGAGATGTTGCTTCTGGGTAATGTCCAAGAGTTGGATCATCTAGTTTTGGATGGAATCCATGCCTGGGTCCATGTCATGTGAAGAGGTACGAGCCTGCAAGAATTCCCATTCAGTAAAGGGTTCATTATAGGGTTCAGCATGGTGCAAGCTGAAACAGAAGTGGGTCTGTTCAACTCGGCATTTCTCCCAGAGAAAGGTAGCAGTCTAGGAAGAAGACTGTGATGGTGTCGCGAGGTGTTCTGCAAGGACCAATGGATCAGTGCACAGAGTACCCTGGAGTTTAAGAGCCTGCACACTTTACTGTCGCTGGTGGCCCAGAAGGCTACAGAGCTCGGACCAAACCTGCGATGAAGAGGCATACATCCCCATGGAGGAAACATAGCGTTCCCAGCATTCTTTTTTACTCTGCTTAATAAGGTAACAAACCTTAGCATGGAGACATTTAAAAGTGAGGAGATTAGTCTCTGAAGAGTGTCATTTATAGTCCGCGACAGCGTTAATGGCCTGTCGCCGCGCCGCACAGCTTCCAAGGAGTGCTGCGTTGTCAACTCGGCACTGGGCAAATTGACGGCAGTTATGCTACGGACAGTTGCTTTAGCCGATGTTTGACCTGCCTTGCTACTGTCAGGTTCACAGTGCTCTACTCCCCATTCCATGATAAATTTATTAAATGTACCTAATAACTGCAACATACACATAACAGAATGGAATGTCAATACAATCTTTCCCAGTCATAACTACATTACAAAATAGTGATACATACTCTCTCACTGCAGAATGGATTCTATAATAAATTGCACCTTACAGAAAGATTACGCCTTCCGTTTCTCTTGCTTTATAAGTAAAAAGACGAAAGAATCAAATCTAAAATACCCACCCCAGTACCCAGGATGAACAGCATTTTAATCTACGTTATATCGTAGACAGAATAGAGAGAGAAGTAAAATAAACAAATTTGTTTGAATGGCCATTATCCGCAGCAAGTATTGTTGTTGTTGTGGTCTTCAGTCCTGAGACTGGTTTGATGCAGCTCTCCATGCTACTCTATCCCGTGCAAGCTTTTTCATCTCCCAGTACCTACTGCAACCTACATCCTTCTGAATCTGCTTAGTGTATTCATCTCTTGGTCTCCCTCTACGATTTTTACCCTCCACGCTGCCCTCCAATACTAAATTGGTGATCCCTTGATGCCTCAGAACATGTCCTACCAACCGATCCCTTCTTCTGGTCAAGTTGTGCCACAAACTTCTCTTCTCCCCAATCCTATTCAATACTTCCTCATTAGTTATGTGATCTACCCATCTAATCTTCAGCATTCTTCTGTAGCACCACATTTCGAAAGCTTCTATTCTCTTCTTGTCCAAACTACTTATCGTCCATGTTTCACTTCCATACATGGCTACACTCCATACAAATACTTTCAGAAATGACTTCCTGACACTTAAATCAATACTGGATGTTAACAAATTTCTCTTCTTCAGAAACGCTTTCCTTGCCATTGCCAGCCTACATTTTATATCCTCTCTACTTCGACCATCATCAGTTATTTTGCTCCCCAAATAGCAAAACTCCTTTACTACTTTAAGTGCCTCATTTCCTAATCTAATTCCCTCAGCATCACCCGACTTAATTAGACTACATTCCATTATCCTTGTTTTGCTTTTGTTGATGTTCATCTTATATCCTCCTTTCAAGACACTGTCCATTCCATTCAACTGCTCTTCCAAGTCCTTTGCTGTCTCTGACAGAATTACAATGTCATCGGCGAACCTCAAAGTTTTTATTTCTTCTCCATGAATTTTAATACCTACTCCGAATTTTTCTTTTGTTTCCTTTACTGCTTGCTCAATATACAGATTGAACAACATCGGGGAGAGGCTACAACCCTGTCTCACTCCTTTCCCAACCACTGCTTCCCTTTCATGCCCCTCGACTCTTATAACTGCCATCTGGTTTCCGTACAAATTGTAAATAGCCTTTCGCTCCCTGTATTTTACCCCTGCCACCTTTAGAATTTGAAAGAGTATTCCAGTCAACATTGTCAAAAGCTTTCTCTAAGTCTACAAATGCTAGAAACGTAGGTTTGCCTTTCCTTAATCTTTCTTCTAAGATAAGTCGTAAGGTCAGTATTGCCTCACGTGTTCCAGTGTTTCTACGGAATCCAAACTGATCTTCCCCGAGGTTGGCTTCTACTAGTTTTTCCATTCGTCTGTAAAGAATTCGTGTTAGTATTTTGCAGCTGTGACTTATTAAGCTGATAGTTCGGTAATTTTCACATCTGTCAACACCTGCTTTCTTTGGGATTGGAATTATTATATTCTTCTTGAAGTCTGAGGGTATTTCGCCTGTTTCATACATCCTGCTCACCAGATGGTAGAGTTTTGTCAGGACTGCCTCTCCCGTGGCCGTCAGTAGTTCCAGTGGAATACTGTCTACTCCGGGGGCCTTGTTTCGACTCAGGTCTTTCAGTGCTCTGTCAAACTCTTCACGCAGTATCATATCTCCCATTTCATCTTCATCTACATCCTCTTCCATTTCCATAATATTGTCCTCAAGTACATCGCCCTTGTATAGACCCTCTATATACTCCTTCCACCTTTCTGCTTTCCCTTCTTTGCTTAGAACTGGGTTTCCATCTGAGCTCTTGATATTCATACAAGTCGTTCTCTTATCTCCAAAGGTCTCTTTAATTTTCCTGTAGGCGGTCTCTATCTTACCACTAGTAAGATAGGCCTCTACATCCTTACATTTGTCCTCTAGCCATCCCTGCTTAGCCATTTTGCACTTCCTGTCGATCTCATTTTTGAGACGTTTGTATTCCTTTTTGCCTGTTTCACTTACTGCATTTTTATATTTTCTCCTTTCATCAATTAAATTCAATATTCCTTCTGTTACCCAAGGATTTCTACTAGCCCTCGTCTTTTTACCTACTTGATCCTCTGCTGCCTTCACTACTTCATCCCTCAAGGCTACCCATTCTTCTTCTACTGTATTTATTTCCCCCATTCCTGTCAATTGCTCCCTTATGCTCTCCCTGAATCTCTGTACAACCTCTGGTTCTTTTAGTTTATCCAGGTCCCATCGCCTTAAATTCCCACCTTTTTGCAGTTTCTTCAGTTTTAATCTACAAGTCATAACCAATAGATTGTGGTCAGAGTCCACATCTGCCCCTGGAAATGTCTTACAATTTAAAAGTATATAAATAAATATTTTTTGAAGTAAACGCCTTTTCTAGCTGCAATCTGTTTTATTAATCCAGACACATTCCAAATTTTATTTTAAGGCATTATCGATAGATATCATCTGAAATAGTACACTGTGGCTATATGCCGTCATTGTAGATTTACGAACAGTTCATGCACTTATTTTTGCATATAATTGTAAGTAATAATTTATTTATGCAAAAATAAGGATGTAAACTATTTTCAAATCTACTTGACAGCATATAATAGCTACAGTGTACTACATCAGATGATATCCACTGATGATGCCTTAAAATAAAATTCTAAACGTGTCTGGATTAATAAAACAGATTTCAGCATGTAAAGGTGTTTAATTTAAAGAAAAAAATGAAGTAAAATAAAATTGTCATTACAGAATAGATATTCCACTGAACTACTTTCTACAGCACAGACAGCTTGAGAAGAAAGTAAATATTCATGATAATTACAGTGTAAGTTTACATTCCATTCACACACCTTTTTACTCGGAGCTTTCATTGTCGCTGCCTTTGGAACTGGAGGCACTGGATGTGAGAGCTAGACTGATGATTAACGAATCCATTATTTCGTCTCTGACAACTTCTTTCTGGTAATCTTCTTCTTGCAGTTTGTCAGTGTGACGCACGCAAGCTTCCCAATCAGCAACAGTGCTTCATGGGTGAGTCTTTCAGTGTCAGCTATTTTAAATGTAGTATTTTTGTCTGCCACATATTTCTTCACCTGTGCCCACACCAGTTCAATGGGGTTATAATGGCAGTGATAAGGAGGTGCTCGTATCACTCTGTGTCCATGCTGCTTAACTATGGAGCCAATTTTGTAGTTTTTAACGCTGGTCTTTGACATCTTCACTAGTTCCAAAAGCTCTGCTCTTGTTTGTTTTTCACTGTGCATTACATTATTATTTCGCAACCAAGAAACAATATCACTTTTCCTTGTGCTTGTTGTGGGAGGCCTGTTGAGAACAACAGTGTGATAGCTTGCATTGTCCATAACAGTGACAGAGTCTGGATGCAAATAAGGCAACAGCTGATTCTGAAACCATTCTCAAAATGTTTCTCCATTCATTTCGATATGGTAGTCAGATGTGGTTTTTTATTTTGATTTGAAAATAAGTTTACTTTCAGGCACAAACCTGGTAGCAGCAGAACCAGCACGCCATATTATAAGATGCCCTCCTTTTCCCACTGGAACTTTTGAACTGCCTTGTCCATCTGTTGTTTGCCAAATAAAATTTCTAGTATGGTTTTGATTTACCCAAGTCTTCAGCCAGGGAGAAGGATTCCTGGATGGGAGGTCATGTGAAACTGCAGGAGAGGGAGGAAGGGAACGGGGCTGGAATAAGTAATAGACAGTTGATGTTCCTTTTGATCTGATGTCACGCATTTTTCTTATAAACGTAATCCTAGCAGCAGCAATATCATTACACTCCATTAAAAATTTGCGCCCGTCATTGGACTTTACATATTTAAATTCAATGTTCTTCAACATTCTTTGCATTGACCTTGCACTTCCATCAAACCCAGTAGCTTTGTGCATAACAGTGCACAATTTCGCTGCTATGGGGAACTCGCCTCTTTCATAAAATTCGAAAGTTGTAGTAGGAGGCTTCCTGCCTGAGAGACAATGGGCTGGGGAGAGGACTCCGGGGGGAGTGGGGGGGGGGGGGGAGGCGTCTGCCCCATCACTGGCAGATGCTGAAGAAGGTGGGCACTTCTTCAGCCGGGGAGAAGGACTCCTGGATAGGAGGTCATGTGAAACTGCAGGAGAGGAAGGAAGGGAACGGGGCTGGAATAAGGAAGAGCTAGTACGTGGAAAGGATGTACCAGAGGCAAAAGTTGAAGAAAGTGACGCTAGATGGAGTCTCTAACATTTTTGGGGAGCCTCAGCATAAGACAGGTGATCCAAGAACTTATACTCTTGGATCATTTTTCTCTTTTGTAAGCTGGGAAATCTGGCGAGCAAGGGGAGTGGCAGTCATGACTACTGACACACACGTGGCGGAACACAGGGGCTACCTTCATGGAGTGAGTGTCCACAGTCACCACACAGAGGGTCCGCCGTAAAGCAGGAAGGGCCCCATGTGCACCACGCAAAAGCTCATGAAAGAACCGTGAGCCCCAAGGGTGGTAAATGTTTTGAAATACACATGAGTTTCATTTCTAGCCTACAGACCTGCTTTATTGAACTATATTGCAGGGGTTACACATGCTGATGATTATAAATGGGGACAGGCTGAGATGGATAGAAAAGGGGATGGACAGAGTGAGGGGGAGGAGGAAATGGACAGAGAGAGGGTAGGAGGTGGAGTTGCATGAGGCAAGTGGAAGGCATAGAGGGGGGAGTCAAGATGGAAAGAGAGAGGGGGTAGATGATATGGTCAAAAGTGGGCAGAGGAAGGTATGGTCAGAGAGAAGGGATAGTTGAAATGGACAAAGAGAGGGGGAGGTGGTGTAGAAGAGACAGAGTGGGGAGGAAGAGGTAGAGAGAGTGGGGAGGAAGAGGTAGATAAGATAGATAGATGGAGAGAGAGAGAGAGAGAGAGAGAGAGAGAGAGAGAGAGAGAGGGGGGGGGGGGCGATGATGAGGTGCACACAGAGATGGGGGAAGGCAGAGGTGTGTTCAATTTAAGTGTTGAATGCATAGGCGAGTGAAGCTGCAGGGAAAGATTAGTATGTAATAAAACAGTAGTCATTTTAAACTCATATCACAGTCTGAGAATTTCTTCCACAACAGTGCTAGTAGCAGATAAAAAACGGAAATGATACACTGATTAAAAAATACATAACAGGCTAAAACATTAGGTCGTCAATGAAATTTAAAACCATTTTAAAAAATGAACAGAAGTTGTTTGCTACAGCAAACATAAGTGACAGAGTGTAATTTTCACATGGAAATAGAACATACAAAAAACGATGGGTTATTAGACTTTTATTGTGGTCTGAGGTAGTCTGCACCCCACTCTGCCGGTGTGTTGGATGCTTTGGCACATTGTTCTTCGAGGACTTGTTTTTTACAATTTTGACCTTCTAACAAATGTTTAGAATAAAATACAGTAAGTTACGTCGCTGACACATTTATCATACTATGGACACACCGATTCAAATTTTTGTATCTATGCCACAACTTTCCCCCGCATGGACAGAAGTGACAGATGGTGTTCAATAATGAAAGTGAGCACATATCTATAACATAGCATTTGTCACAAAGATAAATATTACTGCACCCAGTAAGCATCCTGGTGCTTGCACATTATGTGCTTACTCTCAGGTCACCTATGGCTGTCATTTTATAATTAGATAATTTTACTGTATATTGAAATCTGTAAGTACAAGTTTAGTGTAAAATATTTTCTGTACATCAGTAAGGCAATCATATACTTGCTGTACCTTTGATTTGTTTCTTTGTAGTTGCACTTTAAAATGGCCTGGAAGACTGAAATTAACCAATTTTGGAAGATATAATACAGTGAATACTTGTCAACAACAGCTGTGATGATGCCTTTATAATGTCTTTTCCTGAATTGTCATGTTCCAGGTCGCCTTCTACCTGTCTTTTCATTTTTCTGACAATAAGTTATATTAGTATTTACATCAAGGACTTACTAAGCTGATGTTTTGATAATACATCTGTCAGCGTGTGCCTTCGATGGTATTGGGTTTACTACATACTTCAAAAATGTTTGAGGATTTTTCAGTTGTCTCATTATATATACTACACCCCATGTGGAGCAGTTCTCTTCCAAGCATCTCAGTAAGTTTGAATGAGTGTTGTGTACTTCAAGTGCCTTGTTTCAACTTGAGTCTTTCAATATTCTGTCAAACACTGCACCCCTAACTCGCCTTCATCCCCTTCTACTTCTGGTCTTTCTATAATAACGTCTTCAACTTCCTTTCTGTTATTATAGTCTTCCTGCACTACGTCTTTCCCTTCTTTGTTTAGTACTAGTTGACCATCTGAGCTCTTTATGCCCATTAAGCTCACTCTTTATATCCCAAAGTTTTCTTTAATTTATCTATAGTGGTAGTGATCTTTCTCAGTCATGCATGCTTCTACAGCTTTGGATTCCTCCTCTGGCAATTTTGCTGTGCCTGTCAGTTTCAGTTTTTAGATGTCTGTATCCAATTTCCCTGTTTAATTTCTTTCATCTTTCATCAATTAAATTTAATATCTCATGTGTTACCCCGAATTCTACCAGACAAGTTTTTTTTTACCTAATTTTTCCTCCAATATTTAATGTCTCAATAGAGATGAGCTCATCATTTACTGCATTTCTTTTACCTACTCAATAATTATAGCATCAATTACAAACTTTAAAATATGGCAAAGAGTTAATGTGGTAGAGCTTCATAAACAACCAAGCTCAGTCACTTTTGCATTTCATATTACTACTTTAAGTCTTGGAGATTAATAGAACTGTAAACTAACCTAATTTTCTTATTTTCATTCAATAGCACCATTTCAATTTTATTCCGCATCATTAATCTTTAGGAAAGACAATTTTCATTGCATAAAAGCTTGCAATTAGAATAATATTTGGTACTCACACACAACAGTCTTGCACACAACCCATTTTGAAGATAGTACTTTAACAAAGCCATTGTAGGGCATCAACCATCTGGTGAGCAAGATGTATGACACAGGCGAAATATCCTCAGACTTCAAGAAGAATATAATAATTCCAATCCCAAAGAAAGCAGGTGTTGACAGATGTGAAAATTACCAAACAATCAGTTTAATAAATCACAGCTGCAAAATACTAACGCAAATTCTTTACAGACGAATGGAAAAACTAGTAGAAGCCAACCTTGGGGAAGATCAGTTTGGATTCTATAGAAATATTGGAACACGTGAGGCAATACTGACCTTACGACTTATCTTAGAAGAAAGATTAAGGAAAGGCAAACCTACGTTTCTAGCATTTGTAGACTTAGAGAAAGCTTTTGACAATGTTGACTGGAATACTCTCTTTCAAATTCTAAAGGTGGCAGGGGTAAAATATAGGGAGCGAAAGGCTATTGTACAGAAAGCAGATGGCAGTTATAAGAGTCGAGGGACATGAAAGGGAAGCAGCGGTTGGGAAGGGAGTGAGACACGGTTGTAGCCTCTCCCTGATGTTATTCAATCTGCATTTTGAGCAAGCAGTAAAGGAAACAAAAGAAAAATCCGGAGTAGGTATTAAAATCCATGGAGAAGAAATTAAAACTTTGAGGTTCGCCGATGACATTGTAATTCTGTCAGAGACAGCAAAGGACTTGGAAGAGCAGTTGAATGGAATGGACAGTGTCTTGAAAAGAGGATATAAGATGAACATCAACAAAAGCAAAACGAGGATAATGGAATGTAGTCAAATTAAGTCGGGTGATGCTGAGGGAATTAGATTAGGAAGTGAGACACTTAAAGTAGTAAAGGAGTTTTGCTATTTGGGGAGCAAAATAACTGATGATGGTCGAAGTAGAGAGGATATAAAATGTAGACTGGCAATGGCAAGAAAAGCGTTTCTGAAGAAGAGAAATTTGTTAACATCGAGTATAGATTTAATGTCAGGAAGTCGTTTCTGAAAGTATTTGTATGGAGTGTAGCCATGTATGGAAGTGAAACATGGACAATAAATAGTTTGGACAAGAAGAGAATAGAAGCTTTCGAAATGTGGTGCTACAGAAGAATGCTGAAGATTAGATGGGTAGATCACATAACTAATGAGGAGGTATTGAATAGAATTGGGGAGAAGAGGAGTTTGTGGCACAACTTGACAAGAAGAAGGGACCGGTTGGTAGGACAGATTAGATTAGATTAATACTAGTTCCATGGATCATGAATACGATATTTCGTAATGATGTGGAACGAGTCGAATTTTCTAATACATGACATAATTAGGTTAATTTACCAACATACTTAAGTTAATATAACAACTTTATTTTTTTGTGATTTTTGTTTTTCTTTATTTTTTATTTTTATTTTTTTTATTTTTTAAATATTTTTTTTTCTTTTTTTTCTTAATTTATATCTAAAAATTCCTCTATGGAGTAGAAGGAGTTGTCATTCAGAAATTCTTTTAATTTCTTCTTAAATACTTGTTGGTTATCTGTCAGACTTTTGATACTATTTGGTAAGCGACCAAGGACTTGAGTGACAGTATAATTCACCCCTTTCTGTGCCAAAGTTAGATTTAATCTTGAATAGTGAAGATCATCCTTTCTCCTAGTATTGTAGTTATGGCACACTGCTATTACTTTTGAATTGCGTTTGGTTGTTAATAACAAATTTCATAAGAGAGTATATATACTGAGAAGCTACTGTGAATATCCCTAGATCCTTAAATAAATGTCTGCAGGATGATCTTGGGTGGACTCCAGCTATTATTCTGATTACACGCTTTTGTGCAATAAATACTTTATTCCTCAGTGATGAATTCCCCCAAAATATGATGCCATATGAAAGCAATGAGTGAAAATAGGCGTAGTAAGCTAATTTACTACGATGTTTATCACCAAAATTTGCAATGACCCTTATTGCATAAGTAGCTGAACTCAAACGTTTCAGCAGATCATCAATGTGTTTCTTCCAATTTAATCTCTCATCAATGGACACACCTAAAAATTTTGAATATTCTACCTTAGCTATATGCTTCTGATTAAGGTCTATATTTATTAATGGCATCATACCATTGCCTGTACGGAACTGTATGTACTGTGTCTTATCAAAATTCAGTGAGAGTCCGTTTACAAGGAACCACTTAGTAATTTTCTGAAAGACAGTATTGACAATTTCATCAGTTAATTCTTGTTTGTCAGGTGTGATTACTATACTTGTATCATCAGCAAAGAGAACTAACTTTGCCTCTTCATGAATATAGAATGGCAAGTCATTAATATATAATAAGAACAACAAAGGACTCAAGACTGACCCTTGTGGAACCCCATTCTTGATAGTTCCCCAGTTTGAGGAATGTGCTGATCTTTGCATGTTACGAGAACTACTTATTTCAACTTTCTGCACTCTTCCAGTTAGGTACGAATTAAACCATTTGTGCACTGTCCCACTCATGCCACAATACTTGAGCTTGTCTAGCAGAATTTCATGATTTACACAATCAAAAGCCTTTGAGAGATCACAAAAAATCCCAATGGGTGGTGTTCGGTTATTCAGATCATTCAAAATTTGACTGGTGAAAGCATATATGGCATTTTCTGTTGAAAAACCTTTCTGGAAACCAAACTGACATTTTGTTAGTACTTCATTTTTACAGATATGTGAAGCTACTCTTGAATACATTACTTTCTCAAAAATTTTGGATAAAGTTGTTAGAAGGGAGATTGGACGGTAATTGTTGACATCAGATCTATCCCCCTTTTTATGCAAGGGTATAACAATAGCATATTTCAGTCTATCAGGGAAAATGCCCTGTTCCAGAGAGCTATTACACAGGTGGCTGAGAATCTTACTTATCTGTTGAGAACAAGCTTTTAGTATTTTGCTGGAAATGCCATCAATTCCATGTGAGTTTTTGCTTTTAAGCAAGTTTATTATTTTCCTAATTTCAGAGGGAGAAGTGGGTGAGATTTCAATTGTATCAAATTGCATAGGTATGGCCTCTTCCTTTAACAGCCTAGCATCTTCTAATGAACACCTGGATCCTACTATATCCACAACATTTAGAAAATGATTATTAAAAATATTTTCAACTTCTGACTTTTTGTTCGTAAAGTTTTCATTCAATTTGATGGTAATACTGTCTTCCTCTGCTCTTGGTTGACCTGTTTCTCTTTTAATAATATTCCAAATTGTTTTAATTTTATTATCAGAGTTGCTGATTTCAGACATGATACACATACTCCTGGATTTTTTAATAACTTTTCTTAGTATCTCTTTCTTGCTGTCAGATATATTTCCCTTTTCCGGTTACAAGATATTTTTATACCCTTAGTAAGCCATGGTTTGTTACAAGGTTTCTTACAAGTATATTTAACTATTTTCTTGGGGAAGCAGTTTTCAAATGCATTTACAAACATGTCATGAAATAAATTATATTTTAAATTGGCATCAGGTTCACGGTACACCTCATCCCAGTCTAACTGCTGTAGGCTTTCCCTGAAATTTGCAATTGTTAAATCGTTGACTGAACGTACTACTTTGGAGGACTGTTTAGTATTGCTGAATGGAGCTATGTCATATATTGTAACTAGCTGTGCACCATGATCAGAAAGACCATTCTCAACAGGCTGAGCATTTATCTGGTTAAACGTATCTTGGTCTATAAAGAAGTTATCTAACAGTGAGCTGCTATCCTTTACCACCCGAGTAGGAAAATCAATAACGGATGTCAAATTGAAAGAACCGAGTAATACTTCAAGGTCATTTTTCCTATTACCCTCTTTCAGAGAATCTACATTGAAGTCCCCACAAATAATAATTTGCTTCCCCCTGTCTGACAGATAGCACAACAAGGAGTCCAAATTTTTCAGAAATAGATGAAAATTTCCTGATGGGGACCTATATACAGTTACAATTATAAATGTGCCTTTATTTAATTTAAGCTCACAGGCACATGCTTCTATATGTTTCTCTATACAAAACTTTTTTGTTTCTATACTTTTTGCCCAATGATAACTTTTGACATAAATGGCAACTCCTCCTTTCTCCATATTTTCTCTCATTACATGTGCAGAGAGCTTATATACACTTACATTTACCTTATCCATATCAGTAACAATGTGATGCTCAGACAGGCATAGTATATCTATTTCATTCTCAGCTTCTAAATCTTCTAAACAAACCAGAAGCTCATCTACTTTATTCTTTAAACTCCCAATATTTTGATGAAATATACTTACATTATTTTTAATTATACTTTTATGAGAACCTTTCCTTATTCTAACATTTGCAGTACTCTCCTGTCTGAGTTTCTCATTGTGCTTAGGCCTAGTTCCTATACCAGTGGTCACATGGTGTTCAGAGAGGCAGATTATGTCAACTGGGTTGGGTGACTTTAATTCATCAATGCAATTACCTAGGACTGAGATACAACTTGGTGGAGATAAAATTTCTGGTGATTGGTGAAAATTTATAATTGATAGCTGTGATTGGTGATCAAATGTGCTAGAATTGTGCTGTTTAATTTCTTTCCTAAACTGAAGATTTGTTTCAATCCTGACCTCTCGTAGAACTTGACATCTTTCTGTCTTACCTATCCTAAAAAAGGTGCTGCTCCAACACCTGTAACCACTGGTATTTTACCATTCATGGCAGTGCCTCCCCCCCTTAAATTTCCTGCTATTACCCCAGCCAGTTTCCCCTTCCCTTTCCTGTTGAGATGTAGGCCGTGCCTGGTATAGTCCCACCTACTGAGATAATCAACAGGAACCACACCAATATGAGCCCCCGCACCCGACCCAAGCAGCTGTTCCAACTCCAAATTAACTCTCCCAACAGAAGAGTTCAAATGAGGCCGGTCATGGCATCTCAGGACAGATACAAATTCAACATTGGTGTGTCTCGATGCCGACGCAATCTTTACTAGATCACACTCTATACTGTACCCAGGATCTCTGTCGATGCTGTTCCCTGGCCCTCCCACAATAACCACGGTGTCTTCCCTGGTAAATCCTTTACAGAGTGAACCTAAATCCTCTGTCACCTGATCCAGACTAGCACTTGGTTTGAAAAAATTTGTGACCTGGTATTCTGGTCCTAATTCCTCCTGCAGAAGTTGGCCTACACCTCTGGCATGAGAACTGCCTAACAACAAAACTTTCTTCCTTTTCGATGACTTTCCTACATTCTTTTTCAATTTCCTATTGAAAGTTTGTTGTGTCCTGTCCACACCTACCTCTGCTTGAGGCTCATCAGTTTCTAACTGAAGCAACAGGTCAAACTTATTTTTGACATTCACCACAAAACTGTCAGACTTAGTTCTAGGCCTGTTCCTTCTGCTACCTGTTGCCACTTCCCACCTCTCTTTGCCCTTCTCCCTCCTTAACCTGTCCAGATCTTCCCTAGCCTGATCTAGCTCAGCCTGAAGGGCAGCAATTTTCCCCTCCTGTTCCACTATCTTCCTATCTCTGCTGCAAATCCTACATAACCACTGATGAGCCTGATCCACTTTCCCAACACCCACGCCACTGCAGTCCCCCCAGTGAAAAAAACTACTACATCCATCACACCAAACCCCGGAACTAACAATTCTACGGCAGGTCAGGCACTTCTCACTCATGGCAAAAATAATACTTTAGCTAGAATAAATCAATTAAATTACCGAAAATCAAAAAAGACGTTACAAGAATTAAGCCTATTCACAAATGTATATAAGCAAGTTTCTCATTTAAAATTCCGCTGTTTTTCTGAGATCTGTATTAAAACAATGAAGGTATACGCTATTTATTATATATTTCACTCGATGGAATGAAAAAAAAGGACAATTAAACGAGATACTTTAACTTTGATTCTCCAAAAATGTTACGAGAATTAGTCCTATAAACAAATGTATATAGGCAAGTTTCTGATATAAAGTTACGCTGTTTTTCTGAAATCTGTATTACAACAATGAAGTTATACGCTATTTACGGTAGTTTACTTATTTATTACCGAGAAACTAGTTAAATTACCGTGAAGCAAGAAACAAACACGTTTACAAAATTTAAGCTTAAGCGCGACTTCGCGAAGTTACGATCTTTTCGTGTTTTCTGAAAAAATATGCAAAGAAAAGTCAAACCTTTAATGGCAAGACTAAACGATACACTAATGCACGTATTCAATTTGTTGTCGGCGTTAAACTAAATTATATTCCTGTCTAAATCACTTAACTTTCTGGAAATGGTTTCTGGCGTCACTTACTCGGCGGCCATCTTCATGTTCTGAGGCATCAAGGGATCACAAATTTAGCATTGGAGGGCAGTGTGGAGGGTAAAAATCGTAGAGGGAGACCAAAAGATGAATACACTAAGCAGATTCAGAAGGACGTAGGTTGCAGTAAGTACTGTGAGATGAAGAAGCTTGCACAGGATAGAGTAGCATTGAGAGCTGCATCAAGCCAGTCTCAGGACTGAAGACAACAACAACAACATTGTAGGACATATGTTCCATTTATTTTCTAATGAAATCCATTGTAAATTATTATTACACGATGGGCCAGGTTCACTTGGTAAAACCTGCCAATGCAGTGGTAATGCACAGCACAGGCAAGGGATGTCTCCACCAGCGAGTTTCAGTGGTTTTGCTGTCAACATGACTAGAAGTGGTACTTTAGCACAACAGGTTTGCTCCCATCTAGTATAAATAGCTGTTATTTTTGTAGCAGTGCATTTGCTGCCTAGCAGTTGTACCAGGACAAGCAGACCACATGGAGCTGTTAGTAACAGTCACAAGTTATATAGTCTCCAATGCAGTATAAGCTTCCAGCACTAAATCTACCACAGAACTGGCTACTGCAGCAAGACTGGCAACCATCTTCATGTTCCACTGACATCTACCGTTTGTGATGTGACTCACGCAACATGGACGCGTGCCACACATCGAGCACAGAAAGCTGGGTGTGTATTGCAACTAGGTGGTCAGATGTTATCTGGCATCTCCCTCCAGCTATCTGACCCTCATTCTATGGAGAGGAAATGTGGTCACTACCTTGCAGACACAGGACTAATGCACAAGTAGAAAGTAGAATATTGAGTACGACACCCATATATTTGTTGCACTTCACTGGCCTGCTGCTCTGCCTCAACTGTCCACCACCTGCCATCCTGGCCACCCCTCCACTCCTGGGGTTGACTATCGTCGACCATCTATCATTTTCATGTAAATGTTGATCAGACGTTGAAACATAGTAAGTTTTACACACTGAAATATTGAGAATATTCCTTTTGCAGTGAGATGCTTATATCATTAATGTTCTGCATGATCATGCAGGCGTTACCTTGGGAATAATTTGGCCAAAGTTGTTTCAGACTGAGGTTCCAAATAAACCATTATTTTGTCCCGATGAATTGTGGCCTCAGTGTCATAATTTCTTTAAACTGAGTACCAATTTTGTCAGCTAATTCATTATTAGTATCTTGTTGTCTGCAGAAAAACAAATGACAATAATTTTGTCACCTGAAATCATATAGTAGTCAGTGTCATTGTCACTTCACAGCCAGTCATTTACAGCCATGTCTGAGCATCTTGCAATCTTTGCAAATGCTTCACCTTCAGATTCACCAGCAGTGCTTTTAAACAAATCTCCTTTATGCAGTGCAATCTAACCATGGACACAACAATTCTCTTTGTCTTTGATGTCACTTTACACTTCCAACAAATCGTGGCAATACAATAATGTACAGCTCAATGTCAACTTCTTAACCGACAGCTTGCCAGAATCTGTGCATGGCAGACAGTTGAATTTACATTTTATGATTCGTGTCACAGATTGTTGCTACTAGTATGTCCAAAGTATCAAATACTTTTCAGTTATTGTACTAATTTAAAAAACAATAAAAAAGGGGGGGAGGTTTCTGTCTGATAGAACCAAAAATCCAGATTAATATAGAGAGAATGTTAGCACATAAAAGTTTGACAGTCATTTTCTACTGTTTTTTAAATCTTTTTTACTACAGTCTCAATACAAAGAACTGTTATGTAGTATTGAGAATCCTAAACAAAGGTCTGGAATACATACAAAAGTCAGCATAACAACAGTAATTCACATCAGAAAAGAATGACAAAATACATGTGCCACATCAGTCATCTGACAAATGATGATCTGCTAGATCACTCAAAAAATACAGACAACAATACAAAAACAACATCTTTTCATAAAACAGAAGATTTGTTTACATAAGATTTGTTTCCCAAGGCAGAAAGATGTTTTGTACAATACACTGCGTAAAATGGCGATTTTCTGGAAGAGCTTGGAAAGAAGAAGAAATATTCAAGTAAAGAGGAACTATATAATAAAGTGGTGGTGTAGATGCTATTCACAAGTAACAAAGCCCTCCACAGAAAGACCTGGCCCCATGGGTCTCACTTAAGATTGGTCTAAAATAGCATACCACATGTACAGCAAATGTTTGCATTATAAGAGTATCTAGCAGCTGAACCCCCAAGGTTCGGAGACTGCATGTAACTTACAAACTTTACTTGCTGGATTTCCTCTTATGTCACTAAGCTGCTTACTTCTACACCACTTAACAGACCAATAGCTCCTTTGGAACACACATCACATTGTACCTCGAAACTTCTACATCCTGCCAGTCACGTGCCCTTGGCAACTCTCTTTGCAAGCTTTCATGGCTCGTTCCATGGCCTCATATCCTCTTAAACTACAGGAAATACATTTCTCAACAACATTTACACTATAATATTCCACATTCATTGACTTTCACACTCTAGTGAACTAGTTTACCAGAATCTATACTACCAGTGGTTCAGATTGATGTGTGGCCCTCCACCGCAGATAGATGAAGACCATGCACAGCAGAGTTAGAGCCGCTGCAGCACTAGGTATTATGAGGCTCCAGGTCTTGGTGACTCGTTGTTGCCCATCCTCAAATTGCTTAACACGCATGCTCAACTGCTCTGCTGAAATCTACCCTTCTTGCACAGCTATAAACTGGTTCTGGGAATGGACCAGGCTAGGTTTCAATGTATTGTTCATGAAGGTTAGAATCAGTTTCTGGTTCGTCAGGCCAGCAAAATGTGGCAGTGTCACATTCAACTGGCTACTTCCCTTAACCTCTCACCTCCATCCACCTTGCTTCCATCAGCCTTCTGAGCTCGTAGCACCTCACTACCACTACCAAGTTATTGTTGTTGTGGTCTTCAGTCCAGAGACTGGTTTCATGCAGCTATCCTTGCTACTCTATCCTGTGTAAGCTTCTTCAGCTCCAAGTAATTACTGCAACCTACATCCTTCTGAATCTGCTTAGTGTATTCACCTCTTGGTCTCCCTCTACAATTTTTACCCTCCGTGCTTCCCTCCATCACTAAATTAGTGATCCCTTGATGCCACAGGACATGCCTAACCGATCCCTTCTTCTAGCCAAGTTGTGCCACAAATTCCTCTTCTGCCCGATTCTATTCAGTACCTCCTCATTAGTTATGTGATCTACCCATCTAATCTTCAGTATTCTTCTGTAGCACAACATTTCAAAAGCTTCTATTATCTTCCTGTCTAAACTATTTATCGTCCATGTTTCACATCCATACAGGCCTACACTCCATACAAATACTTTTAGAAAAGTCTTCCTGACACTTAAATCTATACTCGAAATTAACAAATTTCTCTTCTTCGGAAACGCTTTTCTTGTCATTGCTAGTCTGCATTTTGTATCCTCTCTACCAAGTTATTAAACACAGAATAAACCACTGTAACTGTGCTTGCTGGAAATAAGGTTTAGTTTCCACAATGTCCCTTGGGAAATCTTGTCCCGCCTATGAATAGCTGCACTGGACTTGTTTTTGTACCAGTTTGAATCATCCTGGCTGTAACACTGTAAGAGACTCCCTCTGATAATTGTGAGGTTCCTCCTCCATCACCACATTTCTATCCTAATTTTTACAAACTTCCATATGCCCCCCACAATTACCTGTCCAACCCCTCTTCCACCAACTTAGTGAACAAGGCACATCATTCACTACTTGCTGCAGCTGTGCCCATAATTTTTCATACAATTTTGGAAACTTTTCACATTGCTCAGAAACTAACCCGAGCACCCTTTGCTCTTGGCTCCCCATCAAACCCCGAGAAACACCTCCACCAGCCTCCTACTTCATTCCATAACTTCCATGTGTTAAAAACTACAGCCTGTGTCCACTGGCCTTACTTCCCATCCTCACCCTCGATGTACAGGAACCTGAGGACAGGAAGTACTGTCATTCCCCCCACCCGCCCCACTCCCCCCTCGCTCTCCTCCTCACTGCGGCGAGCTATCAGGTCGCTCAAATACAAAGAAAATCGAAAGAACTCTTACTCTAACATAAAAACTTATTCTTCTACTCTCAATATATTGCAATTTCACGCATAATAACCTGACTTTAGCCAGGAGAAGAAACTTGCTGAATTCCTTGTAAAATCGAATTAGGATTCCATCCAGACTTGGTGATTTATTTGTTTTCAATTCTTTCGGGTGTTTCTCTAAGCAAGGGATGCCTGTTACCATGTGTTCATACAGGAGTCTATCCAATGGTAAAATGATGGTACGTTTGTACAGTTCTCCTATTTGAACAATTTCTTGAACATGAAATTTAAAACTTCATTTTTTGTTTTGCTATCTTCAACTGCCACACAAGACTTGTCAACAAAGGACAGAATGGAAGCCATAGATCTGTTCAGTGATTTTACATAGGACTTGGAATTTTCTTGGGTTCTCTGTCAGATCTTTTGCTTCACGCACAGGTCTTATCTTATCACAGATGCATAAATCCCTACTAATCTTTGCTTCTCATCGTTTGTGCATTCTCTTTTGAACCGAGAGTGCAACAGGCTCTGCTTCCTCAGCATCTTCCAAATTTTGTTATTAAACCATGGTGGGTATTTTCCATCCTTGATCCACTTACTAGGCACATAACTCTCCAGACCATGATTACAATCTGCTTAGACTTTGCCGATTGCCCATAATTCCTCTATAACCATCTTGGATATGGCGTCAATTCACAGCCTAAGTGAGATGCCAACAACTGCTTGTGTGCTCTGTCTAGCAGAAACACTCTCCCAGTCTTCTTGACTTATTCATTAATTTTCGTAGCCATAGTCGCTATAATGACATCTTGATCATTAATCCCCATTTCTATACTGACATTGTTGATAAGGTCCGGCCTACGTGGAGCTACAGGATTTAAGATATTTCCATTGCTTGGGGGCTGACGACTTACACAGTTTTCAGAGAACATGTTCATAAGTATCTCGCATGGTTGTCTGACTGTACTCCCTGCAGTGAATCCATAGACTTCCCACTCTGTACTCAGTAGGTTAAAGTTGCCTTCAACTAGTATTGCATGATCTGCGTGATTCCGCACTATTGACTGTATACTTTCTTTGAACGAGTCAAGAACTGTCACAGCAGAGTTGAGTGGCCGGTAGAAATATCCAACAATCAAGCTGGTTTCATCTACACCTGTTACACGCAACCAGATAACTTCATTGTCACACTCAACTTCGACTTCAAATAGAGGTAGTATTTTTGTCAACTGCGATGAACACACTCCCTCCTATCACCTATAATCCATCTTTCTGATATATGTTCCACGGCTTGCTAAATACCTCAGAGAGGGAACTGTTCATCAGAGCACCTCAAACTGTTCATCAGAGCGCTTCAAACTACCATCTAGCCTAGAAAACCCTCATGTGCACTCCAGAAGTACTCTGCTATCCAAGTAGCTGCTTCCTTTGTGCACCCCTGACTTATCAAGAGGAACCCTAAAAATCCCATTATGATAACGCAGGTCTAGAAATCTGTAGCCAAGACAGTCGACAAAGCCTTTGGTTGAGACCCTCCTCTAGGCTCCAAAGCAAAGGACCACAATCAACTCATGGAACAATGCTACAAACTGCGAGCTCTGCTTGACCCCATGTGCAAGAGCAACGGTCTTCACCACTTCCACCAGTCACCTGTGTGAACTGAGGATGGCCTCAGAATCCATGTGACGGGCATTGTCGGTGCTGACACAAACCACAAGTTGTAGATGACTGCACCCTGTATGCTCGATAGCCACAGGCAAGGCCACCTACACATCTCGGATGAGGTCCCTCGATTAACATACCGAGTGCACAATGGCTTTCTTTCCAGCCTAGAACATTATCTGCCTAAGAGGCTCCATAACCATAACGTGCCTAACGTTGGAGCTCCTGTAACTAGTAAATCCCCCCCCCCCCCTCCTCTGTGCCTGCTCGGACCATGCTGAAGGAGCAGCCACCTGCCCACTCTCAGGGTGAATGAGTGAGGCCAGACGGCCAGCCTACACAGTGGCCCTCCGCCTCGAGTGACTGAAAAGTGTTAACATCTGCCACTTACTCTGCTGTGAGAGAGGATCCACTGCGTCTGATACACTAGGAGGTGTCTCGAAAGCAGAGCCCATGAGCAAAAGAAACAATACCTGAGTTGTCCCATGTGACATGCCAGAATCTCTTCCCCATAACACCCTGAGGCAGCAACTTGAACGTGATTGACTGTAGCCAAAAGTGCATTCAGCTGTACGCGAACTGTGACGAGCTCCTCCTGATCCCGCATACAACATGCACACATCCTAACCATCCTAGCAAGACAAACTGAAAAAGTAAACTATAAAAGCAGACAGAATCATAGATATGCAACTTGCTACCTTCCTGATGTGTCACCAATGAACACTGATGCATTAATGAGCTATGCAGCTGCCTGTTCAGTGGGCAACTATTGCTCTACAGACTGAATGAATTCACCCTTACAAAAAAGCAACATTGAACCTCTTAAACAGAAAAACACGTATGAAATTTAATAAATATACTATGAGGAAAACACAGAAAAAGATCAACATTTAACTTGCCACTCTGTAGATTTTATATCAGCCAAGAGCTATGGCCTGACTGACTGGCTTACTAAATGAACCCATTCAGAAACGGAGTCAGTGAGAAACAGAGAGATGGATGTTGGCAATTATTAAGAGAGACAGGAATAAAACAGATCAACAGGTACATATTGCAGTGGAAGGTGTGATTACAACTGTAACAAAAATGAATTGATAGACACTTGAGAAATGCAGCCACGTGAATGGATGGTAGAATTCTGAAATATTCATTGCATACTCACACTTTGAATGTGTGTTGAATGAAGGCTGTGTGTGTGTGTGTGTGTGTGTGTGTGTGTGTGTGTGTGTGTGTGTGTGTGTGAGTGAGTGAGAGAGAGAGAACAAGCATGCACATTTACAATTCAATTTTAAAGCTCTGTTCCACAAGCATGCACATTTACACTTCAATTTTAAAGCTCTGTTCACTATGTGGAGATTATGTTAGAATGCACAAGATGCAGATTTCTCAACCACTTCCTGATATGCCCTTAAGGACATAAAACACTTAACAACTTGGTGGAACTGATTTAGTATGCTGACATATGTGGCCTCACCTTTCCATACTTAAGACTTCTTGTATACAAAGACAGTGATCCATCTGAATAAACCTGCAGTACTTCTGCACTTATAAGATCACCTTCCTGTAAGTACTTCCTCATTTTCTGTTCATCTTCAGCTGAACGTCTCCTCTAGAATGAAACATGAAATATTTTTGTGGTACTACAGTGAAACATGTAAATTTAAAGACACCAGTTTCTACACTAAAAATTAAGATTACTGTCTTACGAGTTCACCGCCAGGCAGATTCACGGAAGAGAGCAGTAATATAGAATCAAGTCTGGCATTAGTATCAACCTTCCATCTCTTCTGTTGGACCTCAGTTACTCTTCCAACCACCACGTCACCTATTTCACCAACGTAACGGCTCTTAAGTGGTCTTACACTCACAAGCTTAATTATGCGTTCCTCAACACCAGCAACAGATGCCTTAAGATTGTCATCTTCTGCATATGTTCCATGGCCTCTGAAAATATGTAACAATATTTCTGGGTGTGAGTCCATTGTCCATGTTATTTACCCTACACAGACAAAAGGGGGCTAACAACAGGTACCTGTTATTTGACAAATGAAATGCTGTTGCCCCCTCCCCCCTCACCCTCTGCACGTGCAAAAAACATACAATGGTTCTATATTAGTCCAGCATGATATTTTATTTCATGAACGTATCAACAAGGAAAGCAAAACAGGGAGAATAGCCAGTACTCCATCAGAGACTGAATAACACTGCTGCAGAGTGGTAGCAGATAGTACAATGCGGGCCAGCATACATAATGGAGCATGAGGGCATAGGCACCAGACCATTCTCTGAATACTTCTTGAAAATTACCTTGGACAGGAATGTATCAGTACTGTAGTTAAGGGGCTTATTCTCAATTAGATAAATGCAATAAATAACAACAACAAACCCCAGATGATCAGATAACATTCATTGCCTGTGACTCCCTTGTTAGACTTGGCCTCTGCTGGGGTGCTGGTTATTCTTCATGTTTGGCTGTCCATGTTAATATGTATTGTCAAATTGTTTGTCACACTACTTTAATTTGGGAGCACTGAATCGAATGAGCTTATATAACTTTATGGGAAGCAAATCAACATTTTTGTTGACCCTGGGTGTTGCATGACACATGTGACAAACACTATTTGTTAAGGCTGACCCCAGGTAATCACTGTAAAAATAAAATATGAGAAAAGTGTTATAAATGAAACATAATCAACAATTTCTTGTCACCAAAGCAGTTCACACAGCCCACACTATATTCACTCATAGATACTTCAATAAAAGACCATAGTGGCACAAAACAAATTTACTTAAAAAGGCAGTTAAAAGACCTGTTAAGCAATACATACTACACAGTGAGGGATTACTTAGATAACACAGACTCAGTTTTTTGGGAAACATTACTCCTAAAGCTATGCACTGTATAAAATTAACTCCTTATTCTCTTCCTGGGTTCAACATCTTATTTAACACTAGCCTTTTACATCATTAAATAACTTATTTGAAAAATTATTGTACACTAGAGATAACTCAAATGTGGTAGCACTGTTTTACATCTACACCATACTCCACAAGTCATCTAATGGTGTGTGGCGGAGGGTACTTCTGGTATCACCAACTGATCCCCCTTTCCACTTGCAAATGGTGCGTGGAAAGGATGACCGTCGCTAAGCCTCCATATCAACTCCCATTTCTTGAATTTTCTTGTCATGATCGTTTCACGAGATGTATGTGGGAGGAAGTAACATATTGTCCCACTCTTTCCGGAATGTACTCTCTTGAAATTTTGTTAGTTAACCTCTTCATGATGCACAATGCCTCTCTTGTAACACCTGCCACTGGTGTTTGTTGAGCATCTCTGTAACATCCTTGCACTGACTAAATTATCCCATGCTGAAATGCACTGCTCTTCATTGGATCTCTCTCTCTCTCTCTCTCTCTCTCTCTCTCTCTCTCTCTCCCCCCCCCCCCCCCCTCCCTCCCCTATCAGTCTGAACTGATAAGGATCCCAGATTTATGAACAATATTCAAGAATCAGTCAAACAACTGTCTTGTGAGACACTTATTTCATGGACGAGTTACATTCCCTCAAGAATCTGTCTGGCATCTGCTTTTCCCATTATTTGTTTTTTGTGGTCATTCTGCTTCAAGTTGCTTTGGATAGTTTATGATGGATACTGTTTCCAGCAATTTGACATCAATAGTGTAGCTGTGCAGAAGTGGATTCCTTTTCTGATATATATACACAGTATGTTACATTGCTTTACATTCAGTATCCACTACCAGAGCCTGCACCATTCATCAACCATCTGTAGGTCATTTCACAAATTGATACTCCGTTCTGGCTTTGCTACTTTCTATTCTGTCAGCTAGGATGTCATGAGTCAAGTCACAAATCTGGTTCAATACTCGGTAATCTTGTATATTTTTCACTAAACGGCACTGTGTGAAGGTGTCAGCTGTCTTCCTGAAGTCAAGGACCATGGCATCAACTTGAGTGCTGTTGTCTACAGCTCTATGGATCTCATGGAGGAACAGAGTAAGCTAAGTTTCATTACAGCTCTGTTTGTTAAATCCATATTCATTTTTATACAAGAGATTTTCATTCTCCAATAGACGACAGAGGAATAGAGAAACAATTAAAATCGCTCAAAAGAGGAAAGGCCGCTGGACCTGATGGGATACCAGTTCGATTTTACACACAGTACGTAAAGGAACTTCCCCCCTTCTTGCAGCGGTGTACCGTAGGTCTCTAGAAGAGCGTAGCGTTCCAAAGGATTGGAAAAGGGCACAGGTCAGCCCCATTTTCAAGAAGGGACATTGAACAGATATGCACAACTATAGACCTATATCTCTAACGTCAATCAGTTGTAGAATTTTGGAACACGCATTATGTTCAAGTATAATGACTTTTCTGGAGACTAAAAATCTACTCTGTAGGAATCAGCATGGGTTTCGAAAAAGACGATCGTGTGAAGCCCAGCTCGCGCTATTCGTCCATGAGACTCAGAGGGCCATATACACGGGTTCCCAGGTAGATGCCATGTTTCTCGACTTCTGCAAGGCATTCGATACAGTTCCCCACAGTCGTTTAATGAACAAAGTAAGAGCATATGGACTATCAGACCAATTGTGTGATTGGATTGAAGAGTTCCTAGATAAAAGAACGCAGCATGTCATTCTCAATGGAGAGAAGTCTTCCGAAGTAAGAGTGATTAAAGGTGTGCCGCAGTGGAGTGTCGTAGGACCGTTGCTATTCACAATATACATAAATGACCTTGTGGATAACATCAGAAGTTCACTGAGCCTTTTTGCAGATGATGCTGTGGTATATCGAGAGGTTGTAACAATGGAAAATTGTACTGAAATGCAGGAGGATCTGCAACAAATTGACGCATGGTGCAGGGAATGGCAACTGAATCTCAATGTAGATAAGTGTAATGTGCTGCGAATACATAGAAAGAAAGATCCTTTTTCATTTAGCTACAATACAGCAGGTCAGCAACTGGAAGCAGTTAATTCCATAAATTATCTGGGAGTAGGCATTAGGAGTGATTTCAAATGGAATGATCATATAAAGTTGATTGTTGCTAAAGCAGATGCCAGACTGAGATTCATTGGAAGAATCCTAAGGAAATGCAGTATGAAAACAAAGGAAGTAGGTTACAGTACACTTGTTTGCCCACTGCTTGAATATTGCTCACCAGTGTGGGATCCGTACCAGATGGGGCTGATAGAAGAGATAGAGAAGATCCAACAGAGAGCAGCGCGCTTCGTTACAGGATCATTTAGTAATCGCGAAAGCGTTACGGAGATGATAGATAAACTCCAGTGGAAGACTTTGCAGGAGAGACGCTCATTAGCTCGGTACGGGCTTTTGATGAAATTTCGAGAACATACCTTCACCGAGGAGTCAAGCAGTATATTGCTCCCTCCTACGTATATCTCGCGAAGAGACCATGAGGATAAAATCAGAGAGATTAGAGCCCACACAGAGGCATACCAACAATCTTTCTTTCCACGAACAATACAAGACTGGAATAGAAGGGAGACCCGATAGAGGTACTCAAAGTACCATCTGCCATGCACCATCAGGTGGCTTGCGGAGTATGGATGTAGATGTAGATTCAGAATATTGTAATGCTTGAGCATAAAATGTGCTTCATACTTCTGCAACAGATTTATGTCAATGTTAAAGGCCTATAATTATGTGTATGTGTCTTACAACCCTTCTTAAAAATAGGAATTACCTGCACTTTTTTCCAGGCGCGAGGTACCTTACATTGCTCCAAGAATCTACTATGTACTACTGCTAGAAAGGGAGCAAGTTCTTTCGCATAATCTTGTAGACTCATATGTGTTTCATCTGGTCCTAATGCCTTTCCACTACTAAGCAACTGTAGTTGTTTTCTGTTATCTCAATATCTGTCATTTCAGCATCTGTACAATGACTGAAAGGAGGGACCATGTTACAATCTCCCTAATTGAAAAAATAAAAAATTTCGAAAGATTAAATTCAGTATTTCAGCTTTCACTCTGTTATCTTCTGTTTTGGTGCCAGTATAATCAATGAGTGAATGAATAGATTTCTAACCGAGTACTGATTTTACTTAAGACGAAAGTCTCTTAGGGTTTTTCCTCAGATTGGTTGACAAAATTTTACTCTCAAAGTCACCTACTGCTTCTCTCATGTATCTCCTTACACTCATTTTCACCTTGTAAGCTTGTGGCAGAGCTCTGATTAAGTAGGATTTTTCTAACATGGCTATTAATGCACAGTGGATCTTTTGCACCCCTTAGGACCTTGTTTGAAACTTACTTGTCTACAGTATACTGAACGATGCTTTTGAATTTTTTCGATTTTGATTTGTGCTCCATGTCTTCACCCTGAGCACTGAATATTTGATGCTGACTACTCAAATACTTTGCAATGCGTATCCTGTCACCCTTGTTAAGCAAAAATTTTCCTACCTTCCTTAACATTCCGTGTAAAAACCTATTGTCATAGTTGCTATCACAGCCTTTTGATCACTGACACCTTCCTCTATATTAACTGATTTGATAAGCTCAGGCTCTTCACAGAGCAAAACTACTTCATATTCAACAACAGATGTTACTCTCAATAAGATGGACGACCAATGGGATCCCCAATCAGTGGCCTACTAGCTGACATTTTCCTCAATCAGACAGAAAAACAAATCTTTGAAAAAATAGTAATACCAAAACAGTACAAAATAATATATTGGTAGAGATAAGTAAATGTCACAATTTGCTTAACAGATGAACCACATCTCGCATAAAAGAACTTCATGACTGCATAAACTCCATCCACCCACAAATACAGTTCACCACTGAAACACAAACAGATGAAAAACTTAATTTCTCAGATCTCACCACACACAAAAGAAACAACAAACATGAATTCACAATCTACAGAAAACCCGCAATCACCAACACCATTATTCATAACCAATCCTATCACCACATAACTCAAAAAGAAGCCAGATTCAGATATTTACTACACAGACTGGACACAATATCCATGAACAAACACAATTACACACAAGAACTGAAGACAATAAAGCAAATTGCACAGGAGAATGGATATGATGCAAGGAGAGTAGACAAAATAAACCACAAAATACAAAAACAAACAACACGTAGCCATGAAACACACAGACAAACACACACACACACACACACACACACACACACACACACACACACACACACACACACACACACACACACACAAAACAAATCAGTAGACAGTAAGCAACAAATGACACATAATGACTTATACCAACAAAGTCACACACAGGGTGGGTAATATACTAAAGAAACAAGGATTCAACATAGCATACAGAAACAAGAACACAATACAAAACAGACTTGGAAGAAATACCACCAACACTGACAAATACAGCCAGTTTGGTATATACCAACTTACTTGCAACTGCTGTCAGTCTGTATATGTGGGTCAAACATGCAGGAATTTCAGAACCAGGTACACAGAATACCTCAGACACTGAAAAGCAATAGCTCACACTCAACATTTGCAGACCACCTGATAGCACACAATAACCACCCAACAAACTAGTAGCAGCTTATACCAAAAATTAACTGAAGGGCTTATTTCAATAGTGGTACAAGTCCATTACCTCCACTTTTTTGCTATAATGCTTCTGAAATTAATGATCCACACATACAGAAAGAAAGGTTCATGTCTAGCAAGACATGCTTGAATATTTCTGGTATCTCAACTGCAGATTTTTCAGTGCTCATTTAACTTCAGGACTCTGTATCTCAAAATGAACAAAAATGGACCACTATTGAAATAAGCCCTTCAACTACAGAAGAAAACTATCACATCCAAAAATCAATAGCCCAAGGAAAGAAAGTACTGCCCAGAACACACACACACACACACACACACACACACACACACACACACAAACAAACCAAACACCACAGATGCCAAATACACTTCAAACTCTTGCGCCTCACCCAGCCAAACGCGCTATGAAACAAATGAACACTACACAGCCACAACAACGTGTAATGGCGGCAAAATCTCTGCCTATGTTTTGAAAAATCAGAGAAAGTGCAGTGTCAAGCAAACACAGG
Source organism: Schistocerca piceifrons (assembly GCF_021461385.2). NCBI lineage: Eukaryota > Metazoa > Arthropoda > Insecta > Orthoptera > Acrididae > Schistocerca > Schistocerca piceifrons. The sequence goes on from NC_060138.1 coordinate 280,370,008, forward strand.
TCATGAAATCTGCCTATTCACTTCACCAACAACATATGAGAAAGCAGCACAAAATATCAAAACCCTAAGTTACACTAGAAAAACGTGATATATATTCATTTCCATTTGCAAATGCATAATAAACAGAAAAATAAAAATTACATTTTGCTGTTTTGCAGATGAGAAATTGTAGATTGTGTAGCAGAATAGCTACCAAAATAAATGACCAATGGTATCATGTAAGGTATGTAAACTAATGCAAACATCCACTCTTTTTGCCAATTAGCTATAAATAGAACTTTGACATAATGTTATAAACAACACATAGTGCATCAGGTCATTAATAAATATCTCAACTGTGAACTATGAGCAAATGATGTATAATATTTTACAACAATTATTCATTCACAACTGTAAATATTATGTACAAAAAGTTTTTCTGAATTTTAATATGTAACAACAATTTTACAGATTAGAAAACATGAAAAAAATTACCCACTAAAGATAGCACAAAATGTGCTGAAACATGTCTGGGTGAAACTAAACAGAAAAAAGTTGTCTTGCATTAGGCAGAATTCCTCTTCCTATTTCATAGCAAGCACGGACATAACAAGAAGAACTGCAACATCACAAGATGGTTAAGCTCAAGTTTGTTTCTAGGAGGTATAAGATGTTCCCTTCACGAGTTGGTCCTCTGCTTGAAGTAATTTTCTGACAAGACATTCACAATAATGCCTCTCTCTGGCACCAGTTTTGATGACACGGCTCTATGTATACACTCCCAGTTTCAACCAGTTTCCTGTTCCTAATACTATCTGGGCATTACAACTGTCAATAAGCAATACTAATTCCGAGATCTTTCCTTGGATGCTTCTGCAGCTTATTAACCTTTTCTTTATCCAATCTGCAAGGATGAGCACTCTCTGAGAACATTATGGCTGATATAACTTTGATTTTAGCAGGCAGTTCGTCTCTTTCAGGGTTCTATAACCTGGAAAGGGGCGAGGGGGGGGGGGGCATGTGCATGCCAAACCTGCTCCACTTCCCCAGAAGCCACTTCCTGCATATAGTGCATGCCTGATCTCTTAAAGGTTGCCATACAATTGTCCACACAACAGCGGCGATCAAGAAATTTGTATCTGATACTATCACAGAGTCATCTGAACCTCTGGTTTAGAACTTCCACTCTGCTCCAGACCAGGGGTACAATGTGGGTAATAATCAGCTAAGCCTCTAGGCCATTTGTGATACCAGTTGCCTTCAATGATAGCCATCTGCCAAAAGCAAATCGAGGATGGACTCAGAACCTCAATAGCGTGCATCATTTGCCTTGTGCCACTATTTGATGCAGGCTGCATACAGCGCACTCGATAGCCACCAGCAGAGCCTCTTCCGCATCACAGATGTGCCCCCCCCCCCCCCCTGCCCCACCCTCCAGTAAACATACATAGATAGCCACACTGGCATTCTTTCCTGTCATTCATACTACTGTGTCCCTGAGGAGCTCCTTTACTCACCTAATGTTGGAGCTTCTAATGATTAGTATTCCCACCCTCTGCACTTGTCTGAAATGGGCACTTGTCTCGCCCAACGGTGAGGTCAACAGTGCCCTTACACTTACAAAAATGAACGAATGTGGAGATGAACTAAAAGTGTTGTACACACATTAACTCAAAATGACCACATATCTCATGCACTAAAACCAATTATGAGGGAAGAGAGCTAATCAAGAAATTAAAACACAGAGAAAACAAAACAAAGAAGAAATTAAAAAAAAAAAAGAAATGTGACTGGCTGACCGCCTACAAAAATCTAGGGTGAGCCAGCCACCCTTAAGCCACATTAAGGACATCTCCCAAAAATATCGTTAAAAACATTGGACAATTCTCAAAAGTTTAAAACCCTAACCACATTCGTTTGATCATTACACAAACTAGACAGCAGATCCGAAGGCAAATCTGCCACAGTCCGCTGGTCGGCAAACAAAATGCAGTCCAATAAAATGTGGTGCACTGCGATCTGCACGCCACAAGCACCACACATTGGAGGGCCCTCTCACTGGAGTAAGAATCCACGTGTCATAGGTCTGTGGCCTACGCGAAGATGAGTAAGACGGACCTTGTCCTGCCAATGTGGCTGGAAGGAAGTACTCCACGGCCGAGTTGTCGGCTTGATGACACGGAGCTTGTTATCGGTCACTGCCAGCCACTCACCTTCCCATCAACACATGACTCTGTACATCAACAGTAAGGAGATAGCATGTAGGGGGGATAGCACACCAAATTACCAGAGGATCAAGACACGCCTCCTTGGCTGCTCGATCCGCCCTTTCATTCCCTGCAGTTCCAATGTGCCCAGATATCTAGCAGAAAGACACCTCCTTCTTAAGTCTTTGCGGTTGTTGGAGGTCATCCTGGATATTCTGGGTTACTGTATCTGCTGGGTACAAACGTTGGAGAGAGTAAAAGACGTTCAGAGAATCTCGGCAGACGAGAAATCTAACACTCGCAAGATAGCATAAAATTTCTGCGTTGAAGACGGCAAATTCTGGAGGCAGTCTACCCTTGAGGATACAATCCGGGAAAATGACAGAGCAACCAATGGAGTCCCCACGCTTAGACCCATCTGTATAAACAGCTACATTGTTGTGGTACTCACATAAAATACCAGAGAATATCACATTAAAAATGGAAGCACGAGTGCTATCTCTCCTGTACTGCAAATAACCTAAAATCACTCTAGGCCTCTCCAGTAACCAGGGCAGCAGGCCATTAAAATCCTGGATTTGGGGTCATACTGGCTCCGCACCGAGTGGCTAAAGCACACGCTGCACGAGGATCCCAAATGGCATTGCGGCTTGTGGACGGTTGGAAAAAGGGTGTTCCAGAGGTTGTCGAGGAACAGTATGGTGTGCAGGTGAAGTTGGAACTGCAAGGAAATTACACCCCCAACACGCCATGAGGAGCTGGCGCCAGATCGTAAGTGGCAGTTCCCCCCGCCTCAGTACAGATACTAGGTATGGGACTGGTCATGAGGAGCTGGCGCCGGATGGTAAGCGGCGGTTCCCCCCACCTCAGCACCGATGCTAGGTATGGGACTGGTCCAATAAGCACCTATAGCCAGTCGAATCACTTCATGTGGCTTAAGGGTGGCTGGCTCACCCTAGATTTTTGTAGGCGATCAGCCAGTCACATTTCCCTGTGCTTTTTTTTAAATTTCTTCTTTGTTTTGTTTTCTCTGTGTTTTAATTTCTTGATTAGCTCTCTTCCCTCATAATTGGTTTTAGTGCATGAGATATGTGGTCATTTTGAGTTAATGTGTGTACAACACTTTTAGTTCATCTCCACATTCGTTCATTTTTGTAAGTGTAAGGGCACTGTTGACCTCACCGTTGGGCGAGACAAGTGCCCATTTCAGACAAGTGCAGAGGGTGGGAATGCTAATCATTAGAAGCTCCAACATTAGGTGAGTAAAGGAGCTCCTCAGGGATTCTGTACTACTGCACTGAAGAATTAACTGTCTCATATTCTGATCAGTTCACTACAAGCTTAAGCCAGGCTACAGCAGTAGCAGGAAGCTTCCACGTGAAACCATGATCTGTGACTTGCTTTTTGTGGATGTGCCTGATCCTGTTTGTCCTGTGGGATGTAGTCAAAGTGGCACTGGACAGGTTGGAGGCCCTCGATGTGATTACACCTGTCTCCTCAAGTCAGTGGGTTTCTCTCATCATGTTAGTAAAGAAACCAGATAACTCTCTCTAGTTAGATGCTGTTTATTAGGCCATTAACATCCAGATCATTGTAGATACTTTTCCGATCCTGTGCTTGGAAGAACACTTTTCCCAAGATGAAAAACTGTGACCATTATACTTATATCAATTTGTCAGAAGCATACTTGCAATTACCATCACATCTGGATTCTCAAGACCTGTTGGTGATCAACAGCCCCTCTGGCCTCTACTAGTATAACCATCTGCCTTTTTGTACTACCAGTTCCCTGGCAGTATCTCAGTGTTACTTGGAACAGCTGATACAAGACATTCCTTTGTGGTGCGATTAAAACCTGATGTTGTTGAGATGTTCAGAGGGAGCATTATACAATAGCTGGCTAGAACATGGGAAGGGACTAAAGTAGATGATGAATGGACAGCTTTCAGAGATGAAACAGTGAAGGCAGCAGAGGATAAGACAGGTAAAAAGACAAGGCTAGAAGGAATCCTTGGATAACACAAGAGATATTTAATTTCACTGATGAAAGGGGCAAATTTAAAAATGCAGCAAATGAGGCAGGCAAAAGGGAATATAAACATTTAAAAAGTGAAACTGACAGGAAGTGCAAATGGCCAAGCACGAATGGCTGGAGGACAAAAGTAAGGATTTAGAAACATATATCACTACGTGAAAGATAGATGGCCCTTACAGAAAAATTAAAGAGGCCTTTGGGGTAAAGAGAAGCAGTTGTATGAATATCTACGAGCTCAGATGGTAAACCAGTCCCAAGCAAAGAAGAGAAAGCTGAAAGGTAAGGGTTATGCAGAGGGTCTGTACAAGGGAAATGAACTTTAAAGAAATATTATAGAAAGGGAAGAGGACGTGGATGAAGATGAGATGGGAGATATGATACTGTGAAAATAATTTGACAAAGCTCTGAAAGACTTAAGTCCAAACAAGGCCCCAGGAACAGACATTATTCCATCATAATGACAGATAGCCCTGGGAGAGCCAGCCACATCCAAACTACTCCATCTGGTGCGCAATGTATGTGAAACAAGTGAGATGCCCTCAGACTTAAAGAAGAATGCAGTAATTCCAATTCCAAAGCAAGCAGTTACTGACAGGTGTGAAAATTACCGAACATGCAATTTAAGTCATGGCTGCAAATTACTAACACAAATTCTATACAGAAGAACTGGTAGAAGCTGACCTTGCGGAAGATCAGTTTGGATTCCAGAGAAATGTAGGAACATGCAAGGAAATACTGACCCTATGAATTACCTTAGAGAATATGTCAAGGAAACACAGTCCTACATTTATAGCATTTGTGGACTTCGAGAAAGCTTTTGACAATGTTGACTGGAACACTCTCTTTGAAATTCTGAAGGCAGCAGAGGAAAAATACAAGGAGCGAAAGGCTATTTACAACTTGTGCAGGAACCAGATAGCAGTTATAAGAGTCAAGAAGCATGAAAAGGAAGCAGTGGTTGAGAGGGGAGTAGGATATGGTTGTAGCCTATCCCCAATGTTATTCAGTCTGTACAATGAACAAGCAGTAAAGGAAACCAAATAAAAATTTGGAGTAGGAATTTAAGTTCAGGGAAAACGAATAAAAGTATTGAGGTTTGCCAATGACATTGTAATTCTGTCAGAGACAGCAAAGGACTTGGAAGAGCAATTGAATGAAATGGACAGTGGCTTGAAAGGAGGATATAAGATGAACATCAACAAGACAAGGATAATGGAATAAAGTCGAATTAAATCAGGTGATGCTAAGAGAATCAGATTAGGAAACGAGACACTTAAAGTAGCAGATGAATTTTGCTATTTTGCCAGGAAAATAACTGATGACGGCCAGAGTAGACAGGATATAAAATGTAGACTGGCAATGGCAAGAAAAGCATTTTTGAAAAAGAGAAATCTGTTTGCATCAAATATAGATTTAAGTGCTAGGCAGTCTTTCCTGAAGATATTTATCTGGAGTGAAGCCATGTACAGAAGTGAAACGCGGATGATAAACAGTTTATACAAACAGAGAACAAAAACATTTGAAATGTGGTGCTGCAGAAGAATGCTGAAGATTAAACGGGTCAATCATGTAACTAATGAGAAGGTATTGAGTAGAATGGGGAGACAAGGAATTTGTGTCACAACTTGACCAAAAGAAGGGATCGGTTGATAGGACACATTCTGAGACATCAAAAGATCACCAATTTAGCAATGGAGGGAAGGGTGGGGGCAAAAATCGTAGAGGGAGAACAAGACATGGGTACAGCAAGATGAAGCAGCATGGAGAGCAGCATCAAACCAGTCTTTGGACTAAGACAACAACAACAACTACAACACCACGTGTTAAGTCCCCCAGTCCACCCCCCCCCCCCCCCCCACCTCCACCCCACTACAACCATTTCATAAGAGAGTAATTGTGTATAGTGACAATGACACACAGGTGAAAGGCGTTTTTACTACAGAAGTCTGTAATAAAAATGTTTCCTTTAAACTTTCATTCTTAATCACTAGTTCCATTAATGCGGAAAACATATTGAAATTGCATTCAGATTGACTTCTCCATTTCAGAAAATGGTGCTTGTTGTCCATAGAGATTCTGTACTACTGCACTGAAGAATTAACTGTCTCATATTCTGATCAGTTCACTACAAGCTTAAGCCAGGCTACAGCAGTAGCAGGAAGCTTCCACATGAAACCATGATCTGTGACTTGCTTTTTGTGGATGTGCCTGATCCTGTTTGTCCTGTGGGATGTAGTCAAAGTGGCACTGGACAGGTTGGAGGCCCTCGATGTGATTACACCTGTCTCCTCAAGTCAGTGGGTTTCTCTCATCATGTTAGTAAAGAAACCAGATAACTCTCTCTAGTTAGATGCTGTTTATTAGGCCATTAACATCCATATCATTGTAGAAACTTTTCCGATCCTGTGCTTGGAAGAACACTTTTCCCAAGATGAAAAACTGTGACCATTATACTTATATCAATTTGTCAGAAGCATACTTGCAATTACCATCACATCTGGATTCTCAAGACCTGTTGGTGATCAACAGCCCCTCTGGCCTCTACCAGTATAACCATCTGCCTTTTTGTACCACCAGTTCCCTGGCAGTATCTCAGTGTTACTTGGAACAGCTGATACAAGACATTCCTTTGTGGTGCGATTATATGAATGACATCATAGTAACTGGGACATACACCACTGAGCACCTTCGGATTTTGTAATCTTTGTGTTCTTAACAGATGCAGTCCTCAAATGTAATCTCCAGAAGTGCAAATTTTTTCAACTTCACTGGATTTATAACCAGCAAGTAGGGCATCTCTCCTGCCAAGCAACACGTCCTTGCCATAGACAACACACCCAGGCCCCAGAATCACAAGTAACTACAATTGTTTACAGGAAAAATAAGGTATTGTGGTTGCCAAGATGTCCCACCTGCTCAATGCATTCCTGAAAAACGGGGTTACATTCCAGAATGCGATGCAGCTTTCCTCATGCCTAAACGAACCCTCCCAACAGTGCTGTGCTTCATTCCATTTTCACGGGAATAGCCTCACTTCTAGCCAGAGATGCCTCACAATATTGCATGGATGCCGTGCTGTCCCATAAGGAAGTTGATGGCTCCGAACACCCTATTGCATTCATTTTCAGGACACTCCACACTGCCCAGCACAACGAACCCCAGATTGAAAAAGAGGCACTGGCTATCATTTATGTTGTTAAGAAATTTATACCTATTCACATGGCATTTAATTCCAGCTGCTGACAGGCCACAAGCCATTAATTGTGTTCTGATTTCTCAGGTATGACAGCACAAAGTCTGCAATAGGGATGTTGTTCTTATCGAATTATACATACAAAATCATTTATAAGACTGCAAGCCATTACCCTAACACAATGCTTTGTCCTGTCTCCTTGCAGGCCAGATCCCACATCTGATGTCCAAGAAGCTGGATCCTGGTTCTTCACTGGCCCTTCATGATTTTATTCTTGATGCTCAACTGGTTATGGCCCAGACGAGAGTGAACCTACTCTCTGTACAGTTTCCAAATGGATTAAGCAAGGGTGGCCTCAGCGTGTATCTTCAATGGCACATAGTCTACTCAAAATGTTCTTTGCCTTAAAGAACAGGCTCTCCCTCTATGAAGCCATACTCCACGTGCCAGCAGAACACAACCAGCCTAAGGTCATTATTCTTTGAGCTCTGCATCCCAGAATGCTTGCACTCCTGCATGCAGGTCGCTAGGGTATATAACACACGAAACAGCTGGCACACCATCACATATACTGGCTAGCCATCGACAAGGATATTGAGACCACGATCCAGTCTTGCACTGTGTATGCTCAGCAATCATTTGCACCAACCAGTATTTTCACTTTGGTCACTGCTGGGCCCTTAGGAGTGGTTCTACATTGACACTGCCATGCCCTCGGAATGCACGTCATGTTACCGGTGGGACGCTGCGACCACCAACCAGCTATAATTGTGCACCCACAGCTCAGAGCATGTATCCTCTCATGTGCTCATTTAAAGGAAACTTTCACTTTGCCGGCAGCTATCAATTGACTACATAGGTTTGGACTCTGGACTACGCATGGTCCCTTTTTTTGGCTGGTGTCATTCAATCTGAGTAACTCGGAACTTACATGTGTTTGTATTAACTGTGAATTTACTGTGTCACAGTATTTCATTCATTAAATTGTGCTCACAATTGCTGACTTCAACACTGAAGGTTACAAATGGGAAATGCATCCAGCCAACAGACACACATACTTAAAGAACAATTGTCAATGTCAGAATACCGCCCTTTGAATCTGTCATTGTAACAGAATGTAGTCATGATGTTATTCTTGGGTGGAATTTCCTGCATGTATCGCAAGCAGTCATAGACTGTAAGATCACAGCTCCAGGTTGACAAGCAAAGCTATTTCAACAAGCACACATGACAAAGATTACTATGGACAGTTGTTTACAACTGGAACCATTGTTATCCTGCTGTCACTAACAACAAGAGTTACAGTTCTGAGACTAGTACTCTGTTAAAATGTGATATTTTTGTCAATTGTAAAGAGCTACTCACCGGCTCACAAAAGGAACCTACATACCAGTGACGATCATAAGCATTCCAGGAAGTCAATTGAGAATTTTGAATCAATAATTTTCATGAGCAGCTACGGCTCACCCCTAAAGGTGTGTGTATACGAACAGCTAAACCAGTCCATGATTCAGAGCTTAATGCCACTGATGGAAACTCATTCTCTGCTAGCACTACAGACTACAAAATTGAGGAAGCTGCTATCAAACTGCCAATAGGGCCTAGTCTAAGTAAGTAACAACAGGGGCAAGTGTTAACCACTCTGTGCCAATTCTCAGATGCTTTCAAATCTGGAGTGGAGAAGACAGGCCAAGTAGCCTATGGTAACAGACTGTGTCAACACTGGGGGTCATTTATCAATTAGCGAGCATTCACGTATGGTGTCGCCGACTAAACAGTATATAATTTGGGATGAAGTGGAGAAGAGGCTACAAGCTGATCTCATTGGACCTTCAAGTGTGTCTTTGATCCTCCTTTATGTTTCTTATTAGTCTGAAAGATCAATCAATTTGATAGGCATGATTGGCACAGAAGCTTCAAGAGTATATCACAGTGCTACAATGTGGATGCAAACACAAGGATGCCAACTGCCTTTCAAGGAATCCTTTGGCGGAATGCTGCAGCAAGAGTGGAATCTCAGCCATCGCTGCTTTAAGTGGCATTTCTCTTGATGCTCCACTTGTCGCAGCTCAGACGAGAGTGGACCATACTCTTTGTACAGTTGCCAAATGGATTAAGCGAGGGTGGCCTTAGCGTGTATCTGAAATGGCACATGGTCTACTCAAAACATTCTTTGCCTTAAAGAACAGCATTGTAGAAAACCACAAAGCCTTGAAGAAGTAAGAACCATCCATAGGAGAATATCAGTTACCTAACAAAACATGGTATAAGAGAAACTATGATACAATATGGCAGAAAATGGTTGCTCTGCATCCCATCTCATCTGTGGTTAGGCACATTTAGGTTTTTCCATGATGTTTCTATGGCTGATCAGCTGAGGTTCATGAAGATTCTGGAGAGAATCAGATGCATGCATCTAATGGATGACCACACAACCATTAGACATTATGTGAGTCACTGTAAGGAATGCCAACAGCACAAACATGTGTCACAGAAGAAATGTGTGCCACAATTACCACTGAGGCATCAAGTACTAATTCCTGCAGCAGCAGCATCATCCCACCGAATTGGAAATGACATTTTGGCAAGGCTCTCAAAGTGGACAAACGAGAATTGATGGCTAACAGTCTGCACTGACTACCTCACCTGCTACGCTATCGGAAAATTGTGCTCACTGCTGAAGCTACGGAAACTGTAAGATTCCTCATAAAATAAACCATTCTGAAGCATGGATCTATGACCATGGAAAAGTTTTCCAGTCTAGACTAGTATCAGAGGTAATTCCAAGTTTCGACATCATCCACATGAAGATGACTGTCTGCCACCAGCAGACTTGAATACGACACTGGTAGATGTGCTCTCCATGTACGTTGATGTGAGAACAGAGAGATTGGGGCACAATACTGCTTGTCATAACATTCACATACAACACAGCTAAGCAAGGCAATACAGGCTTCACAGTTCGTTCAGATCCAGTCCCATGACACTGGAACAATAATGACTACAGTGTTCCTGCTTCAACTGGATGATACACAAGGTGAATATGTGAAACACCTTCATCACCAGGATCAAAGAAACAAAACAGCTGGTTTGCATATGAACCCTCGACATTCAGCAGGACTGAAAGTGCTACAATACCTAGTGCTAGCCAGTGAGATACAGCCTGAGACACTTGGTAAGAATTTTTAAACGTGTGTGGGAAGTGGGACTATTGGAAAAGTTATTAAAGCACTATTTTGGGCTATATCATATCCTTTGTCACTCATCAGATATCACACCTGAAGTCGAGAATTAGTATCCCTCATCAAAAAAACAAAGGCAAAGAGACATTCTCCAAGTCCTCCATATGAGACCCTTCTGTAGAGGGAAATGGGTGCAATAACACGACCAAAATGTGAGAACCGTCCAGCACTGCCATGGGCCAGATCTAGATCAAGGGTGCTGTAGTGGTTCCAATGAGAACATCTGAAACAGCGGGGCACTGTTTCTTTACGAGAGGGAACAATGCCGCACGCTGTTCTGCATGACTTGTTAAGTAGCAGTTGTCATTGTTGCATGGTTACTGCATGTCACCTCTTTGAATCCCATCAACAACAATTATTTTATTTTTTTCCTATTAGTCATTTCTAGATGGTTCTCATGGCTTCTTGGCTCATAATGTTTGTATATTCTGGAACAGTTGGTTGGGTGATTGGAGGTTGAGGGATTAAACAGTAACATCAGTAGTAACTCAATCCAAAGGTAGTTCATCATGAATTGGTGACACCTGCAAGAATGTGCTCTGACAATTAAAGTAGGTAGGAGGTGTATGATCGAAGCATTGAAGGCAAGTCTGATGCTGGAGCTGAAAAATAATTTATGGAGAAATGTGTGGATCAGGCTGGTACATAGGTCAGACCAGACAAGGGGTCTCCCAGGTCTCGTCCCACATCCACTGGACAGTGAATAACAACAACAAGAGGGGAGGAGGTGGGCATCCCTGGGCCTCCACATGTGACAGGGGGCACCTCACCACATAGCGTCCCACCCCTGCACCAGTGTAGTCACGGCATTAAAGAGCACTCACTATTCAACAGAGTCCTAAGTCTAAAGGAAAAAATAGAGTCCAGCAGAAAAGGAGGCAAATGACATCTAAAAGCAATTGAAACAGAGTAAGAGAGGGATGAAATAGTGGGCTGGTCGAGGAGGTAGGGTTGGTGGTGGTCCCCTGGACGAGGCATGCAGCAGGAGATGTGCCAACCACATTCACCCCAGCCCTGTGCCAAAGATAGCTTAAAACCTTATATCAAAAAGTAAAAACCACTTTCACAGAAGAAAAAAGAAAAAAAACACAGAAAACCAGCTCAACCAACCATGAATCATCTGCCATTATCTCAGGTACAGAATTTGGAAGGCCATGCTTGGCATGGAGGGCCTGAAGAAGGGCATTCCACCATGATATGAGCTAATGTCTGTAAGGCTCCACAACTATAATGTGGGCATTCCACCATGATAAGAACCACCGTCTGTAAGGCTCCACAACTATAATGTTAGCCTAATATGACCAATGAGCAGGTGACATAGGCTGGTGGATTCCTTCCAGGAGGGAGGGAGGGAGGGAAAAGTGTCATTAACCAACAGTTTCCTTGATGGTGCAGGGTTTATTAGAAGGGGCAGTAGCCATCCAGATGTCATTTCATCTCTGAGGGAGCATAGGTCTTATTTTCACTCGCAAATATGCACCTGGGATTGGTAAAGCGAATGGGGGGGCTGGATATTACTCCTCTAGACAAATGATAAGGCCAGTTTATTCCCTGGGCTACCCACATGACGTGGTGTTGAGGGAAAGCCAATCGAGCTACTCGGTATGACTAAGTTCAGTGAAAAAGTCATGAATAGCAGACCACAGGGGACCTAAAGCAACAATGGTCAATGACTTAAGGTCTGCTCTCTGAGTCACCACATATTAAAATGTGGTCAAGGGAGGCCTGTTTAATATAGTAAAAGGGTCCATTAAAGGCTTTCAGCTCCTCTGTACAAACATTATAAGTTCCTGGCATCAAATGGTGTTAATGGCCAACAGAGGATGTAAAACCATATCCCATCTTATCTACAGTTTGAGAGCTGTCAGTATGAAAGATGGTAGTGCCATGAAATTCCTGGACAACTGAATGTAACAAACACCAAAAGGTCTAGGGGAATCAGACTGTAGGACTTTGAAATAGATCAATCCTAATTTGTGGCTTACACAAGGAGCACATCCCAGGGAGGAGAGACAGAAATACTTGCGAGGACTGCGAGGCGCATTCCAACTGGTAATTCCACCTGAGAATGGGTATCAGGTGGTCAACAATACTTGTATGCAAAAAGAATAGGATATGTTGGATGATCATGGAATTGCTGAATGATGATTGTATATAAAACCAAGAAATGTTACCATTGGAACTGAAGAGGTAAGATCCCAGCTTCACTAAGCAGACTGTCTCCAAGACTCGTCTGAAAAGCGCCAGGCGATCTCTATGAAGACGAACTGAGTGTGTAACAGTTTCAAAGGCGAAGGTGCCACCAAGCCATAAAGGTGGTAACCATAGTCCACTGGGATGAGACCTGGATCCAGTAAATACAGAGAAGAGTACCCCAATCCATAACCCCATGAGATGTGTGCATGGAATCAGAGAATGTTACACTTCCATATGCAACTAGTCTTTAGCTGATGAATATGGAGCAGCCAAGTCAGAAAAGAAGCCTCAGAAACAGGACTGTGTTACAACTTTCAAGCACTGGGTACCCATATAAAGATGAGAGTTAGGGTGGATCATGGTACAATGTTGGAAACATAGTTTCGTCATCAGATATAAAGCCAATCCAAATGGATTTTTTAGACTAAAAGACTCTCCAAGGTCACATTTTTAGATAGAAATCAGAGTTTCTAGTTAATGGGTACGAAGGAAAATTTTACAAACCAAAAATCTTTACTTATTGATAAATGACATACTCTTTGTTGCAAATTTCCAAGTTACATAGTGATTAGATGTCAGAATATTGTTTAACAGATACTACTGCAATGGTGGACATGCAACACCTAACATTAAATTTTGAAAATTGTCACGGTAAAACATCTATCAGAACTGAGTACAGAAGGCCAATAAAACAATCAAACACTGAGAAATTTAGGAGATTGCTCAAAGAAATTAATTAGATGGATGTTTACAGCATCCAAAACACAAATGGAAGATACAAAACATTCATTAATAAAGTTAGCACCTTATTTGAAAATTGTTTTCTCCTGAAGGTAACTCAAATTCAGCAGAAGTTTAATAAGAAACCATGGATCACACAAAGGATAAAGATATCATGTGAAACAAAAAGGAAACTCTATCTGATATGTAGGGACACCTTTGATACTAGCATTATAGCTCATTACAAAAATTACTGCAAAATATTGAAGATGGTTATCCAGAAATCTTAACACCTGCATTATGAGAAGAAGGCAAATACAGGGCTATTACAAATGATTGAAGCTATTTCATAAATTCACTGTAGCTCCATTCATTGACATATGGTCACGACACACTACAGATATGTAGAAAAACTCATAAAGTTTTGTTCGGCTGAAGCCGCACTTCAGGTTTCTGCCGCCAGAGCGCTCGAGAGCGCAGTGAGACAAAATGGCGACAGGAGCCGAGAAAGCATATGTCGTGCTTGAAATGCACTCACATCAGTCAGTCATAACAGTGCAACGACACTTCAGGACGAAGTTCAACAAAGATCCACCAACTGCTAACTCCATTCGGTGATGGTATGCGCAGTTTAAAGCTTCTGGATGCCTCTGTAAGGGGAAATCAACGGGTCGGCCTGCAGTGAGCGAAGAAACGTTTGAACGCGTGCGGGCAAGTTTCACGCGTAGCCCGCGGAAGTCGACGAATAAAGCAAGCAGGGAGCTAAACGTACGGCCCCTTTTTCTTCTGCGAAAAAAAAAGTTACAGGACACGTGTATCTGGACATGCTGGAAAATTGGCTCATGCCACAACTGGAGACCGACAGCGCCGACTTCATCTTTCAACAGGATAGTGCTCCACTGCACTTCCATTATGATGTTCGGCATTTCTTAAACAGGAGATTGGAAAACCGATGGATCGGTCATGGTGGAGATCATGATCAGCAATTCATGTCATGGCCTCCACGCTCTCCCGACTTAACCCCATGCGATTTCTTTCTGTGGGGTTATGTGAAAGATTCAGTGTTTAGACCTCCTCTACCAAGAAACGTGCCAGAACTGCGAGCTCGCATCAACGATGCTTTCGAACTCATTGATGGGGACATGCTGCGTCGAGTGTGGAAGGAACTTGATTATCGGCTTGATGTCTGCCGAATCACTAAAGGGGCACATATCGAACATTTGTGAATGCCTAAAAAAACTTTTTGAGTTTTTGTATGTGGGTGCAAAGCATTGTGAAAATATCTCAAATAATAAAGTTATTGTAGAGCTGTGAAATCGCTTCAGTCATTTGTAATAACCCTGTACATCCAGCAATAGCCGGCCGGAGTGGCCGAACGGTTCTAGGCGCTACAGTCTGGAACCGCACGACCGCTACGGTCGCAGGTTCGAATCCTGCCTCGGGCATGGATGTGTGTGATGTCCTTAGGTTTAAGTAGTTCTAAGTTCTAGGGGCCTGATGACCTCAGAGGTTAAGTCCCATAGTACTCACAAGGGAACCTCCCCAAACTGAACACAGATCAGTCGAGAAAAAAGGAACAAGTTGTATGGAACTATGTAAAAAATAAGCAAAATATACAAACTGAGTAGTCGATGTGCAAGATAGGCAATATTAAGGACAATATGAGCTAATGAGCACCGTGGTCCCATGGTTAGGGTGAGCAGCTGCGGAGTGAGAGGTCCTTAGTTCAAGTCTTCCCTCAGGTGAAAAGTTTTCTCTCTTTATTTTTGCAAAGTTACGATTTGTTCATTCGTTCATTGACGCCTCTGTTTACTGTAATAAGTTTAATGTCTGCGTTTTGCGACCGCACTGCAAAACCGTGCGATTAGTAGACGAAAGGACGTGCCTCTCCAATGGGAACCGAAAACATTTGATCGCAAGGTCATAGGTCAACCGATTCCTCCACAGGAAAACACGTCTGATATATTCCGTATGACACTGGTGACAGCGTGTGCGTCACATGACAGGAATATGTTGTCGACCCACCTGACTTGTAAACTTGGCGAATGGGTAAAAAGATTCTTCTACCCTGCACGATTTAGGTTTTCTTGTGGATGTGAGAATCACTCCCAAAAAAGTGATGAAAACATAAGAGTTTGTCACATAAACTGCAACAAATGAATGCAACAGTTTCACAGTCGCACAATTTTCCCTGTGCTCTGTCAAAACATATGTTCTGTTTCGATGTTTGTTTAGGTGTAGCGTCCCCATACTACGGCGCAGTTACCTCGCATCGGACGGACGGACAGATAATAATTGTCTGAAAATAAAAAAAAATTAAACTTTTCACTCGAGGGAAGACTTGGATCTCTCGTTCCGCAGCTGCTCACGCTAACCACGGGACCACGGCGCTCGTAAGCTCACATCCTCCTTAATGTTGCCTACCTTGCGCATGAACTACTCAGTTTGTATATTTCGCTTATTTTTTTCATAGTTACACACAACTTCTTCCTGTTATCTCGATTGATCTGTGTTCAGTTTTTCAAGGTCTATCGACTATGCCCACTTATAACTAAATCTGAGGGGGGTGCGATGGGGAGGTTCCCTTGTCAGAACCATTTGAACCATCCAGCAATAAAATAAAAACAATATGGGATATAGTTAAGCCAGAGACATGTAGGACCAGAAATGAGGAGGAACAAATAGCTCTTAAAATAAATGAAACCCTGGTAACAAACACATGTTGTGTTGCAAACCATTTAAACAAGTATTTTGTCTCTGTTACTGGTAGCATGGGGTTGTCAGGTACAGTAAATAATGCAATGGAATATCTGAGACCAGTGCACACAAGCAACTCAGTAAAATGGAATTGACACTTACTTCACCCAAAGAAACAGAATCCATCATAAAGTCCTTGAAATCAAAGCATTCTAGTGGTTATGATAACATATCAACAAAGTTAATAAAAGAGTGTTCATGTGAACTTGGTGATATCTTGAGTTATTTGTGTAATCAATCACTTATCACGGTAACATTCCCGGACTCGCTTAAATATGCTGAAGTTATACCTCTCCACAATTACCAACCGATCTTACTTTTGCCAGCTTTTACAAAAATCTTTGAAAAGGTTTTGTACAAACATCTACTTAAGCACCTTAGTGAAAATAACATACTGCCAAAGTCACAGTTTGGGTTTATTAAGGGTTCTGATATTGAGAAGGCTATTTACAATAACAGTGAAAATGTCCTTAATACATTAGACAACAAATTAGAGGCAACTGGCATATTCTGTGACCTGTCAAAGGCTTTTGACTGTGTGAATCACAGCGTTCTTTTAAGTAAATTAAAATATGATGGCATCACTGGTAGTGCTGAAAACTGGTTTCAGTCTTATCTTACTAGGCCTAATAGAAAACAACATAACACTCCAGCAGTAGGCAATCAGACATCATCTGACTGGGAAGAAATTACATGTGGTGTTCCCAAGGTTCCATACTAGGCCCACTACCTTTTCTTGTGTATATTAATGACCTGTCATCTGTTACATTACCAGATGCCAAGTATGTCTTATTTGCAGATGATACAAACACTGCAATAAATAGCAAATCAAATATAAATTTAGAAAGGGCAGCTAATCAAATTTTTACTGACGTTAATAAGTGGTTCATAGCCAATTCACTGTCATTAAGCTTTGAAAAGACCCACTATATGTAGTTCAGATCTTCCAAGAGATTTCCTTCTAGTTGGTGTATAAAATATGACAACATGGACATTGGAGAAGTTGAGAGTGTAAATAATAAATTCAGTTGGGAGCAACATACTAACGAATTGCTAAAGCACCTAAACAACTCTGTGTTTTCAATGCGAATGATCTCAGACATAGGAGATATAAATATAAAAACCTGGCATATTTTGCTTATTCTCACTCCATTATGTCATATGGTATCATATTTTGGGGTAACTCCACACACCGAGGAAAAATTTTTAGAGTACAGAAGCATATAATAAGAGTAATGTGTAGTGTACATCCAAGAACATCATGTTGAAACCTAGTCAAAGAATTGGGCATACCAACTACAGCTTCTCAGCTTATTCCTTCATGAAGTTTCTTGTAGGTTAAATAATACATTTTTTTCCAACTAACTGCTTAGTACACAGTATCAATACTAGGAATAAGAACAATATACATAAAGATTTAAAATTACTTACTCTTGCCCAGAAAGGAGTCCAGTATTCAAAAACGCATATTTTCAGTATGTTACCAGCAACAATTAAGAGTTTAGTTTCAGACAAGGCACAATTTAAACATGATTTAAAAGATTTTTTGGTGGCCGACTCCTATTCCATCCATGAATTTCTCAACAAGTGCAAGTGACAATACTTGGTTGTAACAGCCAAGTAACTACCTACTGTGTGAATGATGGATGTATGGAAAGCAGATGTAAGTCTTAAGTCTGTAAATAGTGGAAGAGTAATTTATATATTGTACATAATTTGTCTGTTCTTAACTAAGGATCATTGAAATGAATAATTTACTTTAATTTTTGACAATACTTGGATGTAATAGCCAAGTAACTAGCTACTGTGTGAAGGATGGATTTAATGAAAGCAGATGTAAGTATTAAACCTGTAAATATTAGAAGTTTAATTTTAATTCACTTACATAATTTTACTGTTTACTGACTCAGGATCATTAAAATTAATGAAACTCAAGTTTTTCGAATTTCATTTTTGTACTGTGTTTATCTGACATGTTCCACACCCTGGAGGATCCCCTCTTTTGTGGGTCTACAGAATGGATAATTAACCTAATCTAATTTCTGGGGGGAGGAGTTCAATACGTAACTTCAGCCCATGGCTGATCCAAATCGAGAACTTCTACTGCTAGTATGTTACCAGCAACAGAGGCAGAGAACACTGCGCGCAGCTGCTGATTACCGGCCTTATGAGTAATATTCGATACCTAATCGTTGGCTTTGACAAATGACGTAGGAAACATGCGAAAAACGTCATACACAACATGGCGACTATCCGACAATGTTGTTGTTGTTGTCTTCAGTCCAGAGACTGGTTTGATGCAGCTCTCCATGCTATACAGTAAGCTGCATGCCCGCGGGAAAAATTACGGCTGTAGTTTCCCCTTGCTTTCAGCCGTTCGCAGTACCAGCACAGCAAGGCCGTTTTGATTAGTGTTACAAGGCCAGATCAATCATCCAGACTGTTGCCCCTACAACTACTGAAAAGGCTGCTGCCCCTCTTTAGGAACCACACGTTTGTCTGGCCTCTCAACAGATAGCCCTCATCATGTCACCAAAACCAGATGACTCAATTACCATACAATATGCAGCAAAATTGTGTGTTTCGGTCTTTCCCTTTCTTTCATTTCCATATTTACCCACAAAATATGTATAAAATGTAGCTTATCGCATTGTTTTCTCGGTTATTGAGTGGGTGGGAGAATTGCATCGACCTCGACTTCAATACTGCAATTAGTGATTTTGTCAGGCTCTTGCAACAAGCACAGTCACCAATTTAGGAATATATAAACACTTGCAAATCTGCGTAAATCCCCTTACATAAGCCATAACTACTTTGAAAAATCTTACAATTCTGAATTCACATTTGCGGAATCATTTGTTTACATACAAACCTCATACATCCGCTCTGACTAGTAATTATTTCTCCTGGAGTCAATATACGAGGTACGGATCTCTCATATGACCTGATAGTACTATCGACACGCTCACTAGCTAATCTAATATGTGCCAACGCCGACATCATCAATCACTGCAAACAAATTCACTATGTTTCAAAACAGAAAACACTCATTACTGTTTGAAAACCGCAACACTCAAACAACATCGACTTGCGTTGCCGAAGATGCGCCTGCATACCAGGAACAACCAAAGATACTAAACGTTGACACATCATGCATCGTACACAGGTATGAGTTTCTCTGTTTAATTCCGAGGACTGGTTGGAAGTGTAGGACGGTCGACAATTTTGGATTTGTTTTCTTATTTATTACTTCTAGTACCGTGGAACAGTTTTGCAAAGAAAGTTGTTTATAATAATATAGGTATTGAGCTGTAGTATTTCACTCTTGTCATTCATGTGAGAATGTCATGTTAAATAATCATGCGTGTTAGGTTACTGTAAGGTAAACGTAAATTAGGTAATTAGGTCCTTCGGAGAGGTGTAACATAAAGGTAGATCTGGTTGCAGTTGTAGATTTATGGGCAATTTCATTATGTTTGTTATTGTTATAGATTTTTGGCAGTCTGTAGCAGTGCCACGTAAGATGGAAACCGTGTTGTGAGAAATGGTGATGTAGCGGTCGTGCAACCATTAACCAGTTATATTGAAAAATGGGAGGCTCTCAGAGTGTTGAAATACCAGGGGGTGGAACAGAAGGGTACCATGTTCTTCGTGTAAGTAATACGAGTATGAACTGTGTGACATGTTGGAAAGACAGAAATGTATTTGTTCAGAATAGCAATCACTGTGTATTGGTTTAAATATTTCAGGTTCAAGAAGGATCTCCAGGTCAGAAAGCTGGATTGGAAGCCTTTTTCGATTTCATAGTCGCCATTGGGAATACCAGACTTGTAAGTGAAAGACACTTTTTGACACATTGTTTGTAAGTCATTTATTTTTTTAAAAAAAAGAACTTAGTAACTAAAGCTTACTTTTGACATAAGGCATTTGTCGTATATTTGAATGGGCATCACTTCAATATTTATGTTGTCTTGCCATCTGCTGAACTGATACTGCATGATCCATTGTTGCCTCTCCTTATGATATGGTTTACAAAGCTATTGAACTACACTTCTTCTCTTTCAGTTGCCTTTTCACTGTGAATAAATTTAAAACTGATGCAGTGCAAACTTTATTGTATGGGTTTATTTATTTGTCCTTCAAACATTCAGCACATCCGTATTGGACAGGTCAGGCACATTACAGAAAAAATATGCATACATTAGACATAGACAAAGTGGAATAGTATGGGGTATGGATAGGGCAGAAAGTTGACAGTAGACTTGTCAATGGCACCATACCAGCATTCATCTTAGTCTCTTGGGAAAACCATGGAAAACCCAAGTCAGAATGGCTGAACAAGATAGGACCCACCCCCATCCCCCAACTACGCCTGAATGCAAATCCAGTCAATTAAACTTACTTAACCGCCTCAATCAGTATATGAGTAGGAAAGAAAGCTACATATACATTGTAGGCAATGAAACTCTCGTAATTCTACTTTGTTAAATTTTACAGGGAAAGCAAAAACAGTGTCTTAAAAGATATGTTACAGATAAGGTTGCTACATGTGTAACTATATAGCAGAAGCCTAGTTATTGACAGATTAGAGAAATCCAAGCACTTTCAAATTTATCTTTGGTAATGGAGGTATTGAAATCATGGGGTTTTCACAGCTATGTGGAGGTACGAGACTTTTCATTGCCCTCCTCAATAGTCTGTAATGAGATTACAAGAAGTCAACTTTTGAACACATTATTCGGTACAAAAACACACAATTGCCTGACAGCACTATATCACAGCTAATGTTGCAAGTGATCCCTTTTCTGAGGTGGTGGACTGAGCTGCATTTGAAACAGAGAGAACAGGAAACTGACGGCAGAAACATGACAACTCGTACTCAGTAGTTGAATTTTTAGATATGAATTAGTAATTTTACAATTATTAGTAGTAACTCTGCTCCAAAGGTCATTACCTTCTCCAACTTCTTAATATATGTTTGTAACGAAATATAAGAAATGATACCAGTTGAGTGTGTTATGGGTATTGTAACTCCTGTTGTTATGCAGGTACCCATGTTAGTCCTTACCAGCACAGATTTGTATATGTATAGGAATGGTGCCATACGGTGAGCCCACGTAGAGCTGGGAGACAAGAATTTAATAGCCTGTTTCTGTGCCATGAAAAAAAAAAAAAAAAAATTTCATTTAATCTACAATTATTTGTACCCCAAAAAGTATTCCGTAAGCTACAAGGACTGGAAATAACCAAAGCGAGCTATTCAATCATCATCGAGAAATATACTTCAGAAATTATTCTCTGAACAAAACAAAGTATACTCTGTTCAATAAAATAATTCTATTCCCACTTCTACTCATTGCCATTGCCTCGTAGCTACCTTACGAAATAATGTAACAAAAAGTATCTATAAGCGAAGGTGCCACTTTTCCCGTAACAAACAAAATTTTACTTTCCCACTTCAGTACCATACATTTACTCCTATCTCATCCCAAAAATACACTAGACAAATTAATCACCTCAGATGCTACCTACTCAAAACTTGGTACAGACAAAGTGTTGTAGTTAGGCATATGTTAACTGCAAACTGGTATTTATCTTAAACTCTTCCACTGTATACATATCTAAGCGTCAGCAGTAGAAAACTCTCAACTTCTAAGTAGGCCAAATGAAACAATGTTTTGACCCTCATTCAACAATGCATTTAATTATTACAATATACAACTAATGCACCAGTTGTGGCCAAGTTAATTTTATGACTTTTTTTTTAGTATTCTGGTGGCCAGACTTCACTGCTTTGGAGTTGTGGCAGCTGTTTACTTTACTGATTTTCCTACTGAATACCATCTCGTCTGTAGTTGACACAGTCTGTAACTCCCGTCATTGCCACAAGATGTCACTCTAAAAGTCAGTTAAATGTGGCACATAACAGTGCACAAGGCTAAAGACCAGAGAGGGTGGGTGGAAAGGATGAGATAAAGGGGAGGGTAGAGAAGAAGATTGGGGGGGGGGGGGGGGGGATGGATTAGTACATATATCCAGTTCTCATACATGTATATAATGACAATTCATTGTGTGACGTTGTCTGATTCACTCTTCCATATATGTTCTTTCTCTTTATATATAATTTTACCAAAATGTTGTTTACACCACAGTGTGCTGTTTTGCTTTCTTCTTTGCTGCCTCTTTTGACAGAGAACAGGAAAGTTTTATTTATGGCTAAATTTGTATCCTACCTGTTTGCAGATGAAAGCTATGCAAAACACTGTGAAAGCTACCATCCTTGCAGATCCAGCAACTGGAAGTGTATCTTGCATATCCCATACACCAATAATCTCAACTGATATAGCCATTCATTTTCTGTGACTTCCATTCCCAATCGAGAGTTCATTTGCAATAACAGTGCACAAGGCTAAAGACCAGAGAGGGTGGGTGGAAGGGATGAGATAAAGGGGAGGGTGGAGAAGAAGATGGGGGGGGGATGGATTAGTACATATACCCAGTTCTCATACATATTTAGTAATTGAAACACTTTGTGGTTTTGTATCACATTCATCATTACTATAAAAAGTATTCACTCTTTGTGAACATACACTTCAATGTGTACTACTTCCACTGGCGGAATTGATTACTGTTGAAGTTCTCCTCCCAAGAAAAGCTCCGTTAAAAAAAAAAATAGTGATACGAAATGAGGAGGGTATTTTAATAAAAGTGACCCCATTTTACACCCAAGAGGAACTAGAGGATATTCAAAATTGCTTGAAATTGGTTAAGAGTCTTTGAAATAGTGTACTGTCAGTAGATGTTGTTAAATATTGAGAAATTAATAAACTTTAAAAATGTTGATCTGTTCAAAAAACGAGAGGTGTTTCTGAAATTTAGAACATGACGACAATGATGAATAATGACCGTAGAAAAAAATAGTCATATTCATTTTTGCTAACTGGTAATGAACGCAATAAGGCTGTTTTATAATAATTATTATTATTTATATGGGAACTAGGAGGTCTTGTAATTATTGGATAATGTTCTTTGTAGTAAACTATACTATTCTCTTAGTGTTGTTTATTGGGGTCTCTGGGGCATAAGTGTGACACTGCAATGTTCCCTGCTGCATTAAACAAATATTCAGAGGGGTACTTTGTGTTATAATTTTGTTGCTGTAGTGAACAGATCTGAAATTACTGGTATGTTTATCTGAGTTATAGCTCCCCTCTCAACATCTTCTTCCTTCCTTCCTTCCTTCCTTCCTTCCGAGAAAGCTACCAAATAACTGAACTGAAAGACGTCATATACAACGAAGAGCCAAAGGAACTTGTACACCTGCCTAATACCGTGTAGAGCCCCTGCGAGTATGCAGAAGTGCCGCAACACAATGTGGCATGGACTTGACTAATGTCTGAAGTATTGCTGGGGAGAATCAACACCATTAATCCCGCAAGGCTGTCCATAAATCCATAAGACTACAAGGGGTTGGAAAACAGCATTCCAGATATGCTCAATAAAGTACACATCTGCGGAATTTGGTGGCCAGTGGAAGTGTTTAAACTCGGAAGAGTGTTCCTGGAGCCACTCTGTAATAATGCTGGATGTGTGGGGTGTCACATTGTGCTGCTGGAATTGTCCAAGTCCATCTGAATGCACAGTGGACATAAATGGTGCAAGTGATCATACAGAATTCTTAACGAATGTGTTATTTTCAGAGTCATATCTAGATGTATCGGATCCCATATCACTTCAACTGCACACACCCCACACCATTACAGAGCCTCAACCAGTTTGAACAGTCCTTTGCTGACTTGCAGAACCATGCATTCATGAGGTTGTCTCCGTACCTGACACATCCATCCACTTGATACAATTTGAAACAAGACTCGTCCGACCATGCAACATGTGTCTAGTCATCAGCAGTCCAATGCCCTTGTTGATGGGCCCAGGCAAGGCGTAAAGCTTTGTGTCGTGCAGTTATCAAGGGTACACAAGTGGGCCTTTGGCTCCTAAATCCCATATCAATGATGTTTCGTTTAATGGTTCACACGCTGACACTTGTTGATGTCCCAGCATTGAAATCTGCAATAATTCTCTGTAGGGTTGCACCTCGTGTCACATTGAACAATTATCTTCAGTCATCGTTTGTCCTGTTCTTGCAGGATCTTTTTCCGGCCCCAGCGATGTTGGAGATTTTATGTTTTACCGGATTCCTGATACTCACAGTACGCTTATGAAATGGTCATATGGGAAAATCCACACTTCATCGCTACCTCGGAGATGTTGTGTCCCATCACTCATGTGCTGACTATAACACCACATTGAAACTCGTGTAAATCTTGATAACCTGCTGTTGTAGGAGCAGCTACTGACCTAACAACTGCACCAGACATTTGTGATCTTATAGAGGCTTTGCTGACCGCTGCACCGTATTCTTCCTGTTTACATCTCTCTTCATTGGAACACACATGCCTATACCAGTTTCTTTGGTGCTTCAGTGTATACTTTCATACAACTTTAGAGCACCCCACGTAACAACAGTCTGCCATTCATTTTTGTTAACTGCATCAAGTATTACAGATTAATAGCGTGATAATGTGCCATAATCCACTACACTATTTCCGCACACCTCTCTGAGCATAGTAAATTTCCGTTGGGTTCTTACCATATAGGGATTCAATTTCAGTGTAGGAATGTTGGTAACCCATGTATAATTTGACCTAACTCTTTAGTAACCTGACCTAACTCTCTTTCAGCTTCCGCCTTAAAACTGCATTATTCGTGATCAGCCACACAAACCAGCAAACATGTGTAAGATTCTCACACTTAAAGTCTTGCTCACAACTGACATTGATTTCAGCTTGATCATACCACCGTAACAGTCGTACAAGCACATTGTGGGAGAAGTTTTAAATGACCCTCATGTAAACATTGTGCAACACATCACTTGACTGAGGTGGTATGTGACACCTCATGTCCGTCTCCTTGGATGAAGTATGTCACCATAAATATGCAGCATTCATGACTGACTAAAAATGCTATTTTGCAACCTTATTGCAGAATTAAAAAAGTTAAACATTAATCCCTACATGGTTCCTCTGCAATTCACACGTAAGTGCCTGGCAGAGGATTCATCAAACCATTTTCATGCTACTTCTCTACCATTCCACTCTTGAATGGCGGGTGGGAAAAAGGAACACCTAAATCTTTACGCTTGAGCTCTGATTTTATAATGACGATCATTTCTCCCTATGTAGGTGGGTATCAACAAAATATTTTCGCATTCAGAAGAGAAAGTTGGTGACTGAAATTTGGTAAATAGATCCCACCGCAAAGAAAACCGCCACCCCAACTCACATATCATATCTGTGAAACAATCATCCCTATTGCGCGATAACACGAAGCGAGCTGCCCTTCTTTGCACTTTTGTCCTCCAGCAATCCTACCTGGTAAGGATCCCATAGCATGCAGCAATATTCCAGCAGAGGACGGACAAGTGTAATGTAGACTGTCTCCTTAGTGGGTTTGTCACATCTTCTAAGTGTTGTGCCAACAAAGCCAAGTCTTTGTTTCGCCTTCTCCACAATATTATCTATGCAGTCTTTCCAATTTAAGTTGCTTGCAATTATAATTCCTAGGTATTTAGTCTAATTGACAGCCCTTAGATTTGTGTGATGTATCATATACCCAAAATTTATCGAATTTCGTTTGGTACCCATGTGGATGACCTCACACTTTTCTTTGTTTAGTGCCAATTGCCACTTTTTGCGCCATACAAAAATTCTCTCTAGATCATTTTGTAATTGGACTTGATCGTCTGATGATTTTACTAGACTGTAAAATACAGAATTATCTGCAAACAATCCTAGGGGTGCTGCTCAGATTATCACCTAGATCATTTATGTAAATCAGGAACAGCAGAGGGCCTATGACACTACCTTGCGGAACACCAGATACGTGGAATTGATCTGAGATCCCTCATCGACAGCACTCATTACTTCCTGGGAATAAAGAGCTAGCTGTGTTGCACAAGGACAATATTTTCTGAATCTGTGTTCGTTATGTATCAATAAGTCATTTTCTTCAAGGTGATTCATAATATTTGAGTGCAGTATATGCTCCAAAATCCTACTGAAAATTAAGGTCAGTGATATGGGTCTGTAATTCAATGGGTTATTCCTATTTCCTTTCTTGAACATTCGTGTGACCTGTGCTACTTTTCAGTCTTTCAGAACAGACCTTTCGTCAAGTGAGTGATTGTATATGATTGCTAAGAAAGGCACTATTGTGTCTGCATACTCTGAAAGGAACCTGATTGGTGTACCATCAGGACCGGAAGACTTGCCTTTCTTAAGTGATTCGAGTTGTTTCGAACACTTAAGATGTCTACTTTTATGTCACTCATACTAACAGCTGATCTGGTTTCGAATTCTGGAATATTTACTTCGTCTTCTTTTGTGAAAGAATTACGGAAAACTGTATTTAGTAACTCTGCTTTAGTGGCACCATCATTGGTAACATTTCCATTGCTATTGCGCAGTGACGGTATTGACTGTTTATTGCCGCTGGTGTACTTTACATGCGACCAGAATCGCTTTGGTTATCTACCATATTTTGAGACAATGTTTTATTGTGGAACCTATTAAAAGCATCTCGCATTGACGTCCGCACTAAATTTCGAGCTTCCGTGAAACTTAGCCAATCTTGAGGATTTTGCATTCTTCTGAATTTGGCATGCTTTTTTTGTTGCTTCTGCAACAGTGTTCTGATGTGTTTTGTGCACAATGGTGGATCAGTCCCGTCTCTTATTAACTTATGCGGTATGAATCTATCTATTGCTGTCGATACTGTATCTTGGAATTTGAGCCATATCTGGTCTGCACTTACGTAATTAGATTGGAAGGAATGGAGACTCACTCTTAGGAAGGCATCAAGCGAATTTTTATCTGCTGTTTTAAATAGATATATTTTGCATTCGTTTATAGTGGTTTTGGTTGATATAGTTTTGAGCCTTGCTACAATGACCTTGTGTTCACTAATCCCTGTATCTGTCACGACGCTATCTATTAGGTCACGATTATTGGTGGCTAAGAGGTCAAGTGTGTTTTCACAACCATTTACAATTCGTGTGGGCTCATGAACAAATTGTTCAAAGTAATTCTCAGAGAAAGCATTTAGTACAATTTTGGAAGATGTTTTCTGTCTACCACCAGCTTTGAACATGTATTTTCCCCAAAAAATTAAGGGTAGGTTGAAGTCTCCACCAATTATAACTGTATGAGTGGGGTACTTCAAGTTTTCTTTGTACTGTTCGGCTATTATATCATCTGAGTTGGGTGGCCGGTAGAAGGAGCCAATTATTATTTTGGTGCAGCTGTTGAGTATAACCTCTACCCATAGTAATTTGCAGGAACTATCTATTTCAACTTCACTACAACATAAACTACTACTGCTGGCCGTTGTGGCCGAGCGGTTCTAGGCGCTTCAGTCTGGAACCGCGCAACCACTACGGTCGCAGGTTTGCATCCTGCTTCGGGCATGGATGTGTGTGATGTCCTTAGGTTAGTTAGGTTTAAGTAGTTCTAAGTTCTAGGGGACTGATGACCTCAGATGTTAAGTCCTATAGTGCTCAGAGCCATTTGAACCATTTTTTAAACTACTACTACACACACACACACACACACACACACACACACACACCCTCCCCACCTTCTGAACACGGTTTGCACCTCTGTAAAAATTTTGGCAGAATTTCTCTCTGGCTTTAGCCAGCTTTCTGTTCCTATAATGATTTCAGCTTCTGTGCTTTCTGTCAGCACTTGAAGCTCTGGTACTTTTCTGACACAGCTACAACAATTTACGATTACAATACCAACTGTTGCTTGGTTGATTCTCGTCGTTTCTTTGCCTGTACCCTTTGAGACTGGAGCCCCTTTTGATCTTTCCCGAGACTGTCTAACCTAAAAAATATTTACAGTATTTCTTTAAGCCTCAAATAAATAAAACTTTGAATCATGAACATAATTCATTTGTACTAAGTATTCATTTGGGTAAGTTCATTCTATTTCTTTTCCTTATATTTCAGATTACGAGTGCTAACACTCTAGGTTAACTGATTCTAATTATCTAGTTTATACGCTACATTCATTTAAAGCTTTCCATACAATAGACATTGAACACTTTGGTTACAGTCAATATCAGTGCCCGTATCAAAATTGTGTATGTGGTATTACTCCAGTTAGTTATTTAAATTACGGTGGTAACGATTTCGCAATGCATCAGTTGCACGCTATTTCTACATTTTGATAATGTGTTTGAGCTAAGTACACAGAAAATATGCAAACCATTTGCGTTTCTAGCTTCATAAAACCTTGTATCCAAACAATTAACTAATAGGCTTCTTATTCACTATATGAAAAGCATACAAAGCATACAAAATACTACAAAATTGCAATGGAATATTCCCCAACTATACTCAAGGACCTTGTTACCCTTTTGTTATCAAACCCAATTTTTTCAGGTAATTTGTGAATAAACTGCAGCCCTCAAAACAAGTTTGCAATAGCTTTATTACAGCATGACTCAGCCATCAGCTAGAGGAGCTAAATGCTCAGAACATCTATCAACCCTTTCATTGCTGTGAGACTTATAATCATATAACATTCCTTGCACCCATGATTTACTTAAGACTATCACAGGTCATCAAACTTATTTACTATTTGGACTGTAACTTCAGGTAAATTTATCTACCTTAAAACTTTGGAGTAAGCCTGAAAAGTCAGTAGTATCCTTCTGCTATAGGAACCACCCATTACACCTCAACCACAAAAATATAACTCTCCATTAACAATCCATTTTCACTGTGATAGGGTCCCACTATTCATCTTCACACATATTTGTGGTGTGGCTCATCCTTTTATTTGTACACTCATATAACCTACCATTTCACCAATCTGTATATATATAGTTACAGTATCTTGGTCAATAGGAAATATTTTTCTGCTTCCAAAATTCTTTAAATAAATGAATAAACCCTACCTGAATTCAGAGCCTTGTAAGCAACCATTCTGTAGTCTCTTGTAATATAGATTCGTAATTACCATTTAATACAATTGCCAGTTTATTTACATGCTACTGCTTCAAATATCCTTATATCTTTTAGTACCAGATATAGGCTGGATGTTAGCATGTCATTTCTTATCTGTATGTGGCTCTCTACTAGGATTGCTGATATTTGTAAAAATATTTGGAATCCGATATTGTTGTTTGTTGTGGTCTTCAGTCCAGAGACTGGTTTGATGCAGCTCTCCATGCTACTCTATCCTGTGCAAGCTTCTTCATCTGCCTGTACCTACTGCAACCTACATCCTTCTGAATCTGCTTAGTGTATTCATCTCTTGGTCTTACTCTCGATTTTTACCCTCCACACTGCCCTCCAGTACTAAATTGGTGATCCCTTAATGTTTCAGAACATGTCCTATCAACAGACCCCTTCTTCTAGTCAAGTTGTGCCACAAATTGCTCTTCTCCCAAATTCTATTCAATACCTCCGCATTAGTTATGTGATCTACCCATCTAATCTTCAGCATTCTTGTGTAGCACCACATTTCGAAAGCTTCTGTTCTCTTCTTGTCTAAACTAGTTATTGTCCACGTTTCACTTCCATACATGACCACACTCTATACAGATACTTTCAGAAAAGACTTTCTGACACTTAAATCTATTCTCGATGTTAACAAATTTCTCTTCTTCAGAAATGCTTTCCTTGCCGTTGCCAGTCTACATTTTATATCCTCTCTACTTCAACCATCATAAGTTATTTTGCTCCCCAAATAGCAAAACTCATCTACTACTTTAAGTGTCTCAATTCCTAATCTAATTCCTTCAGTATTATCTGATTTAATCTGACTACATTCCATTATCCTTGTTTTGCTTTTGTTGATGTTGATCTTATATCCTCCTTTCAAGACACAATCCATTCCGTTCAACTGCTCTTCCAGGTCCTTTACTGTCTCTGACAGAATTACAATGTCATCGGCAAACCTCAAAGTTTTTATTTCTTCTCCATGGATTTTAATTCCTACTCCAAATTTTTCATTTGTTTCGTTTACTGCTTGCTCAATATACAGATTGAATAACATCTGGGATAGGCTACAACCCTGTCTCACTCCCTTCCCAACCACTGCTTCCCTTTCATGCCCCTCGACTCTTATAACTGCCATCTGGATTCTGTACAAATTGTAAATAGCCTTTTGCTCCCTGTATTTTACCCCTGCCACCTTCAGAATTTGAAAAAGAGTATGGAATCCGATATGTCAATATTTAAAAAAATGTCATTATCAGCTCTTGCTGTATCTACAAAAGTTATCGATATATTGAAGGAATCATTCGCACATTGTAAACATACTTCCAGTTTTAGAGTTGTATATTTAAGTATTGACTTTTTATTTGATATTCTATACATTATCAAACTAACAGCATGTCTATCCCCATTAGAGCAAGAATTGAAAGGAAGACACTTAATTTGAAAATTTGTAAGTTGATAATGGGACTTTCAGATGAAAAGCTTGTGTTACAATACTTTTTTTGTCAACTGTTGTGTTGTTAATGAACAGCTGTCTAAATGGTGCAGAGTCATGCATTACTTCATTCCGGTTAACCTCTCAAACCTTACTTTCTTAATTTGTTGTTGGCTACATGTTTTAATAAACCTTTTCACCCGTCTGTAGGAAAATTGCGTGGTGAAAGTAAACATTTCCATTTTCTATTGGTACTGCCTAGTGTCGATTATGTAAGCACTTCACCACAGACGTCTCCACCCATTGCATGGCCCAATCTTGTAATTTAGACTTTTGTTCATAATTGAAGCAACTGTTTTGGAATAGTGCCGATGCGAAGTAGCAGCACACTAGTTGCATTAAAAATGTTTTTTAACAAAGTTGTGTGGTATTTTTTCACATTGGAGATCTGGTTATTCCATTCACACTGCCCCCCCCCCCTCCCCCCCCCCCTCCCATGCGATTGTACTACTTCTTTTGTTCCACTTGTACTTGCTTCACACAGTCAAAGAGAGAGACCAGACGTGGTGAAAGCTCAAAAAGTGGTAAGACTACTTCATACAGTGGAAGTGAAATCATGTTCTACTACGATTTACAAAGAACAGTTTCAAGTATTTGCAAAAATTGTGAAAAAATATATTGTAAAATATAAATATCAGCATTTTATATTGCCGTTTTCACATATATATCAGAAATGAAATATCACCAATATTCATCAATATTTTATCGACAGCCCTAGTCTCTACTCATTTTATCCTCCATCAAATATGTTGATGTTAATATCTGGCCACATCAGATTTCCTTTATGTTGCTTTTATGGTCAACGGAAATAGCAACCAAAGTGTCAGATTGTAATATTTATGACTATTATGGGTTATTATCTAGTTAGGTTACGGCTCTCTCTCTCTCTCTCTCTCTCTCTCTCTCTCTCTCTCTCTCTCTCTCTCTCTCTCTCTCCCTCCCCCCCCCTCTCCCTCTCCCCCCCCTCTCTCTCTATGTGCATGGAATTCGTCTGTGAGTGTGTGTTCACCTTGGTAACAAAACAGTTTCAACATTGGGTAACTTAGCTTTATGTGCTAACATAGTGTACTATTGCTTCTTTTTTGATCTGAATACTATAGGTAATGGTTTTTTATAGCCATCTATTTATGTGTGTAATAAACTTGTATGCAGAAAAGCGATCTTCAGATTTCAGTGGTTCTTCTAACAAGGGAACCTCCCCATCGCACCCCCCTCAGGTTTAGTTATAAGTTGGCACAGTGGATAGGCCTTGATAAACTGAACACAGATCAATTGAGAAAACAGGAAGAAGTTGTGTGGAACTGAAAAAATAAGCAAAATACACAAACCGAGTAGTCCATGGGCCACATAAGCAACATATTGGAGACCGGCAGCTCAGGAGCGCCGTGGTCTCGTGATAGCGTGAGCAGCTGCAGAAGAAGAGGTCCTTGGTTCAAGTCTTCCCTCGAGTGAAAATTTTACTTTCTTTATTTTTGCATAGTTATTATGTGTCCGTTCGTTCGTTGACGTCTCTGTTCACTGTAATAAGTTTAGTGTCTGTGTTTTGCGACCGCATCGCAAAACTGTGCGATTAGTAAACGAAAGGACGTGCCTCTCCAATGGGAACCGAAAACATTTGATCGCAAGGTCATAGGTCAACCGATTCCTCCACAGGAAAACACATCTGATAAATTCTATACGACACTAGTGACGGCATGTGCGTCACATAACAGGAATATGTTGTCGACCAACCAAACTTGTACACTTGGCGAATGGGTAAAAAGATTCTTCTACCTTGCCCGATTTACGTTTTCTTGTGAATGTGATAATCACTCCCAAAAAAAGTGATGAAAACATAAGAGTTTGTCACATAAACTGAAAATAAAAAATTAAAGTTTTCACTCGATGGAAGATTTGAACCAAGGTCCTTTCGTTCTCCAGCTGCTCACGTTACCACGAGACCACGGCGCTCCTGCGCTTCCAGCGTCCTTAATGTTGTATATCTTGCCATGAACTACTCAGTTTGTATATTTTGCTTATTTTTTCACAGTTCCACACAACTTCTTCCTGTTTTCTCGATTGATCTACGTTCAGTTTTTCAAGGTCTATCCTCTGTGCCAACTTATAACTCAATCTGAGGGGGGTGTGATGGGGAGGTTCCCTTGTAAGATGTTGAAGTGGCATCTGCAGATTAACATATTGTAGTATAGTGAAAGGATGCATAACTTATGGAAATTGGACAGAACCCAGAAAGTGAAATGTTCACAGAGAAGATGGAAGAAATTTAGTTCCGTCCATCAAGAATATACCAGATGACTCAAAACCTAGCTAGCAGACATCAATCCACAAAAAAATGTGAATTGATGTGAGGCAGAATAGCATTTAATATTCATTTATAAGTGCCTGTGGTATCAAAAATGTACTCAAAGGCACTTATCTGGATACATCAATCAATCCACACGCCTCTGTTTGTCTAATGTAGGTTCAAGGTCATCGACAGCCCATTTCAAACATGCATTTTCATTGCCTTTTTATCTTTCGGAAATACTTAATCAACATTTGATGTAGTATGGAGCGCAAAGACAAATATACATTTAAGATTGGCACTGTCCTTTTCATAAGTAATTATTTTCATAGATGTTAGCATTATGTTATCTATACTGAACCTTCCAAAAATATGAGACAGGTCATGTAAACTGAGACCAAATTACTATACATGTTTAAACTGACACAGTGTCAGTAAACAAATTCTGCACATCAGTTACAAAATTGTTGACTAAATGTTTTCAGATGTGTGTCCCACCATTTCAACTGCAAATTAGTGTCAAAATCAGTAATCTTTCCCAAATAGACTTACCAGGTACCATTTCTGGGGAAAGAGATATGTTATTCCTTAACTCCACTTTGGTTCCCTCTTAGCTGTGGATCAATTTGTACAGGCAGATGACTTGATTTTGTTCTGTACTTTCTGTCCTATTAAGTCGTAAACACTATCTTCTAAAGCTGCAAGAATAGACGTTGTTACAGCAGCCACATCAGACCCCTCACCGTGCTTTGAAACATTTAACCTGGCTTCTGTGTCTGAGATTTGCTTATGCGCTTCATCTAATTTTCATTCAGCTAAATCTTTAACTTGTTTCAAATTGTTATTTACCTCATTGAACTGTCAATTAACCTTGTCAAAAACCTAATCACATTGTTCTAGCACCACAACATTTAGCTCCTCTCTCAAAGAACATACTGTTGTTGTAATTGTGACATTTAGTTATTTACTTGTATGTTATAGTGATTCCCCACATTCCACCTTTGCTTTTAATTTGGAACCTTGCACTTGGATACTAGTTTAACTCAGTTCTTACGCTTGTCTTTAACTCAGCCTGACAGCTTTTATATTTTCAGTCTGTGCTTTAATGCTTTAATTGTTTGCATTTAGTTTAAGGTTTAAAATTTTTCTGAAAACCTTAAACCATTCAGGAATGTTAGCCTCCATGTTTCTAGTCACAATCGGCATTCAGTGATAAAGATAATAAGTTGTAATTAGTGTAAATTAATGATTCATTGCAGTGTCAAATGTCGTATGACAATACCAGTAAACCAATTGTTAAACAGCTCATAATGCCCACACCGTATGCACCACCACAGTTTTCACATAAGGAATGACTGGAAGCAATATAGATACCAGTTTCTGAACTGATGTATAGCTCTTGTTGTTAAGATGCTGACACATTGCAGTGATGATGTGATAGGCAAATTGCATCACTGAAGGTGAGTGCGTGGATTCAGCATCTGACAGTGGATGGGATGAGCTGGAGACATAGCACCAAGACTTAGTGAGCCGGAGACATAACAGCGCTTGGCTGCACTGGATGTCAGGGAAATACAGCTGATGTCTTTACAACCCTTAGAGACTGCTGTCAACTATCTTCCAACCCGTAAATTCTTAATTCTTCTTCATTGTAAATGGTGTTAATAAATTTAACATTTTCTCCCCAAACATTTAATTCTTCTTATTCTCTTAAAGCGCATCACTAATAGTAGCTTGCGAACTGGCTCAAAGCTGGTTGTTGATCTCGTTCAGAGGACAACCATGATCTAGTTCACAAAATTTTGTGATGAAAACCTTTTCTTTTTATTATTTCTCACCAGTTCTCTCTCTGCTATTCCCTGCTATATTCAACAAATTTTCAGAGGGGGATTTCGTGTAATAATTTATCACAGACCTCGATTTGTGTCTCCTCAGTGATGGTTCCCCTACCCACTTCAATGCCGCTCATGGCACATTCTCTGCTATTGATCTCACGATCTTCTCCCCTGCCCTCATGTCTTCCATACAATGGTCATCCCAGCCTTCTGGGCTACCAGCGACAGTCACCTGTCCAGGGTCTGAACCTCCAAGGTGCTCTGTGCACTGATCCATTGTTCCTTGCAGAACACCTTGCAACACAGTTTGCAACAGCATAGTCATCGTCTTCCTAACCTACTACCTT
Source organism: Schistocerca piceifrons (assembly GCF_021461385.2). Classification (NCBI taxonomy): domain Eukaryota; kingdom Metazoa; phylum Arthropoda; class Insecta; order Orthoptera; family Acrididae; genus Schistocerca; species Schistocerca piceifrons. The sequence continues at coordinate 280,405,367 of NC_060138.1, forward strand.
TCTCTAGTAGAAACACAGAGTTGAAGAGAACCCCCTCTTTTTCGTCCTGCACCAAGTTGAGCCCTATAATCCTCCCTTCACTGAGTGGGAATTGGCGCAGGCTCTTGTCTCTTCACGAGACACAGCCCCAGGTCTGGATTCCATCCACAACCAGATGATCCAACACTTGGATGTAACCCAGAAGCAACATCTCCTCAGGGTCTTCAACCACATTTGACTCACGGGTGCTTTTCCGTCTCAACGGCAAGACAGTATAGTTATCCCTGTTTTTAAGCCCAGGAGAAACCCAACGTCTCTTGGCAGCTGCCGCCCAATTAGCCTGACAAATGAACTCTGTAAACTGTTTGAAAGGATGGTCAGCTTCAGATTATGGTGGGTACTTGAATCTCGGGGCCTTTGGCCCCGTTATCAGTGTGGTTTCTGGGCCATCCGACAGGCTTTTACTCACAGCTGGCACCTTGTCGTGGTCTTTGACCTACATAAGGCGTATGACATGGCTTGGTCCCATCACATTTTAGTTGCTTTCCAAGACTGGGGTTTCCATGGTCCCCTTCCAATTTTCATCCATGAATTTTTATCTCTCAGGCTCTTCCAGATTAAAGTTGGCACTTCACTCAGCGCCCCTCAGATTCAGGAGAATGATATCCCACATGGTTCTGTGCTAAGTGTCACACTCTTCCTCATCGCCATCAATGGGCTTGTGACCTCTGTTGGGCCTCTGGTTACCCCCGCATTGTACGTCGCCGATTTTTGCATTTGGTGCAGCTCTCACTCTGCAGCATCTGCTGAGCGCCAACTCCAAGGCACCATCCAGCAGGCCTCTGTGTGGGCCTCCGCCCATGTCATCCAGTTTTGTCCCTCCAAAGTGTGGGTTACGCATTTTTTGACCCACAGTACACACCGATCGAGAACTTCATTTAGGCAAGCACCACCTCGATGTTGTAGCACAGTCCCATTTCTTGGGTCTTATTTTTGATAAGCTGACATGGCAGCCCCACATTCGCCACCTAAAGACTACATGTATGTGGAAGCTTAATGCTCTTCACCTCCTGGCCCACACATCTTAGGGTGCAGACCGCTCCACTCTTCTCCATCTTTGCTATGCTCTGGTCTTGTCCAGACTAGATTATGGTAGTCAGGTTTATGGCTCAGCAGCTCATTCCGCTTTGAAACTCCTTGACCGTGTCCATCATCTGATGCGTAACAGGTGACTGGTAACACGTAATTCCCAGCCCCGTGTTGACAGGTAAGATTCACACGTACCCCCGGTAAAGGCCAGCCCCAGGGAGGGGTGATTGCCTGAGTTGCTACCTTCCTAAATTGCCAATTCATCCCTCTGTCAGGTGTTTGGGAGGTCTGAGCAGAGGTGTGAACAGTCACCTAAGGCAGAAATCCAAACATACCTCTCTGATCAAAGCGTCTTTGCAGTCCATTGGGTGATGAAAAAAGTTGATACATCCATAGTGCCCACACACACTCTTTTTCTCACTTCTGATAGTGGTGCTTCCATCGAAGATCAAAGCAGGCTATGAAATTATCACAGTATGACTGTACATTCCAAACCCGGTGCGCTGCTAGTAATGTCATTGTTACAACCACACTTGAGAGTTCTGTCGACACCCAGCCAAACGTGTAATCTGTGGTAGAGATGCTCACAAGGGTGATTGTCCGTCGTCTTCTCCCTGTTGTATCAACTGCATTGGCGACCATGCTGCCTCCCCCTGAGATTCTCTCATATATCTCGATGAGTGGGCTGTCCAGGAGATCTGGGGGAAGGAAAAAGTGCCTTACCTGGTCGCTCACAAATTGTTGGCTAGTTGGAAACCCTGCGTTCAACCATCCGACACCAACAGTACTGTTCTTGCTACATTTTGCTCCATGAAGGTCATGGCAACGCAGTCATGCGACCTCGAAATTATTGCCGTGGTTGTGAAATCGCCCAGTGTCATGGTAGCATACCCGTCTTCTCTTCCAGCTGTGCAACAAGCCACCAAACTTCCACGTCATGGGGCAAAGTCACCTGTTACACAACCGGCAGGCCGGAAAGGACAGAAGGAATACTCCCATGAAGACTTCCTATGTCCCTCCAGCCAACAAACATCTGAGTCTTCGTCTGCCAACAGGAAAGGCTCCAGGAAGTCTAACAAAGGGAAACGCTCTGTTTCTTCACCAACTTGGAGATCCTCTTAGATGGTGTCGCCGTATGCTGCCCTCGCCCAGCCAACCTCCGTGTCGTCAGTGCACCCCACCAACTGTTTTTCTGCACTGGACTCTGCAGACCGACTCAAGGAGAATGCCAATGCCTCTGTAGACCTCGTGGAGCAGAATCTTCCAGCCCTATAGCGGTGAATTGTCAAAGACTGGCACTCTGCAGCTGCAGAGGCGACACCCCCTTCATTTTTCCCCATCAAGACTCTTCTCCAGTGGAACATTCACAGCCTTTGATCCAACATATAGGACTTAACAACTGCTGTTAGTATCACTGCAGCCCCTTGTACACTACCTCCAGGAAACAAAATTGTGTCCTTACAATCACTTTGAACTTTCGAATTTCTTCTCAGTCTGCTTTGACCCCCTGACCCCCCCCCCCCCCCCCCCCCCCCCCCGCAAGGATGGCATTCCATCTCATGGGGGAGTCATGCTGCTTATGATGATGATCATAGTCAACCCATCTGCCTGACTACCTGGCTCCAAGCTGTTGCAATCCACATATTTCTTCCTCGCTTGATTTTTTCGCTTTGTACCGTTAAATGCAGACCATCCTCTTTGGGGTTCTGTTAGAACCTGTGCAAGAGGTGCCCTGTTGGCTGACCATCTCAATCAACTCGACCTCATCTGCCTTAACACAGGAGCACCCACATTTTTTTTTTTTTTTTCAGACTCCACACACACCTATTCCCATTTGGAACTACCCTTCTGCACTGCCCAGCTTACCCATTGTCTTGAGTGGTCTGTTCTTTCTAACACATACTCGAGCAGCCATTTCCCTTGTGCTATCCGTTTGCTGACTCCTACCCCACCTATTTGCAAACCCAAATGGGAGCTGTCTAAGGCTGACTGTAGGCTCTATTCCTCCCTGGCAACTTTTGACAAACATCATTTCCTCAGTTGTGATTACCTAGTCGAATACCTTACAATCACCGCTGACCATTCCATTCCTCCCACTTCATCCACACCGTGCTGCGACACAGTTCATCTGCAGAGACGTGCTCTCTGCATTTTTAACCGTCATCCTACAACGACAAAATGCATTCATTATAAACAGTTGCATGAACAGTGTCGTCCCGTTCTTCGGAATAGCAAAACAGATAGCTGGATTTCATTTAACAGTTCTTTTAATAGTTCCACTTCCACCTTTGTTGTGTGGGCCAACCTCAGATGGCTCTCTGGTACCAAGGTCCATTCCGCAATTCCAACCTGACAGTAACAGACGGTGTCATAGTGGATCCTATTACTATCTCCAAAATCTTGGACCGCCATTTTGTGGAGATTTCGAGCTCCTCCCATTATCACCCTGCCTTCCTCCATCGAAAACGAGCAGAGGAGACTTGGGCAATACCCTTCTCTTCTAAGGATAGTGAGTGCTACAAAGCTGCCTTTACTATGAGATAATGCTCTCACTTCATCCCGATCCTATGCCCCAGGGCCAGACAGTGTTCACATTCAGACGTTGCAGCACCTTTCTCGAGCGGGCAAGCACTTTCTGCTTAATACGTACAACTGCATTTGGGCAGAGGCATATTTCCCATATGCTGGCGTGAAGCCACTGTCATACCCATATGTAAGCCTGGTAAGGACAAACACCTTCCTTCTAGCTACTGCCCCATTTCTCTCGCCAGCTGTGTTCGTAAGGTGATTTAATGTACTAACCACTACACAGTGTGGATTTCAAGTGTGCCGTTCTGCAGTTGACCATCTTGTCACTTTGTCCACCCATGTCATAACTGGTTTTCTGTGGAAATCTCAGATTGTAGCAATGGTTGTGTCGATTTGGAGAAAGCCTACGACACTTGCTGGAGGACTGGTATCCAGTGTACACTCTACACGGGGGGCTTCCGAGGCCGCATGCCTAGTTTCTTTCAGGACACCTTTATGGAGGAAAATGATGTGCCTCAGGGTACCGTCCTGAGCGTCATCCTTTCTGCTATTGCCATTAACCCTATGATGGCCTGTTTCCTGCCGGGTACCTGTGGCTCCCTTTTTGTTAACAATTTTGCCATCTATTGCAGTTCTCCATGGACTTGCCTCATTGAGCGGCATCGTCAGCAATGTCTCAGTCGTCTTTACTCATGGAGCATCGACAATGTCTCTTGTTCTTACACTGACAAAACGATTTATGTAAGTTTCTGCCGGCGCAGTGGGTTTTGTTCCATCATCTTTAATCATGGGTCTGTTGCTCGTCCATTTGTTTGAAAGTATGAAATTCGTGGAGCTCATACTCGATAGGAGTCCACCGCTCGTGATCTAGGCGCTAGTGTTGCTGCCTCTGGATTACGGGGTCCCGGGTTCGATTCCCAGCTGGGTTGGGGATTTTCTCTGCCCAGGGACTGGGTGTTTCTGTTGTCATCATCACCACCACTTGTGAGAGTGACTAGAGTGGATTGTGAAAAGAAAATAAACTGTGTAAAAAATTGGAACTTTGTACTGGTACTGATGACTGTGCAGTTGAGTGCCCCACAAACCAAACATCATCATCATCATCATGCTCGATAGGAAACTTTTGTGGTCCTCCCACTTGTCTTACCTGGCAGCCCATGTGTGCAGTCACTAAATGTTCTACAGGTCCTCAGCGGTACTTTCTGGGGAGCAGATCAAACGACCCTCCTCCGTTTGTACCGACCCCTTGTTGATTTGAAACTCGACTATGGGTGTTTCATTTATACATCTACGCATCTGTCTCTCTTACGCTGTCTCAACACAACCCTCTCATCATGGCATCCGCTTGGCCAGTGGCGCTTGTTACACTAGCCTGGTTGAGAGTCTGTATGCAAAAGCCGCCAAACTGCTGCTGTTCTATCACTGTGACTTTCTCCTCAGCAGATATGCATGCCATTTGTCTGCCATGGGCGGTCACCCATTGTATGCCTCCTTCTTCAATGACTCCTTTGGTCACCAGTATGGGTGCATCCCTCGTCTCTTCTCCTCATTTTTGGCTCTTGCTCTGGCTGCTTAACTTCATGCTAGCTGCAACTTTCCTGATGGGTGTGAACCATTCACCACCTTGGCTTCGTGTGGTGGCCCGTGTTCACCTTGGCCTTCGTTCATTTTCTAAGGACACTACTCCAGCCTTGCTCTATGGCCTTCAGTTTCATGACCTTCGCACGGAACTTTGCGATAGTACCTTTGTGTACACTGGTGGCTCTCGGACTGACCATGGTGTCGGGTGTGCCTTCATCATTGGTGCTGACATTTTTTGGTATCAGCTTCCGGAACACTGGTCAGTATTTACAGGAGAGCTCTTTGCCCTGTATCAGGCCACGCAGTGCATCTGGCGACACAGGCTTTTCAATTGCGTCATCTACTCTGATTCTCTCAGTGCCCTTCAAAGCCTTTGTGTGCTGTACACCATCCATCCCTTAGTGCAAGGGGTCCAGGAAAGCTGACACATGCTCACTCTTGATGGAGCTAGTGTGATGTTCATGTGGGTTCCTGGTGTTGTCGGTCTGACAGGAAATGCAGCCACTGACACTGCTGCCAAGGCTGCAGTCCTCATACCTCAGCCCGCTGGTTCTGACAGTCCCTCTGATGACCTCTGTGTGCTGTCTGTCAGCAGGTGGTGTCACTTTGGCATTACCACTGGTCCTCCCTTCATGGGAGCAAGCTCTGGGTTATGAAGCCTCTCCCAGCAGTATGGATGACCACCTCTCGCTGTGAGGAGATCATGTTAGCTAGGTTGTGTAATGGGCATTGTCTTTTTAGCCATTGCGATTTGTTAAGTGGTGCTCCCCCACCACTTTGTGCTCATTGCCCTCAACCTTTGACAGTCTGCCATTTCCTGGCAGAATGCCCTTTTTGTAACCACTTACGTTCTAATTTGTGTTTTGCTGTCTGAGTTATCAGCTGTTTTAGTGAGCGACACACATGTTCTCGACCAAGTTTTTCTTTTTATCCATTGTAGCAATATGGCAAATGACATTTGATCTTTAGTTCAGGACCTCTGTTGCATCTATGGTGTATTTTATGGCCCTTTCTACAAGAGAAAGTCCCTGTTTTTAGCTGTCTTTCTTTCTGCCGATTGGGATTAACATGTAGTTGCCTTTAATGCGTCTCTTTCTGTTCTATGGTCCTGATATGGGCGCATATGAGGCACCCCCACCCAGCGCGCGCGCTCACACACACACACACACACACACACACACACACACACACACACACACACACACAAGAAATATAATTAATTTTACCCTGTTTTTCTTGTATTGCAGGATCAGGATAATGACACGCTGAAAGAACTGCTAAAGCAAGGTATAGGCCAGAAGCTACAAATGACAGTATACAGTAGTAAGACACAGTCTGTCCGTGAGGTATCTATTGAACCAAGTACTACTTGGGGAGGCCAGGGTTTACTTGGTGTCAGTATAAGGTTTTGCTCATTTGAGGGAGCGAATGAAAATGTATGGCATGTGCTGGTAAGTAGAAATAATCACAATTCCTTGTTTTTGGTAATCATTATATGCTATTTAAAATTAACAGAAAAATATGAACCCAGTCTGTCAGTTGGAAATACACCCATTTATTGAGCACTGAATAAAGAGTAGTCTGCCATTTATTGCATTCGGTATATGTGGCTGTAGTACAGTATCTTTAGTACAGAGCAATGGTCAGTTAGTAGCCACAGTAGAATTTGTCAAAGAGCCACGTTTTGATGAATAATTTGTTACCTAACTTTCAAGGAAGGAGAATCTTGGAAAAGTAGGAGATACAGAGCTGTAGATTACATCGTCAGGCTACAATACATGGTTTAGTTGGCAATTGTGAATTGTGATTTATTTGTCTTATAAGATACAGATGTTAATCAGTTGATTAGAGTACAAGATACATGTTGCAAGAATGGGTAATACAAATTTACTGATGCATAAATCCTGTTAATAAGACATAGCCGTTTATAAACATTTTTATAACTTTTTTATGAAAAGACAACTACCTTTACACAAGAAAAAATCTGTAAACTGCATCCTGCTCAAAATATTGTTCATCCTTGATGAAATCTTCGAGTGAGTAGTAGAATTGCTGAAGTAGAGGATCATGTAGCTTTTTCCTCATGTGCTGTGGAGTACGAGAATATAAGTTTAAACAATGAGTGGGGCACATGAAATCAGCATTGTCATATAGTATGAGTGATTAGGAAAGGTTTTCCTCGAATAATTGTAAATTGTTTTGTAAAAAGATAATAGTGTCATAGGTTTATAGGGAGGGAAGAATTTGTAACTTCCGGTGTGTAGTTAACAGGTGATACGAATTCATTGGATTTACAGAACACATGTTACTAATGATTATTTTCTGAAATTTCAGTATGAGCAATTACCCCAAAAAGCAATACTGTACCTTATAACTGATTGGAAGTAGCTGTGACATGCTATTTTTCTTGTGTCCATATCAGACAACTATATAATATTTGTTTTGCAAATGCAAAGTCACGTAATTTGTTTACTATGTACTAAACATATTTATTCCAATTTACATTCTTATCTGAATTTAATCCTAAATATTTTGCGCGGTGCACTTATAGGTCTTGATTATTATGAGTTATTTTAATTTGGTTTTATTTTTTCCTCTGCACTGCATCATATCATTTTTTTAGGATATTCAGGATTAATTCACTGAGCTGAAACCATGTTTCTTGAGGATTTATTGTATTGATGACGATGGCAGGGATATTTTGTAACTCATTGTCCTCATTGCAGATGTAAAATTTGCAAAAGCTTTTGGGGCACTTACATTGATGGGTAGGTCATTAATGTAGAACCAAAACGTAGGAGGTCCTGAAATAGATCCTTGTGGTACACCATGTGGAAGAATAATTTGCTGCATGTGCAAAGACAATCACTTTATTTCCTATTGCAGTAAGCCAACATAGGACACTACCCTTGTTACATTTGTAGATAAGAAATGCATGATTACTAAGTCAGAGCTTTTTGTGAGGTCACAAAAGATTCCAGAAACTTCTTTATTCATATTTCTATAACTAATGTTGGCCTTTATTTTATTTGCTAGTTTGTCAATTGATTTTATTGAATAAGCATTATTTATTGCATTGTGCTTTGATTTTCTTGTATCAGTTATCTGGATTTTAAAGATAATGTGTGTGTACTGTTCAGCATGGATCTAAGTGCAGCATACTTATTTGTGTTTGGATGATGTGGTGATTCGTGTATTTCGATGTTCTTGCTGTTCATTAACTGTAGTGAGGCCGAAGAAATTTTTTCAACTGATTTGTTTTGTATTCTACTGTGGAATTTCTATATCTACATCCACATCTGTACTCTGCAAACCAGCATGAAGTGCATGTCAGAGCGTACGTCCCATTGTACCAGTTATTAGGGTTTCTTCATGTTCTATTCGCATATGGAGCATGGGAAGAATGTTCGAATGCCTCTGTGCATGCAGCAATTATTCTAATCTTATTCTCACGATCCCTGTGTGAGCTATATGTAGTGGGTTATAGAATAATCATTTGAAGCCTGTTCTTGAAACTTTAATACATTCTCATGGGATAGTCTTCATGAGTTTGCCATTTCAATTCCCACAGTATCTCTGTGACACTTTCCCATGGACTAAACAAACCTGTGACCATTCGTGCTGCCCTTCTCTGAAAACGTTCAATATACGCTGGTAGTCCTATCTTGTAAAGGTCCCACACATTTGAACAATATTCTAGAATGGATTGCACAAGTAATTGTAAGCAATCTCCTTTGTAGGCTGATTGCAGTTCCCCAGTATTCTACCAATAAACTGAAGTCTGCCACCTGCTTTACCCATGACTAAACCCATGTAATCATGCCATTTCATATCCCTACAAAGTTGTACACCCAGGCATTTGTATGAGTTGACCGATTCCAGAAGTGACTCCTAGATATTATAGTCACAGAATACTACTTTTTTTCATTTTGTGAAGTGCAAAATTGTACATTTCTGAACATTTAAAGCAAGTTCCCAGTTCTGCACCACCTTGAAATCTTATCAAGATCTGACTGAATATTTATGAAGCTTCTCTCAGATAGTACTTCATTATAGATAACTGCATCATCTGCGAAAAGCCTGATTTTACTATTAGTATTGTATGCAATGTCTTTAATTTACATGAACAGCAAGGGTCCCAACACACTTCCCTGGGGCACACCCGAACTTACTTCTACATCTGACGATGACTCACCATCCAAGATAAAATGCTGTGTCCTCCCTATTGAAAAGTCCTCAATCCAGCCACAAATTTCTCATTATATGCCATATGATCGTACTTTTGACAATAAGCATAGGTGCACTAATGAGTCAAATGCTTTTCAGATATCAAGAAATACTGCATCTACCTGGTTGCCATGATCGATGTTTTTGAAAACCATGCTGGTTGGGATTGAAGAGGTCATTCTTTTCATTATGTTTGAACTCACAATTTGTTCTAAGACTCTACAACAAATCATTGTCAAGGATATTGGATGATAGTTTGTGGATCACTTCTGCTACCATTCTTGTAGACGGGTGTGATCTGTGCCTTTTTTCCAAGAATTGGGCATGATTATTTGTTCGAGGGATCTACGATGGATTATAGTGAGAAGAGGGGCTAACTCAGCCGCCAAATTCAGTGTAGAATCAGACAGGGATTCCATCTGGACCTGGAGCTTTGTTCAGTTGTAATAATTTCAGCTGTTTCTCAAAACCACTGACATGAATGCTTATTTAATTCATCTCTTCAGTGGTATGAGGATTAAATTGGGGCAACTCTCATGGGTTTACCTTGGTAAAGGAACATTTGAAAATGGAGTTGAGCATTTCAGCTTTCACTTTTCTACCCTCAGTTTCAGTTCCTGTCACATCTGCTAGGGACTGGACACTAACTCTGGTGCAACTAACAGCCTTTACATACAACCAGAATTTCTTTGGATTTTGTGAAATGTCATTTGACAGAATCCGGCTATGGTAGTTATTGAAGGCATCACACATTGCTCCCTTGACAGCCAAACATGTTCCATTCAACATCTCTTTCCCCTACACTTTGTTTTTCACCTGTTATGCAGTAATCTCTGTTTCTGTGGAAATTTATTTACAGTGACTGTATACTATGGAGGTTCCCTGCCATGATGAACTGTTCTACTGGGTACATATGTATCCAGCTATTCTTTTCTTTTAAACTTGAGCCAAAGTTCCTATACATGCTCCTGACCTGTGCTGAAAGTTTCCAGTTGCTCAATGAGACATGACACTACTTATTTGTTATGTAGTTTACTACACATATAAATCTTTCTGTGTGTTATAGTTGCCCTTTGTACTTTGGTAATCATTGTAGCCACAACTGTGTCATGATCACTGATACCAGTTTTGATGCGGAATCCTCAAAGAAGTCATGTGTCTTTGTTGCCATTAGACGCAATATATTTCCATCGTGAGTGGGTATCCTATTTGTTCAAGGTAGTTTTCAGAGAAGACATTACTTTATTATAGAGTGAATTGAAGTGCATCTTTTGTCATCAGATAAGGGATATAGTATCATCCACATATCTCATGTAATAAACAATTGCTTCAGCAAGTTTATTTTTCCCTTCAAAAATTCTACTCCTGTTTTTGGAGAGAAGGTGAACTTCATGAACTTTTTGCAGTCTTCAATTAATTGTACGCATAAGGTGCTACTTCATAATTATACGTACGTTATCTTAACAGGACAGGTTTTACCTAAATTGGAAAAACTTGACTGATCAAGCCCGTAGGACTCAAAATGCATTGCACTGAAATGAACCGTGATTTGTGACTGAAGGCAGCTTGTTTATTATTTTAAAAGGTAACAATCACCAAAGCAACACTGACAGCAGTGGATGAAATTAAGTTTATGCTTATTGTCTAATGATGTGCTAACCTTAGTAATAAGATTTCAAACTAATATCATACTCTTCAATAAAATTTTGAATCTGGATGGCAACTGGTTTTCATACACTTTTGATAGACCTGGAATAGGAGATACAGGATGATTATTATTTTACCATATTCTCTCTTGATCCTTTCTTTGGTCTTTGGCATGTTTCAGATGTTGATATTCATCAATTTTATTTTGTCTGTGTGTGTGGTGTAGAATTTAACTGTGTGTGCATTTCTATGATAGTTCTTACCGGTGAAGAAACTGTGTATGCATTTCTATGATAGTTCTTACTGGTGAAGAACTGAAATATGTGTCTTCAAGCATCTTTAGTGTCAGTGACACAAGGTAAGTCGTTCTTTTTTTTTTTGGGGGGGGGGGGGGGGGGGTCATCTAAGGAATTGTAGGTTTAAAAGTTCAAAATTGTTGCCACAAAATGAAGGAAAAATAATGCTGTGATATGCACCATGGCAGTTAGAGAACTGCAGGGTGCCAAATAGCAGCAAGCAACAAGAAGATTGATAAAATTTGTAAAAAAAAATCACTAAAAATGCGAAAATTTAGAAACTACACTTTACTTACCGTATTTACTCGAATCTAAGCCGCACTTTCTTCCAGTTTTTGTAATCCAAAAAACCGCCTGCGGCTTAGAATCGAGTGCAAAGCAAGCGGAAGTTCTGAAAAATGTTGGTAGGTGCCGCCACAACTAACTTCTGCCGTCGAATGTATGTAGCGCTACACAGGCATGCTGTGTAGGCAACGAGATAAATACTGGCGCCAAAACCTCTGCGTCAGTAAATAAATTAAAAAAAAAGGTGGAAGACGAGCTTTTTTTTCTCCGCCCCGAGTTTCGACCACTGCATTTTCATACATTATCCAACGAAGTAAATACAAATTACGTATTGTTCATCTTCGAAAGTAGCAGAATTTCAATGTACTACGAAAATCCGACTGGCAAGACTGTTGCTAATAGGAACCTGATGAAATGTGAATCACATGCAGTATTCTCTTCACCATAAAAATAATACGAATATAAACATTTTGCCATGTATTCTTTTCTGTTGTTGCTATCTCATTTAAATCCTGTCTGCCTAATAAACTACGAAACTAGAGTGAGACAACAGCAAACGCGGAAGAAAATATGTATCGTGTCCTGTTTATATTCGTATTATTTTTATGCCTAATAGTGATACAGTCAGAAATGAAGCACGGCAACTGACTAGATTTTTAAATCTAAAATGACTAATTTCTGTGCAGAATTTGATTTACTAAAGAAGCGGCCGCAAAGATTTTCAAACGGAGAAAAATTTTCGCCTAACTCTCGTTCAGAACATGTTCTATAATACGCAGTCTATTATTTGGTTCTTGTTGATCATTATCAAAGAAAGCAGCAGTGTAAGTAACAACAAGTAGCAGTCACTTGCCATTGTTTCGCTAATGAGACAATTCCTCTCTTTTTTTAATCGTAAGCGGCGGAAGCGTGCACAAAAGCAAGCCATGCCGCGGGCGGCGACAGGCCGTAAACACGCACTATCAGAATGCCACAAACAATGCATGACACAGTACAGTAATGCATTTTCAGCTTAGAGTGACGTAAACACCTATAACAAAGAAAACGGCACTTACCAGATCAAAGCAAAATAAGCAATCGATTCAAACCAGACGAAGCACGTGAAAAAGGAAGGGTACCCGTATAAATACGGACGGAGCATCTGACGCATAGCAATGGCTACCTGGTAAAGCTTAACTGCTAAGCTTATGACTCGAACCAAACTATTGTAGCTGTATTGTCTTTCATTCGATCTAAATTGTGTCTCATATTACAGTGGACCAACTTTGTTTCGATTTGAAGGTGCGGCCTAAAACTTTTCTCTCCCCTTGAATTTCGAGTCTCAAATTTCAGGTGCGGCTTAGATTCGGGATTATTATTATTATTATTTCCCCCCCCCCCCCCCCCCCCCTTGATTTCGAGTCTCATTTTTCAGGTGCGGCTTAGATTTGAGCAAATACGGTACATTCTTGCATTGCTATGGTCTAGCCATGGACCCTGTATGTCTTCACTCCATGTATTGTATCATACAGGAGGTCGTGGTAATTTCAACCTGTTAATGAGTATGCAGTAAATTTGTTTCCCCCTGGAGGCTCACCACTCTTCGGCGAGTTCATGCTTGGGTACCATGGGGCCCCAGCCTTTGCAGCATCTTTTTCCTTCCGCTACATGTCTGTCCTCTTGCTGTTCTTTTTCCCCTCACTTGGGGAACGTGCCTGGGTTATTTTTGTGAATGTGTTCTGCATTTTCAATAGCAAGACATCAGAATGGTTCCTCCACTCTTTTTGTTCTTTTTTTTTTTTTTTTTTTTTTTTTTCTTTCTTCATCCCCTTTCTCCTACCCTTCCTCCACTGTGGTGTTTGAGGTTCCTCTTTTTCTTCTTCCTCCTTGCGCACTCCTGAAGGTCAATTCATGCATTGATGTGTAACAGGTGTCTGCGTAACATGTCGACAGGTAGTTTTTGCACATAACCCTTCGTACAGGCCAGACCCAGAGAGGGGTGATTGCGTGAGCTCTTAACTTCCGAAATTGCCAATTTGTTCCTCTGTCAGGTGTTCAGGAGGTGTGACGTAAGTTGAGACAATCACCTAAGGTGGGTGAGTCCCCCCCCCCAATAAGGTGGGCCCCCAGTTGGTAGGAGCATGCTATCGGAAATGCTGGAAGTCATAGGGATTTTCTCCCAGTGAGCCAAACATCAACTTCTCAATCTACGTCTACTAAACGTAAACAGAATGAGGCTAATGAATCAAAGACCCTCCCAGCTGCACCTCGGTTCTTCATACTGAAGATGGTCAGTCCTTGGCTATTGTTAATCTGTTTATTATTTAGAAAAGTGTTGATGCAGTTGCCGGCCCTGTGAAATCGTGCTCTCATTTACACAGTGGCACTTTCCTTTTGGAGACTACTTGTGATTCTCAAGCACAACAACTGCTTGCAGCTTAGCTCCTCCATGACTATCCTGCTCATTTCGAGGCCCATCAAATGCTCAATTCCTCGTGTGGTGGTTTTACACTAGGTGGCTCAATGGTCTGACCGAGTCAAAAGTCCTAACATACCTCTCTGATCAGGGCATCGATGCAGTGATGAAAAAGGTAGATGCATCCTTAGTGTCCACATGCACTCTTTTTCTCACCGTTCGTATTGCAGTGCTTCCATTGAAGATCAAAGCAGGTATGAAGTTATCATAGTCCGACTTTACATTCCAAACCCAATACGCTGATACCAGTGTCATCATTACAACCGCACTCAGTGTCCTGGCGACACCTGGCCAAATGTGTACATGTGGTAGGGACACTCATGAGGGTGATTGTCCATCTCCTTCTCCCTGCTGTATCAGTTACAGTGGTGATGATGCAGCTTCCTCCCAAGATCATCCCATGTATCTCAATGAGCAAGCTGTCCAGGAGAAGGAAAAAGTGCCTTATCCTGTCGCTCACAAGTTGTTGTCTGGTCGGAAACCCTGCATTTTACAGTCTGGAACTTACGGTACCATTCTTGTTACATTTCACCCCATGAAGGACGTGGGCACGTAGACATGTGATCTCAAATTCAGCACTGCAGTTATAAAATTGCCCAGCACCACAATAGTATTCCCGTCTCCTCCTCCAGCTGTCTAACAAGCCACCAGATTTTGCCTCATGTGGCAAAATCACCTGCTTCCCTATGAGCAGGCTGAAAAGGATAGAAGCAATACACCTGCGAAGACTTTTTACGTCCCTCCAACCAACAAACATCTGAATTGTCATCTGCCAACCGCTGAATTGTCATCTGCCAACCGCAAAGACTCCAAGAAATCAAAGACAAATGGTCTTCTCCTTCGCTGACTCTGAGATTCTCTTCGACCTCTGTTTCGCCAGTTCACAGCACCAACCATTTTCCTGCCCTGGACTTCGCAGACCAACCGAGGCAGAATGCCAATGCCTGTGTAGATGTAATGGAGCAGGTTCATCTAGCCTCTGCACCCTGTAGCAGAGTGTCTTGGAAGGCTAGCACTTGGCAGCCGTTGAGATGACACACCTTCATTTTCTCCCTCCTTCCATTTCCATGTCATGAGTGTCCTCCAATGGAACATTCACAGCCTTAGATCCAACAAGGAGGAATTATGGCTGCTCCTGGAATCACATCATCCACTTGTTCTCTGCCTCCAGGAAACAAAATTACGTCCTCATGACTGTTTTGACCTCTCACATTTCTTTCCAGTTTGCTTTGACTTTCCTCCCAAGGATGGCATTTCATCTCATGAGGAGTCATGCTGCTCGTCCAGGATGACATTCATAGTCAAACAATGTCTGTAAATACTTGCTGCAAGTCGTTGCAGTCCACATTTTCCTTCCTCGCTTTACCTTTTTTATTTATATCGTTTACATCCCTCTGTCAGTCGGTGTCACCACGGCCAACTTCCTCCAGCTTATTGTGCAGCTACCTCGCCCCTTACTTCTGTTGAGTGCCTTCAATGTGCACCATCCCCTTGGGGGCTCTCCCAGAACTTGTCTGAGAGGTGCCCTCTTGGCTGACCTTCTCAGTCAACTCAACCTCATCTACCTTAACACTGGAGCACCAACATTCCTTTCAGACACCATGCACACATATTCCCATTTGGACCTCTCATTCTGCACTGTCCAGCTTACCCATCATCTCGAGTGGTCCGTTATTTCTGACACATACTCGAGCAACCATTTCCCATGTGCTATCCATTTGCTGACTCCCAACCCACCTGTGTACAAGTTCAAATGGCAGCCATCTAAGGTTGACTGGAGGCTTTACTCCTTCATGGTGACTTTCAACGGTCATTATTTCCTCAGTTGTGTTGACCAGGTAGAATACCTTACAGATGTTATGTTCGATTCCTCGCACTTCATCCTCACTGTACCGTGTCCCAGTCCCTTGGTAGACTGACATGTGCCGTGATGCAATTAACATGCAGAGACATGCTCTCCGCATTTTTAATCGTCATCCTATAATGGCAAATTGTATTGGTTATAAATAGTTGCATGCTCAGTCTCGTCGCGTTCTTCAGGATACCAAAACAGTTAGCTTGATTTCATTTAACAGTTCTATTAAGACAGTCCTGCCTTTACTATGAGGGAACTAGATCATGCTCTCACTTCATCCTGATTGTCCCAGATCCAGACGATGTTCACATTCAGATGTTGCAGCATCTTTCTCTTACAGGCAAGCAATTTCTGCATAATATGTACAACCGCATCTGGGCAGAGGACACGATTGCCAGATGCTGGTGTGAAGCCACTGTCATACCCATACCTAAGCCCAGTAAGGACAAACACCTTCCTTGACTGTGGTGTCGGGTGTGCCTTCATCATTGGTACTGACATTTTTTGGTATCAACTTCTGGAACACTGGTCAGTATTTACTGGAGAGCTCTTTGCCCTGTATCAGGCCACGCAGTACATCCGGCAACACAGGCTTTTCAATTGTGATGTCTGCTCCGATTCTCTCTTTCCTTAAAAGCTTCTGTGTACTGTATGTACACCATCCATCCCTTAGCGCAACAGGTTCAGGAAAGCTGTGACTTGCTCGCTCTTGTTCACAAGGTGAACTAACCACCTTCTACACGGAGCACAACCGTATCTCACTACTGACTTCTAGTATCAGCCGCACGCAGTTGACGTCAACAAGTGTATGGGCCTGAAGATGATGTTACAACATTGAAACTAGTTGCCAAAATAAAATCGACACCTTAAATACAACTAGAGGAATTTCTTCATATTTAATATAAATACATGTCACGACTGGTTTTCTGTGGAACTTCCAGATTGTGGCAATGGTTGTTGATTTGGAGAAAGCCTAAGACACCTGCTGGAGGACTGGTATCCTCTGTATTCTCTACACATAGAGCTTCCTAGGCCGCCTGCCCCATTTCCTTCAGGAATTTTCAAGAGAACAAGTTTTCAAGGTACATGTGGGTTCTGCTTAGTCGAACACCTTTATCCAGGAAAACAGTGAGCCTTAGGGTTCCGTGCTGAGCATTGTCCTCTTTGCTATCATCAGTAACCATAGTGTGGTCTCTCTCCCACCGGGCATTTCCTGCTCCCTTTTCACTGACGACTTTGCCATTCATAGCAGTTCTCCATGTACTTGCCTCCTTGAGCAGCATCCTCAGTATTGTCTTGATCATCTTTAGTCATGGAAAATTGACAATGTCTTTGGCTTTTTGACTGACAAAACCATTTGTATGAATTTCTGGTAACAGAATGGTTTCGTCTACCGCCTTTACATCTTGGGCATATTGCTTTTCTATTATTGAAATTACAAAATTCCTGGGGATCAGGCTTGATGGTAAACTTTCTTGGTCTTCCCACATGTTACCTCGCCACCTGCTGTATCCAGTTCCACAATGTCCTACGTGTCCTCAGCAATAGTTCTTGGGGAGTGGATTGGACCACTCTCCTCCATTTATACCAACCCGTTGCCCATTTGAAACTAGACTGTTGATGTTTCATTTATACATCTGCAAGGCTGTTGATGTTAAGTCATCTCAGTAAATCCACCATTGTGGCACCTGTTTGGACAGTGGCGCCTTTTACATTAGCTCGGTTGTGGTCACCCCTCCTATGCCTCCTCCTTCGATGTCTCCTTTGACCAGCAGTATGGGATGCGGATCTCTTCTCTATTACCTCCTGGAGTTCTTTCAGCTCTTGCTCTGGCAGCTTAACTTCATGCTAGCTCTCACTTTACTGATGGGTGCAAAACTATTCACCACCTTGGCTTCATGCATCGGCCCATGTTCACCTTGGCCTTCATTCGCTTCCTAAGGACACTACTCCAGCCTCACTCTATGGCCTTCAGTTTCACGACCTTCACACAGAACTTCGCGATAGTACGTTTGTGTACACTGACCACTCTCAAACTGACTGTGGTGTCGGATGTGCCTTCATCATTGGTACTGACATTTTTTGGTTTCAACTTCTGGAAGACTGGTCAGTATTTACTGGAGAGCTCTTTGCCCTGTATCAGGCCACGCAGTACATCCGGCGACACAGGCTTTTCAATTGTGATGTCTGCTCCGATTCTCTCTGTCCTTCAAAGCTTCTGTGTACTGTATGTACACCATCCATCCCTTAGCGCAACAGGTTCAGGAAAGCTGTCACTTGCTCGCTCTTGAATTGTGCTAGTGTGATGTTTATTAGAGTTCCTGGTCACATCGGTCTGGTAGGAAACGATGCTGCTCACGCTGCTACCAAGGCTGCAGTCCTCATACCTCAACCCACTAGTTCTGACACTCCGTCTGTTGATCTCTGTGTTACCATCTGTTAGCAGGTGGAGTCACATTGGCATCATCATTGGTTCTCCCTTCATGGGAACAAGCTCTGGGTTTTTAAGCCTCTCCCAGCGGCGTGGGTGACCTCCTCTCGCCATGAGATCATTTTAGCTAGTTTGTCTTTTTAGCCATCACGATTTGTTAAGTGGTGCTCCCCACCGCTTTGTGCTCATTGCCCTCAACATTTGACGGTCTGCTATTTCCTGGCAGAATGCCCTTTTTGTGACAACCTAAATTCTAATTTATGTTTGCCATCTGAGTTATTGGCTATTTTAGCGAATGACTTGCAGTTTCTTGACCGCATTTTACTTTTTATCTGTTGTAACAATATGGTGAAGGACATTTAATCTTTAGTTCAGGAGCTCCATTGCCTCTATGGTGCATTTTATGGCCCTTTCTACAAGAGAAAGTCACTGTTTTTAGCTCTTTTTCTTTCTGTCAATTGGGCTTAAGGTGTAGTCACTTTTATCTCCTTTTTCATCTTCGTGTTCTACATATGACCTTATTTGTTTTTGCACCCTAAAACAAATCAAAAACCAAAGAATAAATTTCTTTGTCCCAGTCAGATACAGTCTGTAAACTACTCTGCTGACTGTTTATTGGCCCAGACTATATACTTAGGCATAATATTCTACAGAACATACAAGATCATTGTCTAGTAAAAATTAACATCAGGGAGCAGCAATGTGGAACGATGTAATTGCTTATACAGTAGTTTCCCAAAATACCAAATCTTTGGCTCCAATTGAAAAACTGATGGGAAGAGAAAAGTACAGTACATTACAGTTCACTATGCGAATGTATGTAGAATAAGCAAAATGTGGGACTGCATCAATGGCAAAATAAAGGCATGACATTGTAATTCTGTCAGAAACAGAAAAGGACTTGGAAGAGCAGTGGAATGGAACGGACAGTGCCTTTGAAGGAGGATATAAGCTGAAGATCAGCAAAAGCAAAACAAGGATAGTGGAATGTTGTCAAATTAAATCAGGTGATGCTAAGCGAATCAGATAGGAAACGAGATGGTTAAAGTAGTAGAGGAGTTTCGCTATTTGGGCAACAAAATAACTGATGATGGCTGGATAGAGAGGATATAAAATGTAGACTGGCAGTGGCGAAGAAGCATTTCTGAAGAAGAGGAATTTGTTAACTCTGATTACAGATTTAAGTGTGAGGAACTCTTTCTGAAGGTATTGTCTGGAGTGTAGCCATGTGTGGAGGTGAAACATGGATGGTAAACAGTTAACTTAGAGAGAGAATAGAAGCTGTTGAAATGTGGTGCTGTAGAAGAAAATTGAAGATTATATGGATCGATCACGTAACTAATTAGGAGATACTGAACAGAATTGGGGAGACGGTAAATATGTGTCACCATTTGACCAAAAGGAGGGACCAGTTGATGGGACAGGACGTATTCTGATACATCAAGGGATCATCAGTTTAGTACTGGAGGACGCAAGGGTCATGGGTAAAAATCAGAGAGATCAAGAGAGGATCACAATAAGTAGATTCAGAAGGATGTAGGTTGCAGTTGTTATTCAGAGATGAAGCAGCTCTCAAAGAATAGAGTAGCGTGGAGAGCTGCATCAAGCGAATCTTTGGACTGAAATCCACACAACACCAACAATAGCAATACATGTGCATCAGAAACATTGGTAATGAAAAAAAGGCAAGTGAGCAGGATATAGGTGTGCAAGATGAAATTTCAACCAAGCATAATAGTACTACTAGAATGGATAGACAGAGGAACAACCGTAGAAACGACCAAATGAAGATGGTATGAGCGTGTTAAAAGAATGAGAGTTAAGCAGCATACCTAAGGTGCAATAGGAGCAAGAGACTTAGAGGAGGACCAAGAGACAGGTGGATCATTGAAGTGATGAAATGTGTGATGAAGAGAGAAGATCTGAACTGAGTGGAGAGAGGAACATAGTATGAAGACGGAAAGATGGAGGAGGAGACTAGACAGTCATTTCAACTCAAATTAATTTGTGTGTTTGTGTGAGTGTATTTATTTGTTTTCATAGTGTTTGCATTTATATTTGACAAATAAAATAACATTTTCAATTTTCTCAAAGAATCAGATTTCAATTACTCTACCAATTTAAGAAATTTTTGAAGTATTGGTTATATAATGTGAATATTAATAAATGATTTCATATTAACTTTTACAGGAAGTTAACCCACAGTCACCAGCAGAAATTGCTGGATTAAGGCCATTCACTGACTATATCATTGGAGCAGATTCAGTACTACATGAAACAGAAGACCTGTTTACACTTATAGAAGCACACGAAGGCCGTCCTCTGAAACTTTATGTGTACAACACAGCAGAGGACTCGTGCCGAGAAGTCACCATAACCCCAAATTCTCAGTGGGGAGGACAAGGAAGGTTTGTAACATGTTATGCAGTTCCATAATACAGGCGTAACAGTACTTTCTCTCTCTCTCTCTCTCTCTCTCTCTCTTTCTCTCTCATGCGCGCGCGCACGCACACACACGCGCGCACACACACACACACACACACACACGCCCACACACACACACACACACACACACACACACACACACACACACACACACACACACACAGAGAGAGAGAGAGAGAGAGAGAGAGAGAGAGAGAGAGATTGGAGGTGAGGCTTCAACCTGGACATCACTTTGTTGGATGCCCTTCCATACATTTGCCTAAAAATATTCAATCACGAAAGAAAATTATTGATGTGATCAAGTTTATAGTTAAACTCACTTGCTTCCAAATTTATGAACACGATTGAACCATGTACTGGTAGTCTCGTTACAAATTTACTCTTGTATCCATTACTTTCTACTGTAATATTATTGGCACACTATAGATGCTCTTGTAGATTGTTTAAAATACTAATGAAATAAAGAAAGATGTTTGGTCAAACATCACTGCTGTTGCAATTGAATATAGAATGTTAATGTTGTGGAACAGATGTGGTATTTAAGTTTCAGTGGTAACAGGAATATGAATTAGAATAGATTGCTACTCTCTACATAGAAGAGACATTGAACAGCACAGGCACATGTCAAAGTAGACCAAGTTATTGGAGACTGTCCTTTAGATGTAGAGAACACACATGCAAGCAAGCACAGCTCCACATGCAGATCACATGTCATGTCTGGGTGCTGAGGCCCAGTTGCACTAAGTAGCTTAATTAGCTGGGGGTGGGTGTGGGGTTACAGAAAAGGTGCAGCATCAGAAGGCTCTGCAGGGGGTTGGGGGGATTAGATTAAGTAGCAGATAAGTGTAAAGGTCTATGCAGACGTGCTAGGAGGATGGAAGGACAGAAGGGTGACATCGGGGAAGGATGTAGATGTTGGACATGACCATTTCATCAAACTCTACCTCGTGGATGGCTTCATCAGAACTCTCAGCACAGTATCTCCATTTCTACAGGTGTCACCCATTCCACACCTTGAAATTCCAGCCTAGCCACCCATGGACATTGCACATGCAATGACAAGCAGCTCCTCACAAAATATGCCAAAAGTCTCGAGCCCTTGTCACGGATGTTACTGTCCTCCTCCCTGTCCATAAATAATCTCTCGCACCTTATCTTCCTAGCCATCCTCCGTAGCCACTGGTCAGCCATGAAGGAGTACATCCCTCATGACAGAGTACCGTCCAGGACTGGAGCAGCTGCCACATTCTCTGACAGTGTTTATACTATCTCTCATCGCGCCCTGAAATCAGAAATATCTTCCCCCCTTACACACCTCACCCTTTCGATAGTGGTATTCCACCACCCACCCAACAGAGGCAGTATACTTAGCCATCCTTGTTCCTAGCCCTAAGGCTCATGTAAAAGACATAGGTGTGAAAACTGTTCACATACGTCATCCCGTTACCACTTACCCAAGTCTTATTAATGGCATTTCCTCCCCCATCAAGGCAGCACCACCTGTGAAAGCAGGCTTGTGGTGTACCAAAATTGCTGAAACCATTGTGTGGCAATCTGTGGGTATGACCATCAACAAGCTGTTTGTCTGCCAGAATGGCTGTGGCCAGGAGGCAGCTAGACCATGCAGTAATCAATCACACCATGCAACATAGTGTGCTTGACTTCAATAACTGCTTCACAGTCTGGAATCTTCCCACAAATAGCAGATTTACTAAATTGTGCAGGTTGGAACTATACTTGCAGCATACCTGTTGTTCCTGTAACCACTGTGGCCTCAACCTCCACCAATCCTTGCCCCCCACCTGCCTCTGTGGTCTCCTTTGCTCTCACTTCAGCCTCACACATGCTTTCTCTCCTCCAGTGCACCAGAAGAGTCTTTTACTCTTCTGCGGCTCTTCCACCCCCTATCCCCCACCCCACCCCCTGCCGACACCCCTCCCCATCCCCACTTTTCCCATACACCAGCAGAGCCTTCCTCACTGCTGCTTCTAGTGGCCTAGGGGCCCATCATACTATTCCCACCACATCCCTATACAGTCACAGGCAGCACATCATCTTCTTTCCCCACCCCTATGCCGCTATCACTCCGCATCATCACCCCACACCTATACTGCATCCCATTATCCACCCAAATTGAAATGACTACTCATTGTAGTCAGAAATCTGTGGCCAGAGACTATAATGACTGGGTCCAATTCCATAATCTAGTTTTAAACGTTGCTGCTCAGTGACTTACCTGTAGTGACTAACAACCTATCCCAGTTCATAACGTTATTATTCACCCCAGATCTTCTGTTGTTTACATTAAGTGTAAGAGTGATCAAAACCAGGTTTGAACTATATTTTACGAACTATTAAGAAATTTAGTCAATCATTTGATACTAATTTTCATCATGCTTTGGCATTGTCATGTACAATATGGCCTAACTTAAGAGTACTGAAACTTCCCTACTGTAAATTTGATTAATAGCAAAAAGTTTCCCAATGTGTAGGAATCGTATTCTCTATTTCCATACAGCTATAACCAAGCAGTTCCATATATTTCTGGTACTTCTCACATTGGTGTGTGGTTGGACAGTCTCCCTGCAGCCTGTGCTGAGCAACTTTGAAACTTGCCTAGTAGAAACTTAAGGGTGAACATATTGGAGTTTGGAGTGTTTATGTATGTAATTAAGAAGCTAGTGTATGATGCATTTTATTTCGTGTTTTTGTTTTCAGCTTGGGTTGTGGAATTGGATACGGCTATTTGCATCGTATTCCAGTACGTAGTCACCTAGCCAAACCACATCTTCCTGTCACACCTATTGTAAGTAGATACTGTTTTCCGTGTTTGCTATAGGGCACTAAAGAAATAGTAATTTTTAATATAGAGTACATTTCTTCTTCTGTGTATCCATTAGTTTTGAAATTGTTGTTAACTTCTATTAAATACCTTTTGTTCAGTTTTATGTTGATGCTTAACCTACAAATTGCTATCCATTCAAGAGTCAAATGAAAAATGCCCTATGATTGTACTTTAAATTGTAATTGCCTAAAAAATTTTGTGCCCCCCCCCCCCCCCCCCACACACACACACACACACACACACAATTATTAAAAATCGTATATATCTGAAAATTTCAGGCTGTGCTCTACAACAGGTAGCAGTTATTTCAGTTTCTATGTCATATTTTGCGTGATATTGTTATTGGAAGTAACTTGTGAAAGCTATCAGCACCTTAAATGCTGAGTGTCCCTGGTTGTGGAACGTTCTAAAGCTTTCAAGGATGATCTGGTAACTTCCACATTCTGTCACTGAAATATTATCCAAAACATCTTTACCACAAAACAATTGTATTCACAAAATGTACTACAAATTAAAATTGCATTCCTTACTTCTTTTATCATTTCTTGGTGCATATTTCTCCCTTGGATAAGCACTGTTTGTCATTGACATAAATATTGTGAAATGAGACACAGACTCTACCAGACTGGCAAACACATGCTCATTTCAGTTATTTTTTCCTATTATCATCAAGATTGCTTGCATTGAAATGAAAATTCTGGTTGGACAACATACTACTACTTTCCATACATAAACAGAACAGATTTTTCAGAAGTATAACAGCGGATACTTCACATCAGCAGTAGAGAAAATCCACATAACATTCTTTGGCCCTTCCTTTCTGTTTTTAACCTTTGCTTTACTTTGGAAAGGGTAAGACATGACAACACCATCTTGATTAGATTGTGGCTTGTACTTTCATGGAAATTTTTCACTGCTTTTAGACTGTATTTGGTGCTGAAAGGATTAAACGTATGAGGGTTGGAATTTAAATGGTGGCAACTATTTATTCACAACTGATACAAAAGAGTTAAATGTTTGCACCTGTTACTGTCCTCCAAAGTAGTCACCAGCATTGTGTAGAACCCATTGCCAGCGATGTGGAAGGTATAGTATACTGTTAGCAGTGCCTGTTCTGTTGATGGTGTGAATGGAGCAGTCTGCTGCCTGTCGAATCTCTGGAACAGATCTGAAGCGAATGCCACGAAGTGGTTCCTTCATCTTTGGAATCAAATCAAGCATCACGATGGGTTCCGCATGAATTTCCAGAAATGGATGCATTACGACGCTGCTCAGACGCACTTGGAGCACTATGAGCACGGCGGAGAGGCTTTCGTACGCCATATTGTAACACTGGATGACACGGGGGCCACATCATACGAGCCACAACTGAAACACCAATCCAACGAATGGCATCATTATGGGTCGCCACAAAAGTCAAAAGTGCGTCAGAGCCCCAGTATGGTGAAAGTTATGGTGATTTTTGTGTACGTCTGTGATGGTGCTATGCTAACGCATTACGTTCCTCCACAGCAGACCGTCATTGCACAGTATTACTGTTCGTTTTTGGAGTATCACCTGCGATCAGCTTTGCTAAAGAAGCAGCGACACTTTCTGCACAAATCGTCCATCATTTTGCACGAGAATGTGCGGACGCATACAGCGCAAGTTGTGGATGACCTGTTTGGTCGATGGGACTGGAAAGTACTTTACCATCCACCATACTCCCCGGACTTAAGTCCTTGTGACTTTGATTTGATTCCGAAGATGAAGGAACCACTTCGTGGCATTCACTTCAGAACTGTTCCAGAAATTCGACAGGCAGTAGACTGCTCCATTCGCACCAGCAACAGAACAGGCTCTGCTAACAGTATACTACGCATTCCACATTGCTGGCAACGGGTTCTACTCAATGCTGGTGACTACTTTGAAGGACAGTAACAGGTTCAAACATGTAACTCTTTTGTATCGATTGTGAATAAATAGTTGCCACTATCTAAGTTCCAAACCTTATAGTCATTTTTGTGCTGGCATTTTAGGACATTTCTACTTCTTGCAGCTACAGCCGAGAGGAATAAAATTATAGCATTCATTTTCTTACTGCTGGAATAATCTTGTCCTCTGTTCGTTCTTCTTTTTTTCCTCCTTAGCTGAGCAGTACATTGAGTCTTATCTCAAAATTATTTCATCTTTTTTTTTTCAATATCTCCTTCAGTTGGAACAAATAAAATGTAAAGCTCACTTTATAAGGATTTACGGATCATATAAAACAGATTGCCTTCACTGCAAATTGTCTCAAACTGTATGTGACTTGGTAAGAAAGTGAGAGAATAGATAATTAGGAAAGTTGAACATGGTTTATAAATGAAACAATGGAACAGCCAAGTAGGAATATCACAAAATCATGAAAAGGATAGATTGCTACTTACTGTAAGGATAACATGTTTAATTGCAGACAGGCACAACAAAAAGACTGTTACTGATCTGCAGAGCCTTTGCATTGAACAGTAATGGCCATTCAGAGCGTAGTAGGGAAGGGAGAGGGATAGCGAACTGCCGAGGGGTGGGAGGATGGCGAGGAAAGAAGAATGCTATTTCACAGAGCATGCAGGGACTAGGGGGTGCCAGGGAAAGCTACCAGGGCAGTGAAAGCAGGGGAGCATAAAGGGGAAAAGATTGCTGGGAGCGTTGACAGAGAGTAGTGCTAATGAGGGTGATGGAACATGAATTGGGAGGAGGTTATAGGATGGGAGGCGATGCAGACGGAAACTGTTGGGTGGAGGATGCAGGGACAGTAGCTTAGGTTAGGTTAGGTTGACACTGGGATATTTTCAGGAGCAGTCAGAAAATACGGTGGTGGAGGGGAGCAGCCATTGAAATCAGTCATGTTATTTTTAACTGTATGTTTTGCCAAAGGATGGTCCACTTTGGTGGCTGGCTGGCTGGTTGGTTGTCATAGCAATATAAAAAGCTGTGCAGTGATTACAGTAGAGCTGGTATATGACTTGGCCGCTTTGACAGGTGACCTGGTCTCTAATTGAGTAGAATAACCTTGTGATGACTGGAATGGGAAGTACTGGGAGAATGGATTGGGTAGGTCTTGTACCTGGGTCTCCCACAGGAATGTGAGCACTGTGACAAGGTTGGGAGACAGGGAGTGGCACAGTGATGGAGTAGGGTGTTGTGGGGGTTGGGTGGACAATGGAACACCACTTTAGTGGGAACGAGAGGATCTTTGGTAGGATCTCTCTCATTTCAGGGCATGATGATATGATACATAATTAAAGCCCCAACGAGGGATGTAATTCAGCTGTTAGTCTGGTGTGGTATTAGATGATGAAGGGGGTGCTCCTGAGTGAGCAGTGTGTATGGGAGTGAATTTTTGGTGTGGGGAGGGATGACAGCTGTTAAAATACAGGAACTGTTGGTGGTTAATGGGTTTAATCTAAAAAGAGGTGTGGATGGAGCCATCAGATTCAAGGTGATCAGCGTTCAGAATGTGACCCAGGGGTTGAGGATGACTAGGTGAAGTGATTGGAAGAGAAGGGTTTGGAGTTGTGAGGGAATGAGGATAGGGTGTGTTGGCCCTGAGTCCAGCTCATGAATATATCATCAATGAACCTGAGCCATACCAGGGTTTTGGGGTTGTGGCTGGCTAGGAAGGTTTTCTCTAGATGGCCCATAAACAGGTTTGCATAGGAGGGTGCCATGCAGGCATCCATGGCTGTGCCACAGATTTGCTTGTATACCTTCTCTTCAAAGGAGTACTAAGTCTCTGTTAAAATAAAGTCAGAACAATGTATCAGTAATGAGATAGTGGGTTTGGAAGCTGGAGAACACTGGGAGAGAAGAGTTTTCAGTAGCATGACTGTGGGCAGGAGGGATGTTGGTTTATAGGGAAGTGGTGTCACCTGTGAGGAGTAGAAAGCCAGGAGATAAAGGGGTGGGGATGGTGGAGATTCGGTAAAGGATGTGGTTGATATCTTCGTCATGGAAGACTAGATTTTGGCCAAATGGTTGGAGGTGTTCGTCAGCAAGGGCTGAAATTCTCAGTGGGGCACAATAACGAACTACAATGGGGTGTCCAGGATTTCTGGGGATTGTTGATTTTGGGGAGCATCTGTGCGCATTGTTGCAGGGGTGAGGACAGAAATGGATTCAGGGGAGAGGGTGTGAAAACACTTTTTTACCTGCGGTGGAAACACTCCCTTACCACCAATCCCTCCAGCAAAAGCCACCCTAACCCCAACATTGAACCCTGTGTCTCCCACTTCATACCACCATCCAAATGTGATCCTCCCCAACCCCCTCCCACCTAACCATCCCCTGTTCAGTTTCCAGGAATTTCTTACATCCGTCATGGCCTCACCGTCCTCCCCCAAGACCCTTACTAAGAACAACCACCTTTTGGCAGAAGGAAGGATAGCTATGCACAGCCTCAAAACAGATGTTAATCTAGTCATTCTACATGCAGACAAAGGTTCTGCCACTGTCATCATCACCACAGTGTATACTAGACGGGAGGCCTCTGCCAATTGTCTGACTCCCCTGCCTATGAACCTTGCCAGAGTGTTACAATCCCAGAAGTCCAGCATGGCCCTCCCCAAAACTTCTCTCCTGAATCGTTTTTCCTCCTCACTCCTGTGACACACCACACAGCTATCTTCTATGTGCTCCCCAAAATCCACAAACCCAACAAGCCTGTACACCCCTTTCAGCTGGTTATTGTGCCCCCACCCACTGAAAGAATTTTGCCCTCATTGACCAACAACTCTAACCAATTGCCCAAAATCTAACCTCCCACATCATTTCCTTCTCAGACTCTCCACCATCCCCTCTGCTATACCTCCTGGATCCATACTCTCAACATTGACACCACTTCCCTATACACCACCATTCCTCATGGCCATAGTCTTGCCACTATTAAACACCACCTATCCCAACGTCCTTCAGACTCAAATCCACTACCTCAACCTTACTAACTTCATCTTAACATACAACTGCTTTTTTATGAAGAGAAGGTATACAGACAAATCTGCGACACGTCCAGCGGCATCCACATCTCACCCTCCTACGCCATCTTGTTTATGGCCCATCTAGAGAAAACATTCTGAGCCTTCCAAACCCTTGGTCTGGTTCAGGTTCACTGATGGTATCTTCATGATGTGGACTTGGGGCCAAGACACCCTTTCCTCATTCCTTCACAACCTCAACACCTTCTTTCCCATCTGCTTCATTTGGTCCTTCTCAACCCAGCATGCCACCTTCTCAACATTGACCACCACCTCTCTAATGCTTCCATCCATGCCTCTGTCCGCATTAACCCAATCAATCACCAACAGTACCTGCACTGCGACAGCTGCCATCCTTTCCACTTCAGAAAATCCCTTCCATATACAATTTGGATGCTCAGGGATGGCATATCTACAGTGACAAGAACTCTCATGCCCAGTATGGTGAATGTCTCCCAAGGCATTCACAGACACTCACTATCCCCCAGACCTAAGCCACAAAGACTCCCCATCCCATACCACCATACACTCCCAATCTTCCCACCATCTCCAAGAACCAGCTACAAAGGAGTTCCCCTTCGTCACACAATACCACCCTGAACTAGAACAATAGAACCACGTTCCTTGTCAGGGCTTTTGATTATCTATCATCATGCCCTGAAATGAGGGACATCCAACTCAAGACCCTAACCACCCCCTCATAAAATGGTGTTCCATCACCCACCCATCCTCCATAACATCCTAGTCCATCCCTATGACACTCTCGATGCCATGTATCATACCACTGTGGAAGACCCAGGTGCAAGACCTGCCCAATCTACCCACCCAGCACTTCCTATTCCAGTTCTGTCACAGGCTTACCCTACCCCATCAGAAGCCAAGCCACCTGTGAACGCAGCCTTGCCATTTACCAGCTCTCCTGCTAGTAGTACACAGCTTTCTGTGTTGGTATGAGTACCACCCAGTTATACACCAGGATGAACGGCCACTGCCAAAGTGTGGTTGGGAGCATGGCAGACTATCCTGCAGCACACTGTGCAGCTGAACATAACATGCTTGATTTCAGTGGCTGTTTCACAAACTGGACCATCTGGATCCTTCCTCCACCACAACTTTTCTGAACTACAATACATTTTCTGCTCCTGAAATTGTCCAAACCTCAACCTACGATATTCTACTGTCCCCACACTCTCCACCCAACAGTTTCGACCCCTTCTGTCATATAACCACCTCCCGATTCATGCCACCTCATTGTCATTGTGCATCACTCTATCAATGCACACAGCAGTCTTTTCCCCCTCTGTGCTCTTCTTTTTTTCTGCTCCACTTCCTCCCCCACACCCTCCTGACACTACCCTGGCAGCCTTATCCTACTGCCTTCTAATCCCTGCATGCTTCTTTCCCCCCACCCATACTGGCCCCGTCCCCCACCCCCTCCCACCTCTCTGCCCTGTTCCTCATCGGTGCCTTTGTTCAACACAACAGTTGCAGTCTGGTCAGAGATAGCGGTTATGTGTGCACTTGAGTGTGTGTGTGTGTGTGTGTGTGTGTGTGTGTGTGTGTGTGTGTGTGTGTGTGTGTGTTTTCAGAAAAAGCTCAGTGTGTAACAGTCTTTTTGTTGTGCCTCTCTGTCATCTTTAAGGGGACTAGCAATGTACCCATTTCGGTCTCATCATTTTTTTATTTTGTTTCAGTAAATTTGCCGTTTGAGGTTTATATATAGCATGCCCTAAGAAGTAAAATGTTTTGTTTGATGATGAATCGTCAACTTGCAGAAAGAGCATGTGTGCATGCGGGTGTGCACAAGGGCATGTGTGTGTGTGTCACTTTAGGCAAATTCTAAATACATGATTTTTTGTTTTCCGTAGGCTTCACCTGCAACTACAGCTGCAACAAGGACTACTGTGCCAGGCGGTGCAGCTAGTCCAGGTGCACAGCCGTCAATAGCAAGTGCAGCTCCAACATTCAGTGACACTGTGTCGCCAGAATCTGGAAAGACTCAGGCTACAGTGTCCACATCAGGAATGCAGTCTTTTGTGACACCTCACCTCCAAGAGAGTGGCAGTCTTACATCAATGCCACCATCTACAACATCTGAATACCAAATGTCCCCACTCTCTATTTCGCACAGCATTGAACAGAGGTTACCTATCACAGTTCCTTCACCAAATTCTACTGTCTATCAACCTTCAGTTATCTCAGATTCCACTTACCAACCAACAGTTGTTTCTACAGGCCTTGGCCCTAGTTATCAAGGAACATCTGTCCCAACAACACTCAATACAAGCCAACAAATGAATAATATCCAAATGCTAAACACTGGAATGCAGGGAACAATAGGTGCACAGGGAGTAACATATCCTGCATCACAACCATCTGGCTATCGACCAGCTCCATTTACAGTATCAGACTACAAAGTGCCTCCGCAGTCAACAGCACACCTTTTCACAGTACCACCACCCACAGCTCCCATGCCTGCTATGCCACCTCGCAGTGGTATTGAGACAGCAGCAACAGCAAGTGGTGTTTTACCATCAGTTGCCAGATCAGCGACAACTCTAGCAGCAAGTAAGTGACATGTCACCTTGTATGAGCATCTGCTTTGATCTGATATAGTTTTGATTATTTCTTCTTTAATTTACTGAGATGTTTGGACTGTAGTTGCTCTTGATACATTGTGTAAATAGACAGAAAATGAATGCTAAAGCTACATGACAATTAAAAACTTTGTATGAATCATACTTAAATCTGTATAAAGCAAAAATGTACTTGTTCTAACAAAATAAGTTTTGTGTGTTCTTCTGATTATTGTTCTTTTTTCAACATTTTTATAATTTTCAAAATAATGTAACTAAAGAGGAGTCGTTGGGCAATAACTGTTGTAAAGATTATATATAATGCAGTATGAGAAATTTTTCTATGCTGCAACAGTATTTTATGTATTAAATCTTTTTCACCGCATGCTTACTGAGTGTGTGTGTGTGTATTTTTTTTTATCACAAACTTTAATTGTTGTTTTAACACTGCTGTAGAGCCACACACAACTTGTTACTGTATATCATCATTCTGACTCATACAGTGTCACTTTGCAACATTTCCCTATGTAGCAAATCAGTGTGAATTTTGATGTACTCCCAGTAAGTCCATGATCCAGCAAAACTGTTGGCCATCGTGATTGTTCTAAACATTCACTGTAGTCAAAGCCTTCAGTACTCGTGATATCACATCAAATATTTCCTCCCATACAGTTTTGGCATTCAAGGCAAACGTGTTCAGATCCAGACACTGTAAAGCATTACATTCTCATCTCCTCTTTCACTGGATCCACTAACCTTGTTCAAAAGCAGATTTTCCGGGCCACTCCATCCAAGCCTTGTACTGCTGATCTGTCCAAGAAGTAACTGAAGAATACACCTCTTGTTACTCAGTGCTATACTGCCCTTGAATGTATTTGTCAACTACTTTGACAAGGTTATGACTTCCTAAAATTATGCCCTGAAATGAGGTAGGTCCTTGCTGTCTGACATTTTGCCCACCATACACTTAGAATTTCCCCCCACCCCCACCCCTCATTCTCAGCAATATCCTGATCACACCCTATGCTCCTGCATCCATTTTGATACCCTGTGGCTCCTACCGCTGTTGGGCTTGCCCTGTGCATCTTCCTACCTCCTGTACCAGTCCTGTAACTCGCAAAACCTATACTATCAAAGGGAGAGCCACCTGTGGAATGATACATTTTGTGTATTAACTGCTGTGTAAATAACGCCTGACCTTCTGCATTGGTATGACTACCACCAAGTTGGCAGTTATGATGATGAATGGGCATAGGCAGAGGGTGTATATTGGCAACATGCAATATGATGTTGCAGAGCATGCTCAATAACATGATAGTTATGACTTCAGTGCCTGGTTTACCACATGTACCATCTGGATTCTCCCCCTTGATTCCAATTTTTCAGAACTCTGCAGGTAGGAACTGGAATTACAATATGTCTTTTGTTCTCACCACCCACTGGGCTTTAATGTACGATTTCTTCAGTCTCAATTCAATTCATTGCCTCATCATAAGTCAGTTGATATAACCATCTACATTTTAGCATTCATCTGCAACTCAACATTTCAAAATTTAAATATAATGTAACTGTAGAGTTAAAACAAATCCACTCACAAGAAGTGGCAGGAGAACATACACAGGAAAGGTTTTAAAGATTGCAAACTTTTTGAGCCAATGGTTCCTTTGTCTGGCAGGAGGCTTGAAAGTGAAGGTAGAGGTTTGAAGGGGAAAAAAAGTGAGGTTTAAGAAAAGGGGTAGATTTTGGAAAAGTCGCCCAGAACCCTGGGTCAGGGGAGACTTGCTGGATGGGCCAGATTCATTGTACGACATTTCAGAAGTTTCTTTCTCCTCTTGTCTGTACTGCATATTGT
Source organism: Schistocerca piceifrons (assembly GCF_021461385.2). Lineage (NCBI taxonomy): Eukaryota > Metazoa > Arthropoda > Insecta > Orthoptera > Acrididae > Schistocerca > Schistocerca piceifrons. Next base: position 280,438,450 of record NC_060138.1, read on the forward strand.
TCACTTTCACTTGTTCATTGTACAACATTTCAGAAGTTTCTTTCTCCTCCTGTCTGTACTGCATATTGTTCACTTTCACTTCTGTATAAGGCTGCACTACAGAAATTCGAACTGCCTCGATATCTCCATAATTACTTTCAGAAAAAGACATCTCATCCCTTAAATTTGTTAACAAATTTAACTTTTTCACAAATGTTTTTACTGCTATTGCCGGTTTGTGTTATTACGTCCCCTTTAAATCAGCCGTAAGTTATTGTGTTGTCAAAATCGTAAAAAGTCTTTACAAATTTTAGTTCTAATTTTTTGATCTGAGTCTCCCAGCATAGCCTGATTCAGTTTGATTGCACTTGATTACTTTTGTTGTTCTTCATCTCTTAGTCACAACACATTCTGTTCCACAGGTCTTTCAAGTCATTTGCCATGTCTGATAGAATTAAAATGTCATTGGAAACCTTAAAGTCTTTGTTTCTTCTTTCTGAATGTTAACTCCTGTTACAAATTTGTCCTTTGTTTCATTTACTGCTTGCCAGATGTACGTATTGAATAAGGCTCTCTCTATGTATTCAACTCATAGAACTGCAGATTGTTGTCTGTGCAAGTTTTAGATAACCTGTTGCTCCTTGTATTTTGTCCCCAATAACATTACAATTTCCCTAGTATATCCCAGTCAACAGCTTTTTCTAAGTTTACAGATGCTTAAATGTAGATTGTTGTTCTTATATTGATTTTCTACCATATCAGCTTTTAGAAGATCAGCTTCTACCAGCTGTTCCATTCTTAGGTAATTTGTGTTTAAGTATGTTACATTATTCTTGAAATCTGAGGTTTTCGACAGTCTCTTATATCTTACATACCAGGTGAAACAGTTTTGCGATATTTGTTATGAGGATCATAATTATTCTGAAGGAATGTCACATGCCCCAGGTGCATTATTTCAACTTAGAGCTTTCAGTGCTTTGTCAAATTTCCACCTACTTGTCATTCATCATTCTTCAGCTACATTCCATAGATTTTCATGACAATAACACATTGTGTCACCTTGACCATTTCTGAAATGCTTGTTCCTAGTGCAGACCCATAACAATATGCCTTTTTTCACTATTGCTTATGTCAGTGGATTTTGCCTATTCCAATCTATGTTGTCACAAGAACAATTCCCCATTCTTCTCTGCTGTATGTGTGTGTATATACACTGTGTGATCAAAATTATCCAGACACCTGGCAGAAAATGACTTAAAAGTTTGTGGCACCCTCCATCAGTAATGCTGGAATTCAATATGGTGTTGGCCCACCCTTATCCTTGATGACAGCTTCCATTCTCACAGGCATATGTTCATTCAGGTGCTTTAAGGTTTCTTGGGGAATGGCAGCCCATTCTTCACAGAGTGCTGCACTGAGGATAGGTATTGATGTCGGTCTGTGTGCCCTGTTACGAAGTCGGCATTCCAAAACATCCCAAAGGTGTTCTATAGGATTCAGGTCAGGACTCTGTGCAGGCTAGTCCATTACAGGGATGTTATTGTCATGTAACCACTCCACAACCACACTATAACACCACCACCTCCGAATTTTACTTTTGGCACTACACATGCTGGCAGATGACGTTCACCGGGCATTCGCCATACCCACAGCCTACCATCAGATCACCACATTGTGTACTGCGATTCGTCACTCCACACAGTGTTTTTCCATTGTTAAATTGTCCAATTTTTACACTCCTTACACCAAGTGAGGCATCGTTTAGCATTTACCGGCGTGATGTGTGGCATATGAGCAGCTGCTCAACCATGAAATCCCAAGTTTTACTCACCTCCTGCCTGACTGTCATAGCACTTGCAGTGGATTCTGACAAAGTCAGCCTGTACATTTTTGTGCTCTACGTGTCCCTTTACATTTCCATTTCACTATCACATCAGAAACAGTGGACTTAGGGATGTTCAGGAGTGTGGAAATCTCACTTACAGACGTACGACACAAGGGTCATTCCATGTCAGTCCAACCAATTTGAGAAAATGTTCCACCTGATAGTCTCAGATTTGGCTGAAATTTAGCACACCAATGCTACCAAGTGTGGAACACTCATGTACAAACTTTTAAGTTCCCCTGCCAATTAGTTCCAGAATTATGGCTTGTGAAAGAAAGTGGCGTGACCCGGAAATTGCAACATGCATCTGGCAATCTATCTTAATATGATGATAACAAACACTAAAGTTTCCTGGAACTGTACTTCTTGTGCCCACAGGGTGTATCCCAGATCTCCATAGCAGCAAATCTTGGTCCGATTCATCCAGATCATACAGTACAAAGCGAGGGCCACATTTTGTTCCATATGTTGTTTTATGACATTCAGCTGCTTCTGCTCTACCAATACTGCAACTTGCTTGAACAAAAGCACCACTAGTACACTCTCCTGCCTCCATACTGACTTTCCACAACAGTACTGATCAGTCTGTACTAGAATCTTAAAAACATGAGTAACCTGTAATTGTTGCTTGTTTCCTTTGTTGTTCTTGCCTAACAATGACTCATTCTGTCCCTGAAAGCTACCATTCTTTAACTTTCTGTTGCCTAATGGTTCCCAACAATTGCTGCAGCTTTATCTGAAACAAGCTGTCTGCATCATCACTATTACCTGCTAAACCGTGTTAAAAGAAACATAACCAAATACATCTCTGTCAACTTTTATTGTACACGAATGCCTTGCAATAATAAATTGAAATTTTGCCACATATTATATTATGGTCTACTTGGGCAGTGTTTGAAATTTGGCTTGGATAGCACTTGTTCCTTTTGTGCTACCACACTTAGAAAAGCCATGTTTTTCAGGTAATTTTTCAAATTTTGTGTGCATGTAACTCTGTGTGACTGATATGGGCAAGATGAGTTCTGTGTGTGTTCAGGCCACATTAAGCTTACCACAAAAAAAAATTTATACCCTTTTTGAGTGAATTACACAGGGTGATTCAAAAAGAATACCACAACTTTAAAAATGTGTATTTAATGAAATAAACATAATATAACCTTCTGTTATACATCATTACAAAGAGTATTTAAAAGGTTTTTTTTTCACTCAAAAACAAGTTCAGAGATGTTCAATATGGCCCCCTCCAGACACACGAGCAATATCAACCCGATACTCCAACTCGTTCCACACTCTCTGTAGCATATCAGGTGTAACAGTTTGGATAGCTGCTGTTATTTCTCGTTTCAAATCATCAATGGTGGCTGGGAGAGGTGGCCGAAACACCATATCCTTAACATACCCCCATAAGAAAAAATCGCAGGGGGTAAGATCAGGGCTACTTGGAGGCCAGTGATGATGTGCTCTGTCACGGGCTGCCTGGCGGCCGATCCATCGCCTCGGGTAGTTGACGTTCAGGTAGTTACGGACAGATAAGTGCCAATGTGGTGGCGCTCCATCCTGCTGAAATATGAATTGTTGTGCTTCTTGTTCGAGCTGAGGGAACAGCCAATTCTCTAACATCTCCAGATACTGTAGTCCAGTTACAGTAGCACCTTCGAAGAAAAAGGGACCAAAAACTTTATTGGCTGAAATGGCGAACAAATGTACAACTAAATGAAACTTTATAGTTCCCTTAATTCGCCGACAGATAGTGCTTAGCTCTGCCTTTTGTCGTTGCAGGGTTTTAAATTCCTAAAGTTGTGGTATTCTTTTTGATTAACCATGTATTTGGCATAGAGGGCACCTACAATATGTACCTCTTAACATATTACATTTTTGTAAATCACATTTTGGAATTTTTTATTTTCCCTCGGAAACATGTTGTTGGTGTTTTGATTCGTAGAATGTGTTCTCTAAGTGGAAGTTATTGGGTTGTAAAAATTTCACTGGACTGTGCGGAATAGTTCCAAAGCTATTAAGACCTGAAGTTGGGTCTGAAGATAGATTGCCAGATGCGGGTTGCAATTTGCGGGTCATGCCACCTTCACCGAGCGAGGTGGCGCAGTGGTTAGACACTGGACTCACATTCGGGAGGACGATGGTTCAATCCCGCGTCCGGCCATCCTGATTTAGGTTTTCCGTGATTTCCCTAAATCGCTCCAGGCAAATGCCGGGATGGTCCCTTTCAAAGGGCACGGCCGACTTCCTTCCCCGTCCTTCCCTAATCTGATGAGACCGATGACCTCACTGTCTGGTCTCCTTCCCCAAAACAACCAACCAACCATGCCACCTTCTTTCACAAGTCATAATTCCGGAACTAATTGGCAGGGGAAACTAATACTTTGTACACGAGTGTTCCACACATGGTAGAATTAGTGTACTGAATTTCAGTCAAATCTGAGACTGTGAGCTGGAGCCCCTGGTTGAACTGACATGGAATGACCCACAAGTGACACTCAGTCACCTGACCACATTCAAAGTCGGTGAGTTCCACGGAGTGCTCTATTCTGCTCTCTCATGATGTCTAATGACTAGTGAGGTCACTGATATGGAGTACCTGGCAGTAGGTGGCATCACAATGCAACTAATATGAAAAACAGATTTTGGGGGTGTCCGGATACTTTTTATCGCATAGTATATATGTTCCATACTCCCTCACATGCCCACAGTGCCATTAGGTGGCATTCAGGTTTGCAGTGGGCAGTGGTGTTGATATCATTAGTGTAGTATTTGTCTTGACATCGTTAGCGTAGTATTTATGCTTCTGCAGCTTTGCGTTTCTGTTCTAGCCATTCCTGGTTTGCCATTTTTGCAATTTCTCTGAAAACCATTCCCTTTTGCATGCTTCATTTGCTGCATTTATAAAGTTTTTTTACATAAATTAAATCTAACATCTCAAGTGTTTGTCAGAACCATATACACAAAATAATAATCTTCGTGGTAACATAAAAAATTACAAATCCAGATATCAATTCAAAATGTCCTTCATCCATTTCACTGATGCCAGAATGACTGTCTGTTAATTATCACTGACACAACTACAATCCGTCTACATAAATGTAAACATTCAAATTGTTTTCTGTTCTTCAGGTTACCTCGTGTTTATCACACTGCTTCATTGTCTAGTTTCTTCTGTTGCATCTGTGAACATGGTTTACAGCAGAGTGAACAAAAGAAATGTGAATTCCCTCTGGTGTAATTGCAAGTGAGTAGGAATAGCATTCAGTTGCATTCTGCTTGTATTCATGGTGCTCGCACACACTTTAGTTTCTTTGCAAGAACCTTTGAAGTCCTACTCTCATATAGCATCGGGGCCCAGTTGCTATCAGCGTGGTTTTGTGCTGTCTGAGATGTTAAGTTTCAGGTTTGATTTACAACCACCACTGTATTTATTTTATGTGAGGAAGGTGCCAATGGTATCCTCATACCCTGCATTCCTGTTTTCTTTTTCATTATCATACATACTCTTGTTTTTCTCTTATTTTAGTTCCGTTGATATCCATGTACTCACCAAACCAGAATTCCTGGTCTTCCTGTTTGCATCACTGATCCTCATTATTGCTAGATTCAGGCTATCCATTTCTCTTTTTGAGTTCTCTAACCGAACTAACAATTAAGAGATTTAACATTCCGTACATTATTCTGTAGAATACCACTTTTGTTTCTGCTAAGAATCTTGAGTAGTTTCCATACAGACACATTTATGGGATACAATTTAATCTCTAGAATATTTTACATAGTAGAGCTGCAGGCCCCCAAGAGGTATAATAGCTATAGTTTTCCCTTCCTTGCAAATGTTTGGGGTACCAACGTAGTGGGACTATGTTTACTAGTGTTAGAAGATCAGATCACTGAGAGTCTGTCATCACAGATACCCCCCGATGTCATTTCACCTGTGGTGCAGCTGAGACAAACAAACCGTTCCAACTCAGCAGGGTCCATGATTTAAGGGAGAAAATATTCCATACACACATTTTATTAACAAGACAACTGTACAACACTTTTTGAATTTGTGGCAATTTAGTCTCCATAGTCTGTAGATTTGAGTTTCTTAAATGGACAGTGGGCTGAGTCCATTTTAAATTCTACGTAGTTCTTGTTTGATATGTGGAAAATTTATTGCAAATGTCCACAAACCGTGTTACTTAACCTTTTGACTGCTGGAGGCACATCATCTGCTTGGCACACTGAGGCGCCACATCCTGCGGCATAATCTGGCTACTGGCACGCTGCCTGCCTGCCTGCCCTGAGAGGCGTTGCTGGGACCAGATCGGCCCACGCTGCCCAACTCGCTCTGTGCTGAATACTTCTTGGTTGATTAAGGCTGGCGCAGAGCCAGCGTGAATTTTTGACAACTTTGGGCTGTAATATCTTGTGCAATAGTTCTTGTAAAGAAATCAGATGTGCCCATCTCGTACAACTTTATGCGTTCTCCTAAGAATAATAATGAAAAGAGTTTTACTAACCATATTGAGCCAGAAAATTGTAGAGAAATCGGCCAAACAAATAGGCACTCGAAAAAATTTCGAAGTTTGGCTTTTTGCATCTCCTGAACTAATGCTATGACGAATGTAGTAGCCCAACAACACAAGGTTCTTAAATACAAAGTTTCATTTCCAGAGCACTTTCCAGTACTGAATGAATTAAGTGCAAAGTTAAAGATTTTGTAAAAATGTTAAAAATGTGGTCTTTATCGTCCTGATTTTGCTAAAAATGGTATGATTTTGCTAAAAATGGTATGCCCTGTAAAACATACCAAGCTGTATAACTGGTATGAAAGTTGGGCAGAAAAACCAGACCTGAAAACAATGTAAACTTCGGATTTGCATATCAAGTAGAGTGAACCCATGATGAAAATGAAATTTAGATTGCTATAGATTGACAGCACAACGATAAGGAATAAAAATTTTTATTCCCCTACTATTTTCCAATAATCTACAAATTAGTCAAAAAGATGTTGATTTTTATGAACAGATGAAAGCAGGTTAGATTTGATACTACTTTTACTAATACCATTTTCTATTAATGCTTCAAAGCCAGTCTCATTCAAACAACAAATTTTAAGCCCCCCACAGAGCAATGAATTTAATTTCCAATATTGGCGAACAACAGAGGCAAAGTAGCAAGAAAAATTGCAACTCGCATCTGGCAATCTATCTTCAGACCGAACTTCAGGTCTTAATAGCTTTGGAACTATTCCGCACAGTCCAGTGAAATTTAAATTTGGCATGTTGTTTCTCATTGATCAAAGGCATTTGAATCAGTTACAGAAAACAGGTTTTGTACAAATAGACTGAATGTGATCTATATTTGTACTACCAAGGATAAAAAAATATAACTGTCCATGTTACTTGTTAATAATTTAAAAGTATTGTATGTAGATTAATATATGGTTTTTTTATATATACTGGTGCACTGTACTAGCATTATTACATTTGCCACAGTACAGATATTGCGCCATCTCAATCACCAAGTCCATTCATATGCCAGTAACCAGCACTGGCGAAGTTAAAAACAGATTTATATTTCTTTTTACATTTTTGCCTCTTTTTTTTCCCAGAGGCGTCAATAAATTTTCTCAGATTTAGTTCCCAGTGATTAGTAATGGTTCTTTGTATGACAAGTCTCAAAGCAGGGTACAATACATAATGGAACATTGCAAGTTTTGCATTGGTATCTTGTTTCCCAGCACACTTTTCTTTTTCGTGCAAACCTCGCATCTGCGCAATAGCATACTTTCCTGCGAATGTTCACTCGCGATAACAGCTGGAAAATGTCTCTCTGTGAATTGCATACGGTTCTTGTCATCGTAGCACCTTCCCCTACCAACTTTTTTCCATTCTGTAACATATTTTTCTACAGTCTCCCTTACGAGAGAAAGGTGAAACTCTGCGAGAGCCATTTTTTGCCCTGTTACCGACCAGTGGAGAGCATGAGCATTTAGAATGCACAAATCCAGAATGTGAAAAAATATTTCTTGTACCATTTAACAGTCTTATGCACTGATCCCACTGAGCTCAGTAACATGTCAAACAGTCAACAGCGCCCATACTGAAATTGTGATCTTCTATACATTACAGTTCTTTTATTTTCCTCCAGTATTTCTGTCAGTCTTCTCTGTTTCAACCACTTGTGTGCCTTTCACTTACTCCTGTGGGCAGTGTTTTACCGGTGACCAATCAGTCAGTCAGTCAGTCAGTCAGAGTCAAATGGACCAGATCTGTTTTAGTGGAACTTCTGTAATTGCATAATTTTGTACAATTGCACACTGTTGTCTGTGTTAACATTATCGAATCTCAAAAACTGTTTATTGTGCAGTGGAATTCAATAACAATGTTTGTTTCCAGTTTTGTTTCATATGCCTCTATTTGTTTCTTTACATAGAATCGTATCATTATCAGAATCCAAGGCTGGTGGCAAACAGGCAAGACGATATTCAGCTGTATTTTAAACATGTTGACAAATATATTAGTTCCTTCAATACTGTTGCACCTGGGAGTGAGGACACTCCAGTCAGTTTGTGAGTTTTTGTCATTGTATTTCATGAGGATACGCTGAACCACAAGTAGTATATGCGCAACTGTCTTGAAATCATTCACAGTGTGATAGTTTCCTTAGTCGTCACTGCACTTGTTTTCTGTAACGTCATCACGTTTCTGATAAATGCCATAAGAGGCCAAGTGCAATTATATCATGGCCATGTATTAACAACTAGGTTGAAACATTTTGTTTACAAACATGTCACCAATTAAAAGCATCAACACCGGTGTGAACACACGTTCTAAGTGATTGCAATACAGCCTCTAATGTAACTGGGGCAGCAAACTAAGTTTGTTACTCTGTAATGATATACTAGAAACAAAGGAATTGAGAATATATCTTCTGTTATCACCTCTACATGAGCTGTGATAATTAATGTGTGTAGTGAACTGTGTGTAATTTGTTACAGGTGGTGGACCGAGTATACCTGGAATGCCAGTTGTGACAACACCAATATCACTGCCTGGGATGCCACCTATAACGGTGTCAGCTTCTATACCACTTGCAGCATTTGAGGGCCTTCCTCCTCCTCAGTAGGTGGCTCCTGTTAATCTTGAAATTGTCATTTGGGAATCTTGGATGACACAGCTTCTCACCTTTGCATTTCTGTGATAGAAGTGATTTTTCTTCGAGTGACGTACATTGAGAAAAGTTATTACAAAGGGTTGAAAATATTGATAGATACTGAATGTCTCTTATGCTGCCAGGGATTGCTGGACTGTGAATATAAAAAAAATAAACAGTGCCTCATTAAAAAGGAATTTCTTTTGTGGGAATTGACAGTGTTGTAATCTGTAATGAAATTATAAAACTTAATTTGTTGTTTATTAATGTTTTTATCTTTGTATGTATCATATTATAGTTACAAGTATGCATGCTTGTTCGCTTTAAGAATTATGGCATTCACTGGCACATTGTACGAAGCAAGAAGTTGATGAAACATATGATATGGAGATTATATTCTGTCATATGTATCAGAATAAATAGCCATCAAAATTAATTTATTTAGCAGATACAAATGTTTTATTTCATTTCATACATATTTTAATTCATGCTTTGTGTATTGAATGTGTCAGTGAGGTTCTGGTACTGACTTAGGCTCTTTAATATTCATCAAACGTACATGAGCCAGCAAATGTATTCAATTTTAATTGGCAATAATGCATAGCTTTATTTTCCCGTCCATGCTGAATTGTTAAATATATCCTTTCATTAGCTAGAGAAGCGATTATATTTAATACATTTTTCAAACAGGTAATGCTAAATGCGCTCTCTCTCTCTCTCTCCCTCCCTCCCTCCCTCCCTCTCCCCCCCACCTCCCTCCATCCGCCCCTCCTGCATCCCTCCCCCTCCCTCCCTCCCTCCCTCTCCCCCCCACCTCCCTCCATCCGCCCCTCCTGCATCCCTCCCCCTCCCTCCATCCCCCTCCCCAACCCTCCCTCCTTCCCCCCCCCCCAACCCTCCCTCTCTCCCTCCCCCTTCACCTCCCACTCATCAGTCCTCCTCCCCTTCTCCCAAAGTGATGTGTTAATGAAATTTGTTGTTGATGGCACCACCATTAACTTCTCAACACTGAAAATTAAAGTCACTGAACATTTGTTCAACATATGATATCATTACATGCGGAAGTTACTTCACACAGTGCTGATGATGTCAGTCATTTGAATTTTGTGTGGTGTTGAGCAGTAGCAAATAAACACATATATATTCGCATCCAAAGAGTCATATTAATGTTTCTTCTACGGATGAAAGGCTCCAGTGTTTGCAGAATAACAGAGGAGTAGCCATAGACTGCCTTCTTCAGCAGTTTCCAACCAAGTCTTTGATGACTGGTGCAGGCAGTCGCATGATTATGTCTTGCATTGTCAGAATGTAAATACAGTGAAACCCCTATTTTACATTTTCATGCAGTCCAGACTTAAAAAATGCAAAATTGATGAAAATGTTAAAACCCCCCAAAATATGAGCAAAAACTCATGTAACTGGCATGTATGATTAAAAATCGAAATTCTCTATAATACTTTGTACAAAATTTGTTAAGTGAAGGAAATTACAGTACAATGTTTATACTACAGTTTGTGGTAATGAATTTAATCAATTCTTAAAAAATCATAGATGTGTAATAAAAAGTAAAAACTCGCAAAAAATTCAAATTGCTATCTCAGTACAAGGAAATTGAACTGTTTTCTGAGATGCTGTGACTAAAAACTATACATTTCCAAATGTGTTTTATAGAGGTCATCCTTTGTGCTTAACAAGAAAAAGCAAAAATTGATGGACATGTTGAATTAAACCAAAAACATCAAAGCAGCTAAGTGGTTAAACCATATGCATAATTGTGGGCATACTTTGTCACCATTGACATTTTTGTTTAACGCTCTTCTTATGAGCTGCACTTCATATGCTAACTGCCATTAAAGTATTAATTTAGGCTTGATGAGAGAAATAAAGATGTGAAAAATGAGTTTGCTTCCAGCTTATTGGAAGTCGGCTCAGTAAAAAATTCTGTACACTATGTAACATGTAAATCTGGATGAAAACTCAGGCGCTACACTTTCGCTTTGTGCTCTCTATCACTGCTGTCAATCTTTACGATCTACATTGTGCGGTGTGTGTTGTGCAAAGTATACACATGAGTAGTGTATGTAGTTGTTGCAACTGTATCATGTCAGATATGAACACATTCAAAATGTGCTATCGCAAAACCCTTGTTCTGTTTCCGTGGCTGGCCGCTATGGTTGAGTAGTTCTAGGCACTTCAGCCTGAAACCGTGCTGCTGCTACAGTCGCAGGTTCGAATCCTGCCTCGGGCATGGATGTGTGTGATGTCCTTAGGTTAGTTAGGTTTACGTAGTTCTAAGCCTAGGGGACTGATGACCTCAGATGTTAAGTCCCATAGTGCTTGGAGCCAATTGAACTATTTCTGTGTGACATATGTCACAGCACATCATCTGTACGAAAAGTATATTTTTAGTACTTCACAAAATGCTTTCACCCCTACCTGCACTCCCATAGCTGAAGGGCCACTCTCCCTCTCCACAAATCCAGTAGGTGAGCTCGTTATACGTGTGTTTAGTGTGGTGTGGTGGCTGTGCTGGCTATTGGGTGACTTAACAAGTCACCAGACAGTAAGAGTTCACTAGCCGGAAAATCGCAATGTTTCCTTAATTATGACCAAGCATATCCTTCGAGGCTCAGTGTCTGAATTTAAAAGTTTGATGATTGATATTGTTGCTTAATACAGTACATTGGAAATACATGCAAAAATCTGAGACTGAGTAATAAGTGGCACAAGGAAAGGTAGTCGCTGGGCCACTTCATCAAGTACTGGCTTGGTCTCCAACACTTCATGTTGACTGTCTTGTTTTTTTATTACTGCTGCAACCTAGTAGTAGTTGTGTATCATAGCTTCACAGTGAAGCTAAATATTGCATGTTGTGTTGGCAACACCGATCGTGGATTACATAAGCATTTCCACTCTTACATCCCCCCCTCTCCACAACAGCCGAAAATATTCCCTTAATTCTGCCATCATCCGTGGTGCAGACCATCTGTCTTCTGAGCCACTTACAACTTCAGTCACATCAAATATCAATAGGAAGAAAAAGGGACAAAGTCAAGTTAGATGTCGAGTAAGATCTTAGAGTTGAAATAAACCTTATTATGAAGAAATGTAAAATCAGGGAATTTTTAGTGTTGGCCTTATTATTTTTTCGCGGAGGCTATGAATTTATGGTGTAGAATCACGAAAAATGTAAAATCGAAGTTCCACTGTAATTAGGAGTAAAGGAGATCACTCATATTAATAATGGAAAATCTCATCACATCAGATATGATTATGAGCCATTAGCATAAAATAACATAACCACCACCAGGGCTTCGACAAATCTTCCCTCCAATCAATGCATTAAACAATCGTCTTATTAGCCAGTGAATTTCCTTTTCATAACATAGAATGTCTTGAGATAACACTGAAACCAGTATTCGTAAATATTCCTTTCACAGGTGGTGATTCACATAACAGCTTATCTAATACATAGAGCTGGGTTAAACATATCCCAGCATATCTCATTATCATAAAACTTAATATTACTATACAGAGTGAATGGAAACCCAGTTCTAAGCAAAGAAGGGAAAGCAGAAAGGTGGAAGGAGTATATAGAGGGTCTATACAAGGTCGATGTACTTGAGGACAATATTATGGAAATGGAAGAGGATGTAGATGAAGATGAAATGGGAGATATGATACTGCGTGAAGAGTTTGACAGAGCACTGAAAGACCTGAGTCGAAACAAGGCCCCCGGAGTAGACAATATTCCATTGGAACTACTGACGGCCGTGGGAGAGCCAGTCCTGACAAAACTCTACCATCTGGTGAGCAAGATGTATGAAACAGGCGAAATACCCTCAGACTTCAAGAAGAATATAATAATTCCAATCCCAAAGAAAGCAGGTGCTGACAGATGTGAAAATTACCGAACTATCAGCTTAATAAGTCACAGCTGCAAAATACTAACACGAATTCTTTACAGACAAATGGAAAAACTAGTAGAAGCCAACCTCAGGGAAGATCACTTTGGATTCCGTAGAAACACTGGAACACGTGAGGCAATACTGACCTTACGACTTATCTTAGAAGAAAGATTAAGGAAAGGCAAACCTATGTTTCTAGCATTTGTAGACTTAGAGAAAGCTTTTGACAATGTTGACTGGAATACTCTCTTTCAAATTCTAAAGGTGGCATGGGTAAAATACAGGGAGCGAAAGGCTATTTACAATTTGTACAGAAACCAGATGGCAATTATAAGAGTCGAGGGACATGAAAGGGAAGCAGTGGTTGGGAAGGGAGTAAGACAGGGTTGTAGCCTCTCCCCGATGTTGTTCAATCTGTATATTGAGCAAACAGTAAAGGAAACAAAAGAAAAATTCGGAGTAGGTATTAAAATTCATGGAGAAGAAATAAAAACTTTGAGGTTCGCCGATGACATTGTAATTCTGTCAGAGACAGCAAAGGACTTGGAAGAGCAGTTGAATGGAATGGACAGTGTCTTGAAAGGAGGATATAAGATGAACATCAACAAAAGCAAAACAAGGATAATGGAATGTAGTCAAATTAAGTCGGGTGATGCTGAGGGAATTAGATTAGGAAATGAGGCACTTAAAGTAGTAAAGGAGTTTTGCTATTTGGGGAGCAAAATAACTGATGATGGTCGAAGTAGAGAGGATATAAAATGTAGGCTGGCAATGGCAAGGAAAGCGTTTCTGAAGAAGAGAAATTTGTTAACATCGAGTATTGATTTAAGTGTCAGGAAGTCATTTCTGAAAGTATTTGTATGGAGTGTAGCCACGTATGGAAGTGAAACATGGACGATAAATAGTTTGGACAAGAAGAGAATAGAAGCTTTCGAAATGTGGTGCTACAGAAGAATGCTGAAGATTAGATGGGTAGATCACATAACTAATGAGGAAGTATTGAATAGGATTGGGGAGAAGAGAAGTTTGTGGCACAACTTGACCAGAAGAAGGGATCGGTTGGTAGGACATGTTCTGAGGCATCAAGGGATCACCAATTTAGTATTGGAGGGCAGCGTGGAGGGTAAAAATCGTAGAGGGAGACCAAGAGATGAATACACTAAGCAGATTCAGAAGGATGTAGGTTGCAGTAGGTACTGGGAGATGAAAAAGCTTGCACAGGATAGAGTAGCATGGAGAGCTGCATCAAACCAGTCTCAGGACTGAAGACCACAACAACAACAACAACAACAACAGAGTGAATAGTATTTAAACTGACAAACTCTGGAAGGTTGTAGGGGACATCAAGACAAATATTTTTCCCTAATGTCATTTTTTCCTATGAGGATTATTTAAACTGGTGGTGGCCGTATTACGCTCTTCAGTTGTAGGCAACTGCTGTCCACCAGTGTAGTAGTGCATTGTTTCTGTTTACTAATGGAGCGATACATCTGGAGTGAGTACACTGACATGGTTGGTGCGTACTACGTAGCGCACCACAATGGACGAGCTGCACAGCGGGTTTATCAACAACAATATCCTAATTGCTGTATCCCGCATCATACGACCTTGCTGTGTATCAACGTCTGCGCGAGACAGAGTCATTTAGCAGACAGGGACGCCGTCGCATGGTAAGGACGCTGCAATTTGAGGAAGCTGTCTTGAGCAGCATGTGGAGCGGGATCCTTCAATCAGCACTTGTGCAATTGCACATAACATGGGGACGAATGTAAGAACAGTCCTTCGAGAGCAATTGTTACGTCCATTTCACTTACAGCGTGTCCACAACCTGGAACCAGTTGATTATCCACCCAGAGCACAGTTTTCGCAGTGGTACCAAGGACAGTGTAAAATGCATCCTACATTTCCATCCTCTGTGTTGTTTACCGATGAAGCAACGTTCGGGCGTGATGGAGTCTTCAACATGCACAATTCGCATGTTTGGAGTGAGGATAACCCATATGCCACAGTTACTAGTGCTTATCAAGTGCAGTTCTTCGTTAATGTGTGGGTCGGTGTTGTTGGGGACTGTTTAATTGGGCCGTATCTGCTACCTAGGCCATCAGATGGCAGGCACTATTACAATTTTCTCACCAGAGCATTGCTGTAAGATGTCCCGCTCCCTACAAGACAACAATGTGGTTCCAACATGACAGGGCACCAGCACATTTCAGTCGTCATGTGTATCAATTCCTGGCGCGACGGTTCCCAGAAACGTAGATTGGCACAGGCGGTCCTGTACCATGGCCTGCTCGATCCCCAGATATGTCCCCTCTGGACTTTTTTGTGTGGGGAGAGATGCGCAACCATGTTTACACAACTCCTGTTGCGTCAGAAGAGGATCTGGTTGCCAGGATAGTAGCAGCAGCAGCATGAACAATTCAGGATACTCCTGGGGTTTTTGCCCGTGTCAAACAGAACATGATCTGACGGTGTAACCTTTGTTTATGTGTCGATATAGGCTTTTTTGAAAATCTACTGTAATTGAAATTGGGTTGTGTTAATATGTTGTCTCTTGGTCATAAAAAATGGAAAAGTGTTTGTTGGTTTAATTAATTTGCTGCCAGAGATATCTTCCTCTACCAGTTTAAATACTCACCATAGGAAAAAATGAAATACTTTTCACCCTGTATACTTCAGTATCCTCCCCCCCCCCCCCCCCCCCATAACTATTGCTCGACACATACTAAGTTCAAGGGCTAAGTCTCCATGGTCACCTTCCTTATGAAATAAATATCCTTCATAGTCTAACTTAGAATAGTTGTACACCTTAGCACACTCATTAGGACACCTGTCATCATTTTTCACTGACTCTTTCTTAAATAACATGTCTAATTTGAATTCAGGTATTAGTGTGACTGGCCAACCTATCAGATAGGGTTTCAACTAATTTGTTTATCTGTTTCTCCAAATTAGCAAAAGTAGATTGTTACATTCAAATCCTAATATGTTCAACCTTAAGGGGGTCTGGGATTTGTTCATTAAAATTCCTGATTCATAAAATCTTTCACTTGTTTCAAGTCATTATTTAATTCCGAAATTGCCCACTGACCTCATTTTGTACTAGATCAAACTGGTTGTTCACCTTGGTATGTAACACCTCTTTTAAGGTACTTATAGCTAATTGAAATTCTGAAATCTTAGCGTTAATCTCGTTTCTTTCCTGTCTGGACTCCTCAGACAATATTAATCTTTACTAATTTGTATTTTATTGCTTAAGTCTGTATTAAGAGTGGACAATTAATGCTGCTGTGGTTTTTAATGAAAAATATAATCTTCTTGTTAGAAAAGCTTTGTTGGCCTAGATCACAGCCATTACACATTTGGATAATTAGTGTTGGCAAATTTTAATTGCCATTGTCAGATCATCTACATTACAGTGTATCCATAATTACAGTTTGATTTTCAGAATGCTGTAGAAAGCACTGCTCAGAATGACTTTAAATTTGAAAACGTGTTATTGGCACGGGGAAAAGTTGTGGAGGAAAAAAAAAATTAACCAACAGACATGTGGCACATGGCTATTCCTTACTTTGCATCCAAGATGCCCACCATGGCTGTCTTCATGAAGGATTGCATCTGCCGATTAAGCTCTGTGTGCCAGTAGCCCTGCAGAAGTTCCTGATATGCAGGAGTATGAAAAAAACGCATTGGTCTGTTATTGCTAGGGTCTGGAGAAAATAATTACAGAATTTGAAAAGAAGGCTCTTTTGTAGTGCAATGTGGCAGAAAGGAAAGCAGTTGATTCGGCGTTTGTTGAAGACATGGCCACAGCACTGCAAGAGGGGTTGAGCACTGGCGTGCAAACATTCAATGCACGAGGAATTGCCTTAACATTGGACATGCCTATGAGCCTAAAATCCTACTAAATATCATGCATTGCTATTCATATAAAATTTATCATTTTCTGGAGTTTCCTCCTGTTGACCTGCCAGCAAGATAAATGTTTGCTCGATGTTTTCTTGCTCTCATGGAAATGGCCATGGACAGACAAAGTCCATTTCCATCTCCAAGGACATGTCAATATGCAGAATAGCAAAATATGGGCAATGGAAAAACCACACACATATCAGTCAGTACCACTTCCTTCTGAAAAGTGACTATGGTGCAGATTGACAGCATCATTTATCATCGGGCTGTATTTATTTGAGGGGATGAATACTGAGAGTTCTGTGATCTGTATCGCCACTGGTAAATGCTATGAGAGTCTTTTGCACACTAATGTCATTCATACCCTTCAACAGTGTGGAGGTGTGTGCAGGATCATTTATATGTAAGATGGTTTTCCTCCACATATTGCACAGCTAAAGAAGTGGCTGCTATAGAGGAATTTTGGAAATGCTCTAATTATCAGCCATCATTTCCCTGTAGCCTGGATGTTCAGATCACCCATTCTTAATCTGTGTTTCTTGAGGCTGTGGAGTTATGTTGTTTTCAGTGCTCCAGTTATGAATATAGGTGAACAAACTGAAGGTGTGCATTGTGAACATTACACACCATTGTACTGTGGACAAGTGGGTGGACAACACATTGAAAATTTCTTGCACCAGTCTCATGACAATTAGAAACCAATGACATTTTGCTTTTTATGGAGTTTTTGGTTCCAGCACAATTAAAAATCGATTTTTCCCATCTGATGTGGTACTACCTTGCTGTAGTGGGTGGGGTTTAACCAACAGTACCACAACTACGGTATTGACAGCCGGACTTGTGCAGCCGTGCACATTGGACAGATGGATGGTGTAATGTGTAACTCGGACCATAACTGTTGTCTTGAGTCTCATCTGTTATTTGTAACCACCCCCATTTATTTAACATGATTATAGTGCCATCTGTTAGTAACATTTTCATTTTTTTCCCCCTCCTTGATGTTTCCTCCTGTGTCAATACTATGCTGTTCAAATTTGACGTAATTCTGCGCAACTATTCTCTTCTTATACTATTTTGGTGGACACCCTGCACAACAAATATTCTGATTACTGAAGAATACGGATACTACCTGTCGGCTTTGACCATAGAGTAAATTACTCTATGGCTTTGACTGACGAGTTCAGAAGTTACCAGAGATGATGTATTGCACAGATTTAACAGCAAAGACGAATGTTGAAAAAACAAAGAAGTGCAGGTCAGAGAAAGCAGATGATATACATATACCACGTGCATACTTATGTGCATATGGTGTCTGTCCTTTCGGACATGTCTGAAAGAAGACACCATTGATGACCTGCAGCCGTCTAGAACGAAATTAGAATTATATTAATACCTTCAGCTGGTTTTATACCACGTACATTCATATTTTGAACATAATTGTAAGAATATTGCCTATGTGAGTCGTAGTATCCTATGCCTTAGTTAACCAATACAGCTAAACTGAAGAATAGCATACTATGCAAAAAAGCAAGAAAAAGAAAAGGAACAGAAGTAAAGTTAGCATGGACTACCTCAGCATTCTGAAGTTCAATTTATCTGTATAGATTAACTGCAGTATGGGATACAAATTTAACGTATGAGGATTTCTTCGACTTCACTAACACTAGTCTTCTATTCTTCAGCTGACCTATGTAGGTAAGCTGAAGTGCAGGATACAGTTTTTACAGGTGTTGCTTTTTTAGTCTCCACTGCTATTAGCATCCTATTCTTCAGATCATGCTACTACTGGCGAAGAGACCGACATACGTAAAATTTGTATCCCGTACTTCATTTGATCTATATAGGTCTCTGAAGAATAGAATACTAATGCTAACGAAGGTCAACTAAAGTACAGGATACAAATTTTTTTATTCGCCTTTGATACCACTAGCATCAACTGAAAATTATGAGAGCAGCACAGGGGATGGTGAAAAAACCTACAAGAGTAAATTTTGTATCATGTACTTCAAGTACGGTAGCCTATATACGTCACTGAAGAATAGGATACTGGTACTAGCGAAGGTAAAAGATAATGTAATGTATAAGATTTGTATCCGGTATTTCGGGTGACTGAGTCAACTGTAGAACTGGATACTGGCTTCGTAGTTAAACTGTGACACAGGATGCCAACGTTAAGTATGCGGTTTTCCCTCTTTTGCTAGCACTAGTATCTTAAGTTGACCTACACACGTCAAATGAAGTACGGGATACAAATTTTTTGTACGTCGGTCTTTTCGTCTTCAGTAGTACTACTACCGACTGAAAAACATCGTAGTATTACCACAGTCTATGATAGACTGTGGTATACTAGTGCTAGCGACAACTGTTAAATTTGTATTTCATTCTGCAGTTGACGAACCCTGCTTCAAATCTTCCATATTCATAGGAATAGGTAAATTCATGCTCACAACTAAAAATCAAAAAATAAAAATCCTCCAGAATAAAAAGCAGTTCTTCCAAAATATCTTAAACTCGCTAAGAATGAAAATAAGACGACTACTGAAGAACACGTAACGTTAGCGACAGCCCCGGACGGTGCACAAGTCCCGCCCAATCACCCCCCTCCACACCAATCCATATCCTAAGCTCCGCCCATGGTCTGCCGCATGTTCCAACATCAAAGTTGTTCGTATCACAGATATGCCAGTCATAACAAGGAAGAAAATCAGTAGTTAGTACGAAATACATTTTTTCCGGTACCATTGTGAAAAGAATTAGAAATATGTTCATTGAATATGCGAGTTGAAAAATCATCAATAAGAATGAAAAATAAAAATGGTATTCACACTGTCTTTTTTATTTAATTTGCTTTCATCTGCACTATATCGAAACATTTTATATTTGTTAACTGCAGTGAGCGCAAATTTCCGTCACCTTGCGTAGTGTAAGAAACTCTGTTGGGAAATATTAATTGGTAGTATCGGCAAGGATGCTGTCCATTATCTCGATTGTCTAAAGTCAATGTTGTGCATAAACAAGGCAAAGTCGATGTCTTGGTTTGTTTCTGATTTCCTCATTAAGACTAAACAATATAAGAGTGGGATAATGTAGAAATGCGTAATGCAAGCAGTCACATATTTATACAGTGACATTATTCATTAATATTTGCCTGTGTAATGGGTGAATTTTTACTTGTGAACTCTTATGACTGCTTGCTTATAGCAGACACAAGATTACTTTGAGTTCTTCTTCAGTGTTTGAGAGCTTTAGAGCTGCCTATTGTTAAACATATGTACATAATTTCGTCAGTGTCATTCCAACATATCTTACCGTACTTTAATGTCTGTTAGATATCAGTTTTGACACCAGTTGGCCAAAACAGTCAAGATGAGGTACCTTGTGTATGATAACTTTATTGAGAGTGCGTATCTATGTTTCATTTTGACAGTATTTACAGACCGCTAAGAAGTACTAACAGCACAACACTGGTAGTATCAACAACCGCGGTAAAACAAAAAACGACGAACAAAAACACGACAGCGACGAGGACTACCAAAGATCATATTGATGAGCTCTTGGTTGGTGTTGCGGGGGTAGGTGTGGAGCGGGGGTAAATGGGCGGGGCTTGTGCAAATGTCCGGGGCTGTCGCTAACGTTTCCTCTGAAGAACGCAATACAACCCGTAGGCTTTGACCAAGGACGTCAGAATTTGCCAGAGATGATTTATTAGACAGATTTAACAGCAAAGCCGAGTATTCAGAAACAAAGGAACACAGGATAAGAAAAGATGGTAGACATATATCACGTCCAGTAATATTTCGAACATAATGTTATGGTTATTGCTTGTTCGAGTTCTAGCACTTCTGTAAAAAGTTAAGGGAAAGAAAAGGGATAGAAGTAACGGTAGCATGGAATATGTCAGTTGACATATATATGAGTTGCATCTCGAACTTCAGTCGATCTACAGGGTGTTACAAAAAGATATGGCCAAACTTTCAGGAAACATTCCTCACACACAAACAGAGAAAAGATGTAATGTGGACATGTGTCCAGAAACGCTTAATTTCCATGTTAGAGCTCATTTCAGTTTCGTCAGTATGTACTGTACTTCCTCGATTCACCGCCAGTTGGCCCAATTGAAGGAAGGTAATGTTGACTTCGGTGCTTGTGTTGACATGCGACTCATTGCTCTACAGTACTAGCATCAAGCACATCAGTACGTAGCATCAACAGGTTAGTGTTCATCACGAACGTGGTTTTGCAGTCAGTGCAATGTTTACAAATGCGGAGTTGGCAGATGCCCATTTGATGTATGGATTAGCACGGGGCAACAGCCGTGGTGCGGTACGTTTGTATCTAGACAGATTTCCAGAACGAAGGTGTCCCGACATGAAGACGTTCGAAGCAATTGATCGGCGTCTTAGGGAGCATGGAACATTCCAGCCTATGACTCGCGACTGGGGAAGACCTAGAACGACGAGGACACCTGCAATGGATGAGGCAATTCTTCGTGCAGTTGACGATAACCCTAATGTCAGCGTCAGAGAAGTTGCTGCTGTACAAGGTAACGTTGACCACGTCACTGTATGGAGAGTACTACAGGAGAACCAGTTGTTTCCATACCATGAACAGCGTGTGCAGGCACTATCAGCAGCTGATTGGCCTCCATGGGTACACTTCTGCGAATGGTTCATCCAACAATGTGTCAATCCTCATTTCAGTGCAAATGTTCTCTTCACGGATGAGGCTTCATTCCAATGTGATCAAATTGTAAATTTTCACGATCAACATGTGTGGGCTGACGAGAATCCGCACGCAATTGTACAATCACGTCATCAACACAGATTTTCTGTGAACGTTTGGGCAGGCATTGTTGGTGATGTCTTGATTGGGCCCCATGTTCTTCCACCTACACTCAATGGAGCACGTTATCATGGTATCATACGGGATATTCTACCTGTGCTGCTAGAACATGTGCCTTTACAAGTACGCTCTTGTTTACACAACCCCGGTACCAAATGTAGAGACTCTTCGTGCTCGTATTGTGGACGGCTGTGATACAATACGCCATTCTCCAGGGCTGCATCAGCGCATCAGGGATTCCATGCAACGGAGGGTGGATGCATGTATCCTCGCTAACGGAGGACATTTTGAACATTTCCTGTAACAAAGTGTTTGAAGTCACGCTGGTATGTTCTGTTGCTGTGTGTTTCCATTCCATGATTAATGCGATTTGAAGAGAAGTAATAAAATGAGCTCTAACATGAAAAGTAAGCATTTCCGGACACATGTCCACATAATATATTTTCTTTCTTTGTGTGTGAGGCATGTTTCCTGAAAGTTTGGCCGTACCTTTTTGAAACACCCTGTATATAGCTTAGCTGCAATACGGGTTACAAATTTAACGCACGTCAACTTCTTCGTTTTCGTTAGCATTAGTATCCTGTTCTTCAGTGGAACGATATAGGTCAAGTGAAGTACGGGATTGAAATTTTGCAGGTGTTGTTTCTTTCGCCTCTACTACCACTAGCATTCTGTTCTTACATGGATAGTATCACTAGCGAAGGCGAAAAGACCTACATACAAAATATTTGTATCGTATACTTCGGTTGACCTATATAGGTCAATCTTCTATACTAATACTATTGACTGAAAATTATCATAGTCTTGCTAGCGACGACAAAAAAACCGACAACAGTAAAATTTGTATCCATTCTTCAGTTGAGCTATATAAGTCAACTGAAGAATAGAATACTACTACTAGCGAATGGAAAATGAAATTTATAGCATGTGTATCTTGCCCTTAAGTTGACCTATATACGTCAACTGAAGAATAGGATACTAGTGCTAACAAAGGTGAAAAATAGCGTCATACCTAATATTTATATCCTGTTCTTCAGTTGACCTATATAGGTAAATGACGTCAAAGTTACACATATCGCTTTTTTCGTCCCTCTAGCACCAGTATCCCATGCTTCAGTTGACCTGTACACGTCAACTGAAATGTGAGACACAAATTTTACGTATGTCGGTCTTGCGGCGAAAAAATCGTATTGATGCTAGTACTTGGTAAGGGATAAACAGCAACAACTGAGAAATTTGTATTCCGTACTGCAGCTGACGAACCCATTCTTAACACAGAGCAATATAATACGACAAAGAAATATATCAAAATAGACAAATTCAGTACAACATGAAAATAAAAAACTAAACTTACCATACACAAACTCCTCCGCAAAAAACCAAAGCTCGCCTTGGAAGACGTCAAGGAAAATCACATACCCAGATAATCATCACGATAAAACAACCATACATACAAATATATAAACCCAAAAGTTCACATCAACGAAATGAAGTAAAATAATAAAATATCCACAGTGAAAATTACCTGACATGAAAATGAAGAATGATGGATCAATCCCAGAAAATCCAAATCAATATTTTAACCATCCCCACCAAACCCACCCTTTTCCTTAATTATCATTTCACTCCCCACCCTCCATCCCAACCTGAAATTAAGTAACAAATTTTGGACGATTCATTTGCCCAAGAAGTTTAAGGAAACACTTAAACAGGCAATGTGTATCAGGTACATTGTGCATATTCATCTAAAAGGCTCTGTAGTGTCGAAATGCGTCATGTCCCCTCCCTGTAACAGATTTCTATACTATTGGTCCAATTGATGAAATCTGAATTCAATATTATGACTCACGACAAGATGCTGAAAACCCCTATTCCCCAAATCCCTATATGAAGAAAAGCCATCAGAAATAGCTACAGAACCCTCTGCAACATGATCTTCAATTAATTCACCAACACTTTCTTTGTTCAATTAAGAGTTGCTTTAAAAACTATATTATCACATTGTGGATCCGAAATTACACCCCCCCCCCCCCCCCCCCAAGCCCATAATCCCACCGCAAGCTACGCCCTGTTGTTCTTGGTTTTGCCAAAATGAGAGTAATCGATTTCGACTATAACAACCCCCCCCCCTCAAAGGCCACCTATACTTTATATATTCCCCACAAACTTCGCTATAAAATGAATACCAGTCTAAAACGGTGTGCTCACTCACTAGACATTCATACACACAACTACACAGGATACCTCAAACACTAACAGTAAGCAATTTTTGTTATATCCCTCAAAGCCAGCTGCGATTTCTCAAACCAAGCTCCTTGTCTAATTGAGTGCCATAGTCGTTCCTTGCTACACCTCCATATGAATAAATCGTGAGTACGACGAGCAGACACATTTGATTGCAGGTGCATATGTTCTCCGCACTCACAACATCAAACGTAATCAGCAAGAAGACCAGATATTTGCAAAAATCGAATGGTTGACATCATATCTACACCCAAAGCCTGGTTAAGTCTTCCATATTCATGGGAATAGATAAATCCATAACTAAAAGCGAAAATGAAAAACTACACATTCTTCTAATTGAAAAGCTATTCTTCCAACTTATCTAAAACTCGCTAAGAATGAAATTAAGTACTGAAAGAACTGGAAAGAACCAATTATTTAAACGAATGCAAAGAAAAAGACTCTTATCCAATGTCTAGCGCTGTCTTTTAAAAACAGATTCATTTATTTCAATTTACAATGATGGCTCTGTACACAGCAGACAACCGATTTATTATCTATGGCTCGAAAGTAAGGACATTAATATCTATGAGCAACCGATGACGTCATTGTTCAAAGTCGCGGGTTGTATCCAGTTCTTCAGTTGATCCAAACTAAGTAAAATAGGTGAATTAAAACGAAAACGATTTAAATTAATACAAGTGACAAACATCGTGCATAATGTCTAGCCCTGTCTTTTAAAAACACATTCATTTATTTCGATTTACAATGATGACGCCTCACCACAGAAGATAACCAATTTATTATATATGCCTCAAAAATAAAGACATCAATATCTATGAGTAAACTATGACATCACTGGTAAAAGCCGACGAGTTGTAACCCATTCTTCAGTTGACACCAAATATTGTACCACTCTGTGTAATGCACAGTAGTCTAGTCAGGATAGTCAGGAACATACACAAAATAATAAAACCATGATTGGGGAAACCACTCACAAACGATACTGATAAAATTCATCGTGTTCACAACTGACAGCACACTCAACATGGACAGATCAAGTAATACCTCATGTACCAGATGGGTTTTATCAGTGTATAACGAGGTTGTTTGCACTGTTACCCCTGGACGATAATTACTCGAAATATTCGTCAGGATTTGTAAGCAGTGGGGTCCTTGAGGTACAGAAATACACGAGCACTGAGAAGTAAGTTTAAATAGTTTGTAAACAAAAGGCTGATTATAAAACACGCACACCCATCATCACTGTGTCTGACATCCTAACATCAGCTAATTATGGTCGTATCGAAAGGCTCCATGGTGAGCTAAGAAAAGAGACATATTCGCGCCTAAGGCTGTGCTAGTTATATGGTGTGCTGTGGATGGTGGCCAGTGGCTTGCTCACCTGTGGTGCACTGCAGTCAGACGCATGTCTACTGTCCAAGTAAATTGTCAGCATACCAAGATAGGTCGGCTGGCGAGCGCGTGTTACATACTGTACGGCTACATGCAAACCTGTAGACAATTACATCGCTCTCCCCAGAGAAAAAGAGCGACATAGGTGGCTCAAAACGACCTCCTAAGTGTTATGAATCTATTTCACCATTTGTGGCATCAGAAGGCTTTGCAACATGTATTTCATTTGCAGACACAGTAACGTTTGATACAGAGAAGCGAGCCTTCAGGATGACAATTTCATACATGACAAATGCTGTTGACAAAAGACAACTTAATAAAAGCAATAAAAACACAATACTGACAATCAAGTATGCATTAACATTACTGGATGAATCGAAGGACTTAATACTCTTTGCTGCTTCAAAGAAGTTTAACTCAGTATTGGAAGAAATTACATTTTCATGGATATCCTTAATTAAATCATTGTCTTCAGAAAAATTTGATTAGGAATGCTTTCCATATGTTAATATGTATCAATCATTGTAATAAACAGATAACATTCTTGTTAATGCCAAATGTCGAGTTACATGAAATGTACGAGGGCAGTTCAATAAGTAATGCAACACTTTTTTTTCTGAAACAGGGGTTGTTTTATTCAGCATTGAAATACACCAGGTTATTCCCCAATCTTTTAGCTACACAACACTATTTTTCAACGTAATCTCCATTCAGTGCTACGGCCTTACGCCACCTTGAAATGAGGGCCTGTATGCCTGCACGGTACCATTCCACTGGTCGATGTCGGAGCCAACGTCGTACTGCATCAATAACTTCTTCATCATCCGCGTAGTGCGTCCCACGGATTGTGTCCTTCATTGGGCCAAACATATGGAAATCCGACGGTGCGAGATCGGGGCTGTAGGGTGCATGAGGAAGAACAGTCCACTGAAGTTTTGTGAGCTCCTCTCGGGTGCGAAGACTTGTGTGAGCTCTTGCGTAGTCATGAAGAAGGAGAAGTTCGTTCTGATTTTTGTGCCTACGAACACGCTGAAGTCGTTTCTTCAATTTCTGAAGAGTAGCACAATACACTTCAGAGTTGATCGTTTGACCATGGGGAAGGACATCGAACAGAATAACCCCTTCAGCGTCCCAGAAGACTGTAACCATGACTTTACCGGCTGAGGGTATGGCTTTAAACTTTTTCTTGGTAGGGGAGTGGGTGTGGCGCCACTCCATTGATTGCCGTTTTGTTTCAGGTATGAAGTGATGAACCCATGTTTCATCGCCTGTAACAATCTTTGACAAGAAATTGTCACCCTCAGCCACATGACAAGCAAGCAATTCCGCACAGATGGTTCTCATTTGCTCTTTATGGTGTTTGGTTAGACAACGAGGGACCCAGCGGGAACAAACGTTTGAATATCACAACTGGTGAACAATTGTGACAGCACTACCAACAGAGATGTCAAGTTGAGCACTGAGTTGTTTGATGGTGATCCGTCGATCATCTCGAACGGGAGATCAGACAGTCTTGCTTGACCTTGCGGCGATGATGACACACGCTTTGCCCAACGACTAACCGTGCTTTTGTCCACTGCCAGGTCACCGTAGACATTCTGCAAGCGCCTATGAATATCTGAGATGCCCTGGTTTTCCGCCAAAAGAAACTCGATCACTGCCCGTTGTTTGCAACGCACATCCGTTACAGACGCCATTTTAACAGCTCCGTACAGCGCTGCCACCTGTCGGAAGTCAATGAAACTATACGAGACGAAGCGGGAATGTTTGAAAATATTCCACAAGAAATTTCCCGTTTTTTTCAACCAAAATTGGCCGAGAAAAAAAATGTGTTGCATTACTTATTGAACTGCCCTCGTAGTTGGTAATACACTAGGCATATCAAATAGTTCACATGATAAATCACAATGTGTGGTGTTCAAGATTAATCCACTGTTGTTCAATTTGAGTGTAAAGGCCGGCCGAAGTGGCCGTGCGGTTAAAGGCGCTGCAGTCGGGAACCGCAAGACCGCTACGGTCGCAGGTTCGAATCCTGCCTCGGGCATGGATGTTTGTGATGTCCTTAGGTTAGTTAGGTTTAACTAGTTCTAAGTTCTAGGGGACTAATGACCTCAGCAGTTGAGTCCCATAGTGCTCAGAGCCATTTGAACCATTTTGAGTGTAAAGGAAAGCTCAGGTGTATCATAATTCTTACATGTAAATGTGACATCAAGGGTATAGTTAAATGAGAAAATTATACCTTCAGAACATCGTTTAAGAAATGGACAATAAAGATTCATTAAAATTCTAGGACAATCATCTCTTGGGAGATGATTCATAAACAATTCTTTCTCACAGGTGTACACTCTACTATCTAAGAAAATTGCCAATTCAGGGCAAATTAAAATATGACTACATTTACACTTATGCAAATCATTTTTATGTAGGGTCACAAAATATCTTCGATCCTTGCTGATCAGTAGATAATCATTTAGTATGTACTTTATATGAATACCTACCTCCCTCTCTCCATTTCACAGGGTAAGTATAAATCTTATACATTTCAGAATTACGCTTTGACCTAGCAATCGGTATAGGAACAATAATAGTTAATACATCTTCAATCATTAAAGAGTGTGTGGTGGTTAACTTGTACTAAGCATATAAATTGTAAAAGTTAACAGGGTAAATCATCGTATATGTTACATCTAGCTTTCGTTCAATTGATAGTAGGATCTGTAAAATGTATTAGTACACTGCTCAAACAATCATTTGAACTACTTTTAAGGCTGTTCGTAAGTTAAGGGTATCAATTCTAGCATTTGATAAACTATTGGTAATCCTTAATAAAAGAGTGTTTAAATCTATGTGTACGCTCACAGCATTTAATCCTTGGAATAGTTCTTGGATATTTGTCTTCATTTCATTAGGAATTATGCGGAAATGTGAGATAAATTGCTTTACAATCTTTTCAATGAAAACTGTGTGGTTAGTAATGGTTCTTTTGCATATTCTTTAATACGATAATTGCATTAGAGAGCTTAGCTGAATTTCAAGAGCTAATATTTTGCTTTTAACTTTCAGTAGATCTCGACTAGTTCAAGTACCAAATACACTACGAAGGATACTCCCTCCAAAATCAAACCAGGCATGTTTAGGCCTAATTAAAGTTTTGTATGGCAAAAGCTTTAAAAAACAGTAAATCTCTTGTTCATAATTAGCAAATGTAGACTCTACCTACATTGTGGCTGTGATCCAGTTATTATACCAAGATGTATCCATTTCCAAGATTGTATCATTACCCTTAACAGAACGAATTAGATCAATTTGCTTCTTTACAGAATTGAACTGTTGCTGGATTTCACTCAGATGGTACTTGAGTATAAGTTTTGCATTACTTGTTGAAACTACCATGTCTGATCGTGGTTCAGACAAAACACCTGTACTCTGTGGTTCTATTACTACAGCATTGGTAGAATAGGCCATCATAGCAAACATTAGAATAAAAATGAAAATGGTTAATTAGCTCTAGATACTAGAGTTAACAATGAACATAAAATAAATGAGTTTCGAGTGGTGGCCTGTGGAATAAAATGTTTAGTTTCACCTGTGGACTTGTGTAATAGCTTCAGTACTAAATTTTCATAACACATTCACATAAGCACATGGCTGAAATAAACACACACATTACACTCTCACACACTACACACGCTTACACAGATTGTAGGGGTGTCCGGAACAAGATGGTTCGGAATGTGGCGATATCTTGGCCTCAAAGTCTGGACTGCAACCTCGCGATTCTCGCTTCCTGGATTTGGTAACATCAGGTCTGCCTCTCGGTCAGTCCTCGTCGTCTTGCGACGCTACAGCAAATCTACCCAGAAATGGCTTTACACGATTGACATGAATGACAATCGAACGAAAGGGCAGTTGGAGCTTACGAGTGACTGTCGACAACACCTCCAAGATTGGATATGGTCCTTTCCAAAACTTCTTAAACTTTTTGACTTGACTCTTCTTTAACACCACGTTGTTCAGATACACAAGATCTTCTACTCGATACTGTGGCACTGCTGCTTAGCGGTGGTGTTGTCTTGCTTGCTGAAGAAAGGATTGATGATTTCGCTGTTTCACTCCCCTCCTTGTTTCCTTTAGTTTGCGTGCTAGATACCTTATGTGTTCATTGCTAATTCTGGCAGTCGATCGTACAAATTCCAAGGGTGGATGCATTCTTCTTCCATGGACGATCTCATATGAACTTAGGCCAGTTTAGCTGTGCATTTTGGCGCTGTAACAACTTACCAAGTACAGTAACCAGACATCCCAATTGTCCTGTTTGCTGCCCACATAATGGCTAATCATTTTAATAATTGTTCTGTGGACTCGCTCGAGCCAAGCGGTCTAAGGCGCTGCAGTCATGGACTGAGCAGCTGGTCCCAGCAGAGGTTCGAGTTCTGCCTCAGGCATGGGTGTGTGTGTTTGCCCTTAGGATAATTTAAGTTAAGTAGTGTGTAAGCTTAGGGACTGATGACCTTAGCAGTTAAGTCCCATAAGATTTCACACACATTTGAACATTTTTTTTTTTTTTTGACTCGCTCGACTCTTCCATTTCCTTCATGGTGTGCTGGTGTAGTCCTTAACTGAGTTATTTGCATAAGCTTACAAGTCTGTTTAAGTAATTCAGTCATAAAATTTGTTCTTGATCACTAATTATACTTAATTGTGATCCAAACTCAAGAATCCATTCTTTTACAAAAACTTTAGCTGTAGTCTCAGTACTCTGATCAAATATTAGTATCATGAGAAGGTATCTAGAGAACTAATCTAACATTGGCAATATGTATTTGTTTCCATCTTTAGTCTTAGGCAGCCTACAACATCTAGTCCTACTCCTTCAAATGATTCACTTGTCTCTGGCAGTTCTTGCAATAGTGCTCTACTTTTTCCTACATTATCCCGTCTGTTACACGAATCACATTGTGAAATAAACTCGAAAACGTCAGCTTTCTGGCACACCCACCAAAACATTTGAGCTATTTTAATGTTTGTTGCTTTCTTACCTCACTGTTCTGATAATAAAGAATCGTGTTGTTCTCTCACGATTTGCTCTTTCATGCTTTCTGGAGTAACTAAGAGGTTTCCTTTACTAGTGATTTTGTTCAATAATCCATCGATTTCGGCAAAACATTGATCATTTTTCCATAATTTGCATTGTAGTCCTTCTTCTTGAGCTGCCCTTAACTCTTCTTCTTGACTTATTGTAACACAAACATTGACTTTTCGACTCATTGCATCAGCATTCACATGTTGTTTACCAGGTCGGTGAATAACCTTTAATTGATACTCACTCAGTCTTAATGCCCATCTTGTTAATCTGGAACTTGGGTCCTTTAAGCTCAATAACCATTTAAGTGTGGCATTATCTGTAATAACTATAAATTCTCTTCCTATTAAGAAACATGTGTTACACCAAAAACCAGAGCACAAACCTCCTTCTCTGTAGTAGTATAATAACATTCTGCTTTGTTTAATTGTCTGGAAGCAAGTGAGATTGGATGTTCACAACCATCAACTTCTTGAGACAAGATTGCACCTATGGCAAAATGGG
Source organism: Schistocerca piceifrons (assembly GCF_021461385.2). NCBI lineage: Eukaryota > Metazoa > Arthropoda > Insecta > Orthoptera > Acrididae > Schistocerca > Schistocerca piceifrons. The sequence continues at coordinate 280,469,342 of NC_060138.1, forward strand.
ATGCATCTGTTGAGAGAATAAAAGGTTTACTGAAATCTGGATAGGCTAACACTGGGGCTGTGATTAGAGCAGTTTTAAGTTATTCAATTGCCTTTTTGCGTTCTGTTGACCAATTAAATGTGGCTCCTTTCTTCAGTAGCTGTGTCACTGGATGTGCTATATTCGCATAACCAGCTATAAATCGTCTGTAGAAATTTGACGATCCCAAGAATGATTTTAGTTCTTTCAAATTCTGTGGTTCAGGAAAACTCCTTACATCTTCAATTAATTTTGGATCAGGTCGAACACCTTCACTGGTTATAACATGACCAAAGTAGTTAACTTTACTTTGTGCAAAATGACATTTATCTATTAATAACGACAGGTTTGCACTTCTTATATGCTCAAAAACGGCTTGTAGTCTCTCAGTATGCTGCCTCATGCTTTCACCAAAAAGTATTACATCTTGAAGGTAAACAAGTGCTTGTGTTGGGGTTAGCCCTCGTAAAACTGAATCCATCAGGCATTGAAATGTAACTGGAGCATTACGAAGTCCAAACGGCATATGGAGATAGTTGTATACTTCTGCTGCACTTACAAATGAAGTTTTCGCTTGATCATCTGGATGCACTCTTAACTGGTGATAACCAGTTAAATCACATTTTGAAAAAAATCGACATCTGCCCAAGTAATCCAAGGTTTCCACTAAATTGGGTAAGGGGTAAATGTCGGGTGTGGTCGCAGCATTCAAAGGTCGGTAATCAACACAAAAACTGTGGTACTCCAGAAATTGATTACTTCTTTACAATTACAACAGGCGAACACCACAGTGGGTCTGAAGAATCTCTTGGTTTTCTAATTCAGGCTTCTGGTTGTTCTTTAACGATGTCTTCTACCAACTCGCCTTGGCTACATGGTATTCGGTAAGGTTTCTGTGTGATTGGGGCTGCATTCCCTGTATGAATACAATGCTGAACTAAATGAATGACAGGTAAATTTGCACGTTCTCGGAATAAATCTGCATATTCCAACAAAACAGGCGCTAAAATCTTCTGTTCATCAGCTGTCAAATGTTCTATCTTCTTCCAAATCTTGCGCTTCAGTTCATTATTAACTTTGTCTCCTGTGTGATTAGGGCTGCATTCCCTGTATGAATACAATGCTGAACTAAATGAATGACAGGTAAATTTGCACGTTCTCGGAATAAATCTGCATATTCCAACAAAACAGGCGCTAAAATCTTCTGTTCATCAGCTGTCAAATGTTCTATCTTCTTCCAAATCTTGCGCTTCAGTTCATTATTAACTTTGTCTCCTCGTTGCAATTTTGCGTTAGTGTTACAAAAATCTGTGTTTATAACGGCAGCGTTTGTTGCCTCATCTGGAATATGTATTACGTCACTTTTACTTACGCTTGACACTTCAGCAACTTCCGTTCCTCGTGGCAAACAACATCCTCATTGCTCATATTCATTATTGTAATGGGAACTTTTGCGACATTCTGCCTCACCATTGTAGCGACACCTGCACTTTTAGCAACATAACAGTGCATTGTATCTAGTAACTCACTTTTCTCGGATCACTCAATTAATAACAAAGCTACTTGCATCGGGGTGACAACTTCAACATAGATTGTCTTTCCTGCTCCCTTAGGAATTTGCTGAGGCTGATCAATTTGAACATCGACTCAGACAGTTTGAATTGACGCATCGTTTGGGTGGTCCATTTCCACGACGTCAGTATTGCTGCTACTTTGAGTACGATCTGAAGAACGATTTCCTAGGTTGTAGTTGCTACGGTCTAGTCTGATCTTTCTTTCTGTGACAAGTATCTCTGCCTCGTTAGTGGACAAGAAATCAAATCCAAGTACACCGTCATAACACATTTCGTTATTTGAAACTACTTGCACCCTTGCTGCGTATTTATCTTTATTTTCACCTTCATCTTGGCCTTGACCAAGAATTAATTAAACATCAACTTCTCCATAGTTACGTAGTTTTCCTGCGTTTAACCCTCTCACTTTTAATAGCAGCGTTTTCAGTTTATTCTGTATATCTACGCAACACCACATTAATGAGGTCTGTGCTCATGTGTCAATTAGTAGTTTCATGTTTTTTCCACGATATACAGCACCTATCACGAAGCCATTTTCGGTCTGATGTTCGCTGAAACTAACAGGAACCACTGTCTCTGGCAGGGGGCAGACGGAGTGGTAGCCCATACATCCCTGTACTCGTTTAAACATGGAGGTAAGCTCCATGCGTTTAAAGATCTGGCAGATCGTCTGCTGTTCGCATTACCTTTCTTCTTGTTGCGACAATCGATTCTCTTTACAATCCTCACGCTTGTGACCGAGCTTATTGCATCTGTAGCATTGTACTGTTGTGTTTAAAACTCTGCGTTCTTGTTTCTGCATCTCATTCGGTCGACTTAGTGCTTCAATGAAACCAACAACTGATTCTACTGCTTCCTGAAACGTTTTACATTATGTCAATCTAACAGCTTTGCTTACTTCCTCTTCGTGCAGCCGGCCAGTGTGGCTGAGCGGTTCTAGGAGCTACGGTCTGGAACCGCGCGACCACTACGGTCGCAGGTTCGAATCCTGACTCGAACATGGATGTATGTGATGTCCTTAGGTTAGCTAGGTTTAAGCAGTTTTAAGTTCTAGGGGACTGATGACTTCAGATGTTAAGTCCCATAGTGCTCAGAGCCAGTTGAACCATTTTTGAACCTCTCCGTACAAAGCATGAATAAATGTGTCCAAGGCTCTCTGGTCGGCTTCAAACAACTGAATGCGATTTTCATTTTCATCTTCTACTAACTCGTACGTTTGAGCGTTGGTATTTCGAATTCTGTCGGCAAACTGCTCGATAGATTCGTCTCGTCGCATTCTCAAACTGTAAAGCTGCTCTATGTAAAATCTGATCGCGTTTTTACGTTTAAATCTCTGAACAACAACCGTTCTAAATTCATTGTAATCTACTGTATTCACGGAAATAGGCTCCATGCTAACGAAATCTTGTGCTGCTCCCTGAATTCTTAATTTGGAATTAGCAAACCAGCTTATCAGAATTTGTCCATGATTCTAACAGGGTGTCACCTTCAAGTTTACGAAAAAACACTTTCACATCATCTTCGGGTTTGCCGCTAAACACTGGTACTGATGGCAATAATGAAAAATCCTTATTGTAGTTGAAATTGTACTGCATGAACTATCATTTAACAAGTTGTTCGGAATGCTACGCTTGCTTCCTTCTGCTTTTAACTGCCAATCTCTTGTTGCAGTTCATTAAAAACAGTTTGTAGATCGACAACATTACTCTGACTTGATTGCGGCATTTCGTCTAATTTAACGCCAATGAGTCACTCAAGTGTAAAATAAAAATCCATCACTGCCATTTGTATTCACGTTGGATGTCCCCGTGTAGTTGGAAGATGTTCATCCTGCTGCTGCTCAAAGTTCACGTTGTGCTGCACCTCTTCAGGACTGTAGATTTTCCATAATTATCCCCATGCTGACACCACCACTATAAGGAAGTTGTTTCCGTTGTTGCACCCGGACGATAATTACACGAAAAATTCGTCAGAGCCGGCCGTTGTGGCCGTGCGGTTCTAGGTTCGAATCCTGCCTCAGGCTTGGATGTGTGTGATGTCCTTAGGTTAGTTAGGTTTAATTAGTTCTAAGTTCTAGGGGACTGATGACCTAAGATGTTAAGTCCCATACTACTCAGAGCCATTTGAACCATTCGTCAGGATTTGTAAGCAGTGGGTACTTGAGGTACAGAAATATACGAGGTCTGAGAAGTAAGTTTGAACAGTTTGTTAACAAAAGGTTGATTATCAAACACGCACGCTACGCACACCGATCATCACTGTGTCTGACATCCTAACACCAGCTAATTAAGGTCGTTTCGAAAGGCTCCATGGTGTGCTAAGAAAAGAGACGCATTCGCGTCCGAGGCCGTGCTAGTTATATGGCGCGCTGCGAACGCATGACTACAGACCAAATAAATTGTCAGCATTCCAAGATACGTCGATTGGCGAGTACGTGTTACGTACTGTATGGCTACATGCAAACTCATAGATCCTTTCAAGTGACTTATGAGTGGTTACCATAGTTACAGTTTTATTAGTTGATGTATGACACTACACTGGTATGTCTGCTCCACTGAGTTGATTTATATTTTTATGACTAAATGACTGTGTACTACATGGAGCGAGACAGTATTTGATTTATGTAGATGATCTGAACGTGTTTGCTGCAAGTAGTCTCTATATGTGTATTTACTGTAGTCTGGGCAAATATACTTCTCTAACAATCTTATTAGATTTTTGGTAATAAGACCTGCCTGTGCTGCTGACAATGTCAAGTAACCTATAAACTGCTCTCCATTCTGTTGGTAACAACAGACAAGCAGAAAATTCGACAAGAATTAAATAATAAATGTCCTGTGACTAGGGCCTCCCGTCGATCTTACGCCACTTTGGTGACTTGCGTGTCGATGGGGATGAAGTGATGATGATAAGGACAACACATCAACCAGTTCCTGAGCGAAGAAAATCTCCGACCCAGCCGGTAATCGAAGCCGGGCCCTTAGGATTGGCATGCTGTCGCGCTGACCATTCAGCTACCGGGGGGGGGGGGGGGGGGGGGGCGGACGACAAAATGATACTAATAACCAGAAGCAGTACTAAATCACAAACTTGTACTACTAATTTAAAAAATCCATTCGTTGTTAAACTGCTCAGCGTTATTACAACGATGGAAAAAATAGTTTACTATAGATACAGCTTCCTGAGTTGTGTATGGCTGTGTGTTGTCAGTGGAGAACTGCTGACATTGCTGCTCACACCCCGTCAGATGACTAACGCATTGGCGAAGCTGGAATGGCAGCGGGTTGTGGCAAAAACAACAGCGTATTGCTCCAATTTCTTCTTGATAAATGTCTTACCATTCTTCTTATTATTATTCTCTGCCACAACTATACTCGGATTCTTCATTACAGCACCTAGATGGAGTGTTATTTGGGTTTATTCCATCTCATTGGATGGTATATCCTCTGTGGTCACCTATTTCTAAACATTAAGCACTATCCAGACACCTCCAAGCGCAATATCTAAGAGGGTAACACTCACAGAACACCAATATAGTAGAAGTGCAAAGACCACGTTATTATACGGAAACACAGAACGACACCAGCGCTACTTGTGGCCTGGCTGTGAACTTGAATACGAAAAAATATGGCGCGAAAATCTCTTATGTTTATTTCTAAATACGCGAATTAGAGGACAATATTTTTCATTTAATCTTTGAATGTGGGCCGCATAATGCAGTAATAAAGGTTTTTGAGATCTTGCAAAGTAATATATAAAAGAAATCTCAATCAAAAACACACATTAACTACTCGTAGCTGCAATTTACATTGTGAAAATTTTCGTAAATTACGACGTCACCTTTTGACTGTGAAATTTTTTTTGTAAAACTCAATATTGCGATTTTGGCCGTGTGGCCGTTATCATGTGGAAATAAACGAGCTTTAGCACGTATCAGACTAAAAAATTATCTGACATTCCATGCATATATAAATGATTTTTACGTTTCCACATATCCTAAAGCACATTTTGTCCACTCACATGATCGAAAGTGGAATAGTAGGTTACACAAATAAATAACTACACAGCTAATGGATAACCAAGAGGTCATTTACAAAAAAAATCTGTGCTACAAGCCAAGGATGTACTGTAAAGTCTACAAAATCCGATTTATTATTTTTTCTGTTGATTGTTATTTATGGATATTCAGTCATCTGAAATTGAACTTCTGCACAGTTCAAATAAATAGATGAAACACATAAAATGCTACTTTACATCAACTGAAAAACAAATTGGGAGCAAAGCAGGTAGACACTCCATGAATGTAGCCAAAATGTTTTTGCTAATGAGACATACATAGAAAATTAACTGCAACACACAAAATTTTTTTTCTTTTTTCCCCAACAAGGCTGTTATTTTGGCAACACCCATCATGTTTAAATAATGAAAGAAGACACTGGTACAACATTTACTTTTAACATTTTTATTTATTTAGTTCCTCTTTGAAAACAGTTTGGTACACTACTGAAAATTAACACAAATTCCCCTTGACAGCACTTTATTCATTATACTTTTAGAATCCAATCATCACATCTAGAAAGTGTTAAGTTATGTGCCTGCTGAATTACCAGATTTTGTCATAACAAGTCAAAGGCATGATTCTGATACAACAACATTTGTATATGTATAGGGAGCTTACTCTCATTGTACACATAATAAACAAAATACAAAGTCTTTTAACATGATTTGAACTTCTTTTTAAGTTGTTGCATACACAATTTCCTCTTGTTTGTAAATTTCTTTTCTTTCACATACTTGTATATTATAAATGGAATACTTGTCTTCAGAAGTCTCTCTTCAATGTCATGTTTATTGTAAATTGTTGTATGAGACAGAACAAATGTTTTTTTTTAAATTATCATGTAGTTTTGTTGTGTGACCATGACTATTTAGATACTCATACAGCTGATCATGGAGTGCCCTTAGGAAAATCATGACTTTCACTTGCATATTTCAAATGAGAATGCTCCTCACTATTCTCTTTAAATGAGGTAAACAAATGATTTTCAGTCACAACAGAGGAGTAGAGACTGGTATTACATGTTTCACAATCATCTGGTACATCTATAGCTTTTAGTACACAGCCTGCTACATAGGCTAAGGATTGTTGGTCTTCTACTGGCTCGATGATACCATCCGAGTAAGAATAAATTTGCTCAGGTGTATCAGTGTCTTTCATCTCACATTCACTTAAATGTTCACTCCTACCACTCGCTGCCAAAAAGTGACACAAACTGCTCAAGGGAGTGTAATCATCATTTTCACAGTTACTTACACTCATGGCTTTGAAAGACAAAGTCATACGATTGACAACACAAGTCTTCAGAGCTTGTACAAAGTGAAAACAAGTTGGGTTTGTATTAGCAATACCATGTTGTCTTATACAACAAAAGAAATTTTCTTAAGCATCTTCATTGAACGCCTTTAAATTTAAGTACTTAAAGCCAACCACTTTCAAGGTCTTCCACAAGAAAATAATAGACTGTAATGTAATCTGCCAACCTTTTATGAAGCTAAACATATTAGTCTTGTTTCTTCCCATTTTTAAATCTATTATTTGCCAGCTGCCTATTTCCCTCAATATGCTATACCACATTTCTAAATGTGGCGAATTTTCTGATAAAGCACACCTAAATTGTTTTCCATCCCTGGGATATTGCTCATTACTGTTGAGTGAATCAGAGAGATTATCTACCTTTTCCACAAACTCAGCTGTGTGTATAGCTTCAGATGGTAATGTGTGAGTAGAAACATATGTTTCAATTGCAGCTGCAACAGTATGGCTCATTTGTGCAGCAGCAACTTTTACCTTCATTTTGACATGGGAATCAGAAAAAAAGTGTTGTGCTTTTAATTTGGGCAGAGTTTTGAACCCTTTTTTTTATCCAAAAGGAACACTGTACTGATGTACTCAAACTTTGCTGCTTTGTGAGGTTCAAATTGAATTTTATTATCTATCAAAGCATTTCTAGTGTTTTTGAGCAGATGTGGTATATCATAAATGGTAACAATTGGTTGATTATTGACGACAAAATGAAATATACTGGGCTTCAACAAATTTGCTTAAGGCCTTTTGGTTTGTTGCATTCTGGTCACATACAGTACAAACCACTTTGAACCCAATATTCTGTAGTTCACTTATGATGTGAACAATGAGTGATTTCAAATGGGTGTAGTGGAAAGTGGTTGCAGTAAAGTAATATGTTAGAACTTGTTTCCAAGTTCTGTGAATGCCTTTCCGCATAAAAACCAATGCTTGACTAGCAGCTACAGGAGAATGTCCTAAATGACCCAAGTCCTAATACACATAGATTAGCTGTTTGTGTGCATCATAGTACATACCATCATCCAGAGACATTTCATCAAAAAGTAGAGCACAATACTTGTCATTTTCATGCATATTACTTACTTCCCTTGCCAAAAAGTTTAATAAAGCTGGATTAATTCCTGTATGAAATGGTATGTGGGAAAGCACTCCCTTGAGCAGCCTGACAGATGGAAGGGAGAAGTATGTGGCCAAATATCTGTACAACCGGGGACTACGCTTATAAATAAATAAAGCAAATGCCTTATCTTGTATAGACCACTGTACTGCTGTGGGCTGCATATTAGCATTTCTTAACTGACTATTAATAAAAGTTTTAGTCACATCATTCAACTATTCTTCAATTAACTGAAATTTCCTGTCATCATACAACTCTTTTAGAATTTTCAATCTATTCCTCTCATTCTGTAGCTGTTTTTTCAATTTACACACTCTGGAAACTGTAATCCTACGCAATTTATACATTTTGTGTTTTCTTGGAGTTAAATCACGTTTAGAAACGCCAGATCCCATTACACCTGCACTACTTTCAACATCATAAACTGGTGAGGATAAAAAGCTGTACTCACCATCATCTGTGCTCTGTTAAGGGGGACTGCTTCGTTGTATTACTGTAGATTTTGCATTGTGACCTGTCTCATGCACACTTATATTTGCACCCGATGTGGTGAAACCGCCACCACCACCAGTGTAACACAGATGGGTGGGGGGAGGATGATACAACACCAATTCCATGTGCTTTGGTATAACACCAGGATTTAGCCTGTGTCTGTGTCTAGTAAAGTTCACAAAATCTGCTTCATAAAAATGATCCTCACACACACAATAATAACTACAGTTGATACCTTCATCTACATTACAGATCAATTTCCACTTCTTTAAAGTCTCACTTTTTGATGCAGCTGGAAATTTATAGAAATGTTTATTCTTGTGTTTGGAATTTATTTTTACATAAAAACTACTCCTGCATCCAGGAAACTTGCACGAGTATTTCAATTTCAATCTCAAACTGGATTCTTCTCTTCCTGTATGATCCATCCTCACTTTTTGATGCAGCTGGAAATTTATAGAAATGTTTATTCTTGTGTTTGGAATTTATTTTTACATAAAAACTACTCCTGCATCCAGGAAACTTGCACGAGTACTTCAATTTCAATCTCAAACTGGATTCTTCTCTTCCTGTATGATCCATCCTCATGTGTCTGAAATGTTATTCAAACCAAAAATTAGGAACGAGAAAAAAGATCAGGTATGGTTTACATTGATTGATGTTAAAGAAAACTCAATGTGAAATTAATTTCACTATCAAAAATCATATTAGATTATGTCTAAATGCAGCTATCCTGTACTGAAGTATTGATAACTGCTATCATGGCTTGTAATCTGATGTATTATTGCTACAAAATAGTGAAAAAAACGAAACAAATTCTCATTTCTACTACGGATATGCACATCACTTTATATATAACTGCGTGAGTGTAGTTGCACTATATTCTATGTTCAACACTACTTAGTTAAACAGTGCTATCAGGCGGTAGAAACACTGCTTATTGTACCATTTCAGTATATTTCAGCATCTAGATACCATAGTAGATACCAAATTCAACTGTACATTATCAGTAACAGTTACAGTTACAGTTGTAAATCTATATTACATTGTGTTGAGCATTAAAGTTCGAGAAGATTTCTACTGCATTGGATATTGCCACAATAATACGTGTAAATGTTCAACTGCTTGAAGGACCTGCTTTGTGCGACTTCGAAACAAATGTCTTATTATGTGAGAACACAACCTTTGTCGATACAACAGCAACAAATACTCTTTACCTGGATAGAGTGTTATGTACTGTACAGAATATTTACTGTCGAAAACGGGAAATAGAACACACTCAAGGCATTACGAATCAATTGTAACACGTCCAATATTTGGTATGTAGTAAACGGCACAATAAATGATACTTATTATGTCACTAAGAGTACTTCGTGGCAAAAAGGAAGACGAATCAAAGCCAGAATTATATTCCATTACAGGATTCGGAAAGTTGAATACAAACTATGTCAAAAGCTGCTAGCATGGGATTCTCTATGGAATACAAGGAAATATTAACAGAAATAAGACATATACTTACCCTTTAAGTAAACTGAGCAACGGAAATTGTATTTCTTTACAGAGTCCACAGAACTTAATGTGATGATACAACCTCCTGTTTTATATGAAACAAAAGTAAAAAAGTAAATACTGAATCATCACACCATCAAATATTACGAATGCATCCAAAAATTAAGCAGAATAATAACAACATACTTACACTGCAATTTAAACGAAAAATCACGATCATGTTGCTACGATACCAAATCAATTATGGAAGACTACATCATCCAATAGGAACATGAGACTATAAATTGCTAATAAACTTGCAGCGCTCCAAGTGGCCTGGGACCAAACCAACGTCGTGTTACCGGAAATCCCTATATGAGTTTCACCCCCCTGGTAACACTCGTTTGACAACAATTCCTACAATTGTGACATCATTTCGACGTAACGCAAAATATCGCGAGGTCCACCGCAGTATCGACAAGCGACTTGGCAGGTGCCATATTTACTTTCGCATATTAAGCAGTTCTGCATGATAACTTGCAATATGTCGTTTCAAGACAACGGCGCATTGAAAATGTGTCACAAATACGTCACTCATATTATTAAATGTCAGTTAATAACGCTTCGACGATACATGCCTTCAAGAGATGCTTTGATAACCGAGACTTCAGGCAATCACTGGATAAACAAACTGTAGCGCAATGCAGAAGATCGTGGATCATAGAGTCAAAGGATGCAGGATCGCATCGCCCAGTATATCTTACGTATTGTAGTTAACATGTTACGAGCATTTCTTATGAACGTAATATCAGTATTTCTGCAATATTTGATGTTATGTAACAGTTCCGTCTGATTAGAAGACGAAAAATGAAATAAATATTTGGGTGTTTATATCTGAATGTTGGACAATTTTCGAGTGTGTGGTTAGGTAGGGACCTAAGAGGACACTTTAAATTGCTGTGATGAAACGATAGCAATAACATTCATATTCTTCCTTGTCACGAATATTTGCGGATAATAATTATCTCACAAGGCCACATGCAAACAAGGAAATGTGTGAACTGCTGCCCGAGCTAGAGGAGCCGACATCGAACGAAAGTCGATACCAGTTCCTGTGGCCATCAATATTGTGCGCGATGTCAAAATGACGTCATGTTCGCAGGAAGTGTTGTGAAATGAGAGTTATCCCTTCCAAAAACAAGTGGCCCACATTAGGTGGTTGTCCCGTCTTGCAGGTATGCTGCGGCCATGTCCTTGAATTACCAGCAGATAATAGTAAACCATATCCCCAGCAATATGCAGTCCAAAATTTAACTACTAATAAAAATGTTCATTAAGTCTCACAATCCTCTTTCATTGTTTAGAAGGACTGGGAGTGTACCCATCATTTTCATTAAAATGCCGGGCTGTCACTATGTGTCGAACCAGCAACATGTAGGGGTATATATATGTGTGTGTGTGTGTGTGTGTGTATATTCTAGGTCGAAAAAGGATTACTCCGAAATGTCTCAAGTATTTATTTTGTGTTTTTGTCTGTCGATGATTCAGTGCTTATGCTTCTCAGTAAGTGGTGTGGAGTGACATCTTGTCCATTCAGATCAATGTATTACACTCCCCCCTCTCGTGCCGATTTGAACACTGTGGTTTCATGTATGTGCAAATGCGATAAGAGGTGGGGTGGGGGGGAGTAGCGGAAAAGGATAGAAATAGAGGGAAATAAATACACTACCGGCCATTAAAATTGCTACACCAAGAAGAAATGCAGATGATAAACGGGTATTCATTGGACAAATATATTATACTAGAACTGACATTTGATTACATTTTCACGCAATTTGGGTGCATAGATCCTGAGAAATCAGTACCCAGAACAACCACCTCTGGCCGTAATAACGGCCTTGATATGCCTGGGCATTGAGTCAAACAGAGCTTGGATGGCGTGTACAGGTACAGCTGCCCATGCAACTTCAACACGATACCACAGTTCATAAAGAGTAGTGACTGGCGTATTGTGACGAGCCGGGTAGCAGTCTAACATTTTTTGTACCCAGAAAGGGCCATACAGGACCTGCAACATGCGGTCATGCACTATCCTGCTGAAATGTAGGGTTTCACAGGGATCGAATGAAGGGTAGAGCCACGGATCGTAACACATCTGAAATGTAACGTCCACTGTTCAAAGTGATGTCAATGCGAACAAAAGGTGACCAAGATGTGTAACCAATGGCACCCCGTACTATCATGCCAAGTGATACACCAGTATGGCAATGACGAATACAAGCTTCCAATGGGCGTTCACCGCGATGTCGCTAAACACGGATGTGACCATCATGATGCTGTAAACAGAACCTGGATTCATCCGAAGAAATGACGTTTTGCCATTTGTGCACCCAGGTACGTCGTTGAGTACACCATCACAGGCGCTTCTGTCTGTGATGCAGCGTCAAGGGTAACTGCAGCCATGGTCTCCGAGATGATGTTGCAAACGTCGTTGAACTGTTCATGCAGATGGTTGTTGTCTTGCAAACGTCCCCATCTGTTGACTCAGGGATCGAGACATGGCTGTACGACCCGTTACAGCCATGTGGGTGGACAAGATGCCTGTCATCTCGACTGCTAGTGATACGAGGCCGTTGGGATCCAGCACGGTGTTCCGTATTACCCTCCTGAACCTACCGATTCCATATTCTGCGAACAGTCATTGGATCTCGACCAACGCGGGCAGCAATGTCGCAATACGATAAACCGCAATCGTAATAGGCTACAATCCGACCTTTATCAAAGTCGGAAACATGATGGTACACATTTCTCCTCCTTACACGAGGCATCAAAACAATGTTTCACCAGGCAACGCCAGTCATCTGCTGTTTGTGTATGAGAAATCGGTTGGAAACTTTCCTCATGTCAGCACATTGTAGGTGTCGCCACCGGGGCGAACCTTGTGTGAATGCTCTGAAAAGCTACTCATCTGCATATTACAGCATCTTCTTCCTGTTGGTTAAATTTCGCGTCTGTAGCACGTCATCTTCGTTGTGTAGCAATTTTAATGGCCAGTAGTGTAATAAAATAAAATAAATAAAAATAAAAAATACCCCTCCCCTGCCTGCCACCCAACTGCAGCACTTCGCTGTCTCCCATCCCAACCATACTATCTCTCCACCTACCCACCCCAGCCTCCCCCTTTCCCCCACCCAGTCGCCACTCCCATGATGCACTGGTGCTGCTGCTCGCAGTGTGGTTTCAGTTGCCTGAGACTGCAGCTGTGTGCATGAGTTGCGTTTGCGCGAATGTGTGTGTGGCTGAAAGCTTTAAGTGTGAAAATCTTTCTGTTGTGCCTATCTGCGACTCAGCATCGCCGCTATATGGTGAGTAGCAACTTTCTTTCTCATAATATTGTTATATTCTGTCCTGGATTTTCCATCGTTAGATCTCATTTGTGGAGGTGATAGAATCAAGAACAGTGCATTATAGGAATGCGAAAAGGAAGAAAACCGATTTAGAAAATGAAAAAGAACCTGCTTATGGCGTTGGACAGTTCTAAAAGAATGCCAAATACAAGCAGAAACTTTAGTGGCCATTTTCTGCAAAACACAAATTTCTGTACTTAGGTACATGTAACATCCAAAATAGAGATCCTATTAATTTCAAACTCGGTATGCTTGTTAAACACAAGTTCCTTAATGCAAAACTCTAGAATTTTCCAAATCTATTAAAACTATGGTAAAAATTGAGATAATTAACTATAAAATTTGAGTTTTTTTCTAAACACGAAGTTTAAAATGTAACAGCTCATTCAGTTTATCATAAATTAAATAAATTTTAGAGTTTTGTAATCCTGTAAGTATTGTTTGTATGCTGTGCAAAATTCATCAAAGTTACTTATGAAGAAGAGTGTACCTATAGCAACAAGTGCAGGCAATAGTAAATGAAATTTTACATTAAAAAAATTATTTTATTATGTTTTTGAACTTCCACTGCTATGAGGGTGAGCCCTGAGTTCTTCCTGGTTGTGCTAACAAAGTTGTATGAATTTATTTATAAAACCATAGACAGTGGAAATTAAAATGTCCTGTGGTGTCTCTCCTGCTCCAAGTCGGCCCGTTTGATGTCCTACCCCCCCCTTAACAAAAATGGAATTCTGTTCTGAAGTTCTGTACAGAGATGATTATATGTAACAATTTATGCGAGCAACGAACTGGAAAGAGATCTGTCCATTTACAGTTGTGAATGTTCTTACATATTGGATACAAAATGGAGAAGAGTTAGCGAAATATGTTTACGTCATTTAGTAGCTTACATAGATTTTGTGGCACTACATAGCATGTTCATGACGTCAAGAAACTTTGAGAAAGGTGATTACAAAAAAGATATTATTAAAGTAAAAATTATCATGAATAGCCTCAGGGTGACGGATCATTTGGAAGGAGACACACCATTTTGGCTTAGATAGCTACTGGTACAAACAATTTTGAAGCCATAAATGCAAGACGCGAATAAGATGTGCAAAAAGAAGAGAGTGTTATCGAAAATAGGAAAAAAACAGAAGAAAAAGGACGTTGCCTTGACCAGTCTAAGTAAGCATTGACGGAGACATAAGTGAATACATGCTGAAGTGTCGCCCCAAGTAAGTAAAGTGTTCAAGAAGAAGTAACTATCATTTGATAAAAACCAAAGAATTTTGAATTGTTATACGTAATCGGGTAAAGGAAAATAGTTGGCCATAGCAAGGGGGTCAATAGCAAAATATGTGCTTGAAAAATGTTTGGAAGGAGAGTCAACAAGCATTAGTCGGCGGAAAACGGTTTCCAAAATTCGGTTTTTGTCTTTCAGAAGATGTGTCGCATTCAAACGAAGTGAGGGAAGGTTTCCGAGCACTGATTTCGAGGCTACAAGTGCAGCAGCAAAATATGACAACAGTCAAACAAGACGACGGCAGCGCAGCTTTGCTTCGCACTGCAGTAACGGTCAGCTGACTACGACTGCACAGAGGCTGTTCGCGACATTGCTTTGCCCACACTGGACCCATTGGCAGCATGTGGCAACTGGCAATGAGACATTATTAACTAAGTTGTAGACAGCCCTTCTCTCCCATGAGGCACTGCCTTATCGTAGCGCTGTCCGTGTGGGCGGGAGAGTTTGTGTGCTCCAAGGAAGCTGAGAGCTATATCAGCGGTAGCGTAGATACTGGCAGGTCCAACCTAGCCAGGTAGGTCTCAGCAGAGGAGCCAGACAAAGTGTGCCTCACAATGACCTGTCTTATATCCTATATCCTATATATCCTATTCCCTACCCTCTCCTCAGTTACCATTCCTTCTCTTTCTCTAATTACCTTAATACACCACTGCCTTGTGGTTGGTCTCGGGAGGGATGAAGGCTAAGGGAGAAAACCCTGAAAGAAAATCTGGAGTGGGGCCCCAAAGGCGGTTGGAAGGCGCACTACGACCCCTTCCAGCAGCTCCTGCAACCGAAGTGATACCAGACGTATTGGTTTGCCTTTCCTCTGGATATTATCATTTAGGTCGAAAGGGAGACCGTGATGATTGGGCAACTCATGAGTCTTCATATTTATCGCTTAGGCTTGTAGCATCCTGGAGAGGTCACTTCAGCGACATCCAAGGACTTCGGCACAACACGGAAAGAGGCAGTTACCGGTTATAAGCTCTGTCTGATTGGGGTAAGACTCGAGTGCCAGGGGCCACTTCCAACGGTGGGAGAGATCATTGCATCTCATTGGACAGCTACCGCCTGCTTCAAGCTGGGCAGCCCCCAGGCAATAAGGTGCTGTCCCGCCACTATCCGCCTGCTTCACAGGGTGTGTGGAACTTAGAAGTAATCTTTGACAAGCGGGTTGATATAGTACACCTACCAACAACAAAAATGAAATAATAAAGAAATCACTATTTCGTATTGCCACCTGGACTGTTAGGACCATGTGTCCAAGGCACATTGACGATGCCCAAGAGGTTGATTACATCTGTAAGACTGCCGTAATTGACAGAGAGCTCCATCTTTTGAATGTTGACATCGCGGGACTGCAGGAGACGCGGCTTCCAGACGCGGGCTCTATCAGTGAGGATAATTACACATTCTTCTGGCAGGGGAAGTCTCAACACGAGCCAAGACTTCATGGCATAGGATTTGCTGTTAAAAACACCCTCCTGGACTGTACTGTGCCACCATCCGGTGGAACAGAGCGAATTACTGCTTTGAAAATATGCTCCTTAAGTGGCACTGTCAACATCCTAAATGTGTATGCTCCCACCTTATCATCCAGCATGGAAGAGAAGGATCTGTTTTATGATTTACTCAGCGACAGAATAGCTAAGGTACCTAGCACCGAGATACTGTATATTCTAGGGGACTTTAATGCTAGAGTTGGATCAGATAATGACATATGGCCGAATTGCTTGAAGTTTGCTGCTTTTATGGACTCTGTATTACAAACACATATTTCCAGCTTAAGGATCAGCACAAGGTGTCTTGGAGACACCCGTGCTCTCATCAATGGCGTCAACAACTTAGTCATAGCTAGGCATACTGGTCTCAAAAATGTGCTACTGACATGAAGTTATCATAGTGCTGATTGCAACACTGACCACGCCCTGGTGGTGTGCACATTGAGGCTCACTCCTAAGAAATGTCACCATGCCAAACCGAGAGGTCATCCCCGTATCAACACAGGTCATGTTCATGATACACAAAGAAAACAAGATTTTGCCAGTAATTTTGAAAGTGCTTTCCCAGGAAATGCGCAAGCAGAAAGGAATGTTAAGAAATGGGCAAAACTCTCGGGTGCAATCTACAACTCAGCAGTATTGGCCTATGGAACAAAAGGAAAAAGAAATAAGGACTGGTGTGTGCAACATTTGGAAGAAATGGAACCAGTCACTGAGGCTAAATGGAAAGCCCTGCTAGCTTACAAAAGAAACCCAAATGAAAGAACAGGGCACAGCAAACATCCAGGAGATGCGCAAATAACTACTGGCTGAATTTATGTGCAGGTATACAGAAAGCGGCCGATTCTGGGGATGCTAAGGCAATGTACGATGGTATTAAGAAAGCAATTGGACCAACTGTCAGAAAAACAGCTCCTCTGAAGTCCAAGACAGGTGAAGTCATTACTAATGAAGGCAAACAAATGGAACGCTGGGTTGAACACTACCTCGAGTTGTATGCAGCCGAGAATGAAGTTAGCAAGGATGCATGTGACGCCATCAAACAATTGCCAGTTATGGCAGAACTAGATGCAATGCCTCCTATGGAAGAACTTAGTAGAGAAATAGATTCTCTTGCTAACGGAAAGGCCCCAGGTGAAGATGGGATCCCTGCAGAGGTTATTAAGTATAACAAGTCTGTTCTTCTCAAACATTTATATTCACTTATCACAACCAGCTGGGAAGAAGGTTATGTCCCGATGAGTATGCGGAATTCGAGGATAGTTACTCTATATAAACATAAAGGGAACAGAAGTGACTGTAACAATTACCAAGGCATTTCATTACTAAGTGTAGCTGGGAAAGCTTATGCAAGAGTCATCCTAATGCGATTACAAATCTTAGGTTCCAGAATCTACCCAGAATCTCAGTGTGGCTTCAGGTGCGGCTGATCAACCGTAGATATGATCTCTTTAAGACAGCTACAAGAGAAATGTCGTGAGCAGCGGAGGCCACTTTATATTGCTTTCATTGACCTTGGTAAAGTGTTGGATTTAGTGAGCAGAAATGGGCTTTTCAAACTGTTGCAGAAGATTGGATGCCCACCTAAACTACTACAGATAATTGTCTCTTTCCATGAGAAAACACAAGCAACAATCTGCTTCAACGGTAAAACATCAGAAGCATTCCCTGCTAATAGCGGTGGGAAACAGGGGTGTGTGTTAGCTCCTACATTATTTGGGATTTTCTTTTCCCTTCTGCTCAGATTTGCCTTTGAAGACTGTGATGATGGAGTGTATCTACATACGAGGTCTGATGGAAATCTTTTCAACATTGCTCGCCTCAAGGCCAAGACCAAAGTACCAGAGCACTACCAACCTTCCATCCATCAGCACTGATGGCAATCCTCTCCAGGTAGTTGATGACTTTACCTACTTGGGATCCATGATATGTAGCAACTTGTCCATGGACACTGAAATTACTAACAGAATCACAAAGGCATCATCTGTCGTGGCTAGATTGAAAAACAGAGTATGGAACAACGGACTGCTTACCACAAAAACTTAATTAAAAGTCTACAACGCTTGTGTTATAAGCACCGTTCTCTATAGCTGTGAGACATGGACAACTCTTTCTAAGCATGAATCTCGACTCAACAGCTTACATCTCCGCTGTCTCCGGAAGATCCTTCAGATCTCATGGAGAGATAGAGTGCCCAACACCAAAGTCTTTCATCGTGCAAGCACAACCAGCATCTTTGCACTCCTGAGTCATCGACGTCTAAGATGGTTGGGACATGTCAGGCGCATGGATCCTGAACGGATACTGAAACAACTGTTCTATGGAGAATTTCAGGAGGGTGTGAGGCCAGTGGGACGACCGCATCTTCGTTCCAAGGATGTCTGCAAGAGAGAATTGACCAAGACCAGAATCAATCCAAGTCGCTGGGAAAGCATTGCAGATGACCGTGTCAAGTGGCGAGTAACTGTGCGCAACGGCGTCAAGCTCTCTGGGGACGAATGCACACAGGAACAAATTAGGAAGAGGACAAAGCGAAGAGACAGAGCGGCTTCTGTTCGAAGTCCCTCAAATTTCACATGTCCAAACTGCAGTAGGGACTGCCACTCTCGAGTGGGACTTTTTAGCCACAGCAGACGCTGCAGACTCTGAACCAAGCATGCTACACCATCATCCCTCAAGGATGGACGGATGCCATTATTATTAGACAGTCCACAACTTATTTTTTGATAACATAGTGTGCAGTTTTTGAAATTTCTTTATATTCATCTGTTTGTCTCTATAAGTGGTAGCTTGCGGACGTATGAAGAGTTCCGCCGCGTTAATATTGCTCAAAAATGTGTGTTCTAATCGAACTTTAAAGAAGGGTTATAAAGGTTATTTGGGAGACAAAGTTTATTAAAAAACATCTCGTTATCATTCCGGATGTTTCGAGAATCCTGCATCAAGAGGATCGAAGCAGACAAGAATAATTCTCGTGGGTACAAGAGGGACGATCCGAAACCAGTATTGTCATACCAAGCCCTATGCACAATGGTGGTAACAAGAAAAAGAAGTACGAAAATTTAAATGCTGAATATATGTATTGAATATTGAGGGTCTATTGATATTAATGCCAGTTAAAGTTCACTTAGGGTATGTGTACCTACCTTTTCTTCAATTATTCTTTCAAAATTCCTTTTTTTAATTACTTAAGCAGCAATTATTAATCAGTTCCCAATATATATCACATTTTATTCCCCCCACCACTAGTCAATGGCGACCATTCAATGGACGGTTCAAAATGGTTCAAATGGCTCTGAGCAAAATGGGACATAACATCTGAGGTCATCAGTCCCCTAGTACTTCGAACTACTTAAACCTAACTAACCTAAGGACGTAACACACATCCATGCCCGAAGCAGGATTCGAACCTGCGACCGTAGCAGTCGCGCGGTTCCGGACTGAAGTGCCTAGAACTGCTCGGCCACCGCGGCCGGGTCAATGGACGGTGCCGAGCGCAATATGAACAGACCTTCCGCTGTTGACGTAAAAGTTCTTTGAGATAAATGATCCATTTCATCGTCACAAGAAACTAATGAGGCCTGTGTTGCATTTCTTACATGTCTGTGAGATTGCAACTATTCACAACTTGAAGAAGCAAATTAAAATTTAATACTGACTACAAATGAGATACGCGGGAATGCTGATTTCAGCAGTAAAGGTAGGAAGCTGCTACTCTGTATGCTTGTATGGCCGCATTTGGCGACGTCACTCTCACACTAAATAATCTCCTTTACTTCCAAGTAATATCCCTTACGGAAAGTGAATTTCTATAGAAACGACGAAAATTTGTGTCAAGTCAACATTAGGGTACAAAATAATTAATTGAAATTCTATATGGCCATATCAGACAATAATCAGGATCATTAATGAATACGCGTATAAATCTGCTCATTACAAAATGCAATATGCCAAGATGGAAATCAGAGCCTGGGAACAGCTGAAAGTTAACGCGCCAACTCGTGAACTGCCCAATGGCTAGCAGAACAACCAGGTTGGCGTCCACACTATTAAAAAATGATGACACTGGTAATATAACTAATCATAATGTCACTTTTATGACGATTGATGAGACAATTTCTCAGTTCTCACTGTGAAACATTTTTCCAAATAGTGCAACTGAAGCGCGTGTCAACGAAAATTCCTTTGATTATCTGCTCACGACGTCGCGAACGCAATAACAGTAAACAGTTCATAAAAGCTATGTAAATATTGGCGAGACATATTTGACACAAACGCTCATGCAACTAATAACACAACAGTTTGCACAGCAGTTCACAAGACATCAGGAAAATATAGGACAACAGTTTACACAGCAGTTCACAAAACATCAGGAAAATATAGGGCAACAGCTTACACAGCAAATAGCAGGCATTCAACGATTTCAAGAAAAGTATTAGTCAACAGTTTAGTGAAGTGATCAAAACTATACGCACTAGAAGTGATCAAAGCTATACGCACTGACTTATCTGGCGAAGTAACTCGGAAGTTGACAGAGCTCGGTAAACAACTAAAACATGAAATAATTACTGACATGTCTTGCAATATAAATATGTTAACGGGAAAGGTAACATCCATAGATTGTAAACAGCAACAACTTGCAAGTGAGTTGCAAAACCTCAGTGAAGCATATTCTCAAATTCTGGAGACTCAATCTCAAGTGGATGCATCGGTAAAAAATGTGACGAATGCAGTCAGCGAGTTGCAAGACGTATGCAAAAACCTGCCTACAGAAATACACAAGTTGAGTCTAAGAGTAGGTCAGGGAAGTTTAGAGTCAGAATTTGCCAAAAAAAAACAGAGAGATAAGTTGTGGGCAAATGTAAAGGAAATAACTGAAAAAGCTGAAGCCAGGATGCTGGATAAGGACAGCAAAATAGGTAGTGTCAGAATGCAAAGCCGGCCGGTGTGGCCGAACGGTTCTAAGCGCTTCAGTTTGGAACAGCGCGACCACTACGGTTGCAGGTTCTAATCCTGCCTCGGGCATGGATGTGTGTTATGTCCTTAGGTTAGTTAGGTTTAAGTAGTTCTAAGTTCTAGAGGACTGATGACCTCAGATGTTAAGTCCCATAGTGCTCAGAGCCATTTGAACCAGAATGCAAAATTTATATAGATAATGTAGGAGAAGTTATGAAATGGCTCAAATGGCTTTGAGCACTGTGGGACTTAACTTCTGAGGTCATCAGTCCCCTAGAACTTAGAACTACTTAAACCTAACTAATCTAAGGACATCACACACATCCATGCCCAAGGCAGGATTCAAACCTGCGACCGTAGTGGTAGCGCAGTTCCAGACTGTAGTGCCTAGAACCGATCAGCCACCAGAGCCGGCAAGAAGTTCTAAAGAAGAAAGAAAGTCAACTCCCAGCTATGTAGACTGACATTCAAAAACAACATATGAAAGAAAGCAAACCTATGCTTTTACAGAAATTAGATACCTTCACTGGATACCCGCAATACGGGGCTAGCCTGTTGAAGAAAAATAGCGAAGAGTGTTTGTCAACATTAATTGCAGATGAGGGATTACTTAGGCATTGACAATTCCCGATATGTACTTCTGAAGGGAAAAGAACACACCATGTGGTCTTTATCAGAGCATTTCAAAATGTTTTACCTCGTACTTGGACCGAAGCCCAGAAAATTAGAATTGTTGTTAGATACACACACAGTGACGTTTGGCGTAACCAAACACCAATGGTAAACACAGTAGGCCAATGCCACCACGATGCCAGAAAACTTGAACTAGTCATGGTAGGCCTCCATCCTGTGACCTTGGAGGAGAGTGGGGGCACAAGCTTGATCAACACTTGCTTAATCAGATATGATCAAGGTAGATATTCCCTTAAAGTTACATATATGTATAACAGTATTAGATTTAGTATGCTGGAAAACCACATTCCAGAATTTATGTTGTTGGTTGTTAAGGAAAATATTTTGCTTTTGTTTCTTCTTATATGTCAGATGTGTAAATGACAAGTTGAGTGGATGTAACAAGGAAGAATTTTACTTCTATGTATCTAGAGATAACGATAGTTTAAACACAACGCTTCGCTTTGTGCGTAGCCCAGTTGTAACTCAATAAAAGAACTTGTGAAATGCACAATAGCGCGCAGTGGACTACACAACTCCTCGCGACTTCAGTGGTAAAAGAGCGATGCAGTGCATGTGCATTGGGGAGAAAGCTAGTCAACCTACAGCAACTACTTGCATGCCAGACAGACACAGTTGAAAGTGTTGGAGCACACAAAACAAACAAACCCTATGAGCTTCAGCGCGCACCAGCATTTTTAAAGCCTGTTGCATACAAAGGGAAATAGAAGATTAATGGAGAGTCTATACTACAGCTACGACGATCTACCCAACACACACAAACAGAGATAAGCTAAGGGATTGTATACACGGAAAGGGATCCTAAAGTACGAAATATTTACTAAAGTTTCACTACTATGTTCATTATATCTATATAGTTACATATTTAAGTATTGAAAGTACACACACTAATTATAATTGAGGGGCCAGAAACCTCTTATTGCAGGTAAACAAGTGAGTACAATATAAGTGGCAAAATTTATATAAGAGATCGCACCACGCTTATAATCCACTTTATCTTTCAAATTTACAAGGTAAGTAGAGACACACACACGACATTAAATGATTTGTGATGGCATGAATGCACACTAAAGTAAATGAATATATCGCTGAATATATGAAAGAGGTGTTAGTGACCATTGAGCATCTATACACTTATCT
Source organism: Schistocerca piceifrons (assembly GCF_021461385.2). NCBI lineage: Eukaryota > Metazoa > Arthropoda > Insecta > Orthoptera > Acrididae > Schistocerca > Schistocerca piceifrons. Next base: position 280,492,361 of record NC_060138.1, read on the forward strand.
ATGAAGATTTAGTTTTAAGTTAGCACTAAGTTTTTTTTCTACCAGGGAACGATGCATCGACATGTCCTAAACTGAAGATAGATAAATGCTTGTCGAGTGTTATGTACCATATAAACATAAGAAAGGACCACACCACACGTAAATAAAGTAGTAAGTTTATGGTATGTACGAATATGATAATGTGAAAATATATGTAGAAGAATACAGTTGCAGTACATTGCATATCACGATACTGAATTAAGGTGGAGCAATATCAAATAATCAAGGGGTCGAAACCTAGCTACTGTAAGTGACAACTACTCAGAAAAGTGTCCAACGCCTGATTTGCATTGAAATTTTTATAAATGTTTGCTACTTACATAAACACTATTTTACGCTATTCATACATAACATATAGTATTGATGATACCACTCTGTATACTTCAGCATATGAAATGATTATCCTTTATACAATGAACATAACAAGCAAATAGGGAGCTGCACTTTAAATACTGAATAAGTATTCGATAGGATTGGTATCGTCAGGTTTGCATTATGTTTATAAACAACAAACTATTTTGTTCTTGAGATCACAATTAAGTCTAGTAATGAGACGTAACTGAGCACATAAATGCCTTTCAGTGAAATTTCCTCAACTCTGTAGTTTGTAGATCCTTCCTGTAGAATGCTAGAGAGATGAGGCCATGCGTAGTTATTTAACCAGCGTGTAGAATCTTTTGTAGTGACTATTGTTTACTTCTTTAGTTCTTTGAACTTGATAAATATGCTCCGACAAGAAGTCACAGTAAATTGGAATGAAACGTATGTCAATTTATACCATAAAGGAAATTCGAATCTATTATTGTATGAATGTTATGCGAAGGTGTACTCACGTAATTGAAATTGAACTATGTTTCGAAATTATAATTTAACAAAATGTAATAAACAATTCGACAATCAGACTGTAATGTATATAAGCAAGGATAATGGCATCTCAGCAAATGAATAGGATAAGTTCATTTCTGTAGTTGTATTTTTATTTTCTTTGTTATGTGTATAGCATATGGAAAGTACACTACAGAAATTTTGTGTCATGCAACAGTATAAAAGACGCCCAGAAACAAAGTGCAAAAACATACAAAACCTGCCTGAAAAGTGTGAAGTGTGCATGTGAGATGTGGGTGAGCGCATAATGAACTAAAAATGACAATACTTCATACAACATGAATTTTCTGTGCTCGACCACGTCGTAAAGACATGAATTTTCTGTGCTCTACAACATCGTAGAAGCAGCAAGAAACTTACCGATTCGGCAAATGTTGGATCTACGGCTAATGTCCCCACTGAATAAATGTGAGCGACTGAAATACATTCCTCAGGCCACTGATATGGAAACCAGTTGTCACCGCATCGAAAATTTCACAAAGGATAACACTGCTGAACACGTGCTTCAAGAATTTGTGCAATGAAGACTATGTGAAGGCACGACACGGGCACTCTGACTTTGTATTAAATACGTGAAAGCGAACTGCGTGTGCATGCTTTGCAAGCTAAACACTGGGCAGATACTGACTGACAACAATGGGACTATGTGCTTACAGCAAGCACATTGTTATGAAGGAAAACTTATGTATGTATGTGTTAAGGGAGCTGACATTCCTATATAAATTGGTAACCATATAGGATAACTCCAATGGCTGAAAAATAAAGGTTATGCCCATATTAGCGAGAGCTATCAACCCATAAAAAGAAAATTAGCTGAGACACTGTGCACCTGAGTATAACACCAACCCATAAAAAGAGAAATAAGCTGAGACATTGTGCACCCGTGTATGACATCAGGGCACAGTGGGGGCCAATTGTAATGTATCATATTATTATTATTATTATTATTTTCTTTTCTCCCTTGTTCTTTTCTTTTTATGCATATACATACATACACACTATATATATATACACTCCTGGAAATTGAAATAAGAACACCGTGAATTCATTGTCCCAGGAAGGGGAAACTTTATTGACACATTCCTGGGGTCAGATACATCACATGATCACACTGACAGAACCACAGGCACATAGACACAGGCAACAGAGCATGCACAATGTCGGCACTAGTACAGTGTATATCCACCTTTCGCAGCAATGCAGGCTGCTATTCTCCCATGGAGACGATCGTAGAGATGCTGGATGTAGTCCTGTGGAATGGCTTGCCATGCCATTTCCACCTGGCGCCTCAGTTGGACCAGCGTTCGTGCTGGACGTGCAGACCGCGTGAGACGACGCTTCATCCAGTCCCAAACATGCTCAATGTGGGACAGATCCGGAGATCTTGCTGGCCAGGGTAGTTGACTTACACCTTCTAGAGCACGTTGGGTGGCACGGGATACATGCGGACGTGCATTGTCCTGTTGGAACAGCAAGTTCCCTTGCCGGTCTAGGAATGGTAGAACGATGGGTTCGATGACGGTTTGGATGTACCGTGCACTATTCAGTGTCCCCTCGACGATCACCAGTGGTGTACGGCCAGTGTAGGAGATTGCTCCCCACACCATGATGCCGGGTGTTGGCCCTGTGTGCCTCGGTCGTATGCAGTCCTGATTGTGGCGCTCACCTGCACGGCGCCAAACACGCATACGACCATCATTGGCACCAAGGCAGAAGCGACTCTCATCGCTGAAGACGACACGTCTCCATTCGTCCCTCCATTCACACCTGTCGCGACACCACTGGAGGCGGGCTGCACGATGTTGGGGCGTGAGCGGAAGACGGCCTAACGGTGTGCGGGACCGTAGCCCAGCTTCATGGAGACGGTTGCGAATGGTCCTCGCCGATACCCCAGGAGCAACAGTGTCCCTAATTTGCTGGGAAGTGGCGGTGCGGTCCCCTACGGCACTGCGTAGGATCCTACGGTCTTGGCGTGCATCCGTGCGTCGCTGCGGTCCGGTCCCAGGTCGACGGGCACGTGCACCTTCCGCCGACCACTGGTGACAACATCGATGTACTGTGGAGACCTCACGCCCCACGTGTTGAGCAATTCGGCGGTACGTCCACCCGGCCTCCCGCATGCCCACTATACGCCCTCGCTCAAAGTCCGTCAACTGCACATACGGTTCACGTCCACGCTGTCGCGGCATGCTACCAGTGTTAAAGACTGCGATGGAGCTCCGTATGCCACGGCAAACTGGCTGACACTGACGGCGACGGTGCACAAATGCTGCGCAGCTAGCGCCATTCGACGGCCAACACCGTGGTTCCTGGTGTGTCCGCTGTGCCGTGCGTGTGATCATTGCTTGTACAGCCCTCTCGCAGTGTCCGGAGCAAGTATGGTGGGTCTGACACACCGGTGTCAATGTGTTCTTTTTTCCATTTCCAGGAGTGTATATATAAATAGAGGGAAACATTCCACGTGGGAAAAATATATCTAAAAACAAAGATGATGTGACTTTCCAAACGAAAGCGCTGGCAGGTCGATAGACACACAAACAAACACAAACATACACACAAAATTCTAGCTTTCGCAACCAATTGTTGCTTTGTCAGGAAAGAGGGACGGAGAGGGAAAGACGAAAGGATGTGGGTTTTAAGGGAGAGGGTAAGGAGTCATTCCAGTCCCAGGAGCGGAAAGACTTACCTTAGGGGGAAAAAGAGGGTGGGTATACACTCGCACACACACACATATCCATCCACACATATACAGACACAAGCAATATATAATACATTTCATTCCCCCTGCCACTATTCAGTGAACAGTTATTTGAAAATATTTCTCTAGTTTTCGACACTAGTATTCAAACATGATCACATTACTGAAGCATTATTAAATATACATAATTTTGTGTATGCTGTATGCCAGTTACTACCCTCAAAATAAATAGCAGCGATGGCAGATTCGGGGGCTGGTGGACACCCCCCCTCACACCCCCCAGACAGTTCAAAAAAAAAGAGAGCGAGAGAGAGAGAGAGAGAGAGAGAGAGAGAGAGAGAGAGAACAACTGACAGACAGATGGAGGGAGAGATATCACAGCATATTTACAGTTTTTACTTACAGAAAGCATGTAATTGTGAATTTTAAAAATGCAAAAAGCTGGAATTAACGGAACATCAGTGTGACTTGTGTTATTGCCTTCCTGTATTTGCTTATTGCTTCCTTTTTTGACAGAATTTACAATAAAAGCACAGCAAAACGTGATGCCATTTATCATTTCATGATTGTGTAACAGATAAATGAGCTATTGTGTTGGATTTACTTACCATACAAGTAAATTTAAACGTTTACTGAATAATTCGTAAATTTTAATAGCTGTGTTAAGGCTCATGCATTTAGCTATTTTTGTTATATATTTGATTTTTCTGGATACTTTTCCTAGATAGTAGAAAAGAGAACATAATCTGCATTATTTGAAGCTATATGTTTCGATTTTCTACCATCATCAGGCTTCTTACTCTCAATACATCTTACTGTATCAGTTATTAAGGTTTCTTCCCATTCCATTTATGTATGAAGTACAGGAAGAATGATTGTTTGAATGCCTCCATGTGTGTGCTGTAATTATTCTAAACTAGTTCTCAGAATGCCTATGTCAGTGATACGTAGGGGACTGTAGCATGGGCCTACTTCTAGAGTCTTCATTTAAAGCTGGTTCTCGAAACTTTGTTAGCAAACTTGCTCAGGATAGTTTATGTCTATTTTCAAGTGTCTGCTAGTTCAGTTTCTTCAATGTTACTGTAACGGGTCAAACAAACCTGCAACCATTCTTGCTGCCCTTCTCTGTATGTCTTCAGTTTCCCCTGTTAGTCGTATCTGGCATGGGTCCTCCAACACACTTGAGCAATATTCTAGAATGAGTTGACAATGATTTGTAAGCAATCTTCTTTGCAGACTGATTGCACTTCCCCAGTATTCTGCCAATAAACTGAAGTCTACCATCTGCTTTACCCACAACAGAATCTGTGTGAGCATTCCATTTCATATCCTTACATGATGTTACACCCGGATATTTGTATGAATTGGTCATTTCTGATGGTGACTCATTGATATTAATAATTACAGGATACTACTGTATTCGTTTTGTGAAGAGCACAATTGTACATTTTAGAACATTTAAAGCACGTTACCAATCTTTGCACCACTACTACCGTCCATATATTTTCGACACTGATTTGTTAAAGAATCTTAGAACATATTCTGAACTCAAAGATACTAAGGTATCTTGAACAAAATGACCCTCTCGCTGCCCACCCGCCTGAATTTAGAAAACAATTATGTGAAACCCGACTCGAACTTTTCTCTCATGACATACTGAAAGCTTTGGATCAAGGCAACCAGGTAGATGCAGTATTTCTTGATTTGCGAAAAACACTTGACTGAGTACAACACCTACACTTATTGTTAAAAGTTCAGTCATATGGGATATCAAGCAAAATTTGTGACTGGATTAAGGTCCTTTTGGTAGGGAGGGCACTGCATGTTATCTTGTATGAAAAGTCATCATCAGATGTAGAAGTTACTTGTGGTGCACCCCAGGGAAGTGTGTTGGGACCTTTGCTGTTCATGTTGTATATTAATGAGCTTGGGGACACTGTTTTGCATTGCACTGTGCAGGCGATACTGAAATGTAGATCTTTAAACGATCTATACACGAAGTCCATGAGAGCATATGCTTATCATTTATGGGCCATCCATAATCACCATTTGTCTTTTGGTTGCGCCTGGTGCAGCAAAACTGAAAAACAAAAAATGGCGGTTGTGGTTAAACCATAAAAGATAGACATAAGTTCTTGTGGACTTTTTTGTAGATGTTATTGAAATCTATATTTTAGTATTATATCCAATTATGTACCACTTATTAATTAGGTAGCATGTTACTGCCGGCAGACTCTCTACTTTTCTGTAGCAGGTTACCTTCAAACGACTCCACAAACTTTCATCAAACATGTGTTGCAACAATTCTGATTAAACTAGCATTCAACTAAATAAAAAAATTGCATTAAAACTAGTGCATTTGTGTTGGAGCTGTGATGTCATAGACAAAAAAGACGTTAGGTTTCGCACACAGTGGCACCGATCACAGTGGCTTCTGCCAACTACCGACACAGACTGAAGACATCCGATCTTTTCAAATCGGTGTGCCACTACTTCCGTAGTCACAATGTAGCCGATCTCATTGTCTGAATGTACAGACTTGAGAATCAGTGAAATTCAGATCAGTTTGTTTTCTTCTGTCATATTGGCAGACATAACAAACATGGACTAAGAGAATGTGATAAGTTTAGTCAAAGGAGGCTGTGGCATACTGAGAAAGAGAAATATAATTGGTATATAGTTCAGAATCTATAGAATGAAACTGCAGGTTTATTGCAAACGATGAGGAGACAAAATCTATATCTATTTATTTTTTATATGTTTATTTATTTATTTATTCATCCATAAACAAATTTCTTTGTATGGATGTCGACATTATAAATACGTGTGTTCATTATTTTGCCCTATAAGGTAATGAAATACAAGCTATATATAATAAATTCATAATATATATATGTATATTACACACACAATTTATCATTGAATTGCATAATGCAGAAGAAACTGCTTTAATCAAAAGAAATATATCACAAGACTCCTCTAATACCTGTATGGGTAAATTACAATCCAGTATGTCCACTTGATAATTTTTTAACCTGATTATTTATTTATGCCAATTTTATGCTGCATGAATTCTCTAATCGAGTAAAAACTATTTTTTTATAAATATTCTTTAAGGAATGCTTTAAATTTACAGAGTTCCTTTATGCTTTTGATTTCTTTTGGCAATTTATTGTATATCTTGGCACCTTGGTAAAACATAGTGATTTGGGTTTTAGTTTTATTCATTGTGTCTAGGTACAAGCAATTATTGTTTCTGGTTTGGTGATCATGTATGCAGCTGTTTGCTAAGTATTGTTCAATATTTTTTGAATAAAAACTGTAGTTTGCAAGATATATTCACTTGGGATTGTCAGAATACCCCACTTTTTAAATAGCTCACTGCAGTGTGCTCTTTTGTGACTCTTGCTCATTATTCTGATAGCTCGTTTTTGCAATCTGAACACATATTTCACATTTTGGGCATTTGCACCCCAGAATATTATGCCGTAACTTATTATAGAATGTATGTGTGCAAAGTATGTCATTCTCTGGCATTAACTATTGCACACAGTGACTAATATTCGTAAGGCATAGCATGCTGTGCTAATTTTTTTCCCAAGCATCCTAATATCGGAAATTTTAGGCATAAATCATAACCTCAAATAATTTGTTCCAATGAGATGTGTGCTTAGGCTACTTAGTAACTTGTTTTTGTGTTGTAGTATATGAACATTAGGTGTCTACATATTATTGTTACTGCTCATTGGCGTTTTCATGCATGATTTGTTACATGAAGTGGTTTGAAAATGTATTGTATGTTTTTCCATTTTTCGGTGCTTTAGGTGTTCAGATTATCTTACTCTAAACTCTATGTTTGTCTTTCACAAGTATGCTGAACGACAGTCATTGAAGGTTTGTTGACCTATATCCACACAACTTCAAATAAATTCAGAAAAACAGTGTTTGTAATCTTGCTTTTCAAGGCTGCTACAAATCATCTTGAGTATGTCATGTAACATAACGTTTCTCCCTTCATCTCATATATTTGTAAAATGTGTGTGGTACATCCAGCAACTGAGGACAGAGTGTACAGTACTTGCCATGTTTTTTTCGAGACAAATATGGATCATTCACTGGCATCTGGCATCTTTTTAATAGCAAAAGCTGCATTGTAGTACTCTTCTCCAAGCACAGAGATGTGTAGTATCCACCCCACCCTTGGGGGTTAAAACTAAACCTGCTTCAGACATTGTATAGATTCCACCCTAACTAAAAACTGACAAAGGAGGTCGGATGTACCATGACAAGCTGTTGGCCAATGTTATCTGGTGACCTCTGACAACAGTTGTTGGTGGCACTGTGAACATAGCCCTAAGATGGATTGACACTTGATGGAATGTCACTCCTCTGAATTTCAAATGGTGGCATTCACAGATGCCGTCATGGAGCGTCATAGACACCTCGCATCAGTGTCACATCAATGTTTCTTGGGAAGAATGTCTCGATCGACCATAGTGTAGCCTTCTGGGTGAGCAACTGTTACAGTAAACACAGTGTGAACTAACACGGTAGTATTCCCCACTGACTGCTGTTGTAAAAAGGTCTTAATATGTACTGGAAGAAAGTACTAAGTTAAAGTATTTTATTATATACACTGAAGGAATACATTGCAAAAGAAGCAATGCATATCTTGTTCAAGGTACTATAATGACGATTTTTCCAGTGGAATAGCGAAATAGAGTAAAGCTGATGCGGGATGCAGAAGTTTAAAATACGATTTGTAAGAAATTAATGATGAACAGCAGGTAGCAGAAATACATGTAAACATAGTTCAAGTAAATTAAAAAGGCAAACTATCAGCTTCTATCGACGTGATATTGGACGCCTAAATCTTGAATTTCTCGTAGTAATGTTTATTCGTATCTTGTTTAGCAGGTAAAAAAACTGTTGTTTAGACTTTCTAAAATATTTATAGAATGATGGCTCCTCCTCATCCAGCTTCTTGTAAAGAATGTGGAAATCTGCTTCACAATCATTGCAAACTGCTTTAAACTAAATTTCGGCATTTTATGATGAACTACAAAATAGTGCCTGTGGTGAGTATTTTATGGACCAACTCTAACGTCACGACGTTTGTTCGACATTGATGTGCCATTTAGTGTGAATACTCAGGAATTCCTCTGACCATCAATGTTCAAAAATGTGACAGTTGCATTCCATCAAATGTGAATTGACCCTTAAACTTACAACACCTGACTTCATACTATAGAGTAGCAGAGGAGACGGCGCACATCGCAAGGTATGCTTCTCCGATATTTACTTATCTTAACAACACTACTGATACGTGAGCGAATCTCCAGATAAAGGCCAATTGAATATACAAGTAAATAGACTGTCCATCATGGCACTGTCAAGACACTGCACTGTCACGTGATCTTATCTTGCATTGCTGTCCTCAACTGTTCTTTCCGCTGCAATTGTCATCTTCGCAAGATGATTTTCAACTGTTTTTACGCGCGATGTGTTCATACAGACCGTGATAGCTTACATGCGTGGTTGGTGGAGTCCACATTTGTACACAAATGACATTTATTGGGCTCAAATGGTTTGCAGGTATAGCTTGTATATTAGAGAAGGGAGACAGAAATGCGAAACAACACAAAGAATGTGCATGGGTCATTATGTGGTATGGAAGGGGAATTTCACACATTAAACAAGGAGCTTGAGGAAGAGGAATCCGCATTTTATAGTTCGGAAAGTGAAAACATCAGTTTTGTTTCGTTAAACTGCAGCAAGAATTATTAAAAGGAACACAGTGTTACCAGCTGCCATCACATCCCGTGAAAATTTGGTTTAAGATTAAGTTTCATTGCTAGTCCAGTGCAATTTTTTGTATTTTAGTCATATCTCCCTAAATACCTTTCTCTTCAAGATATAAAGGTTATGTTTACATGTTGTATTTGACCTTTAATATTTTAAGTGCCTTATTTGTTCTGGGGTTAGTTAGTAAAACCACATATATATTGACCACTGATGCTTGCAAAACTGTTTCACACAATTCAGAGAGCTGCTTAACAATAAAAAGAGCTGACAAACAACTTGCAGTGTCTGAAGATTTCATTTAATTTCGTTATGTAACAAAAAAATGCCTGACAACATACAAATCAATTCCGCCTACTAATCAATCTGATTTTACTCACAGTACTTTTTTCACTTCAAGTTGCAGACATATTGCAATCAATTTCATTGTAAAATATTAAATATGGTACTAGTATGTGTAAAAAAACAAACAAACAACAACAACATTTTATAAATGTAGTACACTCATGTTGTGCAATTCAGATTGCTGTCTCATGGCTTAAATTTATCTGTCATCATTTATAAATGTTAACAAAAAAATAATGAAACAAAACAATTTATAGCAAATAACAAACAACTGATATCAACCACAAAAAGCACTACGAAACAACATTTGGAGATTTGCCTATGGCCATGTATTGGGAGGAAATGATCACATGATCAGCAACGGATGGTTGACGCCAGACTTAAGAGCTTGCTTCCAGAAAAACCTCAATGGTCCTCTCCAGGGGCACCACCTCGAAGTAGCACTGTCCATGCAGGTGGAGAGGCTAGTGTGTTGCGTGAAGCTGAGGGCTATGCCAGTTGTGAGAACCTAGGGTCAGTAAGGTCTTGGCTGACGGTCCAGACTAAGTGTGACCCACAATGACCTGTCATCCCACATCCATTCCTTGACCTTTCCCAATTCCTCACTACCCAACCCAAGGTGTGATATGATCTGTGTTGAGAGGTGCACGGCACATGGGAAGATGTGTCATGAGTAGGGCCTCAGGGATATCGGGCGACCTCTCTGAGTAATTAGCCTTGCACCACTTGGGGTTTCTGTGGTGTGTGCCGATTAGATCCCCAACTCTCATGGGACCAAAATGGACACGAATGAAAAAAGCAATACTGAGGGGCAAGTTGAGATCTCAGACACCCAAACGTCGAGGCTGGAACCAAAGGAAAACACCCCTCAGCTGAACAGAGGGACAGTCCTGTTCAAGAAGTGGGAATGGTTACTAAGAAGTTGGACAAGATGAAGATCAAATACTTGTCTAGGGCTCAGAGGAGGAAACTTCTTAGAGAACAAAAGCTAAAGGAAGAAAAAGAGTGGCTTCGTAAACAAAAGTGGGGGAAACTAAAAGGGCTTGAGCCCAAGACCTCCAAGAAAAGACTGTCCTAGGGCGAAGGGGGTGTACAAACCTCTTCTACACTGAGGGCAGGTATTAAGAGAACAACGTAGGAATCTAAGACTCCCACTTCTCAGGATAAGTGTATCCAGAAAAAGCTGAGGCAAGAAATAGGGAAACAGACCTGTAGTACTGCAGTCTCGGTCTTTAGGATGGCAGTTATCCAGCAAGGCTATCCACTGGTCAAGATCACCTCATAGCAGGAGGAAATCATGCAGCTGGCTCTCTTTGAGATGACTGGGAAGGACCCTGGTCCAGGACCTAAATTCAGGAGAGTCCATCTGGATCACGGTGCTCTTATCTTTGTCTGTGAGGGGGCAGGTACAGTGGACTGGCTTAAGGAAAAGGTGCCCCTAATATCACCGTGGGAGGATGCAAAGCTGCTGGTAAAGACAAAGGATGAGCCCTTCAAGACCGCAAAAATATTAATCTGGGTGCCAAAACTCCTTAAGGATAGCTCTCCAGAGACTCTGATTGAGAAAATAGGATCCCAAAACCCGAAAGTCTCCAAAGAGGATTGGTGGTGGAGAGACGTCCCTGAAGGCAGTGTGGGAACAGGACCTGAGGCTATTCTTGGGGTTCTTGGAGGTTGCCGTCAGGATAATCAAAGACATCAGAAGCAACAATGGCGGCAAGATAAATCTGCAACACAGTAAAGAGGTTACTGCTACCCTGAGTTGTCTTCTGGGAAGGCAAGAAGTGGACATGGCCCTGATTCAGGAACCCTATTTATATAAAGGAGGTGTATCGGGCCTCGGCGGTAAGCTGGTTTACGCTAGAAATATAAGAAACTCCAGAACATTTATGTAAAAAATGGAATACCCAGCATGCCAATGGCAGGCTTTTGTTCTAGGGACTTAGTGACTATCAGGATGTTTCAATGTGAGGAAGACAGCAAGATAGCGTTTGTAATAGCCTTGGCATACCTTCCGTACAAGGACAGTGTTCCTTCTGAGGAGGTGAGTATACTGACTGTCACAACAGGGCAACCAACTATTGGTTGGATGTGATGCTAATGCCCACAACTTTTTGTGGGGCAGCACTGACACCAAAAGTAGAGGTGAGTACCTTCTAGGATTTCTTCAAGCTAATAGCTTAGAGATCCTCAATAGGGGCAAGGAACCTACATTTAGGAATATATGAAGGGAAGAGGTAATTGACATAACCTTTGGTTCCACTTTGATGGGTAGTTATGTCAAACAATGGCATGTGGCTTTAGAGCCATCCTCATCAGACCACATGTAATTTAAGTTTGAGGTTGAAATGGGCATTAGACAGACTATGTTCTATAGGAATCCCAGGAAAACAGACTGGAAGGCATACAGGAGGGACCTCGACTCAAGCCTATCAGAAGTCAGTACTTCGAAAAGGAATTCAGTAGAGTTTGAGGAGGTAGCAGAGGCAGTGACCTCTGCCATGATGACCACATACCTTGACAACTGCTCGATCACCAAGATATGCACATTTAGGAATGTATCTTGGTGGAACAACAACCTAGAATCACAGAGGAAAGAGATGCAAAGACTGTTTAACCTTGCGAGAAGGAAAGGACAATGGGCAGAATATCAGAAGGCCCTTGTCAAATACAGTCTTGCAATTAAGCCAGCAATGCAGGTGTCATGGAAGGTATTCTGTGAGGAGGTAGAGGGTACAGCTGTTCACACCAGACATCACAAAATCTTCACTAGGATAGCAACTAATCCAGGGGAACTTTAAGGAAAGAGGATGGGAAGTAAACAAGGACAGCACATGAAACACGAACTACTCCTCAAGACTCATTTTCCTCAATGTACTCTGACAGACTATATAGACCAGATATCGGTTTCAGGTATTTGAAGGGAGAATTGAGACTCTGCCACAGAATGTGTTAACCATAATAAAATCCAATGGGCAGTGGGAAGATTCCAACTGTTAAAGTCACCTGGTCCATATGGAATTTTTCCAGTGCTCCTGCAACAAGCAGAAGTGAACTTAATAGGATTCCTATGCAGGTTATTTAGCGCTAGCCTATCAGCAGGAATCATTCCTAACGTCTGGAGGGCAGTGAAGGTTGTCTTTGTTCCAAAGCCAGGGAGAACTGATCATACCACGGCCACCCCGGATATGAGACCGATCAGTCTGTCCTCCTTTCTTATAAAGCATTATAAAAACTGGTCAACGTGCACATTAGAGAGAGGAGGTTAACTAGGGTCCCTCTACACATAAACCAACATGCATACCAACCAGGAAAATCATGTAAAACTGCACTTCACAAATTTGTGGGAAAGGTGGAGAAAGCACAACACTTTCAGGAAATAGCTCTCTGCATGTTCTTGGACACTGAAGGCACTTTTAGCAACATGACCTTCCAATCCATGTTTAAGGCAGCAGAGGTGCATGGCTTGGAGACTACCATCTGCAGGTGGATTACAGCCGTGCTTAATGGTAGAAAGGTAGAAGCCACCATGATGCAAGAAAAAATGGTAATCAACACCACTACAGACTGTCCACAAGGAGGGGTCATGTCCCCTTTACAGTGGAATCTTGTTGTGAATGAACTCATTGTAGAATTAAACTCTACACAGTACTTTTGCCAAGGGTACACAGATGATCTTGTCATGGTAATACTTGGCAAATTTTCAAATACGCTCAGAGCTATGGCACAAGGAGCATTGAACATTGTGCAAAATTGGTGCAGGAAACATGGTCTAAGGGTCAGTCTTAAGAAGACTGTTGTAGTACCATTTACAAGGTGCAAATGGTTCAAATGGCTCTGATCACTATGCGACTTAACTTCGGAGGTCATCAGTCACGTAGAACTTAGAACTAATTAAACCAAACTAACCTAAGGACATCACACACATCCATGCCCGAGGCAGGATTCGAACCTGCGACCGTAGCAGTCGCTCGGCTCCAAACTGTAGCGCCTAGAACCGCACAGCCACTCCGGCCGGCATTTACAAGGAAGTAGATCAAATTCACATATTGGAATCTGAAGCTTCTTGATGAAACTCTACCAGTGAAGGGGATAGTGAAATATCTAGGGGTAAACCTAGATGAGAAACTATTATAGACCCCCATGTAAGGAGCACCTGTTCCAAGGTGAAAGGCACTCTAATGAGCACCAGGAGAGCGTGTGGTAAAAACTGGGGCTTAAGCCCTAAGAGTATGTACTGGATATACACCATGGTAGTAAGACCTATGACCACTTATAGGGTTACAGTGTGCTGGAAAAAGGTAGAACAGGAAGTCACTGCTAAGGAGTTTGCTGAGGTGCAGAGATTGGCCTGCTTAGCCATTACAGGCAGAATTAGCAGCACACCTACTGCTGGGATGAAAACCATGCTGAACATGCCCCCATTACGCCTGTGGGTAAAGATGGAGGCAGCAGTTGGAGCACACATATTAAAGACTGGAAAAAACTGGAACTCTTTGGGGTATCCAGGATCTCACAATAAAATAATGAGTGACATAGACATAGGTATGGTTGTGGAAATGCTGGCCGACTATCCCAGCTGCCTCAAGAAGCCTTTTAATGTAGTAATTGGAAGTAGAGAGCTTGGAAGAACAAATTTCGACACTGGACATAGTCTGGTTCACTGATGGTTCAAAAACAGACCAAAGTGTTGTGGCTGGGGTGTACAGGATGCAGCCAAGGCTGGAGAGTGCAATCTCTCTAGGGAAGATGGCCACTGTGTTTCAAGCAGAAATATGTTCTATCAGGGAGCCCATGGAGGAGAATTTGCGGAGGTGCTACAGAGGTCGTAGCATTTTCATGTATTCACACACCCAAACAGTCCTGAAAGCACTGGCAGCCTCTGTACAAGATCAAAGATCATGGTAGAATGCCACAAAGTCCTTGTTGAGCTAGGGTAAACAACAGGGTAAACCTATTGTGGGTCCCTGGTCACTCAGGGATTAGTGGTAATTACCAAGCCAATAGGTTGGCCAGGATAGGGGTGATGACACTATTTATTGGACCAGAACCTGTCCTGACAATCACCAAGGCGATGATCAAAATAAAACTATGAGACTGGACAAGGAGACAGCATGTAGAATATTGGGCGAAGGTCCAAAAGCAAAAACATGGCAAGGTATTGATGTGTAAGCCATGTTCTAAGAGAAGTCTCTCAATTCTGGGTTTGAAGAGGAGACAAACGAAACTCAGGGTTGGACTATTGACAGGCCATCAGAAAAACACCTACATACAATGGGGATAATAGAAGAAGACCACAAATGTAGGATGTGTGGTGTCAGCAAGGAAACAACATCACATTTGATCTTCAAATGCGAGGCATTGGAGATTAAAAGACACAGAATATTTGGCTCAACCAGGCCTGAAAAAACTATGTCTAGTAAAGCACTGATAAAGGATCTCCTTGCACTGTTCAAGGGCATTGGTTAGCTTTACTTGAGACACAGGGAATGATACCACATAATAAACTCTGTTTCGGTGTGGGCAGCAGTGGGCTTGACCAATGTTGATTTTGCTTCCCTGATAAAATCAAATCAAATAAACTGTGACAATGCTGCAACATGACATGACATAACAGATGGTCAGTATGGATGAAATGTATTCCATAATGTCATGGACGTGGCAGCCAGTGTGAATTGGTCTTTACTAACCAATGAAATACTATTGTATGCTTGGAAGTTATTTGATCTCCCGATGTAGGACCGTTCAAGCTCACTGAAATTTTATTAATTCATTATTTATTTATTTTTGAGGAAGATGCAAACTCCCATAACCATTACTGGAATTCAATATAACTTTTTCGAGCTGTAAAATTTTTTTTACTTATTGCAAAGTAGCAACTTCAGTGGCATTGTTGATTGGAAAAGCTTTCTTTACAAAGTACAAAGAAGGAATTGATTAATTGATTCAGTACAACATAACACTAAAATTAATTTCACACACACTTAAAGCTCAAGCAGAAAAATTTAATATAGTAGACAAAATGTTTATTGGTATTACTACACTTAAGACCCAAGGGGAGGAACGAAAAAGTAGCATTTATGAGGCAAGGAGATGAGGTATCAATGAAAGTAGATAACATTTTTAAAAAAATATAACAAACCTTAGCAGTCTTACTTAAGGAGTTAATGATGGTGTGGTCTAGAAGACCGGTCTGATGCAGCTGTCCATGCTACTCTATTCTGCGTGAGCCTCTTCATCTCTGAATAATTAATAATTACTGCAACCTGACTCTGCTTACTGTATTCATCTCTTTGTATTCCACTATGATTTTTACTCCACCACCCCCCCCCCCTCCCCCTCCACATGCACACTTCCCTCCAATACTAAAACAGTGATCCCTTGATGTCTCAAAATGTGTCTGTCAACTGACCCCTTCTTTTGGTCAAGTTGTGCAACAAATTTATTGTCTCCCTAGTTCTTTTCAGTACCTCCTCATTACTTACACGATCAACCCATCTAATCATCAATGTTCTTCTGTAGCACCACATTTTGAAAGCTTCTATTCTCTTTTTGTCTAAACTGCTTATTATCCATGTTTCACCTTCATAATGGCAACACTCCTTACAAATACCTTCAAAAATACTTCCCAACACTTATATCTATATTTGATGTTAACAAACATCTTCTGCAGAAATGTTTTTTTTACCATTGTCAGTCTACATTTTATATCCTCTCTACTTAGACAATCATCAGTTATTTTGCTGCCAAAAAAGCAAAACTCACTTACTGCTTTAAGTGTCTAATTTCCTAATCTAATATCCATACCATTCCCTGAATTAAAATTCTACTATCCATGTTTTGTTTTTGTTAATTTTAATCTTATATTTTCCTTTCAAGATACTGTCCATTGCATTCAACTGCTCTTCCAAGTTCTTTGCTGTCTCTGAAAGAATTACAATGTCATTGGGAAACATTTAAGTTTTTATTTCTCCTTCCTGAACTTTAATTCCTACTCCACATTTTTCTTTGGTTTCTTTTACTTCTCATTCAGTGCATAGATTGAACAACATTAGGGATAGGTTACAACCCTGCCTCATTCCCTTCTCAACCATGCTTCCCTTTCATGTACCTCAACTCTTACAACTGCCATCTGGTCTGTACAAGTTATAATAGCCTTTCCTTCCCTGTATTTTACCCCTGCCACCTTCAGAATTTCAAAGAGAGTATTCCAATCAACATTGTCTAAAGCTTTCTCTAAAATCTACAAATGCTATAAACATAGGTTTGTCTATTCTTAACCTATCTTCTAAGATAAGTCATAGGGTCAGTGGTGCCTCATGTGTTCCTACATTTCTCCGGAAGCCAAACTAAACTTTCCTAAGGTCAGTTTCCACCAATTATTCCATTCTTCTGTAAAGAATTCATGTTAGAATTTTGCAACCATGGTTTGTTAAACTGATAGTTGAGGAATTTTCATACCTGTCAGTAACTGCTTTCTTTGGAATTGGAATTGTTACATTCTTCTTGAAGTCTGAGGATATTTCACATGTCTCATATAGCTTGCACAGCAGACGGCATTGTGGCTGGCTCTCCCAAGGCTACCAGTAGTTCTGACAGAATATCGTGTATCCCTCAGGCCTTGTATTGACTTTGATGTTTCAGAGCTCTGTCAAATCCTTCTTGCAGTATCATATCTTTCATATCGTATTTATCTATGTCCACTTCCCTTTCTATAATACTGCCTTCAGGTTCAGCTCTCTTGTATAGACCCTCTACATAGTCCTTCCACCTTTCAGCATTTCCCTCCTTGCTTAGGACTGGTTTTCCATTTGAGCTCTTGATATTCATACACCTGCTCTTTTCACCAAATGCCTCTTTAGTTTTCCTCTAGGCAGAATCTATCTTTCCTGTAGTGAAATATGCTTCTAAATCCTTAAATTTGTCCTCTAGCCATTCCTATTTAGCCATTTTGCACTTTCTATAAATCTCATTTTTTAAATGTTTGTATTCACTTTCATCTGCTTCATATGCTGCATTTTAAAATTTTCCCCTTTCATCAGTTAAGTTCAGTATCTCTTGTGTTATCCAAGGATTTCTACTAGGCCTTGTTATTTTCCCTATTTGTTCCTCTGCTGCCCTCACTATTTCATCTCGTAAAGCTACCCATTCGTCTTCTACTGTATTTCTTTCCCCTGTTGTAGTCAGCTGTTGCCTAGTGCTCCTTTTGAAATTCTCAACATCTCTGGTTCTTTCAACTTACTCAGGTCCCATCTCCTTAATTTCCTATCCTTTTCGAATTTCTTCAGTTTTAATCTACAGTTCATAATCAATAAATTATGGTCAGAGTACATATCTGCCCCTGGAAATGTCTTACAATTTAAAATCTGGTTCCTGAATCTCTGTCTAACCATTATATAATTAATCTGAAACCTCTCAGTGTCTCCAGATCTCTTCCATTGTATGCAACCTTCTTTCACGATTCTTAAACCAAGTTTTAGTGATGATTAAATTATGCTTTGTGCAAAATTCTAATAGATGGCTTCCTCTATCATTCCTTTCCCCCAGTCCATATTCACCTACTATTTTTCCTTCTCTTCCATTCCAGTCCCCCAGACAGTTAAATTTTTGTCTCCTTTAACTATCTGAATTATTTCTTTTATCTAATCGTACATTTCTCCAATCTCTTCATCGTCTGGCATATAAAATTATACTACTGTGGTAGGTGTGGGCTTCATGTCTATTTTGGCTATGATAATGCATTCACTATTCTGTTATTGGTAGCTTACCCATATTCCTATTTTTTATTCATTATTGAACCCATTAATGCATTACCCCTATTTGACTTAGTATTTATAAACCTGTATTCATTTCCTACCACCAAACTTCACTAAGTCCCAGTATGTCTAACTTCAACCTATGCATTTCCCTTTTTAAATTTTCTAACCTACCTGCCAGATTAAGGGATCTAATGTTCCACACTCCAATACGCACAATGCAGTTTTATTTCTCCAGATGATGACATGGACGCCGTCATTGTTTAACCATACAGGAGAGTTGTAGTCCTCAGGAAAAATTATGGCTGTTGCTTCCTCCTTGCTTTCAGCCATTCGCAGTACCAGCACAGCATGGCTGTTTTGGTTGATGTTACAAGGCCAGACTGTTACCCTTGCAACTATCTAAGAGGCTGCTGAGCCCCTCTTCCGGAATCACATGTTTGTCTGGCCTCTCAACAGATTTCCTTCCATTGTGGTTGCATCTATGGTACAGCAATCTGTATCACTGGGCCATGCAAGCCACAGAACCTGCAACAAGGTCCATGGTTCACGGTTCATGGAGGGGGTTAGGAGTTAGAAACAGAAATAAGAGGGTGATCTGAAAAGTTCTTGGAATGGAATAGAAAAAAAGTACTTCCATCACTGAAACTTCTTTTATTTTTCAATGTAGTCTCCTTGCAGATTAATGCAGTTGGTCCAGTTATGTTCCAGTGCCTTGATCCCATCGCGAAAATGAGTTTCCTCCAGTCCTGCAAAATAGTTGTCAACTCCAGCTATCAATTCTTCATTTGAAGTGAATCTTCATGCACCAAGAAAAATTTTCAGTTTTGGGAAGAGATGGAAGCCTGACGGAGCCATATCAAGTGAATAAGGCAGGTGTGGCAACAGTTCACACCTTAGTTCATGTAATGTTGCCGTGGCGATGGCAGATGTGTGCGGGCGTGCATTGTCTTGATGGAAGATGACTTTCTTTATTGCTAACCCTGGCCTTTTTTCACATATTATTTGTTGCAATTTGTCCAGGAAGTTAGCATAGTATTCTCCAGTAATTGTTTGCCCAGTGGGGAGATAATCCACAAACAGAATCCCCTTCGCACCCCAGAACACTGATGCCATGACCTTTCCCACTGAAGGAATTGTCTTTGCTTTCTTTGGTGGTGGAGAATCAGCATGTTTCCATTGTTTTGACTTTTGTTTTGTCTCTGGGGTATAGTAGTGCTCCCAAGTTTCATCTGTGGTCACAAACTGGCGCAAAAAATCTTGTTTGTTTCTCCTAAAACCAGCAAAACGTTGTTCCGATATGTCCATTGTCATGCATTTTTGATCCAGCGTCAAGAGTCACAGCACCCATATTGTAGATATTTTTTTCATTTCTAATTCTTCAGTTAAAATGAGATCTGGTAAGCGTGAGAAATTTCACACACTTTCAATTGGCGACCCTCCATGATCATTTTGTGCACTTTTGCAATGATTTCTGGAGTAATGACACATCTTGGCAACTGCTGCCTGGATCATCATCTAAGCTCTCCTGTTGTTGTTGTTGTTGTGGTCTTCAGTCCTGAGACTGGTTTGATGCAGCTCTCCATGCTACTCTATCCTGTGCAAGCTTCTTCATCTCCCAGTACCTACTGCAACCTACATCCTTCTGAATCTGCTTAGTGTATTCATCTCTTGGTCTCCCCCTATGATTTTTACCCTCCACGCTGCCCTCCAATACTAAATTGGTGATCCCTTGATGCCTCAGAACATGTCCTACCAACCGATCCCTTCTTCTGGTCAAGTTGTGCCACAAACTTCTCTTCTCCCCAATCCTATTCAATACTTCCTCATTAGTTATGTGATCTACCCATCTAATCTTCAGCATTCTTCTGTAGCACCACATTTCGAAAGCTTCTATTCTCTTCTTGTCCAAACTAGTTATCGTCCATGTTTCACTTCCATACATGGCTACACTCCATACAAATACTTTCAGAAATAACTTCCTGACACTTAAATCAATACTGGATGTTAACAAATTTGTCTTCTTCAGAAACGCTTTCCTTGCTATTCCCAGTCTACATTTTATATCCTCTCTACTTCGTCCATCATCAGTTATTTTGCTCCCCAAATAGCAAAACTCCTTTACTACTTTAAGTGTCTCATTTCCTAATCTAATACCCTCAGCATCACCCGACTTAACTCGACTACATTCCATTATCCTCGTTTTGCTTTTGTTGATGTTCATCTTATATCCTCCCTTCAAGACACCCCTAACCAAATTTAAATTCATTAGTCCACTTGGCAACAGTTGAATATGAAGGAGCAAAGTCCTCCAGTGTATTCTGGAAATCAGCATGAATGTCCTTTGCTTTCATACCTGTCTTTACAAAGTACTTAATCACTGCTGGAATCTCAATTTTTTTTCCATCTTCACAAATCCCTATGCAGGAACAACAACAGAGCAATGTCACTGCCAAGCTCTCTTCCAAGAGCACTGATGTGACTTGTGTTTGCAGGCAACAGTCCAATGAACATCACATGAACAATTCGTTGCGTTAATGCTGACCCAAGTGATTCCAAGAACTTTTAAAACCACCCTCGTACTTATGCAATGTGACTTAGTCCAGAAATAGATTGAACAGTTAGAGACATAAATATTAAGATGAAACAAATAGAAGAATCTTCAACTAGTAATTTCAAAAGTTCGAATAATTAAATCTCGTACACATAAGGTAAGGTACAGGCAACTGACCCAACTGCTTTGACTAATTTGGAGAAATATCTACAGGCATTAGTTGAACAAAAGGCACAAGAGAAAGTAAAATCTAATAGCATTATCACTAATTCTCTTGATGGTACTGTCGATTGGCATAAAGGGTTTCAGACGTTATGACAAACCTTAGAAAGTACACTGTAAGACCTTCAAAACAAATTTATTGTCACTACATCTGCATAGCAAATGATTTAATAGACACTTCAAATGGGAAATGAGATGAATTTATAAAATCAGTTTCCTAAATTTAAATCAGATAGTGATGTGTGAGCATATGTGACATTTTTTGAGTGTGTTCTCTTGATATCTACCAAAGAGAGCAAATTGATTTTACAATTAGTTGTATAGTAGCTGAAGTGTTGGGAAGGGGAACCTCTCATTAAGAAGAATTTAAATCTTGGTGTGATTTCCAGGAAAAATTAATATAATAATAATAATAATAATAATAATAATAATATTGGCAAGATCAACATGGTCACACACTTTAAGTACCTAGGTGAAGTGCTCAAACTGACAGGAAAGGAGAAAATTGGCCAGAACAGTGGGGTATTGAAAATGAAGAGAGCCTTATACAAAACACAGGGTATCCACAACAAGAAATGTCTGTCCACTTGCACCAAAATTCGTCACTACAACACTGTAATCAAACCTGAGGTGCTATATGCCAGTGAGACATTGATGTTACTCACAAAGGCCGACATTGGGAACATTCTCATACAGGAAAGAAAAATCATTAGGAAAATTATTGGACCAAAACTCGTGGATGAAGGATATAGGCTTCACTCCAGGGACACCACAGGAAAGTTCTCCAACATTGTAGCTGACTTTAAAAGAGGTGACTAAAATTTTATGGACACATCAGCAGACTCCCACAGACCAGACTCACCAACAGAATCCTCATGTACATCCAGGGACTCAAGACCACTACACCCTTGATGACACAAGTCAAAATTGATCTGGAAAAATCTCAGATAGACATCATGGACAAAGGCATCTATAGACATAAGGTGTACAAGTGCGGCGAGGTGATGTCAGAGAAAACAGCACCTAAATCCCAAAGGCCAAAGTGGACTGAAGAAAGGAAGAGAGGCTTTAGTGAAAGAATGAAGGAGTACAGGAAGAACAAGTAGTCATGAATGTTTCACATGGTCTGATAAAAGCCTGTAACGTGTTTAACAACAATAATAATAATAATAATAACAATAGGCCTGGGAAAAGAATAGGCCTCCAGTATGTTCTGCCAGTCGTAAAAGGCGATGAAAAGAACAAACCACTAATAGGGCTAACCCCCCTTTTAGTGTGATTAGTTGGTTCAGGACAGAACTAATGAAGCCTCGGACAAGCGCTGTCATGGTCAAGGACAACGCTTGAACCCTATGCCCGTCCACAATGGTAACGACATTGCTAGCCACACGGAAAATTATTTAAATTCAAATAGAGGTGTTTTGCAGGATATGCTTCCTGCAACCACTCTAGAAGGAAAACAAAGACAGAGGATGAGACGGTCAGATGAAGTTAACCGACACATCATGCTCTGTTACTACCAAGCAACAAACTTAGGAACCAACACAACTGGATACAGATCACAAGTATACACATTTATTACCCTATACCCAGAATTAAAATTTTTAACAGAACAATGACTAGCTGATCAGATCCGTGTAATAATCAAAAATAACAGGATACCCCAGTCAGAATTAGAAAACATCAAACAACAAGTACAACAAATACTGGAACAAAATAATGTGCAATCAGAAGAAGAAGAAAATACAGCAGTGGACTCAAACATCCCAGAGCAAACAAACAAAGAACAACACGCATCAATTACACAATCAGAGGAAAACAAAATCTTAAGACAGCCACCAGAACAAACACAAATAGAACACGAAGTGACACACATGTTAGATATAGAAGAAAAATGTCAGCTGACATATATAGAATACAAAGACACAAATACAGACATTAGACTATTCTTACATAGACCACCAAATAACCCACAAGTCGAAACAACAATAACAACTATCAACACAATCATACACAACAAAATAAATGAAAATACAACTATGGAAGAGTTACAACTACTGGTTTATATAGCAGCACTCACTCACTAAATATACACACTAGGCAGAGATCAGATCCAACCAACACACAGAAGAAACCCACAAAACCGGCATGGCAACATAGGCTACAGATCAGAATAGAAAAACTGAGAAAATACGTCGGACAGCAAACACAATTTATAAGAAATGAAATATCAGACAAAAAACGAAAAAGGTTAGGTAAAATCTCACAACAAGAAGCAATAGAGCAATTAGATGAAAAGAAGCAGAAATTACAAGCATTGGCCAAACAACTTAGAAGATACAAAAAAAGTGAAAATAGAAGGATGTGTATGATTGTGTTGATAGTTGTTATTGTTGCTTTGACTTGTGGTTTATTTGGTGGTCAATGTAAGAATGGTCTAATGTCTGTATTTGTGTCTTTGTATTCTATATACGTCATCTGACATTTTTCTTCTATATCTAACATGTGTGTCACTTCGTGTTCTATTTGTGCTTGTTCTGGTGGCTGTCTTAAGATTTTGTTTTCCTCTGATTGTTTAATTGATGTGTGTTGTTCTTTGTTTGTTTGCTCTGGGACGTTTGAGTCCATTGCTGTATTTTCTTCTTCTTCAACACAAACCAAAAGAAATTTTACCAGACAATAGATGACACACACATTAAAATAGACAATCCACCAAATATAACAGACATGGAACACTTCTGGAGCAACATATGGGCAAACCCGGTACAACATAACACACGTGCATGGTGGATACGAGCAGAAACAGACACATACAAGATGATACCACAAATGCCTGAAGTGATAATTTTGCAACATGAAGTCACATTAATTCTACGCACAATTGGAAAGCCGCTGGAAAAGATAAAATAGCAAATATCTGGCTAAAGAAGTTCACCTCAACACATTCACATCTAACTAAATTATTTAACAAGTGATATGAATATAATAGAGGGAAACATTCCACGTGGGAAAAATATATCTAAAAACAAAGATGATGTAACTTACCAAACGAAAGCGTTGGTATGTCGATAGACACACAAACAAACACAAATGCACACACAAAATTCAAGCTTTCGCAACCAACGGTTGCTTCATTGGGAAAGAGGGAAGGAAAGGGAAAGAAGAAAGGATATGGGTTTTAAGGGAGAGGGTAAGGAGTCATTCCAATCCCGGGAGCAGAAAGACTTACCTTAGGGGGGCGCGCGCGCACGCACACACACACACACACACACACACACACACACACACACACACACACACAAAAAAAAGTGTGTCTAAAGATCAAGCAGACACAGCAAACCCAGCAAAATATCACCCCATAACATGCCTACCAACAATATACAAAATATTAACTTAAGTCATTACACAGAAATTAATGACACATACAACACAGAACAAAATTATAAATGAAGAACAAAAAGGCTGCTGCAAAGGAGCACGAGGATGTAAAGAGCAACTGATAATAGATGCAGAGGTGACATATCAAGCTAAAACCAAACAAAGGTCGCTACGCTATGCACACATTGATTACCAAAAAGCTTTTTGATAGTGTACCCCACTCATGGTTACTACAAATATTGGAAATATACAAAGTAGATCCTAAATTGATACAGTTCCTAAATGTAGTAATGAAAAATTGGAAAACCACACTTAATATCCAAACAAATTCAAATAATATCGCATTACAGCCAATACAGATTAAGCGTGGAATATACCAAGGAGACTCATTAAGTCCTTTCTGGTTCTGCCTTGCTCTGAACCCACTATCCAACATGCTAAATAATGCAAATTATGGATACAATATTACTGGAACATACCAACACAAAATCACACATTTGCTATACATGGATGATCTAAAACTACTGGCAGCAACAAATCAACAACTCAACCGATTACTAAAGATAACAGAAGTGTTCAGCAATGATATAAATATGGCTTTTGGAACAGACAAATGCAAGAAAAATAGCATAGTCAAGGGAAAACACACTAAACTAGAAGATTACATATTGGATAACCACGGTGACTGCATAGAAGTGATGGAAAAAACAGATGCTTATAAATATCTAGGATACAGACAAAAAATAGGAATAGATAATATAAATATTAAAGAAGAACTAAAAGAAAAATATAGACAAAGACTAACAAAATACTGAAAACAGAATTGACAGCAAGAAACACGACAAAAGCTATAAATACGTATGCTATACCAATATTAACCTATTCATTTGGAGTAGTGAAATGGAGTAACACAGACCTAGAAGCACTCAATACACTTACATGATCACAATGCCACAAATATAGAATACATCACATACATTCAGCAACAGAAAGATTCACATTAAGCAGAAAGGAAGGAGGAAGGGGATTTATTAACATAAAAATCCTACATTATGGACAGGTAGATAATTTAAGAAAATTCTTTATAGAACGAGCAGAAACTAGCAAAATACACAAAGCAATCACTCATATAAATACATCAGCTACACCATTTCAATTTCATAACCGCTTCTACAACCCTTTAGATCACATAAAATCAACAGATATGAAGAAAGTAAATTGGAAAAAGAAAACACTACATGGCAAGCACCCATATCATTTAACACAGCCACACATCGATCGAGACACATCCAACACATGGCTAAGAAAAGACAATATACAGGGTGTTACAAAAAGGTATGGCCAAACTTTCAGGAAACATTCCTCACGCAGAAAGAAATAAAATATGTTATGTGGACATGTGTCCGGAAACGCTTACTTTCCATGTTAGAGCTCATTGTATTACTTGTCTTCAAATCACATTAATCATGGAATGGAAACACACAGCAACAGAACGTACCAGCATGACTTCAAACACTTTGTTAGAGGAAATGTTCAAAATGTCCTCCGTTAGCGAGGATACATACATCCACCCTCCATCACATGGAATCCCTGATGCGCTGATGCAGCCCTGGAGAATGGCGTATTGTAATACAGCCGTCCACAATACGAGCACGAAGAGTCTCTACATTTGGTACCGGGGTTGCGTAGACAAGAGCTTTCAAATGCCTCCATAAATGATAGTCAAGAGGGTTGAGATCAGGAGAGCGTGGAGGCCATGGAATTGGTCTGCCTCTACCAATCCATCGGTCACCGAATCTGTTTTTGAGAAGCGTACGAACACTTCGACTGAAGTGTGCAGGAGCTCCATTGTGCATGAACCACATGTTGTGTCGTACTTGTAAAGGTACATGTTCTAGCAGCACAGGTAGAGTATCCCGTATGAAATCATGATAACTTGCTCCATTGAGCGTAGGTGGAAGCGTAGGTGACAAAACTAAAATGAGCTCTAACATGGAAATTTAGCGTTTCCGGACACATGTCCACATAACATCTTTTCTTTATTTGTGTGTGAGGAATGTTTCCTGAAAGTTTGGCCGTACATTTTTGTAACACCCTGTATACAATGATATGGAAGGATTCATGATTGCAATACGGGATCAAACAATAAACACCAGATATTACAGCAAGCATATTATTAAAGATCCCAATACCACAACAGATAAATGCAGACATTGCAAACAAAAAATAGAAACAGTAGATCACATCACAAGCAGATGTACAATACTAGCAAATACAGAATACACCAGAAGACATGACAATGTAGCAAAAATAATACACCAACAACTTGCCATACAACATAAACTAATAAAACAACACGTTCCCACATACAAGTATGCATCACAAAATGTACTGGAGAATGATGAATACAAAGTATACTGGAACAGAACCATTATAACAGATAAAACAACACCACATAACAAACCTGACATCATACTCACCAATAAAAAGAAGAAATTAACACAACTAATCAAAATATCCATACCCAATACAACAAATATACAGAAGAAAACAGGAGAAACAATTGAAAAATACATCCAACTGGCTGAGGAAGTCAAGGACATGTGGCATCAGAATAAAGTTGACATTATTCCAATTATACTATCAAATACAGGAGTCATACCACACAATATCCACCAGAATACCTAAGCAATACAGCTACATCCAAACGTATATATACAACTACAGAAATCTGTAATTAGTGATACATGTTCAATTACCCGAAAGTTCCTAAATGCAATGTAACATATACCGTACAGTTAAAAGGAAGTCACGCTTGATCAAGGTTCACGTCACTTTCCATTTTTAACCAGACATAATATCTGAGAAAGGAAAGAAATAATGCTAATATTGGGTACACAGAACACATGAGAAATTAACACTAGAATTACTACACTATGTGATCAAAAGAATCGGGACACCTGGCTGAAAATGACTTACAAGTTCACGGCGCCCTCCATCAGTAATGCTGGAATTCAATACGATGTTGGCCCACCCTTAGCCTTGATGACAGCTTCGACTCTCACAGGCACATGTTCAGTCAGGTACTGGAAGGTTTCTTGGGGAATGGCAGCCCATTCTTAACGGAATGCTGCACTCAGGAGAGGTATTGATGTCAATCAGTGTGGCCTGGCATGAAGTTGGCATTCCAAAACATCCCAAAGGTGTTCTGTAGGATTCAGGTCAGGACTCTGTGCAGGCCAGTCCATTACAGGGATGTTATTGTCATGTAACCACTCCACCACAGGCCCTGAATTATGAACAGGAAGTCGATAGTATTGAAAGATGCAATTTCCATCCCCGAATCGCTCTTCAATAGTGGGAAGCAAGAAGGTGCTTAAAACATCAATGTAAGCCTGTGCTGTGATAGTGCCATGCAAAACAACAAGGGCTGCAAGCCCCCTCCATGAAAAACATGACCACACCATAACACCAGCACCTCCGAATTTTACTGTTGGCACTACGCGCTCTGGCAGATGACGTTCACCAGGCATTTGCCATACCCACACCCTGCCATCAGATCGCCACATTGTGTACCGTGATTCGTCACTCCACACAACATTTTTCCACTGTTCAATCGTCCAATGTTTTCGCTCCTTACACCGAGTGAGGTGTCATTTGGCATTTACCACGTGATTTGTGGCTTATGAGCAGCTGCTTGACCACGAAATCCAAGTTTTATCACCTCCCACCTAACTGTCATAGTACTTGCAGTGGATCCTGATGCAGTTTGGAACTGCTGTGTGATGATCTGGATAGATGTCGCCTATTACAAATTACGACCCTCTTCAACTCTCAATGGTCTCTATCAGTCAACACACGAGGTCGATCTGTACACTTTTGTGCTGTATATGCCCCTTCATGTTTCCACTTCACTATCACTTTGGAAACAGTGGACCTAGAAATGTTTAGGAGTGTGGAAATCTCGTGTACAGATGTATGACACAAGTGACAACCAATCACCTGATCACGTTCGATGAGTTCCGCGGAGTGCCCCATTGTGCTCTCTCACGATGTCTAATGATTACTGAGGTCGCTGATATGGAGACCTGGCACTAGGTGGCAGCACAATGCACCTAATATGAAAAACGTATGTTTTTGGGGGTGTCTGAATACTTTTGATCGCATAGTATAGATCACATATACTCTAACAATATGTGGGTTAGTAACAAGCAATTATTAGATAAACTGGTAGAGGAAAAGCATTTGGTGCAAGTCCTCATTAGGAGATCACCTTACTGTGTGAGGAAATAAATATGGTATAGGTGATGGGCCACTGTTGATGTCTACAGACCTTCATAGAAGGCCTAGCAATGCTTAATACAGAAAGAGAGGATTACACACAGAGAGAAAACCGCAACACATAAATAGTAAAAGCAATTGTTATTCATTGAAATTTCAAAAGAGAAAAGGAAGTGTCATGTAGATAAAAGGCCTAACAATAGCAGATACAAAACTAGAAGAGGTCAACAGAATAATGACTCACAGGTATTTATACCCAGTAACAAAAATGCTGTTGACACTACAGTAAAAAATAGCACATTTTTACTAACCAACACACAGAAGAGAGTAATTATTCGATTATAGCAACAGGAAACATTCTGGAATGTGGGACAAAATCCAGGATGTAACAATAATATTGTAGGCCCATATACTGAGAAACTGATTGCTTTGGAAAAATTTTGGAAATTTGTGGTAAGGTCTTATGGGACCTAACTGCTGAGGTCATCGGTCCCTAGGCTTATGCACTACTTAATCTAACTTAAACTAACTTACACTAAGGACAAAACACACACCCATGCCCGACGGAGGACTCGAACCTCTGACGGGGGGAGCTGCCCGGACCGTGACAAGATGCCTAAAAAAAAAAATAAAGACCGCGTAGCTACCTCGCGTGGCACTGATTGCTGTAACACACACAGGCTATTCCTACAAGTCAATGGCTATTGGAAGAAGATAAGGTGTTAGAGGAACAGCAAACGAAACCTGCAAGAGTAAGAAATATGTGGGGAAGGGCTGTCGATATTTACATAGATTTAGGAAATGAGATTTCTTTAGTATCCCAGGATGTTTTGGAGAAAATTGCAAATGATAGTACCTGTCCCATATTACATCTGACTAGAGATAGGCCAACTCAAGCTACCAAATTAGATTAAAGTGTTTTGAGACGATTTTGAGTCAACCAGATTAAGATTGTTAATAACTTGAGATGTGTTCACATGCTGTGTGGCGTTTCCGAGTGAGGTTGGAATTTACCACTGTCACGCCAACCAAAACCTAGTTGAATCTATGCCTACAGAATGGGACATCACTCACTGTGTACTTTAGAAGAGCAGTAGCTTATTGTGATGTATTTTGTTTGATCAAAATTTGTGAAGCGTTTGATAAGTGTTATATACATGTGAGTCAATAAGGAATATAAGCATCATGGTAACTCAGAAATATTCATGGGTACTCAAAAAAATTGTGGAATACTTTGAGAGATGGTAGTACTCATTGAATGAAGAAAAGTAAATCCAATAAACATGCGTCTGGAAATGAATAAGTTCTGAGATAAATATGTGTTTATAGGAAGGGCTGTGTGATGCTTGGTTGTGGATGTTAGCACAGTCATTGCATTGGCGCTCCATTAAATGTATCGGCAGGGTATTATGATGTCTCACTCACAGTACTCTACCTACCATTAGGTGGTCTGCAGTCAGTTGTGTTTTTCAAGTCATTCTGTAGGCTACATTAGTTTTCATCATGTTTGTGTGCCTTATTGTACAGTACTGTCAACCCTGGATACATATCGTGATGTTTTACCTTCTTCCAAAAGCGGATTCACTTACATGTTTATTGTTATTGCACTGTTTGTACATACAAATGGTGTAGTACATTTACATTTTCTCTCTTCCACAACTTTTTAGCAATGGAAGCCTACTACTCGATAAGTGAAATGGTGGATATGATATTCTGCTATGGTTTGGCAAATGGACATAGCCTGCAAGCTCATACCGTCTACGCTGAAAAATATCCACAGCACAGAGTGCCCTCTGATAAGCTGTTTGGGAGACTTTTCCTGCATCTGAGGAAAACAAGTACCCTTGCACCTCAAAAGACTGATAATGGAAGACCCCACACACCTGACATGGAGGAGCACGTGCTACACTCAGTGGAAGAAACCCCTGCGATCCATGTGCAATGATTAGCAGCTGCAGAAGGCATGTCTCTCTCTCTTATCTGGAGAGGGAGTATTTCATAAACAATTGCTGTATCCAAATCATCTAAAGTGCATTCAGACCCTGAGACCACAGGATCATCATGACAGATGGGAGTTCTGTCAATGGCTGTTGCAGAAGTGTGCTGCAAATCCATTGTTCACATCCAAGATTTTATCTACCGGTGAGGCAGGGTTCACAAGAGATGATTATGTGAATTTCCATTACCAGCTTGTATGGATAAATGTAAATCATCAAGCAATTCAGTAAAGAGGGCATCAACACCGATTCTCAATCAATGTATGGGCAGGCATACTTGACGATAGATTAATAGGGCCATATGTGCTACCATAAAGGTTAAATGGGGCACATTAGTTGGAATTTCTTATTAATGTATTGCCTACCTTGCTGAAGGCTGTGCCACTGCAGTAACAAATACAAATTTTGTTCATGCTCAATGGCACCAGCACAGTTTTGTCACAATACGAGCAAACATCTGACGCAAACATTTCAGGACCACTGGATTAGTCATGAGGAGAGGGTGAGGGGGGGGGGGGGGGAGGAGGTGAGCACACTTTGGCCTGCTCATTCCCCTGAGCTCAATGCCCTAGACTTTTGGTTATGGGGACACTTGAAGGAATTGGTCTATGTCACACCAATCAATGATGTGCAGACACTACAGGGTAGCGTCTTCAGTACCTGCCAGAAGGTGCAACAACAGCCAGGTATTCTTCAAAGGGTCATCCTTACACCAGAAGGCAGAGGGGTGTATTGTCATTAATGGAAGCCATGTTGAACACCTCGTGTAGACATGTGTTTATCGTAGAAAGTGTGCATTTCCAGACCCATGTTTATTGGACTTATTTTTCTTGTTTCAATGAATACTACCACCTCTCAAAGTATTTGACACTTTTTTTGAACACCCTACATACATATTCAATGTGATGATTATGTGTTTAAAGAGACTAAACTGTTGGGTCATCAGTCCCTCCATTTCATGAGAGAAACACGCAAAAAGATAAAATGTGAAAAAAGTTTTGGCTTGGTGGGTACAAGAGTTTAAAAAAGGGTGTGACAGAAATTTACTGATATATATTAAAATTTAGAGTGCAAAGTGACTGAAGGTGACACTGATGAAGGAATACGTTTACACTATTCATGCTCAAGCCTCTGTATTTAGTTACCTTAATATCATGACCAAAATCCTTACAGCAAATTCCAGATGTGTCATGAGAGTATTTTCGAACTACGACCTACAGCACAGCAACCGTTCACATACATGACAAGGTATTTGGCCACCTTAAGATTGTCCAATCCCAGTCCAAATCTTACAGCAAATTCAAAGTGTCTCATGAGTGTATTTTCAAATTTCAGCCTGTAGTGTGGCATCCGTTACTGCTCGCAGCAAGGCATTTGACTACTAGATCGCTAATTATGAACTGCCCTCAAGAAAACAAATCTACTGATATGTAATACTGAGTATACAGCTTGTAAGGAAAAATGGAAATAGGTGGAACATATCACTTTGATATCAGATTTTTGTATCACAAATGATAAAAAAAAGTGTTTTCATTTTGATCGCCGATTTCATATAACGAACAAAACTGGAATCAAACCCATTCCCAAACCTTGCAGATGCTAATGGGAGAAATGAACGCTATTAGACTATTTTACCAACTGAGTCTGGTTACCGTATCTTAAAAGAAGTTTCAACACAAGCAGACATGAACATGGCAAAGTCTTTGAATATTAATTTAGTTTAGTTAAAGAAGAAACAAGGTTACCCACAGATACGGACAAGTTCATGCAAACTTAGTTCTCCCAAATGTAAATTTGCAATACTACTATGTATTTATTTGTTACTGATATATAAAGTAAAATTAGACTTTAATTTTAAAGTTTTGTACTGGAACAATGGGGATTCTACTTGTACTGTATCATTTAAGACAAAACACTTGAAAAATTTTTGGCTACATTTGAACAGGGCAGGTATTTTAGCTCAGTGGGTTTGACTGTACGGTACTGACAGGTAAAACTCCATGAGGATTCACAGATTATAAGCTCCCTTACAAATATTAAAGGAAACAAATGTGAATAAACGAGCTAAAAATATTGATTTACTCACTCACTCACTCATTCACCTGCATTAACCAACACAGTCACTCCATATCACAAACCATAAAACAATGGAGAAATAGTGAAAGCTGCTGCACCTGGGATTAAAACAAAGATAGAATGACAGAGGAGCTAAAATGATGCCAAGGGGTATGTGACTGGATGCCTACCATGTCATACAGCCACTTCCATCATGGAATTTTTGCCCTCGAATGGCATTCCTGTTGTTCAACAGCCCCTATAATAACTTTAAATGATTAATGAAAAATCTCATATAAGATGTGAAACAAATACTAACAAAGAGATAGAGGGGCTGGCCAGTACTTACCTCAGCTCAGTACAGCCGATAGATACACATAAAACAGAACTGAAAATTTACATTCCTAGCTTTCGGAACTTAGTTCCTTCATCAGGGAGGAGAGAGGGGAGAAAAGGGAAGAAGGGAAAGTGGATTCAGTTACTCACAACCCAGGTTATGAAGCAACAGGGAAAGGTA
The DNA here is from genome assembly GCF_021461385.2 of Schistocerca piceifrons. Taxonomy (NCBI): domain Eukaryota; kingdom Metazoa; phylum Arthropoda; class Insecta; order Orthoptera; family Acrididae; genus Schistocerca; species Schistocerca piceifrons. The sequence continues at coordinate 280,525,890 of NC_060138.1, forward strand.
GACAGGGAGGGTAGCAAGGATGGAGGCATGGTTGTCAGAGGGAAGCCAAAGATATTCTACTGTAAGTACTGTGCCAGCTTCAAACCAAAGAGGATGCATACAGAAGTAAAGAGGTATATAGTATAAAGATAAACACAACTATGTAGGATGAAAAGATGCGTGAATGGCTAAAGAGGAAAGGGAAAGAGGAGATGACTGAAGAGTGAATGGGAGTGAGGTCGTTTAACGTAGGTTCAGTCCAGGGGGATGGCGGGATGAAAGGATGTGTTGGAGTGCAAGTTCCCATCTCCGCAGTTCAGAGGGACTGGTGTTGGGTGGCAGAAGCCAAATGGCACATACGGTGTAGCAGGTTCCTAGGTCCCTAGAATTATGCTGGAGGGCATGCTCCGCTACTGGGTATTGGGCATCTCCTAGGCGGACAGTTCGTCTGTGTCCGTTCGTGCGCTCAGCCAGTTTAGTTGTTGTCATGCCGATGTAAAAGGCTGTGCAGTGCAGGCATGTCAGTTGATAAATCACATGTGTAGTTTCACACGTAGCCCTGCCATGAATTGTGTATGTTTTACCAGTAGCGGGGCTGGAGTAGGTGGTTGTGGGGGGGATGCATGGGGCAGGTTTTGCAGCGGGGTCGGTTACAGGGGTAGGAACCGCTGGGTAGAGAAGGTAGTTCGGGAATATTGTAGGGTTTAACAAGGATGTTACAGAGGTTAGGGGGGCGACGAAAGGCAACTCTGGGTGGTGTGGGGAGAATTTTGTCAAGGGATGATCTCATTTCAGGGGTTGACTTGAGAAAGTCATATCCCTGGCGGAGTAATTTGTTGATGTTTTCGAGGCCAGGATAATATTGGGTGACAAGGGGGATGCTTCTGTGTGGTCTGGGGGTAGGAACATTGTTGTTGGACGGGGAGGAATGTATTGCTCGGGAAATCTGTTTGTGGACAATGTCTGCAGGATAGTTGCGGGAGAGGAAAGCACTGGTCAGGTTATTGGTGTAATTGTTGAGGGATTCGTCACTGGAGCAGATACGTTTGCCACGAATACCTAGGCTGTAGGGAAGGGAGCGTTTGATGTGGAAAGGATGGCAGCTATCAAAGTGAAGGTACTGTTGTTTGTTTGTGGGTTTGATATGGACAGAGGTGTGGATGTGAGCTTCAACAAGATGAAGGTCAACATCCAGGAAGGTGGCTTGGGTTTTGGAGAAGGACCAGGTGAAATTCAGATTCGAAAAGGAGTAGAGGTTATGGAGGAAATTAAGGAGTGTTTCTTCACCATGAGTCCAGACCACAAAGATGTCACCTATAAACCTATACCAGGCCAGGGGAAGCAGCTGTTGGGTCTTCAGGAAAGCCTCCTCCATGCGGCCCATGAAGAGGCTGGCATAGGAGGGAACCATCCTGGTTCCCATGGCCGTTCCCCTGATTTGTTTGTAGGTCTGGCCTTCAAAAGTGAAGTAATTATGGGTGAGGATGAAGTTGGTAAGTGTGATAAGGAACGAGGTTTTTGGAAGATCTTCAGGTGGGCGTTGGGAGAGGTAGAGCTCAAGGGCAGAGAGACCATGGGTATGTGGGATGTTTGTGTAAAGGGTTGTAGCATCTATGGTGACAAGAAAGGTTTCAGCTGGGAGAGGAGTGGGAATGGTTTTGAGGCGTTCTAGGAAGTGGTTTGTGTCTTTGATGTAGGATGGGAGTCTGCGGGTGATAGGTTGTAGGTGCTGGTCTACCAGCCTGCTACAATGGGACGGCCAGGATGGTTCTCTTTGTGGATTTTGGGTAATAGGTAGAAGGTAGGGGTACGTGGCTCAGGTGGAGGGAGTAAGTCTATGGAAGCCGTTGTGAGGCCTTGTGAGGGACCTTGGATTTTTAGGATTTTTTGCAGCTCAGTCTGGATGGAGGGAATGGGATCCTGGGTAACAGCTTTGTAGGTTGAGGTGTCAGAGAGTTGACGCAGTCCTTCTGCCACATACTCCACATGGTCAAGTACGACAGTTGTGGAGCCTTTATCCGCCGGGAGGATGACAATAGAGCGGTCTATTTTCAGCTCCTTAATGGCACGGGATTCAGCTGGGGTGATGTTGGGGGTTGTCGGGATGTTCTTCACCCGCAGACTCCCATCCTACATCAAAGACACAAACCACTTCCTAGAACGCCTCAAATCCATTCCCACTCCTCTCCCACCTGAAACCTTTCTTGTCACCATAGATGCTACATCCCTTTACAAAAACATCCCACATACCCATGGTCTCTCTGCCCTTGAGCACTACCCCTCCCAACGCCCACCTGAAGATCTTCCAAAAACCTCGTTCCTTATCACACTTACCAACTTCATCCTCACCCATAATTACTTCACTTTTGAAGGCCAGACCTACAAACAAATCAGGGGAACGGCCATGGGAACCAGGATGGCTCCCTCCTATGCCAACCTCTTCATGGGCCGCATGGAGGAGGCTTTCCTGAAGACCCAACAGCTGCTTCCCCTGGCCTGGTATAGGTTTATAGGTGACATCTTTGTGGTCTGGACTCATGGTGAAGAAACACTCCTTAATTTCCTCCATAACCTCAACTCCTTTTCGAATCTGAATTTCACCTGGTCCTTCTCCAAAACCCAAGCCACCTTCCTGGATGTTGACCTTCATCTTGTTGAAGCTCACATCCACACCTCTGTCCATATCAAACCCACAAACAAACAACAGTACCTTCACTTTGATAGCTGCCATCCTTTCCACATCAAACGCTCCCTTCCCTACAGCCTAGGTATTCGTGGCAAACGTATCTGCTCCAGTGACGAATCCCTCAACAATTACACCAATAACCTGACCAGTGCTTTCCTCTCCCGCAACTATCCTGCAGACCTTGTCCACAAACAGATTTCCCAAGCAATACATTGCTCCCCGTCCAACAACAATGTTCCCACCCCCAGACCACACAGAAGCATCCCCCTTGTCACCCAATATTATCCTGGCCTCGAAAACATCAACAAATTACTCCGCCAGGGATATGACTTTCTCAAGTCAACCCCTGAAATGAGATCATCCCTTGACAAAATTCTCCCCACACCACCCAGAGTTGCCTTTCGTCGCCCCCCCTAACCTCTGTAACATCCTTGTTAAACCCTACAATATTCCCAAACTACCTTCTCTACCCAGCGGTTCCTACCCCTGTAACCGACCCCGCTGCAAAACCTGCCCCATGCATCCACCCCACAACCACCTACTCCAGCCCCGCTACTGGTAAAACATACACAATTCATGGCAGGGCTACGTGTGAAACTACACATGTGATTTATCAACTGACATGCCTGCACTGCACAGCCTTTTACATCGGCATGACAACAACTAAACTGGCTGAGCGCACGAACGGACACAGACGAACTGTCCGCCTAGGAGATGCCCAATACCCAGTAGCGGAGCATGCCCTCCAGCATAATTCTAGGGACCTAGGAACCTGCTACACCGTATGTGCCATTTGGCTTCTGCCACCCAACACCAGTCCCTCTGAACTGCGGAGATGGGAACTTGCACTCCAACACATCCTTTCATCCCGCCATCCCCCTGGACTGAACCTACGTTAAACGACCTCACTCCCATTCACTCTTCAGTCATCTCCTCTTTCCCTTTCCTCTTTAGCCATTCACGCATCTTTTCATCCTACATAGTTGTGTTTATCTTTATACTATATACCTCTTTACTTCTGTATGCATCCTCTTTGGTTTGAAGCTGGCACAGTACTTACAGTAGAATATCTTTGGCTTCCCTCTGACAACCATGCCTCCATCCTTGCTACCCTCCCTGTCTACCTTTCCCTGTTGCTTCATAACCTGGGTCGTGAGTAACTGAATCCACTTTCCCTTCTTCCCTTTTCTCCCCTCTCTCCTCCCTGATGAAGGAACTAAGTTCCGAAAGCTAGGAATGTAAATTTTCAGTTCTGTTTTATGTGTATCTATCGGCTGTACTGAGCTGAGGTAAGTACTGGCCAGCCCCTCTATCTCTTTGTTAGTATTTGTTTCACATCTTATATGAGATTTTCCATTAATCATTTAGATCACCTATATGGTCCACATCCTTCATTGTTTTGTCCCTTTTGTTAGCTATCACTTACGTCTGTCATCTTAACACTTTCTCTTCTTCAGTGTTTTATATATACATAAATAAATATTTTCGTCACCAACTGTGCTAGTTTCATCTTCCTCCTATTATCTTGTTCCGTTTATAGTCCTCCTCTCTTTTTTATTTATTGATTTATTTATTCAAAGTTCCATAGTTTTAATGTTCGTTATTCGCTGTTTCCCAGCCAACAATCACTGCTAACAATCTCTTCCACACCTACCAGTATCATCCATTTCCGTCGATTTCTTGTTGCTGGCGATATTTTTGTGCCATTGGCTATCTTTCTCTGCCACAAGAAAATTTTTTTGGGACATTTCTGCGCCACCCGCGATCTTTTTTGCGGCACGCACGATCTTTTTTCGCCACTCGCTATCTCTGTTTTTGAGCAACGTGTGTTCTTTTCCCCTGATCTGGACATACTTGCTTGGTCTGGTCAACTTTTTCCGTATTTTTCTTATTTAGTGGTCTTCCTTTGGTATTGAACATTACCAACACAATTTCTTTCCTTCTCGTCCTTCCCTCCGTGTTTTACTCCTTCTTATGATTACTATTTCAACTTTAGTTATTTAATTTCCCTACCCACCAGTTACCCACTATGTACCCTAATCCTATACCACATTATTTACATTCATTCCGGAAACATGCATTCACCGTAGCCAAACTGCAATCCCACATACTTTTCCTCCAGTCCTGCTTAACCTTTGGAATTACCCCTAAAGGGCTTACCTTAAAAGTTCCTATCTCCGGGTGCAATTCCTCCTTCCACCAGTCTCTCCTGGACTTCCAGAATCTTCAATCCTTAGCCCTTACCCAACTTGTCCTGAATCTCTACACTACTTCATGTAACCACCACTCCCAACAGCTCCTATCTCTCTTCAAAGTCCTCCACCTCTCAAACCCTTGCTTGGAGAACACACTGAGGAACATCATCCTAGAAGCCAGCTGCAAACTTGAGTTCCATGCCACACACCACCTGAAAAAACTATCCACAGTGCTAGTGCAACACCTAAGAAGTGGGGTCCCTCTCCCTATCCCTCACAAACACCAACCACAACAGAACCTTCAACAAACCCCCCTCATAGCCAACAAACCTAGCCTAGCCACCTTACTCAATCTCCCCATCCCAGCACATACCCCACACAGACCAAATCTCAACTATAACCACAATCAAATGCCACATATCACCAGTCCCAATTCAGTCCTAAACCTCTCATCCAGATCCCTCTCTCCTCCAGAGACATCTGTTCTATCAAAAGGCTTAACCTTTAGCCCCACACCTAAATTCAACCACACTGCCCTGGTTAAAGATCTCCTCTCATTCACCCGGAACCTCAACTGGAAATATCACTTCACTACCCAAACACAGCCCCCAAATACTAGACCCAGTGTTGAACCCTGTCTAGAACAGTTCCGACTGCCTTCTCAAAGGGATCCTCCTCCCCTCCCCCAAAACCATTCCTTGCAGACATTTCAGGAATTCCTCACATCCAGTGTTGCCTCCCAGTCCTTCTTGAAGAACATCCCGACAACCCCCAACATCACCCCAGCTGAATCCCGTGCCATTAAGGAGCTGAAAATAGACCGCTCTATTGTCATCCTCCCGGCGGATAAAGGCTCCACAACTGTCGTACTTGACCGTGTGGAGTATGTGGCAGAAGGACTGCGTCAACTCTCTGACACCTCAACCTACAAAGCTGTTACCCAGGATCCCATTCCCTCCATCCAGACTGAGCTGCAAAAAATCCTAAAAATCCAAGGTCCCTCACAAGGCCTCACAACGGCTTCCATAGACTTACTCACTCCACCTGAGCCACGTACCCCTACCTTCTACCTATTACCCAAAATCCACAAAGAGAACCATCCTGGCCGTCCCATTGTAGCAGGCTTCAAATCCCCAACCGAACGTATCTCAGCTCTGGTAGACCAGCACCTACAATCTATCACCCGCAGACTCCCATCCTACATCAAAGACACAAACCACTTCCTAGAACGCCTCAAATCCATTCCCACTCCTCTCCCACCGGAATCCTTTCTTGTCACCATAGATGTTACATCCCTTTACACAAACATCCCACTTACCCATGGTCTCTCTGCCCTTGAGCACTACCTCTCCCAACGCCCACCTGAAGATCTTCCAAAAACCTCGTTCCTTATCACACTTACCAACTTCATCCTCACCCATAATTACTTCACTTTTGAAGGCCAGACCTACAAACAAATCAGGGGAACGGCCATGGGAACCAGGATGGCTCCCTCCTATGCCAACCTCTTCATGGGCCACATGGAGGAGGCTTTCCTGAAGACCCAACAGCTGCTTCCCCTGGCCTGGTATAGGTTTATAGATGACATCTTTGTGGTCTGGACTCCATAACCTCAACTCCTTTTCGAATCTGAATTTCACCTGGTCCTTCTCCAAAACCCAAGCCACCTTCCTGGATGTTGACCTTCATCTTGTTGAAGCTCACATCCACACCTCTGTCCATATCAAACCCACAAACAAACAACAGTACCTTCACTTTGATAGCTGCCATCCTTTCCACATCAAACGCTCCCTTCCCTACAGCCTAGGTATTCGTGGCAAACGTATCTGCTCCAGTGACGAATCCCTCAACAATTACACCAATAACCTGACCAGTGCTTTCCACTCCCGCAACTATCCTGCAGACCTTGTCCACAAACAGATTTCCCGAGCAATACATTCCTCCCCGTCCAACAACAATGTTCCTACCCCCAGACCACACAGAAGCATCCCCCTTGTCACCCAATATTATCCTGGCCTCGAAAAGATCAACAAATTACTCCGCCAGGGATATGACTTTCTCAAGTCAACCCCTGAAATGAGATCATCCCTTGACAAAATTCTCCCCACACCACCCAGAGTTGCCTTTCGTCGCCCCCCTAACCTCTGTAACATCCTTGTTAAACCCTACAATATTCCCGAACTACCTTCTCTACCCAGCGGTTCCTACCCCTGTAACCGACTCCGCTGCAAAACCTGCCCCATGCATCCCCCCACAACCACCTACTCCAGCCCCACTACTGGTAAAACATACACAATTCATGGCAGGGCTACGTGTGAAACTACACATGTGATTTATCAACTGACATGCCTGCACTGCACAGCCTTTTACATCGGCATGACAACAACTAAACTGGCTGAGCGCACGAACGGACACAGACGAACTGTTCGCCTAGGAGATGCCCAATACCCAGTAGCGGAGCATGCCCTCCAGCATAATTCTAGGGACCTAGGAACCTGCTACACCGTATGTGCCATTTGGCTTCTGCCACCCAACACCAGTCCCTCTGAACTGCGGAGATGGGAACTTGCACTCCAACACATCCTTTCATCCCGCCATCCCCCTGGACTGAACCTACGTTAAACAACCTCACTCCCATTCACTCTTCAGTCTTCTCCTCTTTCCCTTTCCTCTTTAGCCATTCACGCATCTTTTCATCCTACATAGTTGTGTTTATCTTTATACTATATACCTCTTTACTTCTGTATGCATCCTCTTTGGTTTGAAGCTGGCACAGTACTTACAGTAGAATATCTTTGGCTTCCCTCTGACAACCATGCCTCCATCCTTGCTACCCTCCCTGTCTACCTTTCCCTGTTGCTTCATAACCTGGGTTGTGAGTAACTGAATCCACTTTCCCTTCTTCCCTTTTCTCCCCTCTCTCCTCCCTGATGAAGGAACTAAGTTCCGAAAGCTAGGAATGTAAATTTTCAGTTCTGTTTTGTGTGTATCTATCGGCTGTACTGAGCTGTAGTAAGTACTGGCCAGCCCCTCTATCTCTTTGTACCTATAATAACTTTATCTGAGTCCCTGTGACTTTGTTTTGAAGAATGTTTTTTAAAAAAATGTGGTCAACATTTTAAAGGCCCTACCAACTGAAGCCCTTCATCACTGCTACTGAGACTGGAAACAATGACCCAGCTGGTGTATAGCTGCTGAAGGGAACTGCTTTGAAGGGGACAGTATTATTGGTTGAAAAAAATAAAACTTTGGTCGATAAAAAGTCAGTCTCCTTAATTTTCTCACACACATTGCATACTGAAGTTGGATGGACGCAGAGAAGGCATGTAAGGGAGATAGATATTGAGAGGAATGCTACCATTGTAAGGATTGTAAATGGTTGAGAGGTATCATCTTACAAAAGAAGGGTGTCTAAACAGTTTTTACAGAAGTAAGGAATGGTACTGAATTTTGCTTCCCATCTGTGAAGAGTTCTCCAAACTAGTATAGGAAGACATGCTGATTGTGGGGATTAGTGGAAGAGACCTGTCCATACATGCATGAACATAAAAAGCTGGTGTCAGATCTTTGCTATTGATGATACAGGCTTGCAATTACCTCACAGGATGTGCTTCGCCAGATACTATGGAGCAAATTCTCTTGAAAGTAATGTAAATGGTCTGTGTGTGAGCTAGGGTAAATTGCAGTAACAAGTCACTGATTACCTCATTAACCACAAAGAGGCAACATATATGATTTGAGTTGGAAAACTAAATAGAAGATTATTTAGTTTCTCTCTCACGTGTGCCTAACATACAGCAGCAGTATTGATGGAACAATTAGTTAACCAAATTGAAATGGTACCAACTGATTTTTAGATACATTTGTAAAGTAAAGTGATGACTTTCCATAAAAAATTAATAATAAGCACCAAATACAAATAAAATAAAATATGTAAAACTTATGTATTTATTTATCCATCTGTCGACAGTAAGGATTGTATGGGTGTTGTCAGCATACGTGTATACAAATTTATAATTATCACAGTTGGAATTCGTGAATATTGTAACATAAAGATACATTGTTAAACCACTTAATGACGCAGTTGATAATTTTTACATATAACTATATATTTACATCATTCCAAATAATCCTTGACAGTATAAAAACACTTTTCCAAGAGATATTATTTTAGCTATTTCCTGAAGTTATTTTGCTTACGTCTTTGATCCCTTGTGGAAAATTGTTGTACAGTTTAATTCCATTATATAAACATGCTATTTTGAGATTTTGGTTTGTTTTTCCTATAGATGTGTAAGTGTTGTCTATGTATGGTTTCGTGTGCATGTAAGGAACTGTTTTTTTTTTATGTATATTACTGCTGCAAAATGTATTCACACGGAACTGTCAATATACCCGAAGATTTGAATAACTCTGTGTAATGGGAATTATTGCTACTTTTCATTATGATTCGTTCAGCCCTTTTTTGCAACTTAAATATTGTTTGTCTGTTTTGCTCTGTTGATCCCCAGAAGGATATGCCGTAACTAATTATAGAGTGAACATGTGCAAAATATGCAGTTCTAGTACACAAGCTACTACACACTGAATTTATTATCCTAAGTGCATAGCATGTTGAAGCTATTTGCTTTCCAAGTACTGCAGTGTGCTCGGTCCAGTTTAGTTGAGAGTCAACATGCATGTCTTAAAATTTTATTGATGGTACACATTATATGTGCTTGTCATTAACTTTTAGTTTGCTACTGCAGTTTTCTGTTTAAGTGGAAACTAATACTGGTTTTTTTTTCAATTAGGGTTTATTTATTAGCCTCTATCCACTGGCATACATGCTTAAGTGTTTCCTCAGCTTTTCCATTGAGTACACTTGGCAACTCAGATTTGATTAAGATGTTACTGTCATCAGCAAACTACTGATTCACCATGTTTGACACTTTGTGGAAAATCGTTGATTTATATTAAAAAGAGGATTGGGCCCAGCACACTTCCATGGGGGACTCCTATATTGATGTATTCTGGGTTTGAAGGGTATGAAAAGGTATGACTGGAGCTAGTTTGAGTGATCTCCACCTGTTGCACCCTGCTTTGCAGGCGTGAATGAAACCACATGTTTGTTACTCCTCTTACTCCTAGCGCATTTAGTTTGTTCAGCAAAAGTGTGTGGTCTACTGTGTCAAATGATCTGGTCAAATCAGGGAAGATCTCTGTTATGAGGTCTCCTTTGTCTAGTGCTTTGAGGATAACATTCAAGAAATGAGCTACAGCTGAATTTGTGCTTTTGCCAGCCCAGAAACCAAATTGCTGTTTACTCAGAAGAATGAACTTTTTTAAGTACTCCATGAGCCTGTTTTTCATTATGGTCTCTAAGCCTTTTGAAAAGGATGACAGTAATGAGATTGGTCTGTAATTTTCTATGATTTCTGGGTCACCTTTCTTATATATGGGTAGGATTTTTGCATGCTTTTGTATGTCTGGGAAGCAACCTGAGGAGAAGGATTCATTGATGATATGCACTAAAGGGTCTTTGATGTTGTCTATGCAGTCCTTCAGTAAGCACACATGTACTTCATCTATGCCTGCTCAATTTTTACAATTTAGGTTACTCACAACATTACATACTACTTCTGCTATGGTTGGTCATAGCATCATTGTGTGTGGTATTTTGTTCAGTGTTTGTAAATGCTTTGTTTTGTTAAACTTCTGTTGTAGTTTGGTTGCTATGTTGCTGAAATACTGATTGGCAAAGTTTGCTAGTTTTTTGGGGTAATTTATTTTAGTATCATTTTGTTGAAAGTGCATGTTTATTGGCTTTGATTTTTTTCCCATTAATCTCCTGTTTGGTGATTTTTCCATGCTGCTTTGATTTCATTATTAGATTTTTCTATAAATTTGTCATTTTGGTACCTTTTGGCCTCTAACAATACTTTTATATAGATATTTCTGTATGTATGATAATAGTTATGAAATGCTGAATCATTATGGTAGTGTTTCATTGAGCTAAGGTGCTTGAGGGTTTCAGAGGATTTCCTTATCCCACTGGTTACCCAGCTGTTATTGTTGCATGATTTAGTGATTATTAGAACTTTAGGAAACACTTCTTCAAATCTGAACTTAAATATTGACATAAACTTTGAAAACTTCCCATTTATACTAGTTTCTCTGTACGCTTCCTCCCATGTTTCACTGTTAATTAGTGAGGCAAATAGAGCTCTTTTTGACTTAGAGAAAATCCTACTGTGCTTGTGTATTTTAATGTTGTTATCCAATTCTATGCCTAATTTTAATAACTGATTGGAATGGTCTGTGATGCCAAGGTCATCTATGACAATGTCACACCTATCTTCGTCTATGTCTGTTAGCATATGGTCAGTACTTGATGCTGAATGTCTGGTTAGCCTAGTGGCAGTGTTCACTATTGGTGGTATACCATGGGTGTACATAATGTTCAGAAAACTGTTGCACAACATACCTGGGTTCATCATGTTAATGTTTAGATCTCCACAAATGATGATTTTGCCTTTGGGGCTGGAGACCATATCTAATGCTTGGGTTAACTTCGTAGTGAAAGTGTCCATGTCACTACTGGGGGCACAATAAATACATAGTACAGTTAGTCTTTGGAATACATCTAGGGTTTTTATCTCTAAAGCTGATATTTCTATGCATTTATCCTCACTTAATGCCATAGCATCATTTCTAATTTTATACATAATCCCCTCCTTCACATATATGCATGATCCACCACATTTTATAGTATTTCTATTGTAATGATAGGCTAGACTGTATGAATTTAGTGCTGCATTTGCTAATTCTGAACCATTACACCAATGTTCTGTTACGCAAACAAGTAAGCTGTCCATAGACTGCAGTTCTACTTCTAACTGTTGCACTTGTTTCTTAAGCATTGCATATTTTGGTGGAAGACTGTTGGATCCTCACATTTTCTTGCTGTTTTTGCTGAAGATGATTCTGGCGTTGCCTCTTCTTGTTCAAGTGATGATCCTAGCTGCACTGATGCTGTGGCTGCGACTGACTTTCTTGTTATGGAGCTGTTATGGTGTTTCCATATTTCCTTGATTGAAGCTGTCTGTATAGTAATTGTATTTCTTGCAGTGTGGTTGTCTTTCTGTATTAGTTTTGTTGGCATTTTGCTGATGCATGACTTCCCAGCACTGTTATAGTGTTGACCATGTTTCGTGAACAGATCTCTTGAGTTGGGAAGCTCAAAGAGTGTTGCGTTTTGATAATACTTGCATATTTTTTGAAATTGTCTGTTATTTTTGTAAGCTCCAAATTTACCGAAGAGAGAGTGGAATTAACTTTACAAAGCCAATCATCAAACAGCAGAGAGGAACAGAGATTAGCACAAGTTCTTAACTGAATGGATGGCTATGCTCTTATCCTTTTTTTTTTATTGTAATGAACAATTTTTCATTTTGGTTGGAAATCTGTGAGAATTATTAGAGAAAACAAGTGATAACATTTAATTATTATGTTAAACAGCATGAAAAAATTAAAAGTTGTACTTAGTTATTAAAGAAAGTAACTTTTAACATCATCTTTCATCTCAATAGGGGAAATGAGGCATAACACATCATTTTAGCAACAAAGAATGGTTACACTCCAAGTCCTCCTAAATAATGAAAGATGATCATCACATTTAATGAATGTTTTTATTACTAGTTAAGTTCCAGACAACATATTGTTGGAGAAATGGTTTATTATTTTGTGCAGGTGATGCAAGGTACCTCTGCACAGCATATCTACAAGTCAGAATAACAAGAGTAACATGCCCACCTGCTGCAGGCCACTTGTTTTTAGAAATTAAGGTGTTGGAGGTAGATTGTGGCCATGGAAGAATGGCGCTCACATTAACAATAGTGACATTGGAGAAGAAGAACAAAATAAGTTCTAAAAACTGCCATTGTCTCTTATATTCCAGAATGAAATTTTCACTCTGGAAATATCCCCCAGGCTGTGGCAGAGCTATGTCTTCACAGTATCCTTTCTTCCAGGAAAACCCTAGTTCTGCAAGGTTTGCAAGAGAGCTTCTGTCAAGTTTGGAAGATTGGAGACAAGGTACTGGTAGAATTAAAGCTGTGAGGATGGTTCATGAGTCATGCTTGGGTGGCTCAGATGGTGGAGCACTTGCCTGCGAAAGGCAAAGGTCTTGGGTTTGAGTTGCAATCTGGCACATAATTTTAGTCTGCCAGGAAGTTTCATACCAGCACACACTCCACTGCAGAGTGAAAATTTCATTCTCAAAACATCCTCCCAGGCTGTGGCAAAGCCATGTCTTCACAGCATCCTTTCTTCCAGGAGTGCTAGTTCTGCAAGGTTCATGGGAGAGCTTCTGTGAAGTTTGGTGGAGTACTAGATGAGGTACTGGAGAAATTAAAGCTGTGAGGATGGGTCATGAGTCATGCTTGGGTAGCTCAGATGGTAGAGCACTTGCTTGCGAAAGGCAAAGGTCCTGAGTTCAAGTCTTATCCCAGCACACAGTTTTAATCTGTCAGGAAGTTTCATATCAGTGCACCCTCTGATGCAGAGTGAAAATTTCATTCTGAAAACATCCCCCAGGGTGTGGCAAACCCATGTCTTCACAATATCCTTTCTTCCAGGAGTGCTAGTTTTGCAAGATTTGCAGGAGAGCTTCTGTGAAGTTTGGAAGATAGCAGACAAGGTACTGGCAGAACTAAAGCTGTGAGGATGGGTCATGAGTCATACTTGGGTAGCTCAGATGGGAGAGCACTTGCCCACAAAAGGCAAGGGTCCCATGTTTGAGTCTCAGTCAGGCACACAGTTTCAATCTGCCAGGATGTTTCTGTCTTACATTCTTGGTCATTTTGCATATCAAAATATTATCTCATTGTGCAAGACAACTGTATCAAAATGATTGTGATATGATTGTAATAGACTTATCTGAGGACAGTTAACTCATTGTATAAAGAAGCTTGAGTAGGTTGGTCTTGAAAGAAGAAATATTGTTGGTCAGTATGTAAAATAGAGGAATATTCCAGCTTTTTTCAGCATCTAGCACTGAAGACACTGAAAGGAAAAGACCACTAGCAACAGTACAAGCATGGTTATGGCCCCGTGTCTGATGGGATATGATAAGCCAGTGATAGTGTTGGAGTAGGAAGTGCTGGGTGGACGAATTGGGCAGGTCTTGCACCTTGGTTTTACATAGGGATATGATCTCTGTCCCAAGGGGTTGGGAAAGGAAGTGTCACGGGAATGGACAAGGATGTTTTATAGGTTTGGTTGGTGATGGAAAGCCGCTTCAGGAGGGAAGGGCATGGTTTTGGGTAGGATGTCCCTCATTTTGGGGCATGATGGGAGATAATCAAAGCCCTGATGGAGGATAAGGTTCAGTTGTTCCAGACCAGGATGATACTGGGTGATGAAGAGGGTGCTCCTTTGTAGCTGGTTCTGGAGTGGGTTTTGGGAGGACTGGGCCACGGAGAGGGAGGGGAGGGGGGGGGGGGGGACTGGCATGGGAAATCTGTTTGGGGACTAGGTTGGGAGAGTAGTGCCTGTGAGTGAAGGCCTTCTTGAGATCAGCACACTGGGCGAGGAGGTTCTTGTCACTGCAGGCTATATGGGAGGCCAGGCTATATGGGAGGGATTTTTTGGGGTGGAAGGGATCACAGCTGTTGAATGCAGATACTGTTGCTGGTGGTTAGGAGTTTAATGTTGACGAGGTGAGGATGGAGCCATCAAGGAGGGGGTGGTCAACATCCAGGAAGGTGATATTTTGCATTCAGGAGGACCAGGTGAAGGGGATGTTAGACATGTTGAGATTGTGAAGGAATGGGCCTGGGTCTAGGTCCTGAAGATATTGTCAATGAACCTGAACCAGACTGCGGGTTGGGAGTTTTGGGAGACCCATAAACATGTTGGCATAGGGGGGATTGTTTATGTTGGTATGGCAACCAACCAACTGTCTACCATGATGAATGGCTACCAGCAAACTGTTGCCAAGAACAAAGTGACACAACATATAGCTGAGCATAGCAAACTCAATTTCAGTGGCTGCTTCACAACCCTGGCCATCTGGGTCCTTCCATCCACCACCAGCTTCTCTGAACTATGCAGATGAGAGTTACCTTTGCAGCACATCCTTCACCCCTGTAATTGTCCTGGCCTCAATTTCTAACTCACTTTCCTCATAACCTCTGTTGGCAGGGTTTTGATGAAGACTGGGTCCACAGCCTTAGTGAAATTTTTGAATGAAGTGATACTGCGTAAGGCTGTTAAAATATTATTTGTTGCAATTTCAGATTCCATGTGTGATCATGTCAAGCGCTCTGAAACCAGTCAATCATCAAAAGAATACATTGCTTCTACAAAATTAACAAATCTTTAAAAATGAAAATTCAGAGCTACTTACTTGGGAAAATAGGACCCACTAAACAACATAGAGTTTTGATAGGCTAGAATGCGGTTCCCAGCATTGTAAAACCAAGAACATCTGGCAGTGTAAATGTATCTGCTGTTGCGTACACCATGTGAGCACACGTGAAAAAAGCTGATAATATAACAACAAGTAGACGACATGGTAGTGAAACCAACATCAACTACAAATGCTAAATCTTGTGTAGCTGGTGTGGTGAGATCACAAAGTCAGCAAAGTGACGAAGATGCAAAAGGCATGGGTTGAGAGCACCAAGATGTTAGTATATAGAGTCAATATCATATGGTTTGTACAATGCGTGTGTAAAGAGGACAAAAGTGACATAAGTGTTTGTTAAACAAAAATGGAGTAAACAAATAATAATGAGAATGTAAATAAAATTAGATACTACCTAAATGCATAAATACAACTACATCTAAACATAACTGAAATGTCAAATGATAAAATTAAAGTGACGTACCTAGTCACAGGAAACACGGAGGTAACAAAGTCAGGAATCCTTAATGTAAATGTTAAGATACTCATATGTAAATTATGCACATACAGAAAAACATGCTGCATCAGATGAAGTAAGTGATGACAGATGTAAGCAGTTTTGTTTAAGGTAAGTACATGAATACACATACATCTAATCAGGGTGGGTAAGTCATATGATAAAAACTGACTACTTGGTTACATTAAAACAACAGCTATAAAAATCCCAGGTATAGACAAAAGCAGCAGTCAACACAGAGAAAACAAGCACAAGCAAATTGGATTGATAAACTGCAAGTAATATACAAATGTAAATATGCCTAGGAAAGAAACAGGTACTAAATTAGTTATAAGTGTTTCATGGTCTAGAATACATGCCAAGACTAACACTGCTAAAACTAATTGCAAAAATACCAGATTATAAGATGTTCCTGAAGCAGTCTTGGAATCTCCCATTTTTAAGTGCATTCCATTCATTCAAAATGAATTCTGGCTGGTCTTTAAATGCCCTATAATATAGGGAACAACAAACTGGTCTGGGAATGATTAAGTGAAAAAATGCCTTGTTTTGGACTCACGGGTGGCAAGAGTGATTGTGGATATCATTGTCGGTGCATGTGGGCCTACAATAGATGCTAAATCTATTAACACCATTATTTTTCTTTATAGCCAAATCCGAAAGATTAATTGTGCATTTTTTTTTTTCTAACTCCACTGTGAAATTAATGTTCGTACTATTGAGTTATTTTAACATAATGTGATTCTCTAAGTAACACTAACATGTCATCCACGTCTCTAATTTTCAAGATGATTGAAAAAGATATCAGCAAATGTACTTGCTATACAACAACACTTGGCAATGTCCTTCACTTGTGAAAGAATTTCATCATTAAACTTGAAACGATTGTAGGAGAGTATTGCATGTATTAAGTAAATGAGCTCATTAACTCTTGTACACTGATTTCCTTGTGTTTGATAAGATTCTCTTCAATGATTTTAATAGTATCTTGATCTTGAATGGGAATGTTAGTAAATAAATTAACTATGTCAGAGGATATAAATTTACTATTGCAGGAGTGGAAACATCTTTAATTTTGGCTGTCTGTTCAAGAGAATTTTTAATATTATAGCTTTCTTCAAAAGCATACTGTTTTTGAAAATAATGTATCCAATTTTTTGCTGACTTTATAGTCAACAATGGACCTTTGGCTGACTGCTAAGGTAGGAGTGTGCGGGTTCATGAACAAGACTTAGTTTACATCTTTCTTAGCAAAAATAAAATCACATCACTCTTCTTTACTACTTCTGTAATGAAGGAGTTAAATTTGTTAGTCAGATTGTTATTTAACTTTATAACACAAATGGCATGAAAGAAATCGTGCACTTTATTGATGTAATTATCTCAATTGATGGCAACTAGACTGCTCTGTTTATATGCCTTGAAGGCAATTGCATTGTTCTCAACTAATTTCGTATTAATTTCATGAACTGTCTGGCCTTCCTTGCCTGTGTGGCTGTTATTCTCTCAATCTCAGTCTATCTGAGCAGTAATAATGTTAGCATGTTCAAAGAACAGTAACTGGGCCATGTCTAAAAAAATTTAAGTGCTACCAGTTACATTCCTAATCATGCCACTTTTCATAATGGTTTTACATTATATTTTAAAGCTTTATTTAAAATCACCATTTCACAATTTTAAAAACAATGCCAGTCAAATAAGCAACACTTACAAAAAAATTTAAATGTACATTCACCATTCAAGCACTGTGACAGAGTAGGTTCCTGTTGTCTACAAAATTTACTAACTTTTGGAAATTTGTCATAGGGTCTTATGGGACCAAACTGCTGAGGTCATCGGTCCCTAAGTTTACACACTATTTAATCTAACTCAAACTAACTTACACTAAGGACGACACACACACTCATGCTCGAGGCAGGACTCGAACATCCGATGGGGGGGAGCCGCATGGAGTGTGATAAGACACCTCAAACTGTGCGGCTACCCTGCGTGGCAAATTTCTTAGAATGTCTTAACCATACAGATATGCTTATTAAATGTACTTAATCTTGAATAAGCTATTTGTCATTATTTTATCAAATTTTTCACATGCTCTCACCTGGTGTGCAAAACAATGGATAGATTTATACCAGCCATCACATGTATTTGGTTTTATAAAGCTGGGAGCTGTGTTTCAGTGTATCACAACTTTATGCTATTGGGAGTGTCCCATTATTCTATGTTAATAGCTTCAAATTTTCATTTTTAAATGTTTCTTAATTTTGTAACCACAGTGTATTTTATTTTGTGATTGACTGCTTTTACAATGACTGAAAATGACCATGTGTTGAAACTGCAAGTGCAGTACATAATATTTTAACAGCCTAAAGTGATGTGACATTATTTTAAAAAAACTCCACCCAACAATCTCCATCCCTCCCAACGTCACCTTCAGTGGGCCCCACTCCACACTGGCTCCGACAACAATGCATTACTGCTAGAGCCTGTGCACTCGCCACCGCTCCTTCTCACAATTCTAGCTGGCAGATCAGCTGCCTCACTCTGAGCTGCTACCCATCCACCCCAAACCTCTCCCTGCCTCCTGCTTCTCTCCCCCTCTACCCATCCCACTCTATCTCACCTGCTAAAATGCAGCACTGACATTATGTGCATTCAGCACCATGTTGTGGCATTGGAATGTGTATGTATGTGTGAATGCATGTTTGCATTTTCTGTGTGTATTTCACTCTAGCTCCAAAAAGGATTATGCCAAAAGCTTGCAAATCTTCTTTCTGTTGTGTGTAGCTGTTGATAACTCATTGATTCTGTTTTTCAGTGAGTGATCTCTTTTACTCTTAAAATACTTTCATTCTAACGGAACAAAATTATTGATACATTAAAGTATTTTTGTGGGCTGGCTTGTGAACCAAAATCTTTACATTTCATAGGCAATGTGCTTACAAACTCAGCTATACAATCATGTTTCATGTACCATCACAAAGCATTAATCTCCTAGTATCCCCCTCTCCTACTCTTCCAAAATCTGCACTGCCTCTTTTGCTGAAAAAGCACTTTTGTGAGCAAGTATAAAAGGCTTTACCACAGCGCAGATGTAGTAGAATGCTGCAGATATGAAAGTTGGATCATGGTCTGCACTGGAGTACTCTGTTGATGTGAGAGTTGGTGCAAAAGGCAAATAAAATACTTTTAATCTGTGATGAAGCTTAATGAGAGTGTAAACTCTGCTGCAAAGTGAAAGAATCATTCTGAAGACAGAGATGCTATTTCACATTTGTGTGTCCTTAAGATTTTATTTAATGTCAATAGACAACTACTTTTATTCGTAAATATAAAATAACAATTTTTATTTTTTTTACTTAAAAAATTCATTTTGTTGGTCAAATGCTCAGTTTCAGTTTGATGTGGTAAAGAATGACAGTTTAATTTATTTATTTACTATCCAAATTCTAGAAATGCTATCACCTGCATTGGGAAGGCTGTTGGTCATTAAGGAAACAAACCACACTTGGAGAGAAACGAGGGTGTATTTGTTCAATAATAGAAGTATACTTATTTGTCACCAAAGGTTGTCTTCAAAACCTATGATATGGGACAAGTTAATAGTTGGGAATAAAACTGATGAATTAGTATTAACTTTTTAGTTGCTTTTCTTTACTCCATAGTTTTCACCCTGTCATTCAGAGATGCAACCAAATCTCACACAATAAAGACACACTGATGGTTACATAACAATGAAAACTGCGAAAAAGAAGAAAGGTCAATGGAATTTTCAATAAAACTGTTGCTGTCAAATGGATTGCCATCTTGTAATGTAGCCTTTTTCTCCCCAATACAAGTAGTTATTTTAAATTTATTAGTGCTAGTAAAATGTCAAAAGAAAGGATCCACTACAATGGCAACAAGAAAATAAAACATGCAACCATAAAATTAGAAAGAAAGCATTGGTTCTTTCACTCCTTTCTTACTGCAAAATAGATTTTGTAGACTTTTTTAAATTTTACCCATGAGAATTTGATTTCATTCTCATGGAACAGTTAACTCCAGGCCAAGAAGTTTTCATTGGAAAACAATGAGTTTGGTGACTAGTAACTGTGTAGTTGTTATCTGTCAAATAGTTTGCATGACAATTTGACTTCATTTAAAAACATAGATTGCAGTTTTCATTTACAAATGTTGAAATGAGAAGATGACAGAGTGCTTACAGCATGTGATCATTGTGTCTCTCCAAAGTGACTACTTCCAACAATTTAAAAGAATAAATAATATACAAAAAGCTTCATTTGTACAGGAATGGAGGGCTATGCACTATACTACAAAAGAAAATGAAATAATTCAAATAACAATATTATGTAAAGGGAAGTTGCCACTCACCATAAGCAAAGATGCTGAGTCGCAGATAGGCACAACAAAAAGACTGTCACAAATAAGCTTTCGGCCAGCAAGGCCTTCATCAAAAATAGACCAACCCCCCCCCCCCCCCCCCCGCCACCACACACACACAAACGCAACTCACATGCACATGACTGTGCAGTCTCTGGCAACTGAAGCCACATTGCAAGCAGCAGCACCAGTGCATGATGGGAGTGGAGTGGCGACTGAATGGGGGTAAGGAGGAGGCTGGAGTGGGGAGGGGGAGGGATAGTAGGGTAGGAGTGAGGGACAGTGAAGTGCTGCTGGGGAGTGCACAAGGATGACGTGGAGAGACAGTAGGTAGCTATGTGCAGTCGGGAGGTTAGACGGAAGGCAGTGGAGAGGTTGGGGGGGGATGGGTAGTGGAAAAGGAGAGAAGTAAAATGACTGGGCATGATGGTGGAATGCGAGCTGTGTAATGCTGGAATGGGAACAGGGAAGGAGCTGGATGAGTGAGGACAATGACTAACAGAGGCTGAGGCCAGGAAAGTTAGGGTAATGTAGGATATATTGCAGGGAAAGTTCCCACCTGTGCAGTTCAGAAAAGCTGGTGTTGGTGGGAAGAAGCCATATGGCACAGACTGTGAAGCAGTCATTAAAATGAAGGGTGTCGTGCTGGGCAGTGTGCTCAGCGACAGGGTAGTCCCCTTTTTTCTTCACCATAGATTGTCAGTGGCCATTCACGTGGACAGACAGTTTGTTGTTGTCATGCCCACATAAAATACAGCACAGTGGTTGCAACTTAGCTTGTAGATCACATGACTGGTTTCACAGGTAGCGCTGCCTTTGATGGGACAGGTGATGTTTGTGACCAGACTGGAGTAGGTAGTGCTGGGAGGATGTATGGAACAGGTCTTGCATCTATGTCTATTGCATGGATATGAGCTATGAGATAAGGGGTAGGAGTCCTCCGGGTTGTGTAGAGATGGACAAGTATATTGTGTAGGTTCGGTGGATGGTGGAGTATCACGGTGGGAGCGGTGGGAAGGATAGCGGGGTGGGACACTTCTCATTTCAGGGCACAACAAGAGGTAGTTGAAAGCCAGGCGGAGAAAGAATGTAATTCAGTTGGGTGGTAGTGAAATATGAGGGGACTGTTCCTCTGTGGCTGGATGGTAAGACTTTGGGAGGTGGTGGGAGACTGGAAAGATAAGACACTGTAGATTTGTTTTTGCACAAGGTTGGGAGGATAATTACGGTCTGTGAAGGCTTCAGTGAGACCCTCGGTATATTTCAAGAGGGACCACTCGTCAGTGCAGAAGTGACGACCATACATATATGTATATGTATGGAAGGGACTTCTTGGCATGGAACATGTGGCAGCTGTCAAAGTGGAGATATTGCTAGTGGTTAGTAGGTCTGATATGAACAGAGGTACTGATGTAGCCATCCTTGAGGTGGAGGTTAACACCTAGGAAGGTGGCTTGTTGGGTTGAGTAGGACAAGGTGAAGCAAATGGGGGAGAAGCTGTTGAGGTTTTGAAGGGTATATTTACCCTTGATTCAGATCGCGAAGATGTCGTAAATGAATCTGAATCAGATCAGGTGTTTAAGATTCTTGGTGTTTAGGAAGGATTCCTCTAGAGGCCCATGAATAGGTTAGTGTAGGATGATGTCATGCAGGTGCCCATAGCCATGCCCCAGATTTGTTTGTAGGTAATGTCTTCAAAGGAGAAGTAATTGTGGGTGAGAATATAGTTTCTCATGGTGACTAGGAAGAAGGTTGTTGGTTCAGAATTCATCGAGCATTGGGAAAGGTAGTGTTCAATAGCAGTATGGCATGGGCATTAGGGATGATAGTGCAAAGGTGGCACCAACTGTGATTTGGTAAAGGGACAGGGACTGTGAAGGGATGGTGGAGGAAATGGTTGGTATCTTTTATATAGGAGGGTAGGCACCAGGTAATAGGTTGAAAGTGTTGGTCTATGAGAGCAGAGATTCTCTTAGTGGGGGCACAGTAACCAGCCACAATGGGGTGTCCTGGGTGATTGAGTTTATGGACTTTAGGAAGCATGTGGAAGGTAGGAGTGCGGGGAGTGGTAGGGGTGAGCAGAGAGGTGGACTCTGGGGAGGTGATCTGGAATGGGCCTGAGGACTTGAGGAATGAGGGGAGATCCTGTTGGATCTCTGGAATGGGGTCATTGTGGTAAGGTTCGTTGGTGGATGTATCCGACAGCTAGTGGAGTCCTTCTGCCAGGTAATCCTTGCAGTTCAAAACAAAACTGGTGGGGCCTTTGTCCGCAGGTAAGATTATAAAGTCAGGATCAGGTTTTAGATGGTAGACTGCAGGTCTTTCTGCAGATGTAAAGTTAGTTTCCATGTTGAAGGATTCAGGGAATGATGATGAGGCAACATTTGAGATTAAGAAATTCTGGAAAGTTAAGAGGAGGTGATTTGGGGAGGCAGTGGGGGTGGATCACAGTTGGATGGAGGAGTCAAATGAGTCAGGCAGGGTTCAACATGGGTCTTTGGTTGAATCTGATTGGTAGGGTTGATGGCAAAAAAGTGTTTGCATTGTAGGGACCAGGAGAAGGAGAGAAGGTCTTTAACAAGTTATCCACAATTGAATTTGGGATTGGGGAAAAGGAGGAATCCTTTGGAAAGGACTGATATTTCTGTGGGGCTAAGACTTCTGGAGGAAAGGTTCATGACTGTGTGTCAGATCTGTTTAGGTTCTGGATTCTTTGTGGTGGTGGGAGTGAGTTTTGGAGGGTAGAGTAAATGTAGCAGGTCTGCAAGGCGTGTTTGACAGTTATGGTGGGATGTGGGGGAGGTTTGGAGGCTGTTGTAGAGGAGGTGGACAGTGGTACTCCGAGGTGGGAGTAGGAAGTGAGCAGGGTGAAGAGTTTTTTGAGGCGGCATTGTGCTTGTTGCTCCAGTTCCTGGAGGGCAAGAGTTTCAGCGTCTGTTATGGATTCCAGGAATTTGGGGTTGCATAGCAGGAGAATTTTGTGGATGGAGAGAAGGTACTGCAAGGAGGTTTGGGCTTGTTTGATATGGTTTTGCAGGACTATGCTGGTGAAGTCTAAGGATTGGCAGTATGTGAACAGATGGAGGTCATTGTGAAAGGAGGGGCGGCAGCTAGAGATGGGTAATTTAATAGTAAGGCCATTTGGGGGGCTTCCATGAGGCAAGCAACAAAGCAGGATCAGTATGAGAGGATTGAGTTCTGGCTAGGGATAAGGAAACTTTTCTGTATTGATGCAAATGGTAGGAGCAAGGATCCATGGTGTTGGAAAAAATGTGAAAAATTACATAAATAATGTAGAATTACATCCAAAAAATTCACAAAAATACACCCAAATATGTGGGAAAAATGGATGCAAATGGGGGAAACTCCTAGCCTCAACCTTTGTTAGTCATTGTCCTCAACCATCCACCCCTTCTCTGTTCCCATTCCAGCACCACACAGCTCTCATGTCACCATCACACCGTCTTTTTACATGTGTTGTCATCTATTTTTGATGAAGGCCTTGCTGGCCAAAAGCTTATTTGTGACAGTCTTTTTGTTGTGCCTATCTGCGACTCAGCATCTCCGCTATATGGTGAGTGGCAACTTTCCTTTTCATAATATTGTTACATTCCGTCCTGGATTTTCCAGTGTTTGATAATTCAAATAACATTGTTATTTCACAACAGATTTCTAGATACAGGAATAATACAAGCTTCTAGCAGCGAGACTCAGCAAGGAAGAAGACAATTACCATATTCCATTATTTTAACAAAAAAAAGATCAGAATGACTTTCACAGACAAAATATGTACAAAGATTACATTTATCACCAGCGATACAATCTACATTGCAAAAACTAAAGTTCTGATTAAGGTAGGATATATTATCTAAAAAACATGTGAGAAAGAGCATATGTAAAGCTGAATGTTGAAAGTTTCTTTGTTTACATAGAGATGAGAACTCTGAATCAATATAATGTATTATACAGGCATTCTCAGATGCCAAAGTTCTGCTCCCTTTACTCTCTCTATGATTGTTGGTTTCGGATGATAGAACAGACAGGGATGGCACTTAAGACCTGCGCTTGTGAACCCTTGCTCAACAAAGATAGCAAGAACTCATATAAGTCAACTTCTGTGAAACATCTCAAAATAGTGACACACATTCATCCTTTTCGATCCTTACTTAACGAGGAAATTTTGCATATTGTTGACAAGGGCTGCAAAATGAACCTTTTAGAAGAATCTGAAATACATAAACATTCCCACCTAAATTCAAACAATTTCTTAATGATCAACTTGCATTAAAAAACACACTATTTTGATTGCATATAATTTATTATAAAATGTGAAAACTAAACCATTCCTTTTATATATTAGAACTACGAGCCAAGTTTTTTTAAAAATGCATTGTATATCATTTCTTCGTATACTTTGGCGTGTACATTTCTGGACATATCATGGCACTATCCTTCTATGAAGAAGATATTGAGATCTCCTGAACCAATACTTAGTAAGTTTCTGTAATATACTTCTTATACTTCACATCAATACAGCGGGGACTTCGTGTGCCCCAGGACCGCTACGGTAGCTGGGAAGGCCCTATGGGAACCCTGAAACGTGACGGCTAACGGGGCTCTGGTGAAGCTGCGATAGGCCTAGCAAGCCAGTAGTGGATAAATCAACTGATTTTAAAAAGGGAACATGCCTCGGATCACGGAACGGATTTAAAGGAAACCGACCAAGCAATGGAAAAGGATTACGAGATGGTTTACGACTGGGCACCTTAAACGTAAGGACTCTAACTGGGAAGTTAGAAGAAATTGTAGAAATGATGGAAAGGAGGAAATTGGACATCTTGGGACTTGCTGAGACTAGGTGGAGAGGAGTTGGTGAAAAACCACTAAGTAAAGGATGTAAACTGTACTGGATAGGGAATGAGAGGGGAAGAAATGGAGTGGCAATAGTGGTCAGAGAGGGTCTGCAGGAGGAGGTGGAAGGTATCAATGATCGAATGATAAAAGCCAGAGTACGAGTGAAAGGAAAAAGCATTGAAATCATCCAAGCATATGCCCCACAGGTGGGGTGTACAAAAAAGGAGAAGGAGGAATTTGAAGATGACATGCAAAAGAAGCTAAATGGGGGTAATCAGATTATAATAGGGGACCTCACTCAATGCACATGTTGGCACAGACAGGAAAGGATTCGAGGAGATAATGGGACCAGAGGGCTGGGGGAACCGAAATAGAGAAGGAAAATTGTTGCTGGAATTCTGCAAGAGGAATGGGCTGGCAATTGCAAATTCCTGGTACAAGAAGAGAAGTAGCCACAAAATAACTTGGTACAGTGGAGACTGGTCCCAAACTTCAGTAGTAGACTATGTACTAGTGGATAGGCAGATGATGAGCAGCCTCATAGATGTTAAGGTCATTCCATCTGAGGCAATAGACAGTGACCATCGGCTGTTGGTAGCCACCCTGAGAGAGAAAAAAGATAGGAGGACAACAGATATACAGGAGAAAAGATTGAAGACATGGATGCTGAAAGAGGATGAACGGAGGACCCAGTACCAGACACTGATCAGGAAGAAGCTGCCAAAGGAAGATCAGAGAACAGTGGAAGAAGAATGGGGAGATTTTAAGAGGGCTCTAGTTGAGGCAGCTGAGACTGTGTGCGGAAGAACTAGCACAAAGAGGAGAAGTAAGGAAACCCCATGGTGGAACAACATATGTAAAGAGGCAGTACTTCGAAAGAACAAAGCCTTCAGAGAATGGTTCCAGACCTGAACAGAGGAAGCTAGGGTAAAATATAAGGAAAGCAAGAAAGCGGCACAGACCATAGTAAGGGCGGAGAAGAAGAAGTGGATGGAAAAATGGACAAGAATGTTAGAAGAGGACAGTGAAGGGAACAAAAAAGTACTTTACACCATGGTAAGAAATAAGAGGAACGACAGAAGCGAGTGCCTGAGGATCATGGATAATAATGGAAGAGTTGTGGAGGAAATGCATGAGCTCAAAAAGATTTGGAAGGTGTACTTTGAAGATCTGTTGAATGCCGCCAAGCGGGTAACTAACAGCGATGGAGAGCCTAAGGCAGCAGACGATTATAATAGTGGGGAAATCGATGATCTAACTTGGAATGAAGTGGAAGAAGCCATAAAGAGGATGAAAGGGGGCAAGGCACCAGGTTGGAACGAAGTAACAGTGGATATGATACGAGCAGCAGGAGAAGTAGGAACCCAGTGGCTATACAGAGTGCTGAGGGTGGTGTGGAAGAAGAACAGAATTCCTGAGGATTGGAAGAAAGGAATTATAGTCCCGATCTTCAAGAAAGGGGATAAAAGGAGATGTGAGAACTACAGAGGAATCTCCCTGCTATGCCACTGTGGAAAAATCTACGAAAAGATCCTGGAGAAGAGAATAAGAAGCAGTATTGAAAGTAGACTGCAAGAGGAGCAGTATGGTTTCAGACCGGGAAGATCAACAACGGACCTCATATTTGCGGTAAGGCAACTGCAGGAAAGGCACTATGAGTACGGGAAGGACTTAATCATGGCCTTTTTAGATATTGAGAAGGCGTATGACAGTATCTGTAGGGACAAGCTCTGGGATGTGCTGAACACAAAAGGGATAGATGAAGAGATAACACGAAAAGTCAGAAAAATGTATGAGGGAAGTGAGAGTTGTGTGAAAGTGGGGAGGGAACGTACTGCATGGTTCAAGCTGGAAAATGGGCTGCGACAGGGAAGTGCACTTTCGCCTTTATTGTTTATTATTGTTATGGATGAAATCCTACAGCAAGTATCAGATGCAATTGGAGATCATAACATGAAAGCAGTGCTTTTTGCCGATGACCTGATGATATGGGGAAATTGCGAGAAGGAGGTGCAAGAGCAGTTAGATGTATGGGAGGCAACGGCAGCACAATATGGAATGCATTTCTCTGCAAAGAAAAGTGAAATAATTGTCACAACAAGGAAGAAGAATAGGCCAAATGTGGATATAACTTGTGGAGGGGAAAAACTACAAGTGGTAGAGAACTTCAAGTACCTGGGAAGCATGATTGAAAGTAAGGGGGGAAACGCAATGGAAATAGATGAAAGGTGCAGAAAAGCAGGGCAGTTCTACAAATGCATTAGGGGGCTTATTTGGAGCAAGGAGGTGCCACAGAAATCCAAGGGAATTATATATCGAACCCACTTTGTCCCCACATTGGCATACGGAAGTGAGACATGGGTAATCCACAAAAGCGACAAAAGTAGAATACAGGCTAGTGAAATGAAGTTCCAGAGGAGCAGGTTGAGTGTAACAAGACGAGACAGATTGCGAAATGTGTTTGTGAGGGAAAGACTAAAGGAGGAACCAGTACAGGACAAGATAGAAAAATCAAGACTGCAGTGGTATGGACACATGAAGAGAATGGATGAGGGAAGAATTCCAAAGAGGATGTTTGATCTGCAACTGGAGGGGAAGAGGCCCAGAGGAAGACCAAGAGATAGATGGGTGAAGGGAGTGAAGGAATGTGTGACGAGAAGAGGAGAGAACTGGACGAAGGTGGAAGAGGGGGAATGGTGGAAAGACAGAACATGATGGAGAGGCTTGTGTTCCCGACAGACCCAGCCAGTGGCTGGAAACTGTCCAAGATGATGATGATGACTTCACATCGATGTACAGCCAAGGTGTAAAGATTTATAATATCCCTAATTTTGTAGGCTTCTGAAGATGGCAATTAATTTGTCAAAACCAGTAAGGCACAATAAAAATATATTTGCATCTGACAACTGAATTTTATTGTGAAAAAATGCGGATAAGTTACTGACTGTGAGAAAACATGAAACATCTACCACCGTAAGTATTTTGTTGACAACTTTTTTATGCATATAGGCATACTAACTGCAGCTTCAAAGCACAGTTCCTCCTGTGAAAAGTGGGTTACTATCAACTGTCCCTAATTTGAAAATTTTAGCAGTGTACATAAATTTAACTTTTGAAATGAAAAAGACTTAACTGACTAAGGCACGGTAATGGATAAATTATGTAGTGATAAAAATATTAACAACTTCTTTAATAAATTAAAGATGCTGATTGACAATAAGCCCAACTGAAAAAACACAAACAATAGAAAATATGGAATTGAGTAACAATATGACCTGGATATATTGCTAATCACCATGTGGAGGAAGCAAGCAGTGGCAGATAGGCGCACTTAAAACTAGGTTTCTGGGTGAATCAGCATTCTACAAACTCCTCTACACATGCCAGCACATGGCCACTATCGGCTGTGAGTGCTCTAGTGAGTAGTGATCTCAGCTGCAGGGGGTAGTGGGGGTATGGAAGATATTTGGAGGGGGGGGGGGGGGGATTGTTGTAGTGTTGCCTGTAGGAGTGTGCACAGATGTTGCCAGGGACAGGATGGTGGGCTGCTAACTGAAACATCAGGAAAGATAGGCCGGGGGGGGGGGGGGGGGGGGGAGACAGATTCCCTACTGTTTCTGACACATTACCATCTGGAAAGTTACTTATCACTTCCTGTTTACAGTATGATCGACTAAAGCCTCACCCGCAATTTCTTGTCCTTTGCATGCATTACCTACAAACAAATCCTCAGCATGGTTACAGGCACTCACATGGCACTCTCCTATGCCAACCTATCCATGGGCCATGTAAAGGTATCCTTCCTAGCCACCGAGAATCCAAAAACCCTCATCTGGTTCAGGTTCACGTATGACATCTTCATGGTCTGGACTGAGAATAAGGGCACCTTATTTACATTCCACCAAGCCTTCTCCCAATTGCTTCACCTGGACCTGCTCAGCTGAATTAACCACCTTCCTTGATGTCAACCTCTACCACACAGATGTGTCTACCCTCCTATGCCAACCTATTCATGGGCCATGGAGAGGAATCCTTTGCACTCACCAATAATCCCAAAACCCTCACCTGGTTCAGATTCAGTTATGACATCTTCATGATCTGGACTGAGAATAAGGGCATCTTACTTACACTCCACCAAAGCTTCTACACCTCCCGGTTGCTTCACCTGGACCTCCTCAGAAAAACCACCTTCCTTGATGTCAACTTCCACCTCACAGATCAGTACCTCTGTCCATGTCATATCTAACAATACTTCCATTTCTACAACTAGCACACATTCGACATCCAGCTAAGTCTCTTACACATAGCCTAACTGCCTGCAGTTATTGCAGTTACAGTGACCAGCAGTCTTTCTCCAGATATGCCGAGGGTCCCACTCAGGCCTTCTCAGACAAAAATGACTGCCCCTCATTGTCTGGGAACAGATTACCCATAACTTGTGTCTCGAATCACTCACTGACTCAGTACTAACCAGGACTGGAGCAGCTGACTCAGATTATCTGCCAGGATTGCAACTATCCTTGTCACACTCTGAAATGAGAAATATTCTCTTAACCCCTTCCACAGTGATATTCCACTGCCTACCCAACCCACACAATATCCTTGGCCATCCCTATTCCGCCCATACTCCCAATCCTCTCTCCCATGGCTCACATTCTTGCAAAAGACCTAGATGCAGGAACTGTTTCATACGTCCTCCCAGTACCATCTAGTCCAGTCCTGACACAGGCATTTCCATCAAAGCCTGGGCCTACTGTGAAAGCAGCATGTAGTTTGACCATGAACAACTTGTCTATCCACATCAAAGGCCACTGACAAACTGTAGCCAACAGGCAGTTGGGCCACCCCATTGCTGAGAATAGTGTGCAATACAATGTGCTTCACTTCAGTGACTGACAGCCCATACCATCTGGATTCTTCCAAAAAACACTAGCTTTTTTTTTCTAATTATGCAAGGGGAACTCTCCCTGCATCATTAGCGTAACTACCCCCCCCCCCCCCCCCTCCTTCCCTCCTGGTCTCAACATTTGTTTGTTCCTGTCTGCCACCAGCCTGTGTGTTCTCCCCTGCCCTCGCTCAAGCTTTACACATTTTCTGTCCCCCTAGATCACCTACATAGCCATTTCCCCCTCTCTGTTTCAGCTCCTCCTCCACCCGATCCCAACCTTAGTATAGCTGCCAGAGGTTGAAAATACCGCTTCATTTGTAAAGTTCTTTTATTATCATGAGACTGGTTTAGGCTTCTTATACACCCATCTTCAGCTTCAGGTGTCGTATCTTGGTGCTGTGACCCCTGAGTGCTGTGGCTGATGTGTATAAGGCGCAGTGTGCTAGCTACGAGCACTGGTAGGTAACCGTCAACCACGGCACTTGGGGGTCACAGCACCAAGTTACGACACCCAAAGATGGGCGTATAACAGTCCAAAACCGGTCTTGTGATAATAAAAGAACATTAGAACTGGAGCGCTATTTTCAACCTCTGGTTTAATGGTCAGTTGCGGAAGTCCCTCCATCAGGATTGTTTCTTATTACTGCTCACCAGAATTCTTCACCTAGCAGTATACCTTCCTGCCTCACCACATCCCTGCACTTTCCTACGAAAGGCATTATGGCATCTTAT
The DNA here is from genome assembly GCF_021461385.2 of Schistocerca piceifrons. Lineage (NCBI taxonomy): Eukaryota > Metazoa > Arthropoda > Insecta > Orthoptera > Acrididae > Schistocerca > Schistocerca piceifrons. The sequence goes on from NC_060138.1 coordinate 280,556,511, forward strand.
CTCATTCCTATCCTCCTATCTGTCCCCACCCCGCCTCTCTTCTGTACCTCCACTATCTATCTCAGCTGCCAAGACTGTTATTCACCCCCATGGTGCGACAGTGCTTGGAGGCAACATTGGCCATGTGCCATGTGTGTATGAGACATACATGTGTGAATTGGAGTGAAGGACTTTGTTCAAAAGGTGATATTTTCCACCAGTGTATTTTTAAATGTGTGTATCTACTGCTCAATGCCTCCTCTATGCAGAGTAGTAGTAGTCTATTCCACTCAAAGTGTTATTCAACTTTAAAAAAATAGATTGAAGTAATTGTTTTCAGAAAACTCTTAGCCCACTGAGTAACAATTGGGTTGCTCTTCCTCAATCCATCCCCACTCCCCTCCCCCACTTCAGGAGAATAATGGGTTGCGAGAATAAGAGGTGCATTGAGTATTTTGTCAAGTAGGTATGCCTACTGTCAAAAATTTGTGGATACTGCAAAATGTGTACAGAGATCCCACCACTGTTTACAGTGACAGAAACCAACATTAAAACCAAGGAGTAATGTGATACAGTCAACTTTGACTACTGGCACGACACATAAAGGAGTTTACAAACTGGTCTGTGTGCGAAGATACTTCAGAACTAAATTGTAGTCACTGTGTCATACAAAAACGATTGACAGGCTATGCAAAGTCAATAACTTAGAGGTGAGGCCTGATTTGAGGGATATGTTAAATCTATTTGAAGCTAATGAAGGTTTCTCCCAACTCCCTCTACCGATTTGGTGATGTGGTAGATGGACTGCTGTTTCATATTTTTCGCCATGTTTAAGAGGCAGGGTTCAACACAAACTCATGCACACCTTTTTGTCAGCAAGTCAACTAATGAGTAAATGGCTGTTGTCTCCAGTCCCACATCCTCCATAAAGTCGCACACATCTCACACTCTCTGACTTTAACCAGATTGGTCTAATGGAGGGCAATGTTTAGGAACAACAATTTGATGTACCGGACAAGGTGAAAAGGAAAGATGATTTGACTTTAACATCTCATCAACAACATCATTAGAAACAGAGTGCATGCTCAGATCATCAAAGGAAATCAGCACTGTCCTTTCAAAGGATCTATCCCAGCATTTAGTTTAAGGAGTTTAAAGAAATCATGAAAAACATAAATTTCAATGGCCAGATGGGGATTTGGACTGCCATCTCCTTGAATGTGAGTCCTGTACCTTACTACTGAGACAGCTCACTCAGTGACTGTGAGGTAATGGATCAAGAGCGCAAAGATTTATAAAAAGATTGCTCATTGCAGTATAAATGCATTGTTATTAATGTTAAAGTAATGACTTTATTGAAGTGGAGTTCAACTACATATGCAGTTTGAACAATCAACATTACTTAAAAACTTTTGACCATATTTCGCACTTACTTTAATACACTCACTTTAAAAAGAGGTAAAGGAAGTAAGGCTGGGTTTAATATCCTGTCACCATCAAGGTCATTAGAGGCAGAGCACAAGCTTGGATAGTGCAGTAGCCACCGGAAAGATCGTGAGGGGCGCACATCGGCACGGCGCGTCACGGACGGTAGTTGCCGCAAGTAGAGTCCCGTCCACCAGAGGGCACGCGAGAATTCGGATGCGACCTCTGCCGGCGTAGCAACAACAACAACTCAGGCAGCACGGGCCATGCCCAGTCAGTTAACATCGGGAATGCCTAGGACACAGTCCCGGTCTACGCTAAGTGAAGTGCGACGTAAACGTGAAAAGTGTTACTACAGATAGCACCAAGGATGGTGAAGGAAATCGGCCATGCCCTTTCAAAGGAACCATCTTGACACTTGCCTAGAGTGATTTAGGGAAATCATGGAAAACTTAAATCTGGATGGCCAGATGTGTGTTTGAACTGTTGTCTTCCAGAATGCGAATCCAGAATGCTAACCATTGTGCCACCTTGCTTGGGTAAAAGGTCAGATTGTAATCCTATTTTCACTAAAAAAATGTATTATTTTTGTACATTTGTCAGCAGATTCTTATTAAATATAAAACATCACAAATATTATCCATGAGACAAAGATAACTAAGATTAACTACCTAATAGTAGACTGTTATGTGAAGCTTGCTTCCTTTGGCTGCATCAACACTAACACTTGCAAGATCCTATACTGCAGGAGCTTGATTTAATTGCTAGACTTGTATTCATTGACATTTAGGTTTAATTCCATATCCAACCAATCGCATTTATATTTCCAATGATTTCTCTAAATTAATAAGACAAATGTGAGGATGGTTCTCCAAAAAAGGATTCAGCCAAATTCAAGCTTTAGCTGTGTCTCTAATGAACATGTGCACCATGGAGCACTAAACTTTACTCTCACTTCTTTTCTTCAGTTGAATTTAGGTAGCAAAACCAAACGTGATCACAAATTGGTTGTTCCATATTTTGGCTGATGAAAGACGACTAACAAAGTAACCACAGAGCTTGTAAATTGATAAAGTTTATGTAAAATATAGAAAAGGTTGGTGTTATGTTGTTAAAAACCAGCATGTGAGAAACTATGAAGGTATCATAGTGCTATGGAAAGTAGCATTTAATCACGTCTTAACACAATACCTAGCTGTAAAAGTGGCCAAAGCACTTGCTGCAGGTGAGCACCTTTCAAATTTAATATCTTCTATAAAAATGATTCACATAATAGTGAAACGAAGACTATTTTTTTCTCCTCAACATATATTCACTTACTATCAGGATATGATTCTTCTATTTAGAGCTAGTCCCCTTACACACTTAAGTTTATGTACGTTGTTAAAGCAATAGTATTTACCTAGGAACTGAAGCAGAAAAATATCTTTCTTTTATTTATTTTCATTCATGAATAAGTGTAGTAGCAAATCTGTTATCACTGATATCAGTCTGCTGCATTTATTTGTTCACTCACAATGTTCCACAACTTCATAATTAAGGAGAACCTTCAGGGATGAGAAATGAGTAAAATTATACCTTGATGTCAGTTATAGATTTTTTAATAACATGAGCTAACAGAATTGTACAAGGATATAACAGTTACAAGACTACATGCAAAATAGGCCTCATCTGAGCCCTGTAGATGCCAAATTGTTTGCAATGAATGATGAATTATGGAAATGGATCACTGCACAAAAAGGAAGTTTTTCAGATTGGTTGTCGTCTCTCCAAACCATTGCAGTCTTACTGTTTCCTCAAATGTTTTATTATTATTACACCTATATAACAGTACTTTACTTCGCCACAATGATCTTCCATACTTCATCACCAAAGCTGTAATAACTACTTGGATCTCAAAAAATGTTCTCTCTTCATCACCACATTTGAGAATAATCTTTCCAATCCATTTGCAACTTAACATGTGATATATTTTCCTATACTACATTGATAAATCATACTAAATGGACAAGTTAACCCTTCTACGTAGAAGATCAGTATCATGTCATCTAGCACACATTTTAATATTTATCTATTGTTAATATACTATTTTGGGGGAATCCTGCAAATCTCTTGGGTAGGATGACAATCCGTGGAATACTTACGCCATATCTGGCAAGTATTTCCTCTCAAGTCATCTCGCCTGCAATTACATGCTGAAGATGCACAACATCCCTCAATATGGCTCACCACATGCACAATACAAATGAAACCAATGCACATTTATTTTAACATATTTTGTTATTTTATGCTTCATAATTTTTTTTTTTTTTTTTTGTGCGAGTATCATTCGTCAGTCAGAAGACGTAGAGAGACACCTCAGTCCCATGTAGGGATATGTATCACTATACAATATGATAACTGCATCTTGATACTAATCCATAGAAACTGGGTCAGATCAGTGATGGGTATACTGCAGAAGCAAGTGCAACACATCGTTCTCCAGTGGTTAGTAACATAGTTGGCCACAGAAAGGCATGTGAAACAGCAAAATTGGATTGAAGTATGGACTAATAAATAAAGACTGTAGGTAACATCAAAAAGAACACTGACGAAAAATTCGTACAGACGAGACAGTATACTGTGATACATCTAGAGGAACTGCATCTTTCACTGCACGGGCCATCTTATTACACCACATCATAGACTCATCCCAGTTGAGCTGGAGGTGCAGAATGGAGGCAGAATAAATTGCTGACATTCCTATATTATGATTTGTATCTAATAAAATGAAAAGTGATAAAATCATACATGTATTTACCGTTGTAAGGATACAGACACTAAGTACACACTTGGTTCCTGGTCCATTACATTTAAAAATTGTTACTTTTTGGGGTTACTTTACAAGTTTGAAAGTCACCTCCAACAGATGTTGCAGTGGTGTTGATCTATTAGCACATCGCTTGTAAAATGGGACAGCCAATATGCAGTTACCACCTCCTGCAAGTCAACCTGTCTAGAAGAATCACAAAGAAGAAATATGTGTTATGTGAGCTTCTGTGTAGTGACATCATAATACAAATGGCTTACTGAACTTGCTAGAGAAGCAATACTAATTGAGTTCTTGAGTTGGTAAAAGCTCTTGGGGCTCGATTTGCGAACTTCTTGTAATTGCTGTTGTGGTTAATAAATACTACGGTCATGTTAACGGTGGTGAAAACCATTGCCTCTTGAATAATCATGCTGAATTTTCAAAGTGTTGGGGTATTTAAATGCTGTAGTAAAATCTTCAACCTCCATATATTCGTTCTCTTAGTACTACAGTTACATACAAAGTTTGATTCAATGAATAATATTAATGTTCTAGTCAATTAAACCATATAAACCTACCTCTATGTGAGGATAATGAGTTTCCTCCTATCAGACTGTCTATGGACTGACTGCAGCATAAATGTCCATATTTCTACATGGATCTGACTTACTGCACAAGCCGCATCATTATTTTCCAGGAGCACAAATACTATGGTGTTGAATCACAGGATAACTAGTTTACTTCATGTTTATCTTTGCAAGTAACTGTGTTTTTCTTTTCTTTCCAAGTTACATTTATAGTTTACTTCATGTTCATCTGATTGGAAATGAGCAGCCTGTGAGTTTTGCATAAGAACCATCACTGCCATGCATTAAAATTGTGACACCAGGAGGGATAGCAAATAAATTTTCTTAATATGCATATGCAGTATAGTAGGAATAACACATTATTAAAATTTTAGGTAATTTGAATCTGTGCTGAGTGTAAAATTTAGTGCACTGAGCCACCATCTCTGGCAGTAGCAATGGCTGTAAGCCATCTGGGCATCAGACAGAGCTTGGAGAGCAGACATGGGTCTGATGTTCCATGCTGCTTAAACTTTATGCCAAGGCACATCAATTGTAGTGGCTAGCAAGTGGAGCCTGCCAGTTTCCTGGCAACAAGTGAACAGAGGTTATCAAATTAATGACAGATCTGGAAAATGGGCTGGGCAGGGCAACAGCTGAACACCATCCATATTGAGAGAGGTCATGACATGTGGTCTTGTCTATTGCTGAGAGATAACAGCATGAATATCTCCATGAAAGTGCATAGACACTGGCCTTGCAACCATAAGAAAATGTTTTCATATTGGTTAGGGGTCTGGAGAATGTGCTGGTTAGGACAACAGTCGAACAACCTCTGTTTCTAGGTAGGTCAGTACAAGGGCAATGTGCACTCTTGTGTTTACTTGTTGAAAGATAGCAGCACTGAGACTCCAAGTTTGGGAACAACTGCTGGGCTTAACACACCAAAAATGTAACACCTGTTGTCCAAACTAACAGCTATTTGAACCAGAGGTGACTCTTCAGTATCCAATGATACCCCAAATCATAATGGCACATGCTGGGCCCTTATGACCATGATGAAGTAATCTGGCAATGTTCATTCTTCTCACAGCCTCCACACATGGATATGTCCATTGTGATGCTGTGCACAGAACTGTGACTTATCTGAAAAGATGATGATGAACCATACCTGTGTCCAGCATTGACATTGGGTGCACCTCTGTTAGCATGACCCTCTCTGCTGTTACATCAGGAAAGCCACAAGAATGGTTTCTGTGCTGACAGTTTGTGGTGCACTGTAAGTTGTCTCACTGTTAAGTCAATACTTGTCTTGCTGCAAACCAGCTCATTTCCTTGCTCGAGGTACATGATGTATTCATACAGTCTTGTACAGCTAAACAATGTATCCATTTTCTTGGGGACTAATTGTGTAAGGCCTTTGAAATCCCACATGGACCTGCTGACCCCATCAACTTCACATTTTACTGGCAGTCATTGTATCCTGATCAAATTGAACAGCAATATTGTGGCATAATAAACCGCAGTCTCAGTAGGTAATCACCCAGCCACTATCGAAATTCAGTAACTGCTGGTACACATTTCTCCTTCTTACAAGATTCATCATATGATATTCTCACAAATGATCAATATTCATATGCAACTTCTGAATTTTTCCTCACATGCAGATGGTACTGTTCCTGCATGCTTTCTATGCTTGCGTTAAAATGATACTCATTTGCATATCTAAGCATGTTGTTTACTTCATGCCAGTCTGGTGTCTGCTACATGATACTGCAATTTTAATGGCCAGCAGTGCATACAAGGTATAAATGAAAGCTGTTTCCAATGTGCCACTGTGGTATAGGGAAAGTCTGGACAAAACAGTTTGATACAGGACACTTGTAGTCTATCAAGTGAGGAAACAGCCTCAAATTAGACTACAAAAGAGACCCAGGCTACAGCACAAATGTGCTGCATGAATGTTTCAATACACCCTCACCCTCTTATGCCACCAGTTCAGTCACCTATTTCATTGACATTATTAAGTCAAAACTTACACATGAGGCCAATGAAGGAAAAAAATACTTTTGTAAACATTATGCAAAAAAAACAAATTATGTTTAAAAGTTGCTCTAAACTTTGCTCTTACATGCACAGTGGTTTTGTATTAAGAAGGCTACACTGGCAAACAATTCGTTAATTTTATGCTGTTAAAATTCACAACATTTTCAGGTACAATTTACACAAATGTAAATTTTAAATTTGTTAGTGCACGAACAAGGGGTTTTTAATGTTCAAGCATGATTTCAGCCAAAATCTCTGCCAGTGTTCATGCGCTTTAGCTTAGGTGGCTTTTGTAGGCTACTTTGAGTCTGTTTCCTGGCTTGATAGATCACAAGTGTCCTGTATCAATCAGGCAGTCTCTACTTCACCTACCCCACTGTTCTTTGTTGTAAACAACTAATGTATGCACTCTGTATAGTTCAAGCAGATGGCATAGAGTTAGTTATTTCTTGAGTTCTAGTGCCTAGTCACTGGTATCGAAAACTGTATGTTATTGCTCAGATTATAGCTTACATTAACCAACTTTTTCTTTCTGATTCAGATGATGACAGTTTTCTTTGAATACAAAGTATTCATTGCACATATTTGTTAGAATTAAATGTGTCCATCCTAAAACCTTGTAAACTACTGTTTAAGAAAGAATGCACACTTACAAAATATATCGACTCATTTATGAACTGTTTTAGTAACTACTAGTTACAACACAAAAATTAAAGCAGTGCATGTGTGATTTAACATGTTGACTGCCGCACACACAGTGACAGATGTTCAACTGCCAGGCTATGCACACAATATTAGGTATAAAGTTCTGCTGTTGCCACCTTTGGCTACACATAATCAGGCTTGAGGATTTGTTGTGGCTGCCTCATGACAATGAACATGTTAACAAATCTAAGTTCAGTACAAATGATTCCTAAATATGGGCAATATAAAGCCATACTCCACTGACACTAAGTAATAGTCTCAGTGACTGCTGCTGTGAACGGCACTGAAGAGAAGTAGCATCAATGTCGTTTACTCCATTCAGAAAGTTCTGCTGCAGTGGAACAAAATACGTTGTAAACTGAAGTACTGATATTCCCCACATTCCCTTGGGTAATACAACTGAAATACACAAAAAGATTCATGCCTTACAGTCTGCTTTCTCTCTCTGCTTACCCTAACAGTCTTCTATGTGACTAGACAAAAACAGTCATCCTTTCCAACAGCAACTGTGTTTTAACAATAATACCCTGATCTCCAGACTCTGTACTATGCAGACAAATATTTAGAGCATTCCGGTGCCAATTATATTACAAGAATTAGCCTACACACAAAGAAAATTTGGGACTGTGCCAATTTTTCAAATGATATGTATTGTACAGAACTAGATAGAAGAAATTAAAATAGGTAATTACCATGGAAAAGCATTTAGCACACTCCATATTTTTTTTGCCGGGCGAGAGCTGCTGTTTAGTCACACATCATTGGTGGAATATTGGAAATTTGTAGATGAAAATTCAGCTGAAGGGCGATACTGGATCCCACAAGCTGGTGAAGCCAATGAATGTGAATGCCAAATAAACGTTTTGGCAACAGATTGACCTATAGTGTAGACTTAATTTTTAAACTTACACCATACTTAATGCAATTTTCGTCATAAAAACTGATACTGCAAGATATTCAGAAAATGTTTATTAGGTAACAGACAATGCATATTCATAAATTATGAAACTTTTATCAAATATTCCACACTATTTCATTTTGATGTCCTTTAGTTAAGCAAACTTAAATATCTAAATACCATAATCGAAATGAGGCAAGAAGCAGCTTAATATCCTGCTGATTTACCATTAGACATGTTTCATAGCCTTAAACAAAACATTGTCATCTGCTCAAAGTGATTTGTAGAAATTACAGAAAGCCTAAACCACGATAACTGTACAGAGCCCAAAAACCAACAAAAGGGTACAAACAAGAGAAAACATTTGCTTCCTGGTGTTTCCATAACTTGGCATACCTGAACAACTCTTTGTATTGCTATGTCCATAATATTGATGCTGGGACTTAGAAATTAAATGCATAAAAGAAGTCCATATTAGGCTACTCAAATGTTTGTGTTACCGAATCAATGATAAATCTACAAACAATATGCGTATTTTGTTTGAAACTGTAAAGTTCACGTGAGTAATAAATTATAAAATATTATCAGAGACAATATACTACCATGCTACTACTGCTGAATATGCTGGTATTTAAAAATCTCCACGAGTCTCACTTGGTAATGGATGGCATAAACTGATGAATACCCGTAGTTAGAAACACTCAAAATTTCAGCTGCAGTTATAAACATTTCAGGGTGCTAGTTTACTGGCTCCACTAGGTCATCGTGTCGTACATTTAGTGGTACGAAAATTATGTTAGCATTTAAACATACAAAGTACTGTTGTTTTCCGAGAGAAAATACTCAAATTCCAAATGCTATTTTATTTCAATCAAAATTTTCATATGAATATTATCGACACAGTGAACAATTATATAAACATTCGTTACAGAATACGTGTTAATTTTCACAAATCACATCACATCGACAGCAACTATTACATGTTTGACGTCCATACAATAACTTATTATTTCAGCACTTGCGTCCAAACATCCTGTTCATATTATAATTTCTGTGTCACCTAATTCTTCGTCTGTAGGAAGAATAACCTTGTCTGGATCTATCAAATTTGGATCGATGTGAGGTAGACCCAGTGCTTCTCGCCTTCGGATTTCCAAAAACGCTTCTCTCTGCGCCCAGTCACGGTTCTGGTAATCCGGACTATACGCCCATATGAAAGAGCCTACAACGAGGCACAATGTAACAGAAAAAAACATTGTCGAATGCATTGCGTTTCTGTCCTCTTCCTTATCCTTCATATCGAAACCATAGCTAATCCAGTTCTTTTCTTCTCGTTTGGGGTGTAACTGCTCCACTGGTTCAGACACAGTAGCAGTTTCTCTGTTATTTTTTGAAGTAGAAATCAAGCGAGCTTGTCCATAAATATTGGACATCAGCCTCCGATAGTTGCACACCCGGCCCAAAGCAGACGCCATAGCGAAACTGCGAAATTTCGTCAACGATAAGTGTAGCAGTTGCTGCGACTTACGTCTGGGGAAAGTTCGGGTGAACTCGGCTAACTTCGGTTCGACGGACTTCGGGTCTGCTCCACTCGTAGCCCTTCTGGTGGCACTGTGGCATAGAGGTGGGCCAAACGGTTATTCTGGAGTAACCGTTATCACAGTTCCAGTTATTCTTTGATAACCGTTATCGTTAACGGTTATTAATAACTGCCAAGTTATTTTTCGCTAGCGAATACCGATAACTCCGACAGTTAAATAACGACATAGTTGGAATCCATCAGTTTAGTTATCAGTATAACTGCGAGTAGTGTGAAATAGCAGGAATGTCGTATGAATCGTGTCATAACCTCAGCTTATTAACTCCGGGTACATTTTAGTTGATGTTAGAACGATTATTAGTGTTTCAGATTATATGTTTGTAGGTTATCGGTCGCTATTAGAAATATTATCTTCGCAGCTGCGACAGAAAGTACGCGGAACTTCGCCAAAGCACTGTTTAAGTAAAATGTTAACAACGTGCGTTTTTAAGTATGAAGTAATATGTAAACTGAGTACTGTAGGTTAAATTCGAAGCTTAATTTCTTGTGCTGCTCACATAATGGAATAAAGTATACAGCCTTGTAATACAACAAAAAATATACGTAATGTGACAGATTCGTTTACTGCTGTGCTGTAAAAGCTAGTCCTATTGGGGGAAGTGTGAGTACGCTAATCCAAGTTTTATGTCAGATTTGCAAACTGCTCGATTTCTCCAGCGACAGCATGTTTATAACGTATGAAGACATGCAGATCGAAAAGGTTGACAGTGTTACATTTCTGGGACTACAACACGATAGTAAATTCAGTTGGGAAGGGCATACCACATTTTTTCATTCTATTATTTCATAAGGGAAAATATTCTGTGGTAACTCATCAAACGTGGCAAAAGTTTTTCGCATGTAAAAGCGTGTAATAAAAATCGTTTGTGGTATCAATTCAAGAACATCATGTAGGAACCTGTTCAAGGAACTTTGTATTCTAACCACTGCTTCCTAGTATATTTATTCCTTAATGAAATTTGTTACAAGTATTTCCAACCAATAGCTTAATACATAATATCAGTACTAGAAATGGGAACAGCAATCTACATAAAGACCTAAAATTACTTACCTTGGTTCAAAAGGGGTCCAATATTCAGGAACATGCATTTTCAATAAGCTGCCAGCAAGTCAGCAACCATTAAAAACTTGGTTTCAGATAAGGCACGGTTTACAGTGTGTTTGAATGACTATTTGATAAGTAAGTGTCTGATTCCACCCATCATCAATATGCCGGAAATGTCTATTTTAAGTGTGTCTATGACGTCACTACATACACATGGCAACAAACACGAAGATACATATAAATAATACAATAACATTTCCCACCAAAAATACAATCAAACCAATGGGACAACTGCGGGACGTTCGGGGTTTTAGGGTGAGGACAAGCTAGTAAAAAAAACACACCATGATCCCAAAGCACAAAATGAAGAACAAAAAGAAAAAAAATACAGCATTCTGCTACACCAACAAAAATCTGCAGGAATCGGACACTTCCCTTGAACAATATAGGTCAACTATAGGTGACCATACCAAAACACCAATACCCACAACTAAAAGTACGAAAATTGGAATCAGACATTTCCCTTGACCTACATAGGTCAACCTCAGATGACGATACTAAAACATCAACACACACAATTATGAAAATGGAAATCGGTCATTATCCGGTGACCTATATAGGTCCACCACAGCTACTGATGCCAAAAAACCAACACCTACAACTGCGAAAAATAAAACCACAATCCCAAAAGTCCACAAATCAATCATCCCTACATAAATTAAATCACATTCAATACTTCATAAATACACAAAACATCACAGCTAGAAGAAAAAAAAAAAAAAAAAAATTACCACCAGCAAATTCCGGCACTGCAACCTAGATCGACAGCCCCCCCCCCCCCCCCCCACACACACACACAAAAACCAACTCATAAACACTGTGCCGTAATGACATTCACACACCACAACACCTTTACGTCGAAGCAGACGGGTGGAATCAGACGCTTCCAGTGACCCCTCCTTCTACTCTGTAGATGAATATCGTAACAGAGACTGATAGACCAGCTTAGGTAAAAATTCTGCTATATTTCAGTTTTGACGGCACTTGGTTGCAACAGTCAAGATCAGGTATTCTGTGTACGATAAATTTATTAAAAGTACGTAACTGTGTTTTATTCTGTCAGTGTACCAATTCTGTAAATATTAGCAGTTACTGTGATATATTCACGTATTTTGACAATCTCCTGACAAATGATGAGGATAATAATTATTATATTCCACTGTATTATGTTATACTTTCTGACATGTTATTTGTCATTCGTGATGGCCAGCGGCTATTTCCGTAGCAGTACGAAAATATTTGTTCGCTCCAGTTACTATCCTCTCTGGAAATATCACCTGGAACTACGACCTTTAACTGGAGTCACCGAGTCAGGAACGTCTAGACACACAGTTATTCCGTTACCAGCTTCCAGGTTATCTGTGGTGGTAGCCCGATAACTACCAGAGAACTAGAACTACCAGCCAATAACGATAACTGCCAGAGGAGAATACCGGCTCTGACAGTTATTTCCATAGTCGCTCGAATTCCTTAGTAACTTTCCTTGTACTACCCGTCCAAGCTAAATTAACACGTAAGGCGGTGGCTTAAGGGAACGACCGTACTTGTTAATGCCTGTACTGCATCTCCTATCAGCCACGGCTCGGACATTAACTTTATTTAATTGTTTATGCTAAAAGTAACGAAGGCCCACGAAATAGTACACAGTTCTTATCAACAGATGGCGCGCAGTCTCACAGTTATTCCCATGGTCTATAGAACGCCTCCAAATGCGCAGTACGATCTTCGGTCAACAGATGGCGCGAGGCACTGTTGACACTAAACAGTTATTGAAATAACTGCCAGAATCAGAGGAACGGTTATCGCAGTAACCGTTACTTCTCAGTAACCGGTTATTTCTATCAGCTACGTTATTTTTTGCCACCTCTACTGTGGCAGACAGTGAAAGCTTGACAGTTTACAGTTGACAGTCGCTGTTACTTTCGGCTGAGTCTTGTGTGTACTGTTCGTTACTTCGCTTATTTTTGTTGTTGTTATTGTGTTGTCCGGTTCTCATTAGAAATATGGAGCAATACAATTGCAATTTGTGCACTGCAACTTACAGCAACAATAGAAACTTATATCGCCACATCCGCTGCCAGCACCCGGTTGCTGTTGGTGAAAAATTTACGTGTGTTTTGTGCGGGTATTCCACTCCCAGAGCAGATGCTCTAAAGAGTCATGAGAATGCTGTACATAAAACAGAACGCAAAAATATAGTGCTGTGTACTTTATTTGACTTTGGCAGCTGAAATAGAAACGGAATGCTTCCACATTATTCATTGCTCCATGATCTAGTTATCCGCGAAGAAAATCATGAATTTTGTGATCAAAGTAAATTTTATGAATGGAAACGTGAATTAGAAAAAGATACTGTGAGTGAATTTGTACATGCAAGAGGACAATGTAATAAAAGTGCAGATGGAAGCAGCAAGTTATATTTTAAGTGCCACTGTGATGGAAATTACAAACCCCGTGGAAGCAATAAACGTCACTTAAAATTAATGGGCAGTAATAAAATTGGTGGTCACTGCCCATCTAGAATGGATGTGTCACTTTATCCATTAGGCCAAGTGAGAGCTATCTTTTGTAGCACACATGTGGGTCATCAGCAGGAGATGGGCCGGTTGAGGCTTTCGAAATTTGAAAGAGAGGAAATAGCAAAGAAAATTGCCATGAAAATTCCTTTTGATCACATTCTTGACTCCCTTAGATATCCGATTCAAGATAGTGGTTTGCAGCGTCATAACTTGCTGTCAAGAAAAGATATCCACAATGTAGCACAAAGTTACAACCTGAAGTCTGAGGCTATAAGACATAAAAACGATTGTACTATTGTGGAATCGTGGGTGATGGAGATGCAGGAGACAGGATCTGTTGTCCAGTACTACAAACCATAAGGTGTTGCATCACAAGAATACAATCTGCAAAATGAAGATTTCATTTTAATAATAATGAACGAATCTCAAAAAGATATGTTGGTGAAATTTGGAGGTAACTGTTGTATGGACAGCACCCATGATTTAAATGACTATGGGTTCGAATTGGCAACATTATTAGTGTTAGACGAATTATGGCAGGGATTTCCATGTTCGTTCATGTTTTTCAATAGAGGAGATCCAGTCATGGAAGATTTTTTAAGTGTCATAAGAAACACACTGCAAGTCCCAGTACATACAAATGTGTTGATGTCTGACATGGCAGATGTATTTTTCAATGCCTGGTGCAAAATAATGACTCCACCTAATCAAAGATTGTTCTGTTCATGGCATGTTGACAGAGCGTGGAGAAAAAATTTGTGTAGGGTAAAGGGACACGAAAAGTAAGTGCAAGTGTATAAACTAATTAGAATATTAATGGAGCATAACAACCAAGAAAGTTTTCAGGGAATTTTAGAAGAGGCTATACACTACATGAAAACAGAACCGGATCTTTCGGAATTTGGGATGTATTTTGAAAAAACCTACATGGCCACATCTACAAATTGGGCATATTGTTACTGCCAGCACAACACTACAAACACCAACATGCATTTAGAAAGAATGCATGGTGTGATCAAACACATATATTTGAAGGGAAAGAAGCCCAAGCGACTGGATGCGGCCATCCACGCACTTATGCGCTACTTGCAAGACAAGATGGGTGATAGGTTGATTCATTTGAATAAAGGAAAATTGACGACCAAATCATCAACCATAAGGCAACGGCATCTATCATCAGAGCAGTTGAAACTTGAAAATGTTATTTGTGGAGATAGAGAGTGGGAAGTATTATCAGCAAACAATGAGGATACATACATTGTAAAAAAATTGCAAGGCAGTCTATGCAAATGTGAGCTAAATTGCTCTGACTACAAAGCTTGTATTCATGAATACATTTGTAGTTGTGTTGATTCAGCTATCAAATTCAACAAGTACAAACATATTCATTTAGTTTGCATATTTACATCTGAAAAAGTTGATAGCGAACCTGAGTCCTCGGACACTGACTTGACTGTCTGTGAGCCAGGTAGTGGCGATAATCAGGATGTCATAATAAAGGAGTTGCAAAACCCTGTCATATTGAGACACTTTAAAAGCCTGGAACACAAACGAGAAAAGCGTTTTCAACAGTTTAATCTATGTTTGAATGAAGCCACATCTGAAGAGGCATGTGAAGTCATCAGCAAATGTCTGTCCTCTCTGATGCCCACTCTTCAAGCTATGCAGTCTATATCAACTAAATTACCTGCCCTTTCATCAAGCAAAGTTTCTCAATTTGAGCCTCAGAAAAAGTTTGTGGCCACCAAAAGGAAACGGGAAACAACGTGTGTGCCAATCGTGAAGCCTGACGTATCAGAAAGAAGTAATATTGTCACTGGACTATTACCAACACATCAAGATGGGGAATTGAGCAGTGACTGATATACACTTTGCAGGAGGGCTCTTGAGCGTTCAATGTCGAGACTTGGAATGGAGGCTATCCACAGTTCTTGAGTGAATGTTTAGAACCCTATTATTCTTGAATTGCTTTATTGATTTATTGTTCCATTTTCATCTACATCTGCACAATGTGCAAGAGATATTTGGATTTTTATGTTAATATTAACAGTTTTACATATAATATACCTTTGTACACAATAAAACACATTAATATTTAATAAATGATGAATACTTAAATAAATGTTGTTATGCTATATACAGAGAGAGAAAATACAAACGTTCTTCTGAATGAGACTGCATTGGGTTAATATAGAAAAATTTATTTTTGTAGGTATTCATTTACTGTGTAAAATAAGTGATCAACCAAGTACAACTTCAATTTAGATTTGAAGTGACCAATGTTTTGTATGTGTTTAATGGTATCTGGTAAGGCATTGTGTAGATTGATACTAGGATGGTTGAGACCATTTTGAAATAACTTTGTGTTGGCGCTTTGAACATGTACATCCAATTTTTGTCTTGTATCATAGCTGTGTATGATTTTGAGTGATGAGTGGTCTTTTTGTATGTAAGTATTGCTTTAAATACATTATATTTTCACATATATATATGCAAGGAAGTGGCAGGATCAACCTTTTTTGAAACAATGGTCTACATGATTTGCTATTATCTGCCCCTTCCATTATTCTTATAAATTTTTTTTGAATTTTGAGTGTTTTGATGGCATCTCCAGAATTTCCCCAGAACATTATACCATACCACTGATGAGAGTTTACAACTGAATAATATACGCTCCGAAGAGTGTTGTAGCTGGTACAATTTTTTAATGTATGTAACACAAAACAAGAAGTACTTAATTTTTTGTTCATTTGCTTAATATGTGGTTTCCATTTCAAGTTGTCTTGTAGATGAAGTCCAAGAAATTTGGTACAGGCTGTTTTCGCAATTGTCCGTCCATATACCTCTAGATTCGGTGATACCAGATTTTTTGTTAGTGCTGTGTGTATATCCATAGCTACAATTTTTCCAGTGTTTATTATTAAGTCATTCTCATCAAAGTTAACATGTTAGCCTGACAGTGGCTTCTCTTACATTTTTTACAAAACAAATAAAACATGTTTTTTTAATTGACTGGTGTACTGAAGTTTTTCTCATATTTTGGAGATGAGGAGCAAGATTAATTACCTCCTCAGCCTCTCCATTTCTTATTGATGAAATACGTAGCAAAAGGTGGTAATCCTTCATTCTATTATATATACCAATACATATCTGCAAATTTTTACAGCACTCATGGAGGCTTTTTAAAGAGGCGCTCCATATGTAAATGGAGTGGGGGAAAAATCTAATAATCAGCACAGAGGGCATAACCTCTGTCATAATCTTCAGAACGAAAATCAGCTGAGAAGCCACCGAGTATGGATTAGTTTTATCTACATGGCCACACTACTGATTATATTCCACGATCATTCTCCTTGAATATAACTGTGGATGTATCAAATGTTGCCATTAAAGACTTATGTTGACAATGATATACCCACACATCAAAATGTAGGTTTGTCATGCAATTCAAACCAGATTTCATCAAAATGGTAACTGATGAAATTTTAATAGACCTCTGTTACAGTATGTCTCATGTGCAATTTAAATTGCATATCTGAGGCAATTAAGATTACAAATCTTATCAAAGAAAGATACTGTCTTCCACTTCATAATGGTTCTAACCACATAAAAATTGTGATTTGACGGTTTCCTTTACGTTTTTAAGGCCTTTATCATTAGCAGCGATGATTTTCGTTTGCTTTTTCTTTATCATCAAAAAACACAAATGACAATCAGAGCGCACAGGCAATTAATGTTGTGAACTCGCACTGTTACACTAAAGTACATGTAAATCCCTATAAACACAGTTTGCACTTAACTACCAATTTCTTAACCCGAAATATCTTTAGCGAGTAAATTTTCTATGTCACTACTACTGAGATTATAGAAACAGACCGCCCAATTTTTAAAATATTTCGAGTACTAACAGGTAATGTGTAGATCTTACTCTAATAATATGCTCATTACGAATATTACGTTATTTCATAAAGCCTACGAGGTGCTTCTGACTCTTCAGTCCAGTGCAACCTATTAACAAATACTTCACCTCAGGCTTATGAAATAGCAATGTCGAAAAGGCTTCCTTCAAATCAAGTTTTAAATTTAGGACATTTCGAGAAAAGCAGACGCTAGGACGGCAGTTGAGGTGTGAATAAGATCATACTTTCTGATCAAAACTTGAAAATAAAAAAAATATGAAATCGCTCAAATGTTTTGTGAAATGATTTATTATCTAAAAGTAAGAAATAAATAGATTAAAGATACATCTGACATGCCACGAATGATGCGTGACTTCATGTGTAGCAAATGAGGCACATCAAATGTACTTTGGCCACACCTGACAAATACACTTTGACATGCAATGTAAAAACTATGGATAAAACTTTGTACACAGAACATACGAAAAGGATTACAGTGTAAAGAGTTAAAAAAATTTGTTGAAAATGTTTGGAATCGAACTAGAGCGCTCAAACCATACACACTACCTCTACATTACAGATGCCACAGGAAGAACAGACTAACATTTTTGTAGTTACCACTCTTATATATTTGTTGGCTATTGAGAGTGTGGTCAGATAATAAATGCATGTTTTCACTTCATTGACGAAGTAGTCAATCGTTTCGGTGCACATTCTCACACATTCACAGAATTTGTTTGTGATCCTCGTAGTTGATGGATAAATTCAGGGTGGCATTCTTTAGAAACAGCTGGTCGCCTGTGGTAGTCGTGTTGTAGTGGGAGCTCGAAGTCTGCCAAACCGAAGTTAACCAAGTTCACCCAATCAGCTCCACAATTTGCAGTCCCCAGACATAAGTGTTGCTGCGTATAATATATACGATGGACATACACAAGAAGATTCCACTCAAATGCGCTGCAATTCAACGCGCGAACTCGTTTAAATACTTTGAATCTGCCCTCCAAGGATAACATTTATTGGAATTGCTCCAAATACTGGCCGCAGCTAAAAAAAATTTTATCAAAAATTTAACCAGCAGCAGATTCCCCCGCTGACAACCATTACAGTGATATTAAGTAAGAATGATATATGGTATTATCACATTATTGGAGCATATCTCAAAGATACAGATATTAACATTTCATTATAGTGGACCAGAATGGTTATGGAAGTACATGTATTCCTGTACCTCATCAATGCATAATTTCAGTATTCTTATGGATAACTATATCAAAATACACTGAATAGATAAAGAAACTGGTACATCCTCTTAATATCGTGTAGGGCCCCCGCGAGCATGCAGAAATGCCACAACACAACTTGGCATAGACTCGACTAATGTCTGAACTAGTGCTGTAGGGAACTGACACCATGAATCCTGCAGGGCTGTCCATAAATCCGTAAAAGTACGACAGGGTGGAGATCTCTTCTGAACAGCACATTGCAAGGCATCTCAGATATGCTCAATAATGTTCATATCTGGAGAGTTTAGTGGGCAGCAGAAGTGTTTAAACTCAGAAGAGTGTTCCCGGAGCCTCTCTGTAGCAATTCTGGACGTGTGGGTTGTCGCATTCTCCTGCTGGAATTTCCCAACTCTGTACCTAAGGCATTAGATTGAATCCCATTTAACTCCCTGCTCGCCAACCTAAAATCATATGATCTTGTAGGATCTGTTCTTCGAACTGTCGAATCCTACTTAAATGACAAATGAAGAATTATATCTGTTGTAACAGTGACCGGAGCGGCCCGCGAATATCAACACAGTGGGAGAGGACAGACACGACCAATGAAGGACTTTACAACAACAACAAGATCGAAACAACAGAGTCAAGAAAACCTAACTAGACAACCACATCCACTCATAAAGAAAACACGAAAGTAAATAAGCTGTCTAAGGCGAGGCAATATGTCCTAAGACGTACGCAAGGTATACCAGATGACTGAGCGAGAGGCAGGCGCTTAAGTACTCTATCGGACATGCCACTATTGGCCGCTGCAACCACGTGTTCCACTGTGGCGCCCTCAATCTAAATGCGGGCCAGGAGGCGCGCGCCGCCACAGCTTACGGGGCGATGGTGCAGAGACCTCTAGGGGTCTTCGACGTCCATGACGTCTGGTGGGGATCCAAATTCCACGACACGTGGTACCAGATCCCTCCCCCCTGAAATTTGCGTGTAGGGGCAGAAACGCCCCAGACGGTGCCAAGGTGGGCGGCAGTGGGAAGAGGAGGCAGACTCATCAACCAGTATTGGCAGGGAGGAAGGGACGCCAGAGGTACTCGTGACAGCCCATCTAGAGTCCAGGGTGGGGGGAGGGGGCCGCCAATCCACCCGGAGGTGGAGAGGGCCGACGGCATGCCCTCGAGGAGACAGCAACCAGGGGCAGGGACGGTGACTCGAGGACCACGTCCGTACCTGAAGGAGGTACGGAAAGAGGCGGCGGCGCAAGTCCCGTGGCGGCATGTGGGTGGAGCTGATTATGATGGCAGCGCTCCAACCCTTTTGGCGTCTGCACAAACGCCACACGCCGCCCATGGGCCGCGATGACTGTAGTGGGTGTACAACCAGCTTTGCGCCCATACTCGTGGGCCCACACAGCCTTGCCAGGGGCATACCACTGCGAGGGCTGGTAGTGGGGGTGGGAGGAGGATGGCATCAGCAAATGGAGCGGGGTCCGCAGCTGTCGCCCATGAAGGAGCTCTGCCGGACTGCATCCGTCAATTGGAATAGTGCGATAGGTGCTCAAAAACAGGGTGAGGGCCAACATGGCTGGAGATGTGTCGATTGCCTTAGTCAACTGTTGTTTAAAAGTGTGGACAAGCCTCTCTGCCGCGCCATTGGACGAAGGGTGGAAAGGGGGGCTACGGACATGTTTGATACCGTTGGCCTGACAGAAGTTGCGGAAGGAAGACGCCGTGAATTGGGGACCATTATCGGAGACCAATGTGTGTGGCAGACCCTCGATGGCGACAACCTGGACCAGGGCTGTGAGTGTAGCCTCTGTGGTGGTGGATGGCATTCGGAAAACATATGGGTATTTGGAGTAGGCATCAAAGACGAGTAACCGCATGGACCCCAAAAACGGGCCTGCAAAATCGATATGGATGCGATCCCAGGTCCGGTGATGCACAGGCCAGGGTGCAAATGACTGAGGGGCCTCGCCTGCTGATGCACACAGATAGTGCACCCACAGACCAGGCGCTCAGTATCGCCATTGATGCCAGGCCAATACACTTACTGGCGAGCCAAGACTTCCATATGGGACATACCCCAGTGCCTGCGGTGTAACAAACCGAGCACCCAAACCCGCAATTCCAGAGGGATGACCTCCCGATGGGCATCCGACTCCGTGGCCAACAGAAGGACATCATCGTCCACGGAGAGCCTGTGGGACAGGTGGCGCCAGGGGCTGAAATAGGACTGCATCCGATGAGTAACGTAGGACGGCCATCCGCGGACCACCTAGTGGAGGACCTGCTGCAAAACAGGGTCGAGGTAGGTACCCGCAGCAATGTGAGCAGCCATAAGAGGCAGACCGTCCCGCACATCCCGGCGGGCAGAATCAATGTGAAAGCAGAGGACCTCCTGTTCATCAAAGGCAGGATCGGGGCCCGCTGGGAGACGTGACAAAGTGTCTGCATTAACATGGTGGACAGCGGGCTTATACCGGATGGTGTAAGCGTAATTACATAAAAACAATGCCCAGCGCTGGAGACATTGAGCTGTCCACTCCGGAAGGTGAGAGTGGGTACCGAAAAGTGTAACCAAGGGTTTATGGTCCGTCTAGAGGGTGAACTTTGCCCCAAAGAGATAGGTGTGAAATTTTTGGACAGCAAACACGATCGCCAGAGCCTCCTTTTCAATCTGGGAGTAGTTCCGTTGTGCTGGGATCAACGTCTTAGAGGCGTAAGTGATGGGCTGTTTCCAGCCATCGGCATCCCGTTACGCAAGGACGGTCCCAATGCCGTATGCCGACGCATCAGCCACCACGACTAAGGGGCAGTCCAGAGAAAAGGGAGTAAGCAAGGGGCGGACTTCAGCATCGCCTTTCAACAGAGAAAAGCCTGGTCACAGGTAGGAGTCCAATCAAAAGGTACCCCTTTGCGACACAAGTGATTGAGGGGTTGAGCAATGGAGGCAGCCTGGGGCAAGAACTTTAAGTAATAAGTAACCTTGCCCAAAAATAGCTGGATTTCAGATAAGTCTTTGGGACAAGGAAGGGCTTCAATGGCCATGACATTACGACCTGAAGGGCGAATGCTATCTTTGCTAAGCCAGTGGCCTAAGTATTCCACTAAGTATTCCACTTCTTGTACAGCTGACAGCGTAAACCAGCAGACTGCAGAGAGTGAAATAAGGTGCTGAGGTTTTGTACATGTTCGTGGCGGGAACGCCCGCTGACCAAGTTGTCATCAAGATAATTCACACAGGCAGGGATAGGCTGTGTAAGCTGCTCCAGGAATCGCTGGAAAATGGCTGGCGCCGAAGAGACACCAAAGGGAAGGCGCTTGTACTTATACAGTCCGAAAGGCGTGTTGATAACCGTGATGTTCTGAGATTCGCCATCCAAGGGCAACTGGTGGTATGCCTCAGCCAGGTCGATATTGGAAAAATACTCTCCCCTGGCAAGCTTGGCAAGAAGGTCTTCCTGTCGGGGAATGGGGTAAGTGTCAACGAGGGACTGAGCATTAACTGTAGTGCCAAAGTCGCCACACAGCTGAAGGGACCCATTGGGTTTCCGTATGACCACCAGTGGTGTTGCCCATGCACTGTAAGTTACAGGCTCCAGCAAGCCAGCGGCCTGGAGACGATCAAGTTCCTGCTTGAAGGGGCCGGGCCCGGAAAAAGCGAGGCTGTGCATCCGGCCGTAGGGTGATGTGCACCTGAAAGCTGGAAGTACATCCGAGATCCGGTGCAAACAACGACGCAAAAGTGGAGCACAGATCGTCCAAGTCCTGAAAGGGAGCAGCTGTAGAAACGACCTAAACTTCGTCGGAAATTGAAAAGCCAAACAGTTGAAACGCATCCAGGCCAAAAATATTCGAAGCCGACGGGTGGTCGACGACAAAGAGGGTAAGGAGCTGGGAACAGACTTGTACGTCGCCTGTACAACGAACTACCCACGAAGGGGAATGGAACCGTCTCCATAGGCGACCAAACGGCGAGAGGGATGCGATAACGCAGGAGAGCCCAGCCGGATATATGTCGCCATATTAATCTGGGAGACGGTGGCCCCAGTGTCAACCTGCAAACTGACATCCTCAGTGAAAATGCAGAGCGTGAGGAAAAGCTTCCGCGATGATGGGTCATCCTGTGGGACGACCAATTGCAGAGCATGAACTGTATCTTGAGGCCCAGGATGGGCAGGACTGAAGCGAGTCGAGCAACTATGACAAACTGATCGGATGTGGCCCTCCTTGTTACACAGCGTGCACGTTTTCCAGTGGTGTGGACAATCAGCCTGCGAATGTGCAGTAAAGCACTGTGGGCAAGATGGAAATGGTCCACACGACTGGCGACGAGGGGCGACAGAAGGCGCTGATGCCATAGACACGTCTCCGCTTGAGAAATTTCAAAGGAGTGGGCAATGCGGAGAATCTCTTCCAAGGAGGGGTTGTCGAGTTGCAACGCCACAGAACGGACCTCAGGATCGGGAGGCAGCTGAACCACCACATCCTGAATCAGGGAGTCCGCATTCAAAGCCTTACACTGCTGATCTGTGCACGTAAAATCGCATCGATGGCTGAGACCCTGCAAGTCCATGACCCAGGAACGATATAATTGACCAGGCCGTTTATGGTACTGGTGGAACTCCAGCCGAGAGGCGACCACATGGTAGCGTTGGGAATAATAGTTTGTCAGCAAAAGGCAGATCTCCTGGAAAGAGAGAGCCACAGGATCGGAGAACGTGTCTGGGGAGGCCCAAGACAAAAACGCTGCAAGGAGTCGTCTGTGACTTGAAAGGCCATGAAATGTTGTTTCATCCGATGTAAGTAGGTTTCCCAGTCCTCGTTAGCGTCATTAAAGGGTGGAAACGACGGCGGACGTGGGAAAGCATCAGACACCCGAGGACTCTGAAGCTGTTGTGGTAATGCATCCTGAGCATCGACTTTGTCCGTTAGCAACTGCAGCGACTTTTGTAAGATGTCTAACTGGAGCTGCTGCTGCTGCATGAGCTGCTGCTGTTGCTCCAGCAGACAGACCAACTTCGCCTCCATACCAACAACGATCACCGTTTACCTCGTCGCCAAAACGTTGTTAACAGCGACTGGAACAGTCGTGGGGTTGAAGTGACGGAAAACGCGGCGGGACCCGCGGAGCGGCTCGCGAACAACAACACAACGGGAGAGGACGGACACGACCAATGAAGGACCTTACGGCAACAACAAGAACGAAACAACAGAGCGAAGAAAACCCAACTAGACAACCACGTCCATTCGTAAACAAAACACGAAAGTAAATACGCTGTCTAAGGCGAGGCAATATGTCCTGAGACGTACGCAAGGTAGACTGGATGGCTGAGCGAGAGGCAGGCGCTTAAGTACTCTATCGTGGACGCCACTATTGGCCGCTGCAACCACGTGTCCCACTGTGGCGCCCTCACTCTAAATGCGAGCCAGGAGGCGCGCGCCGCCACAGCTTACGGCGCGATGGTGCAGAGACCTCTAGGGGTCTTCAGTGTCCATGATGTCTGGCAGGGATTCAAATTCCGCGGAGCGCAGTACCAGAATATCACTGCAAGAAGCAGACTTAGGTAAAAAGAAGTTACAACACGCTGTGTCACAGGGATCCATGACAGAGCATTTTTTTCCTGATTTTCGTTGACGACATAGATTCCAATGGGCACACCTTGCAGTTCAGAGATGATACATCCTTGTTTTCAAGAGGAGAGATTGTTGTTCTGAAAGTTCAGCAAGCAGAAGTCGTAAGAGTGAAGCCAAGATCTAGTTTATCATGAACAAGACGAAAATTAAAGAATATGAAACACAGAGGAAGATATGCAGCCTCAGTGATAGTAGAACATTGGGTGACACAGCCGCTGTTAAACTTCTGGGATTTTTCATTGATACCAAGCTAACCTGGCAACAGAGCCCTGAACATGATGTTCTAAACTAGCAGTGTACTATATAATGTCCCAAACCCTCGTCAGTTAAGGGCTATTACTGTGGGGCCATTTTTAAAGCTGCAAGAATGTGCTTCTGTTGGAAAAGAAAGCAATGAGGATCATTACCTCAAGCAAAAAAACTGACCACTGTAACCAATTTTTTCCAGATTAGGAGTTCCAAGTGTTTTCAGCCAGTAGCTCTTCAACTGTCTCATTCCCATAAACATGCATCATGTGACTTAGAGAAAAACAAACCAGGCCATCGACACTGCACTCACAATAAAGACAGTATAGACACTCCAAGATGTAGATTAACAAGGACACAAAACGGTTTCCCAATGGTGGCCCTAAAAATATTTACTATACTACCTAAGAATATCCAGTCCTTACCAACGGAGCAATTTAGAACTAACATTATATAAATTAAACATTTTTAGTTTTACTAAATACTGGAAAAAACTTGTAGCAATATTCTATCTGTTACATATGCAACACCTAGTTTGACACCTTGGTAACATTTTGTACAAGTTTCATTGTCATACAATTATTATCAGAGGAGTAATAAAAGTTTTCGTAAAACTTAATTTTGCGAACTCTTAGCCCATTCTGTGGGGTTAGAGTACGTGGCTTGGGGCAAGAGCATGCAGTGTGTACTCTGACTCCTAGCTGGACAAAACGAAAAGGATTACATATGAATGTAATATTCCTTGTTCTTCCTCCAGTGAAAAAAATTCTGTGAGGGACTCTGCATGGGAACCCAGCACAAAAAAAATAGTGTAATTGCGTTGTGTTTACAACAGAATAACGACAGCCCTCTAACCCCAAACAGTGACCAAAGTATGTGTATCTTATAAAAGGGTAGACACCCTGCCTAGGTTGGAGGCATGTATCAGAATTGGAGGGTAAAAAAGATATAGTCGACCACACCTAGTGAGCAATAAGGGCATAAGCTTATGGAAAATAGAGACAGCAGTAGAAGGAGAAATCAGCTATGTAAACCAGTCGTCTCCCTGTTGCAGCTCCATACTTGGTGGAGTGGGAATCAAGTCAACATGCAGAACTGTTTCCAGACTTCGAGTTTCCATCAGTGGCACCGCAACATGAGTCTGCAGAGACTAAGGGGTTTCCACTCTATCCTGTGCATACAGCACTCGTCAAGTCTCATATAGCTACGAAACGAGGGTTGCTATGCTTTCAGCTATCTAATTCGATTATTTTCATGCTTGTCCCGTCCAAAATGCATGCATGTTGATCATAAGAAAGAGAGAAATTCGCAAGATTTTTTTAGTAGGTTGATGAATATTACCCATATACCATCAAGCCACACCTGTTTGTGTTAACGATATGAGCATACACATTTCGAAAAAAATGTGGAGAAAAGGTCCTAAAATCAGTAAAATTGCAAAAATTGACGGAGAAAACGTAAAAATTGAGGAAGAATACGATCAATTGCGGGAAAGTGAGGAAAAATGAAAGAGTACTTACATGTCTGCTTGATGCATGAAAATTCTTGTAGATGGGAATATATGTGTGACAGCAAGAGGAATAGAATAAAAAGTCTACAGGGAAGCGCTGGGAACCAGAGAAACAGAAATTGATCGAGGACAGCGATAACACAGCTGGAATAGACCTGGATGACCACCGAATGTAAAGTAATAAATTTATATACGTCGGATCACAAGCCCAGCTGTGACCCCAAAGTTATCAGCAACCACATTATAGATTTTTATAAAGTGTCTGGACATGTGACTTTGACAAACTTTACATCCTCCGTAGCTAAAGAGCATTGGATAACTGGCTTCGGGACTGCAATATACAAGTACAGAATGGATCAGATGTTTCATTCTGTGCAATACTTCTTAAGCGTTTTAACTCTAACAAACAGTATTTACAATGTGCCTCTCTGTAGCCCCTATCAGACACAACCATGTGGTGTCAGCTAACAAATACCTTACTCAACAGTTCCTACATGGTTTTTAACAACATTCTCCTGTATGCCTGTTGTGGTAATAGTGATACATGTAAGTCGACTGCTGCCTTTTGATGGTTTCCTGGAAAAGAGAACCACCTGCCTCTAAATTAACATGGATCTGATTAAAGGATGATATAAAGTAGATGGGGTAATCGGTTGAGGGAGGTTGTAAAGAGGTAGACTGATGCATTCTAGAGAGATGGAATGTTATGGTAGGCCATTTATTGCACATTTGACCTTTTTTCCCATGGTTCTCTCAGGCTGTATCAGTTGTATGGTATAACCTGTGTTCAACTCATACACAACTGCATGTTCTGGCTGTCTACCTTCAACTGTTAACAGGAAAGTTCACCATTCTGCAGCCAGCAGAGGAATTCCAATGCATGTGTGATGAACCATTTTCACCAAACTGATGGAAAACCTATTTCGGCACCCTCCCCTGGGTGAGCGAAGATGGATGTGAGGTACTTCATATCCCTGCCACATCTCGGACACAAATTGAGTCTTCATTTTCATAACTGCAGTGATTCTAAGTCAGTGACAGGGGTCAGTGACATACTGAAATCCATGAGTATATATTTGCTTGACAGTTGTGTGTGGAAGAGATATACTCTGTTAGTGTTGTAATGGGATGGCTGGAGTGGGTGACGTTGTCGGGGTTGTAAGGTGTGGCTGGGTAGAAGAAGGTGGCTGTTTTTAGCAATCTTCCTCTTTATTGTTGGTTCACCCAATACATTTTCCGGTAGATCAGCCCCACCGCTCGTGTCGTGGTGGAGACGAGCTGATACATGCAGTCCGGGGAACGCGACGCCATCTCAGTCAGTGGCTGCGCAGGCGGTAGGAGGTTAGCGGCACGAGACGCAGCCCAGCTCGCAGACGCGGTGGCTCGTGACGACGCCGGGAGTCGCCGATATAGCAGCGGGCAACGCCCCCCGTCGACTGGTCCTCGGAGACAGTGTCAATGATGACGACGACGTGACAGCGACCGAACGCCTAGTCGGTCGAACCGAATACCGACGCCCACCTCTGATGCCCTTAAATAGTGCAGACCGCTGCTGAATCCGTCGGTTACGCGGCACTGTGTTTATTAGAACGTTCTCGATGAGTTGGCTAATGCAACCGCGCCACACGCGTCCCGCGCCTGCGTAATTCTGCTAATGCTGCGTTCTGATGGCTGCCGCACACGTACACACATACCGACGCTCGTTGCAAAACTTGTCTCACCTGCATAACGCGCTGGCCGGCCTTCGTCCGCAGTTTGCCGTGAGGCTGGCGCATCGCGCACAGAAACACACTAAATCACAATTTCGCACCGTATTCCCTAAAAATAACCCCTTGTCCTCTACAATTCCTCCCTCGTACGAAAAGAATTCGTCTCCGAATTCAACCAAAAAGTCAAAACAACTACAGTTCACTTCACAAACACCACAAAATGCGATTGATTCACTATTTACACTGTGTTCATTCGCTTCTATCCTCAGTCTAATCTTTGTCCATAAACATTACTCAGTGTTCTGCTGTAGTGCCTCACAACTGTTCAGTGATTTTGTCTGGACCCTTAGGTTAAAGGTTGGAAGGGGCGGGATTTGGGCTACCTTCCTCTTGAGCCGATAGTACACTAATCCTACGACAAAGATAAAAATGCAGGTGGCAGTGGTTGATGATCCAATAGCTAGTAAGGCTTATGCTCATTATGGTACTCATGTATTCGTTGAAAAAGATGTTCCATAGTTATACGTCCATTCTGAGTTGCTAGCATCCGATCCAAAGAGGCGAGCAAAGTCGGGTCTAATGTGCTATTCAAAAGAGTGAGATTTTCTTTCGTGACGAATTGCACCAGTTGGTCTGGTACATAGATCAATGTGCGTGTTATGTTCATGATTGTGACTCCAGTAATTAAGGCTGGTAAACAGAAAGTTGGACCTGAAATGTCACACTGTGTTCCGTTAATTAACAGTCCCTGCCCCTGCAATTCTATTCTTTGTGTATTCCCTTGCTATCCTGCCCGTAACAAACGCAAATAACGCCTGTGTTTTCCATTACTGAAAATACCCAATGTGGACCCACTTGCTGAAAGAACTGCACCGTGCCTGCTATAATTTCCTTAGGGCACTCCGCGACTGGTTCTTGAGAGCAGAATAGAGAATACAAGATTTGGGAACAGTGGACCGATGACTTCAGCAGTTTGGTCCCATAGTACTTACCACAGATTTCCAATTCATGACCTACTTCACAAAATATGTATCTGCAAAAAAAGGCATCTCATGAACTTTCCTCGAAAATAAAACAGTACTCTGTCTGGTAAAGATAAAGAAAAATGTACATCACAAATTACCACAAGACAGAAGAAATTTCATTATATCTTCAAACTATCGTCCTAAATAAAAAAAATATGAGAGCCTTAGATCCTCAAAAGCAAGTCTATTCTGCTATACCAAGATCTGAAAAGAAAAGTTCTAAACTCATCAAATCAGATAGCAGTGTTACATTTCAATGAGACACTTCCCTAGTAAACTCAGAATAATACCAGCTGAATACATATTGTTCACAGATGGCTCACCATTCCACATTGTAATAGTGCAAATATAGAAGGAAAAAATGTCTGTTTCCACTATATTATCTCCTTGTCAGACTATGCTTAGAAAATACGCAGTATTTTTCTTCACACAACACAAATCATAGATCATAACTATTCATTAAAATTCCCTATTAAGTAGATTGACAGTAAGAGATACATTAACAGATACACAGATTAGTTGAAGAGTATGAAACAATGCTGAAAGTTAAAGTAAGAAAGTACACAGCAACAGCTGGGGCACCTATGCTCGCCACTGCATTTGTTTACCAAAGAACAGTAAACCCCCTAGGGTACCATTCTTTGTACACTTTGATGTTCGATACATGATGAAGACCTCATGATTTATGTGTGCATATGGTTTGAATTTCCATAGTATTTGCATGTGCAATTCCCTGTATGCGAGAAGGACCTTCATACTCCAAGAAAAACTTGCTACATAAAGACCTTACTTTATGAGATAAACAATGTGATTTCAGTAACAATTTCTGACGTACCTGTAAACTCTTGATGTTCACTAGTGGAGTCTGTAGCTTATTCCTTTCCTTTGCGGCTTTCTTAATGTATTCCAATGCTAAATTAATTGTTTCACAGTGTCTTAAACCTTATTGTGTAGGGAAGGCTACACACTGTTTTATACGATTTGGTAGTGGTTTATTCATTAATACAAGGAGTTGAGGCAAAGCTGTAGAATCATTCGGTAGTTTCTTAATGATGTATTGAAAATCAGATAGGTGTAAATCCCAATTTCCGTTTTGACGATAGGAATACGACCTGCAACCTAATTCTTTCATAATACGTTCTGAAGGGTTACAAGACGGCATAAAACGTGATATAAATATTGATTTATTTCTTGTATGGCTTAAAGATTTTAGCCATGTATTAGAACGAAATTGTGGGCCGTTATCAGAAATTACTTTGTCAGCATGCCCCACTTCTTTCAAAAAATTCTTTACTAATGCAAGAGAAACAGATTTTGCAGTAGCTTTCCGTAAAGATGTAAATAGCACAAATTCAGAGTAAGCTCAACAGATAAAAAAACAAATGAATGACCATGTTTAGATTTCTTAACTGGGCTGGAAATGTCAATATAAGCTAACTGTCTTAGTTCCACATGAATGATCGGAAATAGTGGTGTTCAGTGCATAATTGTATGATTTTTGCCTTTTGACACAGTTTGCATTTTGTCAAGACAGTACCAATTCGCTATTCCATATTGTTGAAGTAACATGTATCCCATAATTTCTGAAAACATTTCCTAGCACCAAAGGGTGCATAACTGAGATATGTGTACCAAATGAATTTGTTGATGAGTTTGTCTGGCAAGCATAATACCCAAATAGGACTGTCAGGACATCTACATCTGAATAAAGTCGTATTACATATAAGATAGAACTGTTTTATCCCAATATTTGTTTTTTTTTGCCATTTCTTTTTATGTCTTTCCAGATTGGATCCTTCTCCAGTTCATGAGCAATATTACATAACGTAGATGAAATAAAAAAAAATGCATATATTACAAACTGAAATTATATCCTCTGCAATCTTCCTCATCACTCTGAACTAAACCAACAGGTGTATCAGTAATAATGTTTTCTGAACCCAGAATGTAAATCACAGTGAAATTGAATTCCTGAAGGAACAAAGCCCAATGTGATGAACGATTATGATTTAGTTTAGCTGTCATAAGAAACTGAAATGTTCAATGATCGGTGTATACCTTGATGTGTTTGTAGAAAGTAACGAAATTTATAAAATGCCCAAAATATGGCTAATGGTTCAATCTCAGTGACAGAATAGTTACATTCAGCTTTGGTTAAGACTCGACTTGTAAAACTTTTACTGTATATGAATTCAATTTTCTACAGTTTCTTGAAACAAGTAGACACCAAGACCAGCTTTTGAACTATCTGCTAAAAGACAAAAATCAAGAGATAAATCAGGATGTGATAATATGGGTGCAGCTTTCAGATCATCGTATTTGGTCTGGGTGACATCACCCCAGTCCCAAACTGTATTCTTACCTGTCAGTTGACATAGTCCAAGTGTAAATAAGCTCTCTAAGCTGATCAAACGTCGATAAAAATTCACAGCACGTAATAATCCTCCAAGCTATCGTTTGTTTATAGACACAGGCACTTCTCCAATAGCTTTCAGTTTTTCTGGATCGAGTAATATACCTTTCGTAGAGACTATGTGGCCAAGAAATTTAATTTGTGTTTTACAAAATTCTGATTTTTGTAAATTGACTGTAATACCATGCTCAAGAAATGTCTGTAATAGTTCGCTCAGTGGCCGACTGTGTATTCCACAACCAAAATCTCGCCAACATATGGTAGGTGGTGATCCCGTCTTTTAAATGCTTAGGTAAGGTAGTATTCAGACCTCAATAAGTGCGGCGGATTAAAGTTGAGAAAAATGGTAATTTCCGAAATTGGTAGCAGTTTCCAAAATAGGGAAAGACCATATGTTTCCTACATTCAGGATGTAATTCGATTTGCCAAAAACTATATCTTAAATCAAGAGAAGACATTACCTTTACACCATGAAATTTCTGTAATAACTCGTCTAGTGTTTGTGGTCGATCTGTTTCTTGTTGTATTATAGTGCTGATCCATCTGGAATCGAAAACAAGTCTAATAGAATCAGCTTTCTTTTCAACAACATGTAATGGGCTGTTGTATGAACTCACAGCATTCTCAATTATTACCTGATCTAGCATCGACTGTATTTCCTCCTTAATCTTTTCTCTGTATGTCAACGGAATAACGTAAGGTAGCACAAAAAAATTTTTATGTCCCTTAACCCTTAATTCACAAAGAAAATTTTGTAAAGTTCCTACCTTGTGGGATAAAACTTCAGAATATCACTAAAATTTCTAATCATTCATGTGTGTCTGCATCAGAATCTACTTCATCTCTGAATACTTTCTCTTTAATTAACTGTTCTGTGGTAATACATTGTTCAGCTTCAAAATGAAATGTTGTAATGTCGTCGATGCAATTGTCAGACAGATTCAGTGATTGGTGTGCCTCAAGTGGCAAGAGAAAAATCAAACAGTTCAATCTGCATCTTCCTTTGTCAACCGACTCTGAAATTTACTTGTAACATTACTTCACCATCGTGAAATTTAACATCACTTTGTATTCACGTAGGAATTCTATACTCAAAATTGCTTCTGTTGACAAAAGATGAACTATCAGAAAATTCGCAGAAAACTTGTGTCCCTGACAAATGAAAACTAACAAAGTTTGATTAAGTATATCTACACTCTTTCCTTGAATCACTCACATTAATTTAGTTCCTAATAGAGGCAAATTTGGACAAACAGGGCTACCAGGATCAAGAAAGTGAGACATTTACTATGGAAATATTTATAATAGGATGTAAAAATGTATTTTCACAGTCGTTATTTTCTTGTAACAAAGTGTGTCTAATGTTATCAGAAACTACAAAATTAATATGGTCCGTTTGCAGGCTGTCGGCAACTGCAACCTGTTCATGTGCAGGCGTGGCTGTTAGATATTGTTGTGTCGGCTCGTTTGGCCTGGAGTTGATGCGTGGGTTGGACAGTCTTACTTCTACAGTTGCACCATACTCAAACTTTGAATTTCTAGTATTGCGGCAATTTTGGTTTAATCTGTCATCATAATTATTTCGTCTTGCGCACCTATTATTAATATTATTGTTCTGTAGGCTCGATTCCCTGATTTCTACAACCTGAGCACCACGTTGAGAATCAAAATTTATGCGGACACGCCAATTTCGATTTACTCTGTAATTATCATTACGTCTGAAATTGTCTACATTGCTATAACGACTATGTTCATGCGATATCTGTTCCCTCATTGATAATTCCGACGGTCAAGAGAATCATTTCTGGAACGTCTTTAATCTGTACTGTACGGTTTATGTCTCATGCATTATGTGATCAAAAGTATCTGGGCACCCCCAAAAAAATACGTTTTTCATATTAAGTGCACCTACTGACAGGTACTCCATATCAGCGACCTCAGTAGCCATTAGACATTGTTGTTGTTGTTGTGGTCTTCAGTCCTGAGACTGGTTTGATGCAGCTCTCCATGCTACATTAGACATTATGAGAGAGCAAAATGGGGCACTCTGCAGAACTCACAGACTTCGAACGTGGTCAAGTGATTCGGTGTTACTTGTGTCATACGTCTGTAAGAGAGACTGCCATTCTCCTAAACAACCCTAGGTCCATTTTTTCCAATGTAATAGTCAAGTGCAAACATGAAGGGACACGTACAGCACGAAAGCGTACAGGCCGACCTCGTCTGTTGGCTGACAAAGACCGTCGACAGTTGAAGAGGGTCGTAACGTGTAATAGGCAGACATCTATCCAAACCACCACGCAGGAATTCCAGACTGTATCAGGATCCACTGTAAGTAATATGACAGGCGGGAAGTGAGAAAACATGGCTTTCATAGTCGAGCAGCTACTCGTAAGCCACACATCACGCCGATAAATGCCAAATGACGCCTCGCTTGGCGTAAGGAGCGTAAACATTGGACGATTGAACAATGGAAAAACGTTGTGTGGAGTGACGAATCATGTTATACAAGGTGGCGATCAGATGGCAGGGTGTAGGTACAGCGAATGCGCGGTGAATGTCATCTGCCAGCGTGTGTAGTGCCAACAGTAAAATTCGGAGGATATGGTGTTATGGTGTGGCCGTGTTTTTCATGAAGAAGGCTTGCGCCTCTTGTTATTTTGCTTGGCACTATCAGAGCATAGGCCTACATTGATGTTTTAAGCACCTTCTTGCTTCCCACTGTTGAAGAGCAATTCGGAGATGGCGACTGCATCCTTGAACACGATCAAGCACCTGTTCATAATGCACGGTCTGTGGTGGAGTGGTTACACGACAATAACAGCCCTGTAATGGACTGGCCTGCACAGAGTCCTGACCTGAATCCTGTAGAACACCTTTGGGATGTTTTGAAAAGCCGACTTCGTACCAGGTCTCACTGGCCAACATTGATACCTCTCCTCAGAGTGGCACTCCCTGAAGAATGGGCTGCCATTCCCCAAGAAACTTTTCAGCACCTGAATGAACGTATGCCTGCGAGAATGGAAGCTGTCATCAAACTTGTAAGTAATTTTCAACCAGATGTCTGGATACGTTTGATCACATCGTGTATCATGCCTGTTTTCGTCACGTCTATCATGATATCGTTCACGCGAATTCCACTTACGTTTTCGGTTACCCTGCTGACAGTAATTTTCCCAATACTGATTACTATTGTCTCTTTACGTTTTACCATTATTGTCAAATTCAAGCGCTTGCAAAAGAGTCTGAAAAGTTTCCAAGTCATTCTTACAACGTCCTGCAAAAGCTATGTGGCGTAATCAAAGAGGTAATTTAGTCAGTCAAATGCGGATTAATTCCGACCGACTGTACGGATTAGTTAAATATCTATTCATGCGCATCAACTTTTCAAAGTAATGCACTGGAGTTGAAATATTCGATTACTCATAATTTCGCACCATGATAAAGTAATGTGCGATCTTGAGTTGTTTCAGATCAGTAAGTGGACAAGAATGCGTGATAAAAATCACTGTACGTTTGACATTCAAGTGCAATCGATCTCATTCTTGTCGCAGTTACTCCTTCGAGATTCAAATGCAAATGAATTCAAGTTTGTGACAGATCGGCCATGGTAGTGCTAAAGAATGGTCAAATTGCTGTAACTACTCCTTAGAGTGAATTTCATTGCTAGCGTTGCGAAAAATCTTAAATTTCCTTACTGTGAGAAAACAAAAATTACGCAAAGCGAAATGTAGTGTGAGGAGGGCTATGCGAGAGGCGCTCAATGAATTCGAAAGTAAAGTTCTATGTACTGACTTGGCAGAAAAATCCTAAGAAATTTTGGTCTTATGTCAAAGCGGTAAGTGGATCAAAACAAAATGTCCAGACACTCTGTGACCAAAATGGTACTGAAACAGAGGATGACAAACTAAAGGCCGAAATAGTAAATGTCTTTTTCCAAAGCTGTTTCACAGAGGAAGACTGCACTGTAGTTCCTTCTCTAGATTGTCGCACAGATGACAAAATGGTAGATATCGAAATAGACGACAGAGGGATAGATAAACAATTAAAATCGCTCAAAAGAGGAAAGGCCGCTGGACCTGATGGGATACCAGTTCGATTTTACACAGAGTACGCGAAGGAACTTGCCCCCCTTCCTGCAGCGGTGTACCGTAGGTCTCTAGAAGAGCGTAGCGTTCCAAAGGATTGGAAAAGGGCACAGGTCATCCCCGTTTTCAAGAAGGGACGTCGAACAGATGTGCACAACTATAGACCTATATCTCTAACGTCAATCAGTTGTAGAATTTTGGAACACGTATTATGTTCGAGTATAATGACTTTTCTGCAGACTAGAAATCTACTCTGTAGGAATCAGCATGGGTTTCGAAAAAGACGGTCGTGTGAAACCCAGCCCGCGCTATTCGTCCACGAGACTCAGAGGGCCATAGACACGGGTTCACAGGTAGACGCCGTGTTTCTTGACTTCCGCAAAGCGTTCGATACAGTTCCCCACAGTCGTTTAATGAACAAACTAAGAGCATATGGACTATCAGACCAATTGTGTGATTGGATTGAAGAGTTCCTAGATAGCAGAACGCAGCATGTCATTCTCAATGGAGAGAAGTCTTCCGAAGTAAGAGTGATTTCAGATGTGCCGCAGGGGAATGTCGTAGGGCCGTTGCTATTCACAATATACATAAATGACCTTGTGGATGACATCGGAAGTTCACTGAGGCTTTTTGCAGACGATGCTGTGGTGTATCGAGAGGTTGTAACAATGGAAAATTGTACTGAAATGCAGGAGGATCTGCAGCGAATTGACGCATGGTGCAGGGAATGGCAATTGAATCTCGATGTAGACAAGTGTAATGTGCTGCGAATACATAGAAAGATAGTTCCCTTATCATTTAGCTACAAAATAGCAGGTCAGCAACTGGAAGCAGTTAATTCCATAAATTATCTGGGAGTACGCATTAGGAGTGATTTAAAATGGAATGATCATATAAAGTTGATCGTCGGTAAAGCAGATGCCAGACTGCGATTCATTGGAAGAATCCTAAGGAAATGCAATCCGAAAACAAAGAAAGTAGGTTACAGTACGCTTGTTCGCCCACTGCTTGAATATTGCTCACCAGTGTGGGATCCGTACCAGATGGGGCTGATAGAAGAGATAGAGAAGAGCCAACGGAGAGCAGCGCGCTTCGTTACAGGATCATTTAGTAATCGCGAAAGCGTTACGGAGATGATAGATAAACTCCAGTGGAAGACTCTGCAGGAGAGACGCTCAGTAGCTCGGTACGGGCTTTTTGTTAAAGTTTCGAGAACATACCTTCACCGAAGAGTCAAGCAGTATATTGCTCCCTCCTACGTATATCTCGCGAAGAGACCATGAGGATAAAATCAGAGAGATTAGAGCCCACACAGAAGCATACCGACGATCCTTCTTTCCACGAACAATACGAGACTGGAATAGAAGGGAGAACCGATAGAGGTACTCAGGGTACCCTCCGCCACACACCGTCGGGTGGCTTGCGGAGTATGGCTGTAGATGTAGATGTTTGTAAACAAAACCATCGTTTTTCTGAACTGATAAGGTTTCTCTCATAATGTAACTTACATTCCAGTCATTTTGTTCACGAAGGAAGTGATTACCATTTCCAAAATTAGTGCGTTTCCAACGTGATAATTATTGAACCTATGGTATTGTTATCACGACCGGTCTTTTCTTCGATATTGGCAAGTTGTATCTGTATCATTCCTACCTCACATTTAGTTTGCTGATTAATCATCACCTGCCCTTCTTTATGACGTTGCAGAGACTGAAATTCTTTGGCATCAGCGAACGGAGCCGGCTGAGTATCGTCTGACTTATTGTTTCAATAATTGTTCATTTGCATCACTCTCTCGGATAATTCTTCGACACGTTTTGCAACAGTCATTAGCTGATTTTGCGTCTTTGAAACTTTAGTGTTAGTCTGTAACTCTAATGACTCGAACTTTCGTATTAATTCCACTATTTGCAATTTCTTATGTGACATTTGTTGTCTCAACTCAGCAATATCAACAGACTGCACATGATCAAGTCTGGACTCAAGATTATTAATATCAGACTTGAGTTCCTCCCGTACTTGATTCTTCTACCCATCTGAGATTTCCTCGAATTTAAGATTTAAATTATCATTAATCTCATCCTGAAACAATTTGAAGTTCTCTTCCTGTTTACTACTAGATACCTTGATCTTGTCACGAAGTTCCTCATTCAATTTTTTAATTTTATCATATAATTATCTTATTTCACTACTGAATTTGCTAAACTATTAATTATTGAATTTTCTCATCTCATCAGTTTGAGCTAGTATTAATTGTGTAACGTTATTGTTGAAAGAGGAGAAGACAAAATTACTTTGTTCTGTAGAAATAAAGCAATACCCAAATATCTCATAACAAAATTGGACTGTTTTACATTATTGTCATAGCCTGAATTGTGTGTAGTTTCCTGCAGTTCGTCACGCATGACTGGCAAATAATAGCCTGCACTCTGATTATTCACTGTATTGTACGAAAGTTCCCTGACTTTATTATGCCGAGAAGAATTTTCTACAGTGTGTCTCAAATTTCCCGACACTTCATTTGAGGCTACCTCTACAGTCTTGCCCATTCCTGCTCGTGCTCCAGTTTTCATTGTTGTTGTAACAATAAAGAAAATAATACAAAATGCAAAACAACTATCTTATAGAAAACTGTTAACTTCACTGTTACAAAATAAATTCTAAGCTAGAAAATTGCTGATATAAAAAGTTTTGAATTAATGCGAAGTAGCGTGCAGGCAACAAAAATGCTATGTAACAACTACAGACCAAGTGTGTTGCATAAAATTTTGCGAATGCAGTAGCAAGACGAAACAACACTGATTGCGAAATCGGTCGACAGGTGAAACTGATTCATAATTATTTTATTTTATAACTCATGTATATTTGTAATTATTGTTTGCCCTGCTGCAAGACATATGTAACGTTGCATCTTTGACAGTAACAGAATTCTGATTGAGAAACAAAAGAAACAGAAATAAATTACTCTTCCGACAATTCATAAAGAAATCAGTTCCCAAGTATGTGACTGTGAGTTTTAAAATATTATCTAACAACTGTTCCGTAATGCTCCTGTAATCAACGAACAACTTACGTAATCTTGCCACTGCAACTGCGTGATCAGCAACATGCCAACCACACATTGGCGCCAACATTGTTTGTTTTCTGTCGTTGCCGTTTCGAAAACGAATTCGTTTGTTGTTTCATTCGTTCGTTGTAGTATTAATTTCCAAACCGAGTTTTTCGGAATGTCTCAGGAACAATGGAGTAAAATTGTTCACGCGTAAAACCGCAAATGCATCGACCCGATCAGTGCGTCAGACATGTTTACATTTGCTTTATGCCAATAGTCGTCAAACTGTGGCCCGTGGGCCATTTGCAGACCGGATCAGGTATTCATGTGGCCTACGGTCCTCAGCTGTATTTTATAATAATACGCATCTAGCAACTAACAGCCGAATGAAAAGACGTTAACTAAGTTCTAGAAGTATCTAGGAATTTAGTTTTCCTGCTCATTGTAAGTCTTTAATTTTAATTGGTGTTGTTAAATTCGGCCATGAGCTAATTCAGGGCATTGGCTGTTTACGTCAGAGGCAGAGAGGTATGTAACATAGTGTGTAGGTACATGGTGAAAGGCCCCCAGGATATCGTTAAGTTAAAAATTTATTGAAAACAAAAAATGAAACACCGATCGACCATAAGAGTCGGCAAAGACATTAATTATGAATGCACGGTAAGTCACAAACAAACGAAAAAACTCATCAT
Organism: Schistocerca piceifrons; assembly: GCF_021461385.2. Lineage (NCBI taxonomy): Eukaryota > Metazoa > Arthropoda > Insecta > Orthoptera > Acrididae > Schistocerca > Schistocerca piceifrons. The sequence goes on from NC_060138.1 coordinate 280,595,641, forward strand.
TAATTTTTCTTTGTACATGGTTTTGTTTCTGACACTCTTGTATGTAGAAGTTCTGTTAAGAAGTCCCGTTCGGAATAAGACGGGCTAGGAGCGTTTTGTATCAGACATGTTTCGAAATAAGAAAAAAATTGATACCAATATTTAGTTTTTTTTATTCAAGTGAAACCAAGGTGGGAGGATGTTCATATTTACGACACGTACTGGTGTACCTGCAGTCCATTGCCTGCAGCTACAATTGAAATCTAAGACAAGCAGTCCGATAGCCTAAAATTCGTACAAGCACAGAACAATTCGTCAGATAGTTATAGAGTCACAACTTCACAATAGTAGTAGGGCAACAGTGCCATCGCCCCACAGTGTGCGTTGCCCACATTCAGGAGCATGAATGCATTCAGCGACAAACCTATTGTTCTCTTTTGACTGACAGGTACTTAACCTATTGTTCTGCTAAGAGGATTAAGACTTCCCCCCCCCTCCCACCCCCACCCCTGAGGATAATCCATCCTTTTGATTGACAGTTTTTGACCCCCTGATGATAATCTTTCCTTTTGATTGACATGTTTGTAATCTATTGTTCCCCATTCCTCCCCCCTCCTCCTCCCCCTCCATATGCTACTCCCCAACCCTCTGAAACCCCCCTCGCTGATACACGCTCACTTTTGATATCAATTTGACTGACTAATTAATTAAATCGATAAGTTAATTAAACTCCCAATCTGGGAAACCCCCACCCCTCCTCCTCCCCCCACCCTCCCCTTCCCAGAAATTGGCGGGAAAAAGTCTCTGTTGATTGGCCATTTGGATGAAAATCGTTTACAGTGTATGGAATATTGTTTAAACAAATTTAGACAATGTGTAAAATAGAGCTTCTTCTAAACGATTTGTGGGATACAAGGTGGTGTTTGTAATGTAGTTTAGTTATTTAGTAAAAGAATTTGTCGGAAAATTGACTGCACTGAATGGAATACTGTTTATTAAACAGTTTGTGGCTGACAAGGCAGTGTGGTATACTTAAACGATTGCGGCACTTTTTTTATTCTGATCACGCATGGAACACTGGGCTCATTGCTGCTGGAATCAGGGATGTTAAAGCTCTAATTTTTTATTTTCTTCACTTTTCGAAGCACACTGGTGTATGAGCACAGAGGGAAAATCAGAACAATTGTGTATTTGAAAGTTCATGACATTTATCAGAAAACATCTCCAATTTCTGCAGACGGACAAATTACGAGAATTGCAGCGGCAAACTATTTTGTATATATCGAGAAACAGACATACGTATTGCACTGACAGTTAAACCCTACAAAAGGGATCTGCAGATCATGACTGGAATGATATTTGGTGTAAAATAATGTGTGTGAAATCTTAAGGGACTTAACTGCTAAGGTCAGTCCCTAAGCCTACAAGCTATGTAACCTAAATTATCCTAAGGACAAACACACACACCCATTCCCGAGGGAGGAGTTGAACCTCTGCCGGGACCAGCCGCTCAGTCCATGAATGTAGCGAAGTGAGAAATAGCAGCCACTGTTTGAGACCTCCCGTGTTTGTGTCTATCGTCAGGACGCCGCAACGAATGTCAAAACAACACAGTGTCCTAATTTTTCTTAAAGATCACATTACTAAATACCATCGACCGCTGACTGTAACTGGCATCCTTTAATCTCGCAATCCTCAAACAAAGCGTCAAGTGGCGGCATTATGTTGATTGGCAAATTATAGACTCAATTCATGCCTTTGTTTCTCTCACAAGCCCACTCCCTATTTCTCTGTGTGAACCCAACGTCTCCAAGCGCGAAGTTTGAGGTTTTGAACTCTCCTCCTGATGCATAACGCTGGAGACTAAGGAAAATCTGTCGCAATTTTTGTATCAAAAGTAGAGTGCAAAAATCCATTTGCACTACCCTGCCAACTTAATTTGGAAATTTGTGGTAAGGTCTTATGAGACAAAACTGCTGACGTCATCGGTCCCTAAGCCTACTCATACTTAATCTAACTTAAACTTACTTATTCTAAGGACAACACACACACCTATGCCCGAGGGAGGGCTCGAACCTCCGACGGGGGGCAGCCGCGTGGACCATGACAAGACGTCCGAGACAACGTGGCTACCCCGCCAGGCCAACTTAATTGTTTAACAATTTACAGGAGTCAAATAGATCACTTAACACACTCACCTACACCTTACAATGATCCTTCTTCAAAATAAAACATATTTTAAACATTTGAGTATCACACGCAAACATAATGCAAACCAAGTAATAAAACTGCCTTACAAATAGATCATAATGCTAAATATATGCGAGGCCTTGTACAAACTAACGTTTGGGAACACCGTCCTCCACCTCAACGTTTCCACTAAACGTATCTGGTGAAAAACAATATCCTGTCAGTCAAACAAACTCGCGATCACGAAGCGCGCCGTCCGCCGACTGCAGGGTAGCCCTCACGCACCGGCCGGGAAAGAGACCCGCGACCGCCATGCCCGCCCGTAACGAACGGAAGCGTGCGCGCAATATACACTCCTGGAAATTGAAATAAGAACACCGTGAATTCATTGTCCCAGGAAGGGGAAACTTTATTGACACATTCCTGGGGTCAGATACATCACATGATCACACTGACAGAACCACAGGCACATAGACACAGGCAACAGAGCATGCACAATGTCGGCACTAGTACAGTGTATATCCACCTTTCGCAGCAATGCTGGCTGCTATTCTCCCATGGAGACGATCGTAGAGATGCTGGATGTAGTCCTGTTGAACGGCTTGCCATGCCATTTCCACCTGGCGCCTCAGTTGGACCAGCGTTCGTGCTGGACGTGCAGACCGCGTGAGACGACGCTTCATCCAGTCCCAAACATGCTCAATGGGGGACAGATCCAGAGATCTTGCTGGCCAGGGTAGTTGACTTACACCTTCTAGAGCACGTTGGGTGGCACGGGATACATGCGGACATGCATTGTCCTGTTGGAACAGCAAGTTCCCTTGCCGGTCTAGGAATGGTAGAACGATGGGTTCGATGACGGTTTGGATGTACCGTGCACTATTCAGTGTCCCCTCGACGGTCACCAGTGGTGTACGGCCAGTGTAGGAGATCGCTCCCCACACCATGATGCCGGGTGTTGGCCCCGTGTGCCTCGGTCGTATGCAGTCCTGATTGTGGCGCTCACCTGCACGGCGCCAAACACGCATACGACCATCATTGGCACCAAGGCAGAAGCAACTCTCATCGCTGAAGACGACACGTCTCCATTCGTCCCTCCATTCACGCCTGTCGCGACACCACTGGAGGCGGGCTGCACGATGTTGGTGCGTGAGCGGAAGACGGCCTAACGGTGTGCGGGACCGTAGCCCAGCTTCATGGAGACGGTTGCGAATGGTCCTCGCCGATACCCCAGGAGCAACAGTGTCCCTAATTTGCTGGGAAGTGGCGGTGCGGTCCCCTACGGCACTGCGTAGGATCCTACGGTCTTGGCGTGCATCCGTGCGTCGCTGCGGTCCAGTCCCAGGTCGACGGGCACGTGCACCTTCCGCCGACCACTGGCGACAACATCGATGTACTGTGGACACCTCACGCCCCACGTGTTGAGCAATTCGGCGGTACGTCCACCCGGCCTCCCGCATGCCCACTATACGCCCTCGCTCAAAGTCCGTCAACTGCACATACGGTTCACGTCCACGCTGTCGCGGCATGCTACCAGTGTTAAAGACTGCGATGGAGCTCCGTATGCAACGGCATACTGGCTGACACTGACGGCGGCGGTGCACAAATGCTACGCAGCTAGCGCCATTCGACGGCCAACACCGCGGTTCCTGGTGTGTCCGCTGTGCCGTGCGTGTGATCATTGCTTGTACAGCCCTCTCGCAGTGTCCGGAGCAAGTATGGTGGGTCTGACACACCGGTGTCAATGTGTTCTTTTTTCCATTTCCAGGAGTGTAACTATCGGAAACACAATTGGGTTTTTGAAAGTACTATAGATTTCGTTAACTGGTTCTCTCCGCGATATTTGAAAGGAGGGAGGAAGGTTCTACTCCGTGACAGAGTAGACAAAACAACAAATACCACTTCAAGACAGAGTCCACTGCAATGTACTGACAGGCACTAAACACGACACACTCAAACCATGATTCAGTCCATTCTAATAAGTTTCATGGCTAGATGTCAGAGATCGCTATCAATCGGGAATACGACGCCGCGGATTTTTTTTTTTTTTTAAAGCTGTATAGAACTCCTGAATTAGTTCTCTTTGCTACATTCGGAAGGAGGAAGCCCTATTGCATGATAGGATAGAGACAACAGCAAATATCACTGCAAGACAGAGTCAGCTGTGATATGTTGAGAATCGCTAAACATCACATACTTAAACCATGACCCAGTTCGTCGCAGTAGCTGTCGTAGTCATTCGTCGAAGATCGCTGGACCAATTGCACATCCCGCGCACTCACCTCCCAAACGTCCACACACAGCGCGCCGGGCCGCACGGAGTGGCCGCGCGTTTAGAGGCGGCATGTCACTAATAGTGCGCCCCCCCCCTCCCCCCCCCCCCCCGCCAGAAGTTAAAGAGTCCTCCCTCGGGCATGGGTGTGAGTGTTGTCCTTAGCGTTATGTTAGTTTAAGTAGTGTGTAAGTCTAGGGACCGATGACCTCAGTAGTTTTGTCCCTTAGGAATTCACACACACACACACACACACACACACACACACACACACACACAGCGCGCCTGACCCCTCGGAGACCGGAGGAAAATACAAAAAATGGTTCAAATGGCTCTGAGCACTGTGGGACTCAACATCTATGGTCATCAGTCCCCTAGAACTTAGAACTACTTAAACCTAACTAACCTAAGGACATCACACAACACCCAGTCATCACGAGGCGAGGAAAATACAGCCACGGCTGCAGCCACAGTCATGGACGCCAGAGTGCACCACTCCTCGTCATGGAGGGCATCCGGGGATGATTGGAGTGGTACGAATTCGGATGTTATCAATAGGACCAGTGCAAACACTCATCATTTTGAATCTTCTCTCACGCAACACACACACATTTCCGGTTCTGTCGCGCTCACCCAGCACACTGGTCACTTCGCCAGCCCTCACTGCAGTGGGCAAGATCAGACAGCTCGGCGCATTCTTTGTATCCATCACAGGCTGAGCTAAACCGTTATTTCCGTTTGCCAATTCCCTGCCGCTGCCGCTGCAGCCAGCCGCCGTGCATTACGAAATAAACAGCTGCAGCTAAGTCGTATAAATTAGTTCTAAACGGTTCCACACTGACGCACTTTACCCAATCCGAGGCAGCGATCTTCTTGACCATACACCTCGAATTTCTCACGCCAAATCTAGCTTCCTCCCGTTTATACGAGTTACTTTCGAAGATAGAAGAAATCGGACAATACTCACGTTTTCACATTGCTAAGGAACTTTTTGTTGTGAAAATCCTGTACAGGGCTATGGCATAGGCCACATCCCCTCTAAGTATTCTTTCATCAGGTAGAAAAATACCTTTTCTTACCTGTCACGTCCTGCGTCACAGGACTAGAATATTAAACTCATTTTGGCCCATAATGGAGTGCTAGGATTTACCACTCTCACAGGAGAACTCTTCACTTTCGGACTCTCTGTGAAGGTAACAGTACAGAAAAGTTGTAAATATAAGGTTTATACTATGTATCACTTTATAAATTCGATAATACATCTGATTTTATTGCGATGATCGTTTCTCCTGTGTAGATGAGAGATTCAAATATTGTTAAAAGATATCATCGCAACTCAAATTCACCAAGTTGAGAATCATATCCATGGTGCCCTAGCCATCCCGTACACCCGCTAGGTGGCATGTCATTGATATCAAATTGGTAGGCTAATTAATTAAATCGACCATGAAAGTCACTTTGAATGGCGAGTAAATTTTAGTTTTCAGTTGTCGGGTTATACTCACCAGGTTGATAAAATGGGAATCCCTGGAGGGAAGACGGCGATCTTTACGATAAACACTATTAAGAACCGACTTCTGAAGCTGATCACAGGAGGACTCTACCGCTGACAACTTACATTTCACATAAGGATCGCGTTATTAGAAACATGATGACAACTACTATGTTACCATCACACTGCATAAAAAGCGGTCTTGGTTCTACAGCCCCACACAACAGTCTCTGATAGCGTTATGGTAGAAATGCTGTCTGCGACTTGGAATCAAATCTATCCAGTCAACCCCAGGCTTGTATTGGATCCTATGGAGATGTCTTTTAATGATTACAGCCACTCTTGAATCATATTCATGCCACACTCCTATCTCGAAACAAGTCACTTTTTTCGAACCCATCTGCTGCAGCAAAACTCCAACGTGGCTTTAGACAGTCACTCTGCAACTTGTAACTGTTCCTCAGCCACTGCCCTGACCTCCCGGCAACCTCGTCCATCTGATCATCCCAGTTTAAGTCGGAACTGAACACAGTTCGGAGAGCGCTATACCTACCCTCTAGTGCACACCGCGGAGAAACAGGTTGAGCTGCGTTAATGCGACAGGACCGTCTTGTTTGACCATACTGTGGAAATGGGGATATTTTGTCGCAGCTCCGCCAGCGGTGTACGACTTCTAAGGCCAGCGCTAAAACGAAGCTTTCTCCTGCAACACCAAGTAGTATATAAGACAGTATGGAAACTGAAAGAAAGATGAGGATTTTGCTGCTGCATTGCTATGCATCTCAAAACTACTTACAGGCACTACAGCCCAAAGGAGAACTACATTCCTCTGAGTACATTCACGTCTGTCACCCAAACTTTCCCTCTATCGCCGTTATTTTGTACCACCCAACAGAGAAAAACTACGAACTATAAAACTCCGCTAACTTCATCCGACAACTCAATAGGATTTTATCATGTCCCTGTCTTCCGTTGGTGTGCTGGAATCGAGCATATGTGGCGATCCTATTAAATATACAGGTATTGCACAGACCAGTGTAAAGTTTCTTCGCCTGTACTGTAGCAGAGCCATACACCACAGACTATCAGTCGGAAGAGAGTGTCCCTTTTTTGTTGTTTGATACATTCTTAATTTTTCTGCTGTAACATGTCCAAACAGCATACGATACTGCTTTTAGATTGCCATATATTTTGATTTTTCCGTCACGCCTTCGAGACCTGTGTCAGGTTCTAAACTGATAATAACAAATTTCGATCCACTGGCTCTGACTGAAAGCTGGACATCGCACAGTGTAAATTATGCTGCTTCCACAACACACACACAGGATGATTTTAAGTAAAAGACAGTCACAACATATGGAAACTGGAAGAGTTTTGCGGCATTGCGGAGAGTTTTCAAAAAACCGCTGTCTGAAGGTGACTGGCAGCCTCTACAACTAAACTCACGTTTCACTGTGACGGGATAGCAGATGCCTCGGTGTTCTGTTTCGATTAATTCCTCATATTGCAGTCATGTACCCAATCAATGTTTAGGAGCTGGCCATCCGTGGAAGGTGTTGCCGTCTTCCAAGACTCTTTCTCCATTTCAAACAAGCGATGTCAGTCAATTATTATGCGGTAATCAATGGTGTACCAGTGAACAGATGGGATGGAAAAGACACCGTCGATATACTGTAATAAGCACCTCTGTTGGTAGTGTGGTCAACTTTAGCAATTTTACCGTAATTTTAACACTGACTAACGAAGCGACAACATACTTCCCAATTTCTGTATCATCTCTAAAACCGCCTGTCCACTACTCTGCGAGTACCATTGTGCGTGCAGATAGATGACTATGCAATACGTCCATTCGTTGTTAATTCTCGACCATACATACCAAAGTATACCAGACAGCTTTGTACTTATTTCTATCACTTCAACCATAGGGCGTAATTTACGATTACAATTGCCGGTCTTTCCATATATGGATGGGAGGCTCATTCTTAGGATAAAGTTAGAGGTTGAAAGATCTCTTCGCATTGTCTTTGACCAACCCTCCCTGCTACAATGTCACCGATTTAATCTACAGCTGACCAGGCGTAGACTGCTACATTCTACGTCTTATGAAGGAGCAGAGCGAGCCGAGTCCGTAACTGCTGTTTCGCACCAATCTTACTCACGGCACCCATCCAAGTGATTTCTCTAGATGCATGCATGTCGAGGAGGTTAGCATCTCTTATCGGTGTATAGTATATATGAAAGTGTTGTGACGATATAACAGACAATTAAGAAGAAGAAATGTGCTGGAACTCCAGATGGACGGCGTTTGAAGCATTTTACGTAAATCAACTGCCCTATCAATTCAAAAGTATTGTTCTAGTGTGTGGGGTCAGTACCAAGAAGGTACTGGTAAGAGAGGACATAATCACATGCATTCCTAAGGCTACAAGGGTTTGCACTTAAAACAGGCTACAACATTAGAGCCGTGCGGCTTCCGACCTATTAGTCGCGCTGAATACAACACCGTTAATATTACAATGTACGAACTACATCCCTAGTTCATGACATTCATTCTCCACGCAAGTTTCTCTACGATAAACTATGGTCACAAACTGTAAAGTGACAAAACTACTACCTTGCACACCAAAGGAAATATCGACTCTTTGTAGCACAAACACTACTTAGGTTTCCAGAGGTGTATGACACCATCTGCTTACGGAGTTCTGGCCCGATTATGGTTCGGAAATTATGATCCCTATAAAAAGATCGTCGACAGCCGAAAATGCATACGAAGAAACAGTGACATCTTAGGAGGAAAGAAACACTACGATCAGTAGCCAGAGAAGGTGTAACAATCTTACCCAGTTTACCACACCTGGTAACCTGTCTCTTGCACATAGAAGTCATGGTCCGATGTTTGGCTTTATTGCTCATGTGCGGGATAATATTACCGTTTCGCCTTGACGTCATGTCTCTAGAATGTCTTCTCTCTCCATTATTAAGATGTGTATATGTAGCATCAGTCTACTCTCCTCCTCCAGAACACGCAATTTTATTGATTTTGCTCAGTACTCTTTTAATGGTATTTGTCTCAAATTTTATATATTCTCAGTCAGTTTTCGTAATTTTGCTAAGTTTGGCAGGGTAGTGCAAATGGATTATTTCACTCTGTCTTTGATATCGAAATTGCGTCACATTTTGCTTTGTCTCCAGCATCAGGCAACCAGAGGATATATGAAAACCTCCATCTTCGCGCTTGTGGACGTTGGGTTCACAGCGAGAAGCAGGGAGTGGGCTCTTGAGAAAGACAGAGACATGAAGTGAGTCTACTTGACGCTTTCTTTGGGGGTTGCGAGATCAAAGGAGGCCAGTTACAGTCCACCGTCGATGGTATTTAGTAATGTGATCTTTAATAAAATTAGGACACTATGCTGTTTTGACATACGTTACGGCGTCCTGACGATAGACACAAACACGGGAGATCTCAAATGGTGGCTACGATACCACACTTCATTCCAGTCATGATCTGTAGAACCCTTTTGCAGGGTTTAACATGTGTGTGTATATTTCTCGATCTGTACAAAATACGAGGGTGAGTCAAATGAAAATCTTAAATATTTTTAAAAATATTATTTATTGCGCAGAAGTGGTACAAAGCTGTATCAATTTTCAACATAATCTCCCTCAAGCTTAGTGAAAGTCCTCCAGCGCTTACAAAGTGCGTGAATTGCTTTAGAAAAAATTTCATGCACCGTGTGGCGTACCTCTTCATCAGAACGGAACTTCTTTCCTCCCGTTGCCTCTTTGAGTGGTCCAAACATATGGAAATCACTTGGGGCAAGATCTAGTGAGTATGGTGGATGAGGAAGACACTCAAAATGCAGGTCTGTGATTGTTGCAACTGTTGTACAGGCAGTGTGGGGCCTTGCATTGTCATGTTGCAAAACGACACCAATCCACGTCACTTTGATTTGATTGCAGGACGCAGATATTTTTTTAGGAGATCTGTTTATGATGAACTGATGACAGTGGTCCCTCTAGGCATGTAACGCTCCAAAATGACGCCTTTTTCGTCCCAAAGAGAGTCAGCATAACCTTCCCTGCTGATAGTTCTGTTCGAAACTTCTTTGGTTTGGTGATGAGGAATGATGCCATTCCTTGCTCGCTCTCTTCATTTCCAGTTGGTAGAAGTGAACCCAGGTTTCGTCCCCAATAACGATTCTTGCAAGAAAGACATCACCTTCTCGTTCATAGCGCCGAAGACGTTCTTCACAAGCATCAACACGTCGTTCTCTCATTTCAGGAGTCAGCTGCTGTGGCACCCATCTTGCACACACTTAGTGAAACTGGAGCACATCATGCACAATGTGGTGTGCTGACCCATGACTAATCTGTAAACAGGCTGCAATGTCATTCAGTGTCACTCGGCGGTTTTCCTTGACTATGGCTTCAACTGCTGCAATGTTCTGTGGAGTCACAACTGGTTGTGCCTAACCTGGACGAGGATCATCTTCCACTGAAGTCACACCATTTGCGAACATCCTGTTCCATTCATAGACTTGCTGCTGTGACAAACATGCATCACTGTACTGACCCTTCATTCGTGAATGAATTTCAATAGATTTCACACCTTCACTACGCAAAAACCGAATAACAGAACGCTGTTCTGCCCTGGTGCAAGTCGCAAGTGGGGCGGCCATCTTAATACTGATACTGCGACGGTACGTGTGCATCAGCAATATGCTGCCACCTACAGGTCGTTCTGCACGCTATTTGTAGCACACTTACCAACTTACAGGATAACTGTGCAACATTTCGATTTGTTATTACAAATTTAAGGTTTTCATTTGACTCACCTTTGTAATTCTCATAACTTGTCCGTCTGCAGAAATCGGCGGTGTGTTCCGATATATGAGATGAACTTTTAGATACAGCACATAATTGCTCTGATTTTCCCGTATGTGTTCAGACACCAGTGTGCTTCGAAAAGTGAAGAAAATAAAAGATAAGAGCTTTAACGTCTCTGATTCCAGCACCAAATATAAACTAAGCCCATTCAGTGTTCCATGTTCAATCAGAATAAAAAAGTGCTGCAATTGTTTAAGTATTCCAGGCTGCCTTGTCTGCGAAAAATTGTTTAAATAAACAATATTCCATACAGTGCAGTCAATTTTCTGACAAATTCTTTAACTAAATAACTAAACTACAATACAAACACCACCTCGCATCCCAAAAATTGTTTAAAAAAACAATATTTCACACATTGTTTAAATTTTTTAAACTATATCCCATATACTGCAATCGATTTCAACCAAATTCTCTAAGTAAATAAATAAACTATAATCCTATCACTGCCATAAATAAATGAACAATATTCCATATATTGTCTAAATTGTTTAAACAATATTCCATACCATCAGGTTATCTTCCATTCAGAAGGCTGTTGCACGCAGTGGTTGTTATATTAAATTCTAAATAATGGTTTTCATCTATCAGTCATCCATTTTAATTTTTTTAAAAATTTTGTTGGCAGATCTAGATTTTATTGAATGAACTGTGGACGAAACCCAACCAACTGGCATTACTAGCATTGATCAAAAATGATAGTGCATTGAGAATGGCTTATTTCTAGTTGAAATATAGATCTGCCAATAAAATTTTTAAAAAAATTTAAAAAGGACGACTGATAGCTGAAATCCATTATTTACAATTCAATATTCCATACAGTGCAATCGATTTCTGTCCAAATGGCAAATCAACACAGCCTTTTTCCCAACAATTTTGGGAGGGGGAGGTCTGGGGGAGGGGGAGGGGAGGAGATTTCCCAGAGGGGGTATTTAATTTACTTAACGATGTAATTAATTAGTCAACCACATTGATACAAAAGTCTGCTTGTATCGGCGAGGGAGGGGGGGGCTTCCAGAGAGATGGGTAAGTAGCAGATGGAGGGGGATTAAGAGGGGGAGGGATGGAGGAACAACAGGTTAAGGACCTGCCAGTCAAATGGGAGGATTATACCCAGGGGGTCATAACTTGTCAATCAAAAGGATGGATTATCCTCAGGGGTTCTTAATCATCTTAGCAGAACATTAGGTTAAGGACCTGTCAATAAAAAGAGAAGAAAAGATTTGTCCATGAATGCATACTTGCCTCTGAATGTAGGCAACCCGCAATATGGGACGATGGCGCTGTTGCCATACAACTCAGTGACTGAGAGTGGCTGTGACCTGAAACAGAAAACAGGCAACATGAAGTGTTAGAAATGTTGCTGACTTTTAAAGACCTTTTCTTGGTCAGCAGTCATCTTACTGCACCCTTAGTGCAGCAACTCTACTGCAGGCTTATAACACCATAATTTGTATGTGTTACCAATTTATGATAAGGTCGGTATGCATCTGGCCTAAAGTGTCGACCCACTATATCTGTATTGGCTACTGAGCAAAAGAGTTTGACGTCCACTGCTCTACACGAATTTGACTCAATGTTGACTTCATTGTGTGGGTGCCATCCCATAAATATTAGCCAGCTCTAGCGTCAGCATTGATGGATGGAGTGTTACACAGAAGAGTGTCCACAGATCCTGTGAAGATATATTCATCGTTGTTCTTGTCATATTCTTTTCAGTTGCAACTACACGAAGTTTAACTACTATCTGTGTAATTTAATATGTCGATGTTGTACATATGATACTGTATAAAAATTCTGTCAGTATTCATTTATCTTTCTAAATGCTTAATGCCAAATGCGAATTAATAAAAAGATCTATATTTTTGTCCTAGGTTGTTGTACTTTTATCCATAAAGATACACGCCCGTTAAGTACTGATGTTCTACAAAGAGCGAAGTGCGAAGACAAGTTTGGTACCTTGCAACAGAACCACAAGGAAACATAGTTTCTGCCAGAAGCATCGACGAATGAGAGACGGTGGCTTTGACAGGCCCTGAGAATTTTCCATACTTCAAAGCCAGCAGAATTCTGCACAGCACACTCAGTAATTATCATCAAAGATTACAGCATTTTCTCTTTACCGAGCCAGCAGTGTGATAGTTGTGTTCGACAGAACTCTCCATAAAAGTTTATCTTCAGTTGTATCTGTAAGAAGAGACTAGAAACATGTTCTGAATAAAGTGATGTGTTAATGTTCAGTAACAGTAATAAATACTCAGGACTTGCCTGTGGACAAGGATTGCAACAAAGTTAAGTATTTCACCTTGTTCATGTTATAATAAAGTGATCTAACATTTTATATGCTCTTACGTCTTCAAAATTTTCCTTTTGATTTTCGGCGTATTGCTGCAGCAACTGCTTCTGACCTACCTCTACCAACTGCTTTTGCAATACATGCGCTATCGGTAGCCTCCTAGTTTGAAAGAAATTTCCCACCCAGTGGCGAATCACTATTTTTTGCATTGTCATGCCCATCCATGCGGACTGATGTTGTGCTGTTGCATACAGAGAATAACAATGCACATATGGTGATTCTTCACTCCCTACAGCAGGAAGTTCCCTCTCTACTGCGCCAAGGTCAATGGAACATAGTTCTTACAAAGCAACTCATCTGTCATCATAGTACTCAGCAGGGCACGGATGCTCTGACTGAGCAAATGATCTCTCATTGCAGTGTTTATGCTGAACACCACTTGGCTCTGCTGAAATGCTTCTTGAATGGCCATGTTTGTCAGGGACATGGCAATGCATCCATATTGATTTTGCAGGTCCATTCTGAAACACATGATGGAAGTTAGTAGTAAATGCATACAATGAACGTCCTTTTGTTGTCCCCATGATATCCACCAATACTGCAAATACAGTACTGGCTTTGTTGTCTTTTTTAAATGTTTTCCTGAGGTTATTGTCTCAGTTAACCGACTGCAATTCATGTCAGCCAATTTCCAGCAGTTTTGTTCCGGCAATGGCATACACCTAGTGACTACTGCTCTTTTTCATCCTCAGTCTAATGGTGAAGCTAAACAGTTTTTTCGAATGTTCAAAAGTCACATCGAGAAACTGCCACAGATAGGAGCAAACATTAAAAATTTTTCTTTCTTCCTACTGCTCTTTTACATGTGATGGGAATTCGCCAGCAGAATTATTACAAAGGCATTGCCACCATACCCCATTGCGTCTTGTGCAGCTGCATGAAAGCAATTCGTTTCGCCAGATCAGAGAAAATTTCAGGTACAGAAAGAAGTCTTCCTTGAATTTTTGCCAAGGAGCAGTGTTGGGAGCGTGGTGTCATAACATAAGCCTTAGGATATTATTCTTACATTGTACAAGAATCCGCTGGACTACAGCAGCATCACAAAAACCAACTGTGGCACTGTTATGAGTTTGTCAACGATTCTACAGCAGAATTTTTGCCCACAGATCCAGCAAGCCACTTGGGTCCACAACAGCCGTCATCTCCACTTTTCTGTTAGTCCTGGCAGGCACCAGCCAGGGTGGTGCCGGTGGAGGTTGATGTCACATCACCGCTGCAGAGGTCGTCTCTGCATCTCCGCCAGTTGTGGCTAGCACCATCCAAAGCGCTGCCCATGGAAATCAAAGCCGTGCCACCAGAGCTGCTGCAATCTTTGATAACCATTCTCCAACCTGTGTTGACTTCTGTGGAGCCGTTATCCCCACCTCCTCCCCCACCTCCCAGACAGCTATCACGCTACTCCAGAAGATCCCCCTGTTGTCCCCCAACCACTGTGTCTTTGTCTCTGGATGCTGGAGTGCATCCTGTGGCTGGTTCTTACGACAGTGTTCATGGCCGCTCACAAAGTGGATCAAAGATCAAAGTGGATACTGGGGTACGGACATGGAACTGCTATAATACTTCAAAATTACGAAAAGTCTTTTTAGAGCCAAACTTAAAGAATTCTGGAATATACACATGAGCCTCATTAAGTTCAGTTATGAACTGAACCTCTCCCCATGAACGATGGACCTTGCCATTGGTGGGGAGGCTTGCATGCCTCAATGATACAGATAGCCGTACCGTAGGTGCAACCACAACGGAGGGGTATCTGTTGAGAGGCCAGACAAACGTGTGGTTCCTGAAGAGGGGCAGCAGCCTTTTCAGTAGTTGCAGGGGCCACAGTCTGGATGATTGACTGATCTGGCCTTGTAACATTAACCAAAACGGCCTTGCTGTTGTGGTACTGTGAACGGCTGAAAGCAAGGGGAAACTACAGCCATAATTTTTCCCAAGGGCATACAGCTTTACTGTGTGGTTAAATGATGATAGCGTCCTCTTGGGTAAAATATTCCGGAGGTAAAATAGTCCCCCACTCGGATCTCTGGGTGGGGACTACTCAAGAGGACGTCGTTATCAGGAGAAAGAAAACAGGCATTCTACGAATCGGAGCGTGGAATGTCAGATCCCTTAATTGGGCAGGTAGGATAGAAAATTTAAAATGAGAATGGATAGGTTAAAGTTAGATATAATGGGAATTAGTGAAGTTCGGTGGCAGGAGGAATAAGACTCCTGGTCAGGTGAATACAGGGTTATAAATACAAAATCAAATAGGGGTAATGCAGGAGTAGGTTTAATAATGAATAAAAAAATAGGAGTGCGGGCAAGCTACTACAACCAGCATAGTGAACGTATTATAGTGGCCAAGATAGACACGAAGCCCATGCCTACTACAGTAGTACAAGTTTATATAACAACTAGCTCTGCAGATGACGAAGAAATTGAACAAATGTATGATGAGATACAAGAAATTTTTCAGGTAGTGAAGGGAGATGAAAATTTAATAGTCATGGATGACTGGAATTCGACAGTAGGAAAAGGGAGAGAAGGAAACATAGTAGGTGAATATGGATTGGGGCTAAGAAATGAAAGAGGAAGTTGTTTGTTAGAAATTTGCACAGAGCATAACTTACACATAGCTAACACTTGGTACAAGAATCATAAAAGAAGGTTGTATAGATGGAAGAATCCTGGAGATACTAAAAGGTATCGGATAGATTATATAATGGTAAGATAGAGATTTAGGAAGGAGGTTTTAAATTGTAGGACATTTCCAGGGGCAGACGTGGACTCCGACCACAATCTATTGGTTATGAACTGTAGATTAAAATTGAAGAAATTGCAAAAAGATGGGAATTTAAGGAGATGGGACCTGGATAAACTGACTAAACCAGAGGTTGTACAGAGTTTCAGGGAGAGCATAAGGGAACAATTGACAGGAATGGGGGAAAGAAATACAGTAGAAGACGAATGGGTAGCTCTGAGGGATGAAGTAGTGAAGGCAGCAGAGGATCACGTAGGTAAAAAGACGAGGGCTATTAGAAATCCTTGGATAACAGAAGAAATATTGAATTTAATTGATGAAAGGAGAAAATATAAAAATGCAGTAAATGAAGCAGGCAAAAAGGAATACAAACGTCTCAAAAATGAGATCGACAGGAAGTGCAAAATGGCTAAGCAGGGATGGCTAGAGGACAAATGTAAGGATGTAGAGGCTTATCTCACTAAGGGTAATATAGATACAGCCTACAGGAAAATTAAAGAGACCTTTGGAGAAAAGAGAGCCACTTGTATGAATATCAAGAGCTCAGATGGAAACCCAGTTCTAAGCAAAGAAGGGAAAGCAGAAAGATGTACTTGAGGACAATATTATGGAAATGGAAGAGGATGTAGATGAAGATGAAATGGGAGATACGATACTGCGTGAAGAGTTTGACAGAGCACTGAAAGACCTGAGTCGAAACAAGGCCCCGGGAGTAGACAACATTCCATTAGAACTACTGACGGCCTTGGGAGAGCCAGTCCTGACAAAACTCTACCATCTGGTGAGCAAGATGTACGAGACTGGCGAAATACCCTCAGACTTCAAGAAGAATATAATAATTCCAATCCCAAAGAAAGCAGGTATTGACAGATGTGAAAATTACCAAACTATCAGTTTAATAAGTCACAGCTGCAAAATACTTACGCGAATTCTTTACAGACGAATGGAAAAACTGGTAGAAGCCGACGTCAGGGAAGATCAGTTTGGATTCCGTAGAAATGTTGGAACACGTGAGGCAATACTGACCTTACGACTTATCTTAGAAGAAAGATTAAGGAAAGGCAAACCTACGTTTCTAGCATTTGTAGACTTAGAGAAAGCTTTTGACAATGTTGACTGGAATACTCTCTTTCAAATTCTAAAGGTGGCAGGAGTAAAATACAGGGAGCGAAAGGCTATTTACAGTTTGTACAGAAACCAGGTGGCAGTTATAAGAGTCGAGGGGCATGAAAGGGAAGCAGTGGTTGGGAAGGGAGTGAGACAGGGTTGTAGCCTATCCCCGATGTTATTCAATCTGTATATTGAGCAAGCAGTAAAGGAAACAAAAGAAAAATTTGGAGTAGGTATTAAAATCCAGGGAGAAGAAATAAAAACTTTGAAGTTCGCCGATGACATTGTAATTCTGTCAGAGACAGCAAAGGACTTGGAAGAGCAGTTGAACGGAATGGACAGTGTCTTGAAAGGAGGGTATAAGATGAACATCAACAAAAGCAAAACGAGGATAATGGAATGTAGTCGAATTAAGTCGGGTAATGCTGAGGCAATTAGATTAGGAAATGAGACACTTAAAGTAGTAAAGGAGTTTTGCTATTTGGGGAGCAAAATAACTGATGATGGTCGAAGTAGAGAGGATATAAAATGTAGACTGGCAATGGCAAGGAAAGCGTTTCTGAAGAAGAGAAATTTGTTAACATCGAGTATAGATTTAAGTGTCTGGAAGTCGTTTTTGAAAGTATTTGTATGGAGTGTAGCCATGTATGGAAGTGAAACATGGACAATAAATAGTTTGGACAAGAAGAGAATAGAAGCTTTCGAAATGTGGTGCTACAGAAGAATGTTGAAGATTAGGTGGGTAGATCACGTAACTAATGAGGAGGTATTGAATAGAATTGGGGAGGAGTTTGTGGCACAACTTGACTAGAAGAAGGGATCGGTTGGTAGGACATGTCCTGAGGCGTCAAGGGATCACCAATTTAGTATTGGAGGGCAGCGTGGAGGGTAAAAATCGTAGAGGGAGACCAAGAGATGAATACACTAAGCAGATTCAGAAGGATGTAGGTTGCAGTAGGTACTGGGAGATGAAGAAGCTTGCACAGGATAGATTAGCATGGAGAGCTGTATCAAACCAGTCTCAGGACTGAAGACCACAACAACAACATGTAGGAAAGATAAACATATTTCGATGTAAGTCGTTTCTTGTGACTGCCGTTGAAGACGTCACATGCTGTCGCCTTGCGTAGTGTCAGGAACACGTTGCAGTCAGGTAGGTAGTGCCTGGGCTGGAACAGGAGTTGGGCGTCGATCTCACGGCACCCAGCGCTGTGTCTGCATGGCTGCAAGCACATCTGCCTGTCTCCCCTGGTGCATCTTCATCTTGGATTGATCAGCCTGTTTTGACAGCTCCTCAGCAGTTACGTGAAATAACAGCAGCATTACATTTCTATTTATTAGTAGAGCGTTTTCCTGTAGGGAGAAGGTACCAAATGGTTAGTTTTTATTGTCAAGTACAGAGCCAGTTCTGTAGAGATTTGTCACTTCATTTTCTAGGACAACTCTTGTTACACTTAATGTGATACTGCGTATCCAGTTCCTCACAGAGTTTGCTTTGCCTTTCGATTGAGTGTCTGTTTATCGGTGACTGGCCGTTGACACACGCCATTCTAATAACATTCGTCCCAGCTACTGTTTGTGCCTACTGTGCTTGGCGTCCGTTGCTCATGTGAAATTCAAATTGGTGCTTGTGCACAACTTCTATCCAACCTAAGAGTATTGACTATGATATCTTCTCTTTTATGCCATTGTCCATACACTTAGGCTGTATCCGTTTTAAAGTTAGTTCGCAATTTTTAATGTTCACACTTTGTACACGAATATTACTGTCAGTCTCATAAAACTTTCACTATAAATCTTTGTGCTGATACTGATGCTATTGTTCGAGGCTGTTTGTTGCCTACTAAACGTTCAGTATCGCACATTCACTTTATCACCATTCATAAACAGACACAATTTTGTTCCTTCATTGTTTAACAGCTCATTTACTAGTCCATAGTAACGTGTATTTTCATTTTCAGTTGTACTCATGTGTAGTCTGTCTTTACTTGCGTTGACATTTTCATATGTATCTATATTCTGAGATGATGGCTATACAGCCTTCCATGTCAAATTTTTGTCTCAAAGAGGTCCTTATGACATTATGTGCAGATTATGGCTTGACTTTATAATAGCATTTACATTTGATCTAAAGTCTGAGCTCTCACTTCGTAATTTTATTTCTCGTTTCTTTAGGACCACAGTACATGTTCTCTCCAGAAAAGCAAATCAGAAATATCGGTTCTAAAAATATGAAAAAAAATCTAATAAATGCTTCAAATAAGAATCAGGCATGCCACGAAGGCATGAGTTTGGCTCCAATAAAAAAATATTACTATCTCATACAGGCTCTGGGAAAAAACAAGATAGCTTGTGGTGTCTGGAAACTCTTTTCTTATTACTATAAGAAGCTGTTTCTTACTATACTATGTCGTATGACATTGAACTCATATTTGTCAATAACAAAATCAATCAATTCACTACACATTTAGCATAAACACTATAAAATATAAAATAACATGTTTCTGTTTTAAAGTTTTTTCTAACCTAGCTTTTAGATTTTATGCAAGAATATACTATGTTATTGCAAAATTTTAATAATTAAAACAGTAAAACATCATAAGACTCCATTCCCTGTACAGGATATACTGACTGGTTTCTCTTTTAAGCACAGTTATTCACTGACATTGTTTAATGAAATAAATATTCAAGAATTTACATACATACTAGACACAAATACCATATACATAAGAAATTAAAAACACTTATGGCTGCTATATGCAAATACTAAGCTAATATTTATAAACAGTTCTCACTGGGCGTATTTTTTCAGCCCCTTGTAATGATAGAGACGATACCAAATCCACGCTCTGTTTTTCCATATCAGGTTTAGTAGTGCATCACTATTCATTACTTGGTCTGGCATAAATCGCCAGAAAAATGAATCTGACCCAATGAAGGCTTTCAATTGCTTTTTAGTACAAGGTCAGGGAAATTACTCTTTTGCAACAATTTTCTTAGCCTCAGGTACTATCCCAATGGGTGAAATAATGTGACCTAAGAATTTTATTCTATCGCTGCCAAACTTGGATTTTTCTAAGTTGGCAGCACTCTTGTTAATATGACCATGTGTTCTTCCCAAGTGGTTGTGGCTATTAAAAGATCACCCACATACAATGTCACTTTATTCAAAAGCTCTTGACCCAATGCTGAGTCTAATGCAGTTATAAATACTCTGGTGTTAATCTTCAACCCAGACAGCAACACTCTGAATTGATAGCTCTTCCCACTAAAAATGAAAGCACTATATTTCCTTGCACTTTCTAATAGTGGGATCTTCTACTATGATGACTGGAGGTCCAGGGAGGTTAAATATTTCACACCAAATAATTTTTGTAACTGCTCTTCCAGGTTTTCTGGTCTAGTACAAATAGGGACTATGATTTTATCAATATCAGTAGCATCTAGAACCAGCCTAATTTTGCCCCCCGATTTAGCTACAGCTACTAGAGAACTGCTAGATGGTGACATTGACAGTTTAATTATACCCCACTGAATCATGTTTATAATCTGTTTCGTAACTGCATTCTTGTTTGCCCATGAGATGGAGTAAGCAGTACAGCACATGGCTTTGTGAGGTATGAATAGTGCCTGGAGGGGGAGAGAATAGGAGTGCGAGCATAAAATATAATACATAATGAAAACTGATTATAAATTTCTGCTTAAATAATTAAAAAAAGAAACTTTGAAAGAATAATGGAAAGAAATTGGAAAGTTCTGATATCCTGAGTGAACTTTAGTTGGCTTAATATCAACAGACCTTCAATATTCAATAGACTATTAAATTAACATTCGTATATTTATATACATCCTTTTCTGTGTTACCACTATTGTGCATGGAGATTGGTATGACAATACTGGTTCCAGATCACCCTTTCTCTGCTCACGGAAATTCTTCTTGTTTTACTTCCGACTCTCTTGATGCAGGATTCTTGGTGCAGGCAAAATGGTGAACAGAATATATATGTAAGAATAAACTTTGCTGTCCTAAACTCTTGTAGCACTTCTTTAATGTACAGTTCACACACACATTTTTTTATCAGTATTAATGTGGCTATCACTTATAGTGATGAACAGGTCAAGAATAATCAATTGAAGAGTGTATCTCTCCTTGTTTCGTTTGCATGCCAATATTATCTAAGGTACAAAAGAACAAGAGAAGAAAAAAGAAAAAGAAAAAATAATATGATTCCCTACAATTGCCCCCCACTGTGCACTGATGTCATATAGAGGTGGACAGTGTCTGAGCTTATTTGTCTTTTTATGGGTTAATAACTCTGGCTGGTATGGACATAGCCTTTATTTTTCAGCCATTGTAGTTATCCTCTAGGATTATCAATTTATATAGGCATGTCAGCTCCCTTAACACATGGATACATAAGTTTTCCTTCATAACAAAGTGCTTGCTGTAACCGCTTAGTCCCATTATTGTCAGTCATTATCTACCCAGTGTTTACTTTGCGAAGAATGCACACGCAGCTCAACGTCTGTTACCATCCCAGCTCACTTTCACATGTTAAATACAAAGTCAGATTGCCCGTGTCGTGCGTTCACATAGCCTTCATTGCACAAATTCGTGTAGCTCCTTTTCAGTGGCATGATCCTTGTGAAATCTTCGATATGGTGACAACTGGTTTCCATGTCAGTGTTCCTAGCAATGTACTTCACATCATCACTCACACTTATTCAATGGGGCACCATCTGTACATTCGACATACTCGACAAAGTAAGTTTTCTTTTGGCCACTTCTACGGTATTGTCAGGCACAGAAAATTCATGTTTTTACGACATTGTCGTGCACAGAAAATACATGTTACACGAAATTTTCTCATTTTTAGTTCATCAGGCGCACACCCACATACCTCACACGCACATTTAACACTTTGCAGGAATGTTTCGTATGTTTTTGCACTTTGTTTTTAAACGTCTTTCATACTGTTGCCTTACACAAAATTTTTGTAGTGTGGTTTCCACATACTATACGCACAACAAAAAACTACAAAAATTTGCTGACATGCCATTACCATTGGTTATATACATCATAGTCTGATTGTCATTTTGTTTTATTAACTTTTGTAAAATTATGATTTCGTTACATTGTTCAATTCCAATTATTCAAGTACACTCTTTACTCTCGCTTGATTTTACATTCTTTACATAACAATTAATACAGTAATAGATTCTTTTTTCTTTTCTTTATGGCACAAATTGACAAACATTTCATTTCAATTTACAGTGACTTCTTGTTGGACCATATTTATCAGTTTCAAAGAATTAAAGAAGTAAACAATGGTAGCTACAACAGATTCTACACGCTGCTCAAATATCTATGTGTAGCCTCACCTCTCTAGCATTCTCCCATATGAATCTACACACTACAGGGTTGAGGAAATTTCATGGAAAGGCATTTATGTGCTCAGTTACATCTCGTTACTATACTTAATTGTGATCCACAGAACAAAATAGTTTGTTGTTGATAAGCGCAAACCGGATTATACCAGTTGTATTGAATACTTATTCAGTGTTTAAAGGGCAGATCAATATTTACTTGTTATGTTCATTGTATAGAGGATAACAATTTCATATGCTGAGGTATACAGAGTTGTGTCATAAATACTATATGTTATGTACAATGTGCGTAAAATAGTGTTTATATATGTAGCAAATGTTTATAAAAATTTCAGTGTAAATCAGGTGCTTGACGCATTCTTGGGTAGTCACCACTCACATTAGTTGGATTCGACCCCTTGGTTATTTGAAAGTGCTCCACCTTAGTTCAGCATCATGATATGCAACATACTGCTACTGTATTCTTCTACAGGCATTTTCACAGTATCACATTCATTCGTATCATAAGCTTACAAGTACATTTACTTGTGGTGCGGTACTTTCTTATGTTTGCATGATACCTAACACTCGACAAGCATTTATCTTTCTTCACTTTAGGACATGTCGATTCATCATTCCCTGGAAGAAAAAAGCTAAATACTAACTTAAAACTAAATCTCCATAGATAAGTGTACAGTTGCTCGATGGTCACTAGCCAGCTGGGGTGGCCAAGAAGTTCTAGGCGCTACAGTCTGGAACCACGCAACCACTACCGTCGCAGGTTCGAATCCTGCCTCGGGCATGGATGTGATGTCCTTAGGTTAGTTAGGTTTAAGTAGTTCTAAGTTCTAGGGGACTGATGACCTTAGAAGTTAAGTCCTATAGTGTTCAGAGCCATTTGATGGTCTCTAATACCTCATTCATACATTCAACAATATTTTCATTAATTTTAGTGTGCAGTCATGCTATCACAAACTCATTTAATGTCGTGTGTGCATCTCTACTTACCTTATAAATCTGAAAGATAAAGTGTATTCTATGTATGGTGCGACTTCTTATTCAGTTTGCCACTTATATTGTACTCGCTTGTTTACCAGCAGCAAGAGTTTTCTGGTCCCTCAATTATAATTAGTGTGTGTACTTTCAATAAATTTTGTAAATATATAAATATAATGTACATAGTAGTGTAACTTCAGTAAATATTTCTTAGTTTAGGATCCTTTTCTGTGTATATAATCCCTTAGCTTATCTTTGTTTGTGTGAATTGTGTAGATAGTCGTAGTTGTAGTAGAGACTCTTCCTTCATGTTCTATGTCCCTGTTTATGCAATAGGCTTTAAAAATGCTAGTATGGGCTGTAGCTCATAGGGTTTGTTTGTTTTGGGCGCTCCAACACTTTCAGCTGTGTCTGTCTGGCGTGCACGCGCTTTCAGTTTTTTGACTAGTTTTCTCCCCAATGCACATGCGCTGCGTCCCTCTATTACCATCAACTTCACGGTGAGTTGTGTAGTGCATTGCACGCTACCGTGCATTTCACAAGTTCGTTTATTCATTTACAACTGGACTGTGTGCAAAGCGAAGCGTTGTGTTTAAAGTATCATCGTATCTAGACCCATAAAAGTAAAATTCTTCCTTGTTACATCCACTCACCTTATCAGTTACAAATATGGCATATAAAAAAAAACACAAACAAAAATTTTCCTTATCAACTAACAACATAAATTCTGGAATGTGATTTTCCAACATTCTAAATTAAATATTATTATACATACATACAACTTTCGAAGGTATACCTACATTGATCGTATCTGATAAAGCAAGTGTTGATCAAGCTCACGCCCCCACTCCCTCCAAGGTCACAGAACAGGGGCCTAACATGACCAGTTCAAGTTTTCCGGTGTAGCGGTGGCATCTATCTCTGGGTTAGGTGTAACTTCCACTATGTGGACTGTTGGTGTTCGATAACGCCCAATAATATCCTGTGAGGCTCTCGAACGAAATTCTCTTTGCCTCTGCGCGTTATTCGGCATGTGTTTGTTACTTTACTGGCCGAATTCCGCTGTCTGTGGGTTATTCGGTTGTCTGTTATTGTTTTGCTTTTGCCAAACGATCGACTGATTATTGCAGGTAGCTTGTGTCTGTACATATTGTACAGGCTGGCCATACGCTACTCGCCCATTGTAGTTGTTTTTGTTAAATTTTTGCCCATTTCTTTTATATCCACCTTTGAATTTACGGCTTTCTCCATCGCCATTGTGATTATTGTTACCATTACCATAGGTCTGTGTGGGGTAAGGTTGCCATCCATATTGTACTACGAATCCGTTGTTTATTTTTTGGTCCGTAAATCACTGTGTTACTATCGGCATACTAACAGGTTGTGGTTGTACTGGCTTCTCTTCATATATTAAATCTATTAAGTCCAGTACGGAGAGATTTATTTCTATTTCCTGCAAGTAGGAAGCGCAAGTTATAGTAAGTATGTCGTCTGCATAACATTCATATTTAACATTTTACTTAATGTGGTGACTTAATTTTATGCAACCATCTTACGTATTATATGCAAACAAATTTCAGAAACAGAGGAGAAATGGGAATGGATGAAGCAGGATACAGAACATTTTATTGAATCTATGGAGAGCTACCCCGAAATACGAAACGTGCATAACGACTTTAAGAATAGAGTGAAGAAGATGAGCGCTTTAAATGAAATCTCGTCGATATTCGACACATCTATAAAAGAAGTACATATAAAGTAGCATAACTTGAAGAAACAACCCTTTTGCCACCTGCATCCACTCGCTTGTTGTTTAGGAGTCTAGAAAGAGACGCCGTGTACTTATTACATGTTCTATTTACTTAGCTTTTCACTTTCCATTTTATGAGCATTAGAAAAAAAACATTTTTATAAGCATATCATTCTGTAAAATGCAGTTTATTTCAATAAAAATTTAATTTCATTGTTGTGTTTTCACATACCTTCAAATAATTTTCCCTTTTCAAGACGTTAAAAAGGCTCTACACACATCGGGTACGATCAGAGAAATCGTGCAGACGGGAATATGAAACAAGTACATTAGGGACTTGTATGAGTCTCCTACAAAAAAAAGATTTCAAAATTCAAACTTTTTTTGGTTGTATGTTTCACATAAATAAATGAAATGCCTATTTTATTCGTAGCTCACTGGTAGCTATAAATCATAGAGTGACTAGCAAACGTTCCTTTGCTAAAATAGCAGTACCGAAGTTTGTGTCTCGTTTTGATATGATGGGCGCTATTAACATCAACAAATACTCAGGATCATTTGAGGACATTCTGCAAAAGTATCCATGCTCTCGATACTAAGTTCTTGCAAAAAGTTATTACAGGCACCATTTTGCGATCTTCTCATTATCTACTCTCAAACCAAAATACTTCTCTTTTTCTTTTTCACGTTTTGCATTACAATTACAAGAGCTGCAGCGCATCTCACCCGCCTACTTGTCATTTTACACTTCGGCTGACACTCGTAGTGGTACTGAAAGCATATGTAAACAGTATCAGCAAGTTGTTGACGCAAGTTTCTTGCCAAAGAACTTGCGGAAGAATCTTGCTTAATTCTTGTGCTGCTGTGTAAACACAGCTGCAAGCGGCTAGCAATAACTTGCAGCAGTAACTTCTGCAAGCGACTTGCTAGTGTAAACCCAGCTTAAAAGCATGGATTTCTTTTCTGGTAACGTTTCCTCTAGTTTCTTTAAACCCGAATCTAATTTAGCTAGAAAATCACTTCCTTTCTCTTTTAGAGCTTCTTCTACAGTATCTACATAATTTTGCATTCTGACATTACCTTATCAGCAAGGGTGCTGCCCTTATCCAGCATCCCTGCTTCAGTTTTTTCAGTTATTTCCTTTACATCTGCACATATCTCTCTGTTTTTTGGCAAATTCTGAGTCTAAATTTAACTGATCTACTCTTGGACTCAACTTGTGTATTTCTGTAGGTAGGTTTCTGCATACGTCTTGCAGATAGATGACTGTGTTCGTCACATTTTTTACTGACGCATTCACTTTGGATTGCGTCTCCTGAATTTGAGAATATGCTTCACTGCGGTTTTGTAACTCACCTGCTAGTTGTTCCTGTTTATAGTCTATGAATATTACTTTTTCTGTTAACATATTTATACTGCGGGACATGTCAGTAACTATTTCTTGTTTTAGTTGTCTACCGAGCTCTGTCGACTTTCTGGATAATTCGTCAGATACTTCAGTGCATATAGTTTAGCTCACCTCACTGAACTGTTGACTAATACTATTCTTGAAATCGTTAAATGCCTGATTTGGTGTGTAAGCTGTTGTCCTATATATTCCTGATGTTTTGTGAACCACTGTGTAAACTGTTGTCCTATGTTTTCCTGATGTCTAATGAACTGCTGTCTGAACTGTTGTGTTCTTATTTGCACGAGTTATGTCAAATTGTATGTCTCGCCAATATTTATATTGCTTTTATGAACTGTTTCCTGTTCTTGCGTTCGCGACATCATGAGCAAATAATCAAAGGAATTTTCACTGTCGCGTGCTTCAGTGTCACTAATTTAAAAAATTTTTCCCCAGGGAGATCTGAGCAATTGTCACATCCATGGTCATGAAAGTGACATCATGATTAGTTAAGTTTCCAATGTCATCATTTTTTAATGGCGGGACGCCAACCTGGTTCTTTTGGTAGCCATCGGCCAGTTCACAAGTTGGCGCATTACTTTCAACTGTTGCCAAGCCCAGATTTCCGACATCTTGGCATATTACATTTTGCAGTGAGTTTTCAACAATGGTCATTTTCTTTGACACCATTGTGAACAGTATTTAACAAAATTATGAAAAAACGATTTTCAAAAACGAAATTTTGTTTGTATTGGTACTTTTCAATTAAAGAAGTTTTATACGCATATTCATTAATGAACTTGATTATGTTCTGTTACAGTCTTACAGAATTTGAATAAATTATTTTGCAGTTTAATGTTGACTTCACACAAATTGTAGTCTTTCCTATAGAAATGCACTTCTGTAAAGGATATTAATTGGCACGAAGGGAGATTATCTAGTGGGAGAGAGATGGCGCCAAGCGCGGCCATTCAAGCACACAGCATAGCAGCTTCCCGTGTTTGCCACTGAAATAAGCATTCCCGGCGCGCCTTATTTATAGGCAGAATTTAATTTTGATTTGCTCCTTCAAGTTTTTATTGGTCCCAATCTCACAGAAATGTAACAAATGCAACAAAGGCCTTATTAGTTTCTTGTAACGATAAACATTGATCATTTATCTCAAAAAATTTTTTATCTCAACAACTGAAAGGTCTGTTCATATCCTGCTCGGCGCCATCCTTTAAATATTCGCCATTGAATAGTGTCTGGAAGGGGAGAGAATGGGGGGGGGGTGTGCATAAAATAGAGTACATAACGAAAACTGATTATAAATTACTGCTTAAATAATTAAAAAAAGAAATTTTGAAAGAATAATGGAAAGAAATTGGGAAGTACTCATATCCTGAGTGAACTTTAGTTGGAATTAATATCAACATACCTTCAATATACAGTACATTATTAGATTAACATATGTAAATGTATGTATGTCCTTTTCTATGTTACCGCTATTGTGCCTGGAGATTGGTATGAGAATACTTGTTCTCGATCGCCCCTCCTCTGCTCACGCAAATTCTTCTTGTTTTACTTCCGACTCTCTTGA
Source organism: Schistocerca piceifrons (assembly GCF_021461385.2). Lineage (NCBI taxonomy): Eukaryota > Metazoa > Arthropoda > Insecta > Orthoptera > Acrididae > Schistocerca > Schistocerca piceifrons. The sequence goes on from NC_060138.1 coordinate 280,623,749, forward strand.
TGCAGGATTCTCGGTGCAGGCATTATGGTGAACAGAATATGTATGCACGAATAAACTTTGCTGTCCCATTGGATACACATTTTTTTATCAGTATAGTGATGAACAGGTCAAGAATAATCAATATAAGAGTGCATCTCTCCTTGTTTTGCTTGTATGCCAATATTATCTATGGTACAAAATTATGTATAAAAAGAAATGAATGAGAGAATAAAAAAGAAAAAATAATATGATTCTTTACAGGTACCACTTCTATATGTTATGTTTAGCTCTTAGCTAGCCCAGGTTGCTAAGAAAATACACATATATAATTGGTTAGTAATTGAATGACATTCTTCTGTTACTCTAAGGTTAAATATTCAGATCCCTTAATTTTGGAGCTAATTAGTTGTAACTTGGCAGGTAATTCCTGTTCTGTGTCTTAGTAATAATATTCTCACTAATATAGTTCATGTGTGATATGCAATACCTTCAACCATGCACCTTTTGCTTGGATCCTCTGGCGATGTTTATCACGGATTGCTTTTGTCCAAACCATTCCAGAGGTACTCTCCTACTCCCATTCTCAGTGCTTAGTTCCCCAGTTGAGAGATCAATTTTTTCTTTCCTCTGCAACAAGAGTTCACAACCAAATATGCAGGGTACCACAAGACCCTTACCACGAGAAAAGAGTATGTAAATCGCTTCTTCATTTATTTTAATATCCACTTTTATGTGATGTTTTATAAGTTGTGACTGAGCGCCAGTAGCATCGGTCGCTTTTCTGTTGCTAAACAGAAATGTCGGTGTTTTGTTACCTTGACTCTTCTTTTTTTAAGGATTGCATGTCTATAACATTTAATGAGGTTCCTGTATCAATAATTAAATTTACAAATACATGACATATTTCTACCTCAGCCACCACTTGTTTCAGGTCAGTGTTGAGTTGATTACATTTACGGTGTTCGATCAACAAATTCTGTTCTATTCCGACACCCACATTGTAGCGCAACATACTAATTTAGTTTTCTGTGTAACTGCTGCCATTCTCACTCTGTTTCACTACCAACAATGGAGAACAAATTGTGACCATCTTCAATTTGTTTGATGCAAGGCTTCCTGCTGGTTGTCGTCTCTTACCTCAGCGATCAGTGCATTATGATTTCGATTATATTATGGGTGGCAGGCTGTTTTGTCCTGGTTGTGCAGAATTATTCCTTTCAGTTCTTGTTATATTCTGGTTGTTAGGAGGTGGTATTTGGTTTCACTCCCACGGATGTGGTTATGCACCTTACCCTTGAATATGTGTTTACCTACCCTTGCAGTTGCTATTATAATTTGGATGATATCAGCCATTATGCCTATGCTTCCCTTTGTACGGGGATAGGTCATTCCCGTTCAGTGACCCATTGTTGTTATGGTTGATCATTGCCTCTACAGTACCGTTATTGTTACAGTTTGGTGAATTATGCCCATTTTCATTTCTGGACTGTGATTTTTGTTAGACATCCTAGTGTATTAGATTGGTGGAGTCTAACACTGACATAAAGTGTTCTAGGTCATATTCTGGTATATTAATTAATTTTCCTTTGTGTTATTCGAGACAGGCTCATCCTAGTAACAGGTTGCATTTACATACTTTTCCAAATATTTTCGCATGTTGCCTTGTTTTGGATTGTATGCTTTGGATTACAGACTTGTTTTCTCAGTCTCTCTTGTGTACAAGACGACCAATATTTCATGAGAAACGCTTTCTCAGACTGCTCACAAGTACAACAGTTGTAAGCAGTTTCCATTCCCCATAGGGCTGTGTCACCCTTTTTTATACGAAATAATAAACTGGATCTTTGGTCCTTCCATCCATGTTAATGGTAAAATGTTTCTGAATCATCTTATAAATACCACAGGGTGAACTGACCATTTTTCGTCTGTGAACACCAGGAACTGGCGATGCTTAGTTAAGCTTTCCTCCACTCTTATGTCTGTTACGTTTGGCGCTGTCCCTACCATCTGTAATTTTTCTTTTGGAAATTTGTGGTAAGGTTTTATGGACCCAAACTGCTGAGGTCATCGGTTCCTAAGCTTACACACTATTTAATCTAACTTCAACTATCTTACACTAAAGACGACACACACAGCCATGCCCAAGGGAGGACTCAAACCTCGAATGGGGGGAGCCGTGCAGATCGTGACAAGATGCCTCAGACTGCACGGCCAACCATCTGTGTGTGGTGATCTGGAGTATTACTAAAATTACTCACATCAGACGCATATGGTACTCAGGTGTGCCAACCACATGGCCAATATCTTCGATATTCCCACTGTTGCCTACTCTTGCTTCACCATTGACTTTGTCTAATGCATCTTTTACTACAGTGTCATCATACTCGTTTGTTTCAATATCCTCCTTTCTGACCATAAAGTCATCTCCTGTTCTACTTTTTTAGCCTGAGTTGCAAGATGCTGCTCAACTTTGTTATTAGCATCTAGCTGCATGTTGCCATTCTATCAGATAACTGCTGTATCTCATCTTCTGTTACCTCTTGTGCTGAATGTAGTGTCTGTACATCCTGTGACACGCTCAATGTTTTCATAGACCTGTTTCATTTCTTTCACTTTGTTACTTATCTTTTCTAAATCACTTCTTGTCCGATTGGCCAAAGCTTAAGCACTTTCAGTTAATTAAGTGACCTATTATGCTCTTCTGGTTTGAGTGCAAGTTGTCTATTGTACTCTTCTTCTTTAGGTGTGAGTTGTCTATCGCATTCTGCTTGCTTGAGTGCAAGCTGTCTATTTTTCTCTTCTTGCTTAAGTGCAAGCAGCCTGGCACATTCATCTAATTTGCGTAAAACTCTGCAAATGGATGTGGTACTGGTGAACACAATGGTACTCTATCTACTCTCTCAGAACAGGATTCTGTTTCTATCCTAGTAGGCGTTGTTTGCCCTGAACTTTCTGATGCTTGGTTATTGGGCTGTTTTTCATGAGCTATTTGATTTGAACCTCCCGCTTATGCTGTTTATTTTTCATATCAGTGGGTACTGTGCTACTTTCATCAGTATCTACGTCAAGAACACTTTCTCTTTCAAATAGAGCGGAACCCTCTCTGCTTTCCATTTTCCGTTCTATCTTTACCATAATGGACTATGTCAGCTTACAAATACTCTCACTAATAACTCACAGTTGATACAAGATTACAGTATCACATAAAAATGCACAATAACACTACACAAAATTATTTTCAGATTCTTGTTTTCGCGTAATTTCAATCGTTCTAGAAATTATTATGCACCACAAGTCATCAAGTGTGCTTCCTTCGCTGCATGAAACGCGAAAGCAAGTGTCATGCACTGCAGACCTTTCCTGATTTACTTTCATCAGTATTTGGTTTCCTGACTGAGCACAGAATTCTTCTCAGGGTCATATTTTACATTAGTTTCTTTCATCATGGTAAATATTTTGTCATCTTATTCTCACAAAAATATTTATAAGAGAAATTGTGGTTGTATTTAATACATGCAACAGACAAATACATGCCCAAGTATACTATAATAAAGTCTATAAACTGATAGAAATTTTTATATTCAGATTGTTATATGTTCGGCCCCCATGCTATAGGGAGCCAGTTTATGTCATCTCTGCATTTAAATATTACTTTTTCTATAAAGTGATATTTGACAATTGTTTATTTTTGTTGTAGAGTGTCTTTAGAAATCGTAATGAAAAACTTCTATTTTCGTTTGGCCACAATAATGTAGTTACTAATGAATATTATTATTTGCTGGCTAAGCTTAGTTACATTGAATTTAGTATGCTACATATCACAATTTTTATGTTAGGTGGAGAGAGGCATAAATATATACAATGCCCTGCATGGAACTTATTTAGCATCTGAAACAAAATTGAATGCGAGAGAAATACTTAATTGTAGTATTAGTTAATGCTTTCATTGACTTTATATAACAAAAGTCTTTAATGTTCACAAAAACATTATAAGTGCCTGTGTTAGTCCAGGCCAAGTGTCAGGTTGGGATTTATGTCAAAATTCAGTAAGAAAATGTTTAGAAATTGTACTGTTCAGCTTCTCTGCTGTTCTGAGAATGAAACAACTTAATTTAAATCGTTGCTGGGCTTTCATCTTTTGCACAGTTAGTTTAAATTCATATTTGTCGTGTAATGGCAGCTTCTGGCACTCGTCAATGATGATGCTTGAACAGCTAAAAATTATAAATGCTGAAAAATATTAATGAATTTATTTACAGTACTTAAATAATTCCAACAAATGCTCTATAATTATATATTGAAATATTTAACACACACACACACACACACACACAAACCTGATTACTCAAACAGATACAGTTCGACCACTAACATCGAAAGCAAACAATACAGAGAGCGAAATCTGTAATGGCGCTCTTTTTTTAATAACAAAAAATTATTATCATGTAACTCTAAGATAACTCTTTTATAACATATACTTTTTCTTTGATGCTTACGTTAATCACAAGAACAGTTTTAGATAAACAAAATACACATTACATTTTCAACACACAATGATTCTCTGGGTTTTGTGTATGTTTGTTAGAAAAAGGTTTATGTTATTGTTCATTATTCATCGTTTGTGAGTCTATATTGTACTGCCATTAGCTGTTATTCCATTCACTGTCTTCTCACCTACATCTGCATTCAAGCCTCCCCCAACCATAGTCACATTGCATGGCACTACACGATGGTAGTGCAGAGGGGGAGGTTTAGGGTGGGGGGAAGGAATGTGGTGTTATCCGAAAAGTGAGGTGCCAAGATGGGGTTGGTACTTCACAACAGAACTACAAGGAAACAAGGTCACTGCCAGGAGCAACGACTAATAAGAGACAGTGGCTTAGACACGTCCAGAATAGTTTCCATACGGCACCACATCCACTCCCTTACTTACATCTCAGCAGCAATAATTGCCAATGATAAATGGTATCGTCTCACTGCTGAGCCAGAACTGTGACCATTATGTTAGATACAACTCTGCTTAAATGTTTATCATCAATTGTACTCTGTGAGAAGAGACTGGCATCATATTTTTATCAAGCGATACTTTGAGCCAGGTTCACACACGCAACTGAAGTGATGCCACAACTTGTGGGTTTCTGTAGTGGTACTGTGAGCTACTGTTCACACAGAACGCCACAAATTCTACATTGCACGGCTTTCAGCATGGTGACAACTTAAATAATATGGGTGGGTATTAATATTATAGTGGAGCTCATGGCCTTAGAGCTGTAAAAAAGAGTTAAATACATGGAAGATGATCCAAATGTTAGACCCGAAAATAGAGGTTGCACAGGGATAAATCAGGGTCCACAAACACACATATAAATGAAATAGCACTCGAAAACAAAAATGTTGTCAGCACTGGCAAACTAACCAAAAGTTGGCATGCAAATATCACCTGCAGGTTCGTCCCTCTTCCAGGATATTAGAATCCTATTCTATTCGTTGATCTAGACATTTAGAGTAACGAAATTTTTGCTCAATAGCTGTCACATCAGATTCTACAGCTATTTCCCGTCTATATACAACCCACAATTTGTACAGTGCTTGGGCTAATACCTTGTAGTTCTTGTAGTTCCAGGACCTGCGAAAGTGTACCTGTTAACCACTGTGCACTATTTTGACTTTTTCGGTATCAAAACGGAAACACACTGAAATAGAACAGAGTACAGCTGTAGAATGGAAATAGAAGTGTTTCTTCAGCTGCACCACTGAAACTGGGCGTACACATATGAAATTTCTTGCAACTGCAGCATGTAACTAGCTGTGGCTAAACTTTTGTTGTGAGTGTGAACCTGGATTTAATGTTCAGAGACAATAATAAATACTCTGAACATTCCTGTGGACACGGATTGTGTTAAAATTGAAGTATTTCATCTGGTTCATGTTACAGTAAAGTGATGTGGTCTAATATTTTACATGTTGTGGGATCATATCGGCCCCCTCCATGTGTAGTCGGGTTCATACAAGCAACGAAACTATCGCCATAGTTAGTGGCATACTGGAGTTTTGATGCAGTGACGTGAGAAAATTCCCAGTTTTTAATGGTGCACCTTAAGAGACGCAACCTTATTCATGCCACAAGAAAGTCAACTTGTTTCTACTTCGTTGCTACACTTTCTTTCCACCATTGCTCCATGGTGATAATATTTCGAAACACGAGGATTCTGTCGTAGTCATCTTGGAGAAATTGCTGTTGTGCTTCATTCGATTTCATTGTGTTTTAATGTTATTACTGAGGGAAGTAAAAACAGTTGTCGGCAGTTACACTTTCGCACCTTCTGAAACTACAAAAACAGCTATGTTTGATTTTGTGCAGAAGTGTATGTGAGTGTGTGTGTGTGTGCGTGTGTGTGTGTGCTCACGCGCCCGTGCGTGCGGAATTCAATGACGTATCTCACAATCTGAAAATATCTTTGGATGAATAAATAACTAAACTTAATAGATGTAACCAAACAAGCCAGTTGTATAAACTTCATGGTGTGCGAGATTAGCGTTGTGTAAATAGTGAATTACATGCAGGAAACAGCTCCCGAGTGTGACGCGGCAGCTGTTAAACTAAAAATTAATTATTCGAAATGCCTACACCAACGAATACAATAAGGTTCTAAAATATTGAAAGAGTGACGTGTCTGTAGATGATATTTATATGTCAACTTTAGGTTAATTTGTCACTGCAGACAGTATTTTCATCTCTGAGTGTTATGCCTTTGAAAAGTGTGTTTGTAGCTCGTGATTTATCACTCTGCCAAATCTGTTTTCTGATCCAACATCTGGGTTTCGTCTTCCTTGTATTGAACTCTTGTCGTGGGTGTAATACCATAAACTGCAATATAACGTTCATACCTGCCTAATTGATTTCATTTGATGCCATAGTGAAAGCTGTGCAACAACGTAGAATTTGTATTTTCCTTTGTGAACGGTGGCCCACGATGCTACAACAGAAAGCCACAAGCTGTGGCGCCACATCAATTGCGTCTGGGAACTCGGCTTAAAGCTAAGAACCTACTACGAGTGTTTTACGTACGCTACATCAAAGAACACAAAGAGGTGCAACCTGAAATTCTCCGTTTCTAGAGTTGTATATAACAATAATGAAAAACCACGGAAAAATGTTACCTGCAAAGTACACTGTGTATTCGAACTATTCTGTCTCGTGTAGCTAATGTTGATGATTGATTCTATACACAATTACTAAATAAAGTTTACAGTGGTTGTACCAAAAAGGATTATTTCGATATTAAAAGAAAAACTTGGGGAATTGTTGAAAATGCTATAGTGCGTCGCGTACCGGTAGACAATTGATACTCCGGATATCCACAGATTTTATTTGTCAAACTCGCATCAGAGTTCAGACCAATGGAAAGCGCTTAGTTTGGAAAACTCCGCCAAAGCCATTTTGACTTAATGTTGACCAATAGAAGTGTGTGCGTTTGTTATACTCACATGTTGAATCTTCGGAGATAATGTTTTTGGTGACGTAGATTTCAATATATAAAATAAACACCGCAAAAAACTTCTCGTTTGTTATTGCATATGAACATGGCGAATATTACATTGGATAAAGAAGCGTTTTACAGGCGCATGAAACGACTTTATGCTGCTTGGAAGGTTTGTTTTTTTGTGGTATAACAAATATGTTAGCAAAGTTATTATTATCTGTGTATATTTTTTCGTTATTGCGTGAGTTTTGTTATATTCTGGTGGACTGTACAATTTGTTCATATGTGTTGATTTATGTACTATTAGTATGTAGTCTACCAGAAACTGTAGTTCCGCACATACCTCATGCTTTTAATTCTTTGAGGATGGCATCTGTTTGATTTATGGTACAAGTTAGTGTTATTAAAGGCGTACCATAGTATTGTTAATGTAGCCTGCAAAAGATTTTTTGAAATGATTAACTTCGTAATGGCTTGTTCAGAATTTAGTATGAATAAATAAATTTTATGGATAATAGTTTATCGTATCTTTAACTGTTATGTAGTTAAGCTGAGTGTGATTTGCTTACATAACGAAGAATAGAAAAGAATTGATACTTGCGTATAAGGAATTGTTTTGTGAAGGTGTTTTCTTTTAGTTTGGGCACTCATTTCTAGTCTCTGTAAGATGCATATCGCGTGTGTAGAGCAGTTTAAGGTACTAGTCTTTACGCAAATTATGCGCGGAACTTTCGAAAATGCTCGCCTCTTTATCTGTATTGCTTTATGATTCATTAAATAAGCTTCATAACAAATACAAGTTCAGTGCTTTAACTATAATGTTTGTTTCCAAGTTTTCGTATGTTTTGTGTCGTGTAGCCACATCACAATAATAGCTGGGCATCATATCTTCCATCTCTCTTGTGGATTTCACTTTCAAATTGGTGCTTCTATCCATTCTCTATGGCTGAGCACAATAGCTGGTGAATTTCTATTGCATTACTTGTCTAGCTGCCTCCCCATAATTTCTCTTATTGTATTATTCTGTACGTGATCCATCTTCAAAATGCTACAACTTCATTTCTAAATTAGATGATTTGCTTCTAGGCTAATCCTTTAGCTACACCGCTTTCCCAGAAAACAGTTGAGTTGCCTTATCACTCTTTACCCTTGACTATTTTGTTACTTATATTAACTGCACTTCTGTGATTGGATGACATAGGTAGGCTATTTGAAGTACAGTATCTGAATATGTCATATAATTGTTTTGATACTTTGATGTCTATTTTTCTTTTTGTTATTTCTCGTACTGCTATATATTCAGTTTTCTGCTTGTAAATTGTCGGTCTGTATAACTTGAATGTCAGTGGAGATAAAGATGTCAAAATCTTATCTTCTGTCAGTGTTCCCATGCCACGGAACTTTTTCCACCATCTCTTAAGGGCATTCTGTATGTGGATTTTAAATTAGTTAGGCCCTATAGAGCACTCTTATTTCAGGCCTTCGAAGACCAGAATGGCTCAGAAAGTAAGTTTCCTACTTCAACCTTTCGAGTGTAGCATATATGGGTCATTCCATGTCAATTCAACTAATTTGAGAAAATGTTCCAACTGATAGTCTCAGATTTGGCTGAAATTTAGCACACCAATGCTACCAAGTGTGGAACACTTATGTACAAAATTTTAAGTTCCTCTGCCAATTTGTTCCAGAATTATGGATTGTGAAAGAAGGTGGCGTGACCCGGAAATTGCAACCCTAATCTGGCAATCTATCTTCAGACCCAACTTCAGATCTTAATAACTTCAGAACTATTCCGCAGAGTCCAGTGAAATTTTTACAACCCAGTAACACACTATGAATCAAAACACCAACAACATATTTCTGAGGGAAAGTAAAAAATTCCAAAATGTGATTAAAAAAATGTAATACATTAAAAGGTAAATATTGTAGGTGTCCTGTATGCCAAATATAATTCACTCAAAAAGGATATAATTTTTTTGTGGTAAGCTTAATGTGGCCTAAACACACACAGAATTCATCTTGCCCATATCAGTCACACAAACCGAGTTACATGCACACAAAATTTGAAAAATTACCTGAAAAACATTGATTTAGAAAGTGTGGTAGCACAAAAGGGACAAGTGATATCCAAGCCAAATTTCAAACACTGCATAAGTAGACCATTATGATATATATCTCAAAATTTCAGCATGTTATTGCAAGACATTATACTGTACTCTGTACATTGAGTGGCAAATTGTACTGTCTTCCTGACACTGTGGTAGGAACTGGAACTGTCATAAGAATATGTTCAAAAGGATTCCAACACCTGTCTGCCAAATGTGGCCAATGAAATGATCTTGCTGGTGCCATGAAGTTCACAAATACATCACCTTCTGCTTCACAGCACTCTGCAACACATCCTAAGTATCATTTGTCATGATAAACAGCAATAACATAGCAACCTGGTTGTATGTTGCTGCTTTTGCTTCTGAATCCTGAGCCAGACACACTGTGAAGACACATGTTGTGCATGAACCTATAGTTATAACTGGACAGTCTGCTCATCTGCACATTGTCAGAGTCCACTGGACAGAAGTGATGATGGCTCATTGTGCCTGCAACAGTTTTAACGTGTTCTAGTCTGCAAGATATTCTGCAGATTTTGCCCCTTCTCAAATGTCTTGCTCCACCACAATTCTGCTATCAGAGAGGGATTTCACCTACAGTGTCAAAGTCTGCACCGTGCATTGCTGTTTAGGTTGTTCCTTATGTACTGTCCTTCACTAGGTAGATTTGTTTCGAGAACCTAGGACACACAACCTATATTAGAGTTGTTTTTTGTTACATCACTTAAAATTGTTTGTTGTGTGAAACTAAGGAAAACACAATGAATGTAACACAAACTAATCCACAGCATAATAGAACAGAACATCTAGGGGGGGGGGGGGGGGAATCCACAGAAACAGATTTTGCAGAGGCTTAGATTCTGTTTCATAGTATCCAACATTCCCATTCTGTACCATTGCGTCATCTTTGTCGTCTCAATCCTTAGATTAGTTGATGAAACTTCGTTCCTGTTAGTAGCTCTACCGTATGTGCGAGCAGTCTTGTTTCTCACAATTTCTGTAGAGATAGGAAGATAGCAAATTGGGAGGAGACGTTTGGTGGCTTTCAGGGAGAACTAGATAAGGCAAAACAAGATCTGAAAAGGTTGAGGGGGGGGGGGGGGGGGGGGACTAGGGAAAAGGAGTTGGGAAGTGACAAAAGGCTGCAAAAGAAATAGGAATAGAACTTTCTCAGACAGTTTTGTTGTTAAAATGGAAAACAGGTTTGATCTATTGTCACAGTTGGAAACTGATGAGCACAACAAACTTTCAAAAAGTGTTTGAGAAGTCAGAAGTCGGTGAAAGTTGTGAAGAAAAAGAAAATCTTGTTGTTAGGTAGTTCATTTGGCAGAGGTGGTGGCCAGCTGTTGCAGGATGAACTAGGGTCCGGTGATAGAAAATATAGGTTCACTTGCAAAGACTTCACAAAGGAAGACACCATGGTAACAGTGGGTGGGGCAGGCAACAGCATAGACAGGGACCCTAATTATTCAGTTGAGGATGACCTTGTAAAGATAGCTTCAGCAATGAGACATACTGGTGTTCGGTTTGTGTCTGTTGTGAGATTGCCATGATAATCTTCATTTAAACTCTTCTTATGATGACGATGTTTGGTTTGTGGAGCGCTCAACTGCGCGGTTATCAGCGCCCATACAAATTCCAAACCTTTGCTCAGTCCAATCTCACCACTTTCATGAATGAGGATGAAATGAAGAGGACAACACAAACACCCAGTCATCTCGAGGCACTTGAAAATCCCTGACCCCACTGGGAATTGAACCGGGACCCTGTGCTTGGGAAGCGAGAATGCGACCACGAGCTGTGGACTTACTCTTCTGTTAGGGTAGGTAATTTAGATATGGTTCCTGTTGACACTATCAGTAGGTGGGACTGTGGGGCATTACCTTCCCCTCAGCAGGGGGGGTGGGTGGCTGTCTAGGCTAATAGAAATATCTTAAGGGGGTCACTATCACATGTGGTAAAGTACCATTTGTTATAAGTGACAGAAAAACAGTTTTAGTAGGGTAGGGAGGGCAGAAACAAAAGATATTCAGAGACAGATTGAAAATGACATTCACATTGAAAAAAACAAGCAGCCAGAAAGCAAATTTTAATATACACAGTTCATGCAAACAGTTCCTAACTGAAACTGGATAGGTTCAGAAATTGACAAAAAAATTAGGTTCATTCAGTTGTAATTCAGCCAGTGCACAAAATCCTTATTGCATCAGAATATCTGAGAACTTAGGGGAAGATTAAGGAGTTGCTTATTTGTGTTGAAGAATTAAGAGGTGAGCAAACTAGTTGATATAATCTACCTCCTTCAACATCATGCAACCACCAGTATTGATATGTTAAATGCTACAGCATTTAAGCTAGCCTCTTACTTCTGTAGAGAAAATAGGAGTTGCAACATTTGTCCAGAACTGTTTTAATTTTAAGAAGACTGATATTAATAAACTCTGCTCAGAGCAGCATTTAGAAGGCCTATTTCATAACAAGTCTTTTATAATAGTAAATATATACACAGAATCTTCAGGGAACTTTAATGTCTTCATAAAAGATTATGAAGCTCTGTTGTCCCATAAGTTATTTTTACATTGTTATAATCACCAAAATGTTAGCCCAAAAACTATAGCTGACGTACAGTGGAACAAGAAATGCAAACACCTAAACAGCACTCCCAGATCAATCACGATCAATATCTGCAGGCCATATCGGGCTGAAAAAAACATAAAGGTGAGAAGTCCTGGTTAGAATTTGAAATCAATCTTCTTCACAAAAAGAAAGGCCTGCTTAACATGAAACTTACTAACTCACACCTAGAATTAGCTAATTATTTTAACAATTATATCTTGCGTATAATGCCATGTGAAACCATTATTCCTGTAGTATGATATGTGAAGATCACTCATAATCAGTTAAAAAAAATTGAAAAAGAGAAGCTACTACACAGTTAAAAGAATAGTAAGAACGACACACACAAATTTTACAAGAATCAGCACTTAGATGATACAATCCCAGACAGAGAAAACAACCCACCCAACAAATGGCTAAAATACAATGTACAACCTGCAATAAGCACCAAAATTATAAAAGTTATTATTATTGCACCAAAATTAAAAAGTTTTCAGTTGAAACTTCCGGGCTGGGAGGCTGGAAGTTTCAACTGAAGACAACACTGGCCGTGAGAGTCTACATTGTATGATTATAAAAGTTGTTGTTATTGTACCAAAAAATGCTGCAAATATAGCAAAGTTAGGCAGTAACGGAAAGACAGCTATAGCTCAGAAGGCTATGAAAGTCATAAACAATCAACTAACCAAACAAGAAGCAAGTTTTAATGCTCACGAAGGGGACAGAAAAACACTTAAGATATAAACAGAAAGTTAAGTAATAATAAAGACATAATTATTATGGCCGACAAAGGCAACACATTATGTATATTCAAAGAAGAAAAATACATAAGGAAAACATCAGATTTCTTTATTGAAAATGGCATTACTGAAAAATACAAAAAGACCTCACAAAAGCATTTCAGACAAAAGTCAAACTGCTAATGAAAAAATCATATTTCTTGCTAACTGACAGGGAGAAGAAATATAGCTACATTTAAGAATCCTAGGGCACCATAGCTAAGAACGCAACTAAAGATAAACAAGCTAACACACATATCAACCACCTTGAGCAAAAAACTGCTGTAAACCAAGTTGAATGGATAACATTATTTGCTGAAAACATTATCTTGATGATATACTGCTCCTGTTGGATGTTGACACAAATGATATTAAAAACATGCTAGATACATTCAATAAACAGGATAGAAATATAGACGTTGCAGTGTAATATGAAAACAGTGATAGCATCAATTTCCTAGACATTAACTTCAGTAAAGGAAGCAAGTCACACAATTTCAGAGATCACAGAAAGACAACAGCATCATATACCATTATACACAGATCATCTTGCTACCCCACAACACACAAGCATGCTGCATACAGAACTTTAGTCAACAGAACCAGCAGTACACTATTGATAAATATGCAAAGCTCGATGAGTTGAGTACAATCGAACAAATTGCTACAGCAAATGGCTACAATGACACACTAGTTGACAGCGTCACATGAAACAGGAAAAACTACACTCCTGGAAATGGAAAAAAGAACACATTGACACCGGTGTGTCAGACCCACCATACTTGCTCCGGACACTGCGAGAGGGCTGTACAAGCAATGATCACACGCACGGCACAGCGGACACACCAGGAACCGCGGTGTTGGCCGTCGAATGGCGCTAGCTGCGCAGCATTTGTGCACCGCTGCCGTCAGTGTCAGCCAGTATGCCGTTGCATACGGAGCTCCATCGCAGTCTTTAACACTGGTAGCATGCCGCGACAGCGTGGACGTGAACCGTATGTGCAGTTGACGGACTTTGAGCGAGGGCGTATAGTTGGCATGCGGGAGGCCGGGTGGACGTACCGCCGAATTGCTCAACACGTGGGGCGTGAGGTGTCCACAGTACATCGATGTTGTCGCCAGTGGTCGGCGGAAGGTGCACGTGCCCGTCGACCTGGGACCGGACCGCAGCGACGCACGGATGCACGCCAAGACCGTAGGATCCTACGCAGTGCCGTAGGGGACCGCACCGCCACTTCCCAGCAAATTAGGGACACTGTTGCTCCTGGGGTATCGGCGAGGACCATTCGCAACCGTCTCCATGAAGCTGGGCTACGGTCCCGCACACCGTTAGGCCGTCTTCCGCTCACGCCCCAACATCGTGCAGCCCGCCTCCAGTGGTGTCGTGACAGGCGTGAATGGAGGGACGAATGGAGACGTGTCGTCTTCAGCGATGAGAGTCGCTTCTGCCTTGGTGCCAATGATGGTCGTATGCGTGTTTGGCACCGTGCAGGTGAGCGCCACAATCAGGACTGCATACGACCGAGGCACACAGGGCCAACACCCGGCATCATGGTGTGGGGAGCGATCTCCTACACTGGCCGTACACCACTGGTGATCGTCGAGGGGACACTGAATAGTGCACGGTACATCCAAACCGTCATCGAACTCATCGTTCTACCATTCCTAGACCGGCAAGGGAACTTGCTGTTCCAACAGGACAATGCACGTCCGCATGTATCCCGTGCCACCCAACGTGCTCTAGAAGGTGTAAGTCAACTACCCTGGCCAGCAAGATCTCCGGATCTGTCCCCCATTGAGCATGTTTGGGACTGGATGAAGCGTCGTCTCACGCGGTCTGCACGTCCAGCACGAACGCTGGTCCAACTGAGGTGCCAGCTGGAAATGGCATGGCAAGCCGTTCCACAGGACTACATCCAGCATCTCTACGATCGTCTCCATGGGAGAATAGCAGCCTGCATTGCTGCGAAAGGTGGATATACACTGTACTAGTGCCGACATTGTGCATGCTCTGTTGCCTGTGTCTATGTGCCTGTGGTTCTGTCAGTGTGATCATGTGATGTATCTGACCCCAGGAATGTGTCAATAAAGTTTCCCCTTCCTGGGACAATGAATTCACGGTGTTCTTATTTCAATTTCCAGGAGTGTATATAAAACCAACTTCCACATGGAAGTTGAAAAAGAAAGTCTCTGCTTGCATTCCTTTCAAATGCAAAGTCTCCTGCAAAATAGCAAATATCGTCAGACCACACAACATTAACATTGCCCTCACAACAAACAGCTATGCACGAGGAGGACACAAGTTAACAAACATGCAGATAAACACTCACAAAGCCTACTGCATTAACAACTATAACAAATCAGCAGTAGCCACCCACATCAGAAACACAGACCACCCATTCCATGATGTTGCACATGATCTCCATGTATTACCAAAAATGAACAAGGGCACCAAATGGACTTATATGAAGAACTGGAACTATTCATTCATGGAGGCAAGTTACTGAATGATAACTTGAAAGCAATGACATTAAATTAATGTTTTATATTCATTGTACACTGCTGGTTTAGCAATATAAACTATTGTATCTTAGCATTTAAGAGTCTTTGGATTGATGTAAACAAATGATAGTGAAAGTGTTAAGTTGTGATGTTCTTGTTACTGTGCTCTGTATGCCAGACAATGAAATTGCCAACAAAAATGTAAGGAAATGCCCTTACAAAATGACTAATCTTGCGTATCACATGACTTACACACTGTAACATATTGATTCTCCTGAACAGGCATGTTTTCCAACACACATCATCACTGGCACACACAGCAAAGGAAACTAACCTCACTCCATTTTAATTACAATGTAAAAGTAACTGTAAATGCACCTGATGATGGCAGCATGCTGCTGAAACATGTTGTGCCAATAAAATATAAGTAACAAGTGACTGTTGCAGTATACATTCTTTCATGAAAATCTTGCAATACAGTCACAAACCTCAAATATCATCCATGTAACATGGATAAATTTAAGGATCACATAATAATTAACATTTTCTTGTCAGAGGTAATGGTGATGTATGCTGAACCTGATCGTGTTCTAACTCACAGATCCGCATTGTGAGTTGAATTGATTAAAACTGACGCACAAAAAATGAATTCCTTTCTCTCACAGAAATTATCACATACTGAAAGAGTAACTGGTTAATAAAAAGTACTTTTAAGTTAATTGGTGAAATTAATATTCAGTTCTTAATCTGAGATCTAGTTTGAGAGTCAGAACCGTCTATTTTCTGTACTTTGGTTCCAGATCACATATTTAATAAGTAATACTTGCATGTATAGTACAGGTATTGCAGTTGATGTGAGTATGTCTTTGTTGATTTCTAACAGGATTCTGATAATGGGATTGATGAAGTGTACAAGAAGATGGATGCTCTTGTGTCAGCTGTGGGGGTGGATGAAGAAATTGTGTACAGCAAGTCAACAGCAATACAGGTAAGGACTATGTAAAATTAAGACGTTCCTCTCACGAAATAAAAATTACTATTTGGAATAGAGCAAATGCAAATACAAAAGTTAAGTCTAATAAATTCTAGGATGTTGTGTAGCCAATAGGAAGTGGCAGCCTGGAAATAGGAAATGCGCTTGTGTTTTAAAGGCATGGAGGAGGTAGGTACAGAAAAGTAGTTGGTTTTAATGACTTACGAAAGCCAAAACTCTAAAACTTTAGATCTTCCTAATTCAGTCCAATAGTTGATAGGAGCAACTGATTGAGACCACCTATACTGCTAGGTTAGGGTCCCAGGTGGTTATAAGATACTCCAGAAGGTGATAGGAGAATTTGGAAAATTAGTTCAGGAATTCATAGCCTTACTACAGCAGTTGATTATTAGAATCCAGTCCAAGGTAACACTGGTTAATGGAATATTCTTATCAAATTTTGGTGGGTTGTCTATAAACGATGATGCACAATGGGAGGTCCCACAGGGATGGGATCGATTTTTTTGAAACCACATACAATGTGCTTTAAGTTAGGATTGCATGTGTCACATCCTTCAGCCAGTCACTCTGGTGGCCCCTCATCTGTGGGTAATCAGTAAAAACAGAATTACAGAATTTCTTATCAGGGCTGTTAGTGGGAGTTTCCAGGCTCTAATGCATCATGAGAAATTTTGTTTCTTGTCGATTATCCACAAATGATAGATCACCAGAGTGAATGGATGCAGTGTGTGTCACCTGGGACCGTGACAAGTTGATCCAACAGCTGGGGGACCGCCCTTTGTAAGTTGAGAGCCAACCCACCGAAGTTTATCGGAGTATTACCTTAATAGTATGACCTTAGTCGGAATCCTATTAATCAACTCTAAGACAGGGATATGAATTTCTGGAAGTTATTTTATCACCGTCTGTAGTACCTTACAGTCTCCTGTGTCCTCTTATTTGTGTTAGCTGTGCAGTTTAAAAGTGTGCCTTATCATCACTCCTTAGTCCACTGTTGTCAGTACAGAAAATTTGAACATCGGGAGAAATGCTCGCTTGAAGATAAATGCAGGTACTAGCCGAGACTACAGGTGGTGATGTAGGATTTGATCACAAATGACAACCTGTGCAGTGACCCTGATATGTTTCAAATGTTGTGTGTGGTCATAACAGCGTTCTGTGTAATTGTGGGTATATTATGTCAGAGCTAAATAATTTCTGATGCGGGCAAATTATTGATGCTTGTATGGTGGGTGCTTCTGTAACCAAGGTAGCCTAAGGGGGGTGTTTGTTGTTTGAAGAGGCTCCATATTGAAGATTTATACCACATTCAGGAAGAGCAGAAAAAGTCGTATGCTAAGTCACAATGTGGATCTGTGTTGGATGATTTTGACAGATGGTCTTTGAAGAGGATTGTGACGAAAACTAAGAGAATGGCAGCTGTAAAGTAACTGCAGAGCTGAATGTTGCACTTGCAAATGCTGTCAGCACCAAAACAACGCGAAGGGGGCTCCTTAAGCTGGAAATTGTAGGATGAACTGAAATTCCAGTGGAGCAAACACCTGTAACAGGGAAGCAGGATGCTAAAGCTGTAAATCCTGTCTATGGGGTAATGGAAGATAGTCATTTGATTAGGTGCATCTTGTTTCACACTGTTCCCAACTTCGGGCTGAGTTTGTCTGATTACACCATTTCAAGCCTACGATGCAGACTGCTTGCTGCCAAGTGTGAAACATGATGGGGTGTTCGGTGATGATTTGGGCAACCATTCTGTGGTATTCCATGAGTCCCAGTTTACTGTGCTAGGTCACGTTACTGCCAACGATTTTGTGACCATTTTGGCTGATCGGACCCATCCATGGTCCAGTGTTTGTTCCCCAGTGGCAATAGTGTGATCCAAGACGATGGGACCAAGCGAGATGGCACAGTGGTTAGCACACTGGGCTCGCATTCAGGAGGACGATGGTTCAGATCCACATCTGGCCATCCTGATTTAGGTTTTCCATGGTTTCCCTAAATTGCTTTAGGGAAACGCCGGGATGGTTCCTTTGAAAGGGCATGGCCAATTTCCTTCCCTAATCCGAGCTTGTGCTCCATCTCTAGTGTCCTCGTTGTTGATGGGACATTGAACACTAATCTTTTCCTTTCCTCAAGATGATGAGGCCGCTGTTACACAACTTGCATTGTCTTCCAAGACTGGTTTTGTGAGATTGGGAGGAATTGTCTGTCGCATCTCCCCTGGCCTCCACAGTAACCAGATCTCAAAATCATTGAGTCTGTGTGGTCTACTTTGGAGTGAATGGTGTGTGATCGGTATCCATCTCCCATCATTGTTACCTGAGCTGCCCACTATGTTCCAGGAAGAATGATATAAGATTTCTAATTTTAAATTACACGTTTGGAGATAAAACAGTGATCTATTGAAAATTATCCCTTAATGAAACAATTAAGACTGCAAATAACCATTTATTTGCAGATGATGACTGGTTTCGGGGGGTTTATGCTGGCTGTCTTCAGATCTACAGCACCATATGGCTAAAGTCAGTGGTGCATGGAGTGGATGCGTGATACTATGGTCATTTATTGCTTATAACCACTGTGGGATCACACAGCTGTTCTGTGCACTGCTGACTTCAGTTATATGGTGCCATAGATTTGAAGATGACTGGCATAAAGGCCGAAACTGTCATCATTTTTAAACACACA
The DNA here is from genome assembly GCF_021461385.2 of Schistocerca piceifrons. Classification (NCBI taxonomy): domain Eukaryota; kingdom Metazoa; phylum Arthropoda; class Insecta; order Orthoptera; family Acrididae; genus Schistocerca; species Schistocerca piceifrons. The sequence goes on from NC_060138.1 coordinate 280,642,896, forward strand.
ATTATTTACCATCTGGACTGCTCCATTGAGTGGTATAAGATTCCTTTGAAAGAATATGTGTTTATCCATTGAAAACTGACTGGAAACTGTTTTGAATGCCAGCATGTTTTCTACGCCATATTAGGTGTCGTAATATGTTGTATTTTTGATGTTTCCATATTTTTGTGCACCCCTTTTATGTGGAGTAGTCTGTTATTTGCCAGATAATATTTTGTTCATTTGTCCCTCATCCCTCCCTCCTTTTCCCTATTTTCTCTTGTCTGCCACAAAGGAGACAAGTTACTTTTCTGCACCTTGTCTAATTGATGTTCTAGGTTTCAGTGTGAATTAACCTTCTTTCCAGCATACTTTTTTTCTATACTTTTCATACCGTTCTTTTCATCCTAATATGAGTAAACATCACGAATATTTTCCTACAAGCCATTTACAGAGTTAATTTGAAATTGGTGCCTGACATGACATTATCCTTATTTATTCCTTAATTATGTGCTCTATCACAGTGCACCCATAAAAAAAAAAATAAATAAATAAATAAAAAATAAAAAATAAAAAAAAACACTAAATGCCACTTCCATTCAGTTGGCAATTGCAACCTATAAGTATAGTCTGTTGAATTGTTGCTCTAGTACTAGCTACGATCACAATTGTAATTCATGTAGTGTTGGAGTGAAGACTATTGAAAATGCAGACAGGACAGGATCATGTTGTTTCATTAAACCAAATGAAAATACTTGTTCCACTTAATTTAGTTATCTGCTAATCATATTCACACTTTATCCTTAACCAGTGAGTCCCAAAATGATGAAGCTGAGTTATGATTTGTATGTTGTCATCAGTTAAGTGCAGACACTGCAGAATTTATCACAGCAAGAATTTGTTTCATGGTGTCCTTTCATGACTATGAGAGATAAACTATTGGTTAATATGTGGGTAATGTGATAACAGTATTTGGTATAAACTGTGCACCCAAAACATAGCAGATTTTATCTGTTACAACTTAGAGAACACACTAGTCAAGATGATGCTGTGACCTATAATGTAAAAGGAAGTGTTGACCTAACCCCAGACATACTAATGTGGTTTGTCTGTGGTTTACTTAATAGTTCTGTGATAGTTCTTTCAGGACTACTAATACTAATGCCAATTCCTTCCTATAGCCTTGTTCAGTCCAAGCTGTTGCGTTGTGTTTTAAACTTCCACAGATTTTTTGTGGTGCACTCAGGCATATTGTTTGGGAAAAAGGGTGTAAGTTTTGTCTTCTGCAGGGACAGTGTGTATAAGTTTAGAGGTGGTAGTACTGAACTAAGTAAGATGGTTTTTACATGATATTTGTTTTTATTTTGTTTCAAATGTTATGCTGTTGCATTTGAAATGCTGGATTTAATTGCAAATCTTCAAACAGTTATGCTATTCTAAATAAACGCTATATGCTTCTGGGCGTGTCTCCCAGCAAAGTGCTAGCGAATTAATGTTAATTTGATAAAAGTTCACCATTTGAGGCTAAAGAATTTCCTCAAATGCGTGTCTAATATTAAATTCATTGATGAACCGTCTTATTACCAAAAAGATACTTAAAGAAGTAGTGGTGCTATAGAAAAAGAATGTGTTAAATAGGTTGCATACTAAGTGCAGAGAAACTTTCGTTTGCAGATTTCAAACTACTTTTTGTATTTGAGTGAGAGCTGTTTCATTATTTCATGCAATATTGTCTTCTGTTGTGTTTTAGTTGTAATAACTCTTTGTTTTCTTTTTTAATTTTGCAGACATGGCTGTTTGGGTATGAGCTTACAGACACCATTATGGTACTTGCTGAAAATGCAATTCATTTCCTGGCAAGCAAGAAAAAGATTGAGTTTTTGCGTAAAGTAGAAAATGGCAAAGATGAAAATAGTGTTCCACCAGTGAAATTGCATACTCGTGACCGAGTAAGTAACGTGAAAAGTTCTATATTTTATAATGTTAGAGCAACACGTTAATTCTCAGCTGTGCTCTACAAGCTGGGCTTGGGGATCAATTGTAGCCCTGCCACTGCAGTCAACAAATTGAACTCTGGCAGGACCACTGCCTTACTGTGAATGCTCTCTGAACTGTGTTTGGGCTACCTGGCAACACTGTTTTCTTTGCTCTACAGATAGTGCTCAGGTCTTCGGTCGACAACATTTAGCAGGCTGTACAAAATGTATTTAGAGTAATATATCAGTTGCAATGATCGCGCTACCTTATGTAAGCAACATCTAACATCCATTGTTGGCATTTGTGATGTGTGGAGAAGAAAGTGATGACATGGATATGAACTACAGTGATACAAATACACCAAGTGACAAATGTGATATCAAAGGCATACTGACCACTGACTGGTTCTACAATAACATTGTCTGTCAACTGTAGAGTAGATAAGAGTGAATTTTCATTTACTGGGAACCAGATGTAAAAATTCATTTTACAGATCCTCCAAATCTACTTGAGATCTTCACATTATCTTTTGATTATATGTTGTTAACAATAATTAATGAGACAAGCAAATATGCTGCACAGTTCACTTGTGGACATACTAGAACTACAGTTGTGTTTACAGAAATGGATTCCATTGAACAATGGAGAATTGTATATTTTGTTTGCAAAGTTCCTCCTACAAGGCATAGTTCAGAAACTAGATATTGAAACATATTACTCAAGGAACAAAATTCATGAAACACTCAATTTTCAAAAAGTAATGTGTATGCATGAGCTGCTTGAAGAAAACCATTAGATTAGGAGAATAAATCTCATGGGTCATCCTTATTTTCATAATGCAAATTGCTGCTCTCAAAAGCTTTCAGTAGTTAGGAACTTACAGTTGCAACAGTAATTTGATTCGAGCAATGTTCGCAGCAACAAATCAGATTACATTGCGGTACAAAAAAAGTGCTGCGGGATTTGGGGACTTGGGAATAATTATATAGGCGAGAAAAGATTAGTGGTGCACTCAAAAGCCAGAGGCAGCTGCGCCACAGAAGCAGGTAATACCACTGTAATGCAGCTTCTTGGTGCAAGAAATGACCTGGACAGGGTCAGAAGATGGGCCTTAGCTGCTTAGAGCAGAAATGAGAGCAAAGTCATAAGCAGTATGACACAGTCAGAGATAAACTTAAAATGACCATTGAATATCATTGTTAGTAGTGTTATATCTTTCGAAAAACATTTGTGTTTTGGTTTTCAGTCTGAAGACAGGTTTGATGCAGCACTCCATGCTAGTCTGTTCCGTGCAAACCTCATTATCTCTATATGACAACTATAACCTGCATCCATTTCAACCTGAATAGTATACTCAAGCCTTGGCCTCCTACAATATTTACCTCCACACTTCCCTCCATTAACAAATTCACTATCCCTTGATGTCTGAGGGTATGTCCTATCAACAAATTTTTACTAAAAGAAAAGGTTGGCTACAAATTTCGTTATTCTTCAATATGCTTCAGAACCACTCATTAATTATTTGATCTACCCATCTGATCTCCAACATTCTTTTATAACACCAACTTTCAAATTCTTATATGCTCTTCTTCTCTACACTGTTTTTAAACCACCTTTCATTTTTGTACAAGGCTACACACTATACAGAAACCTTCAGAAAAGACTAACTATCATATAAATTTGTGTTTGAAGTTCCAAAATTTCTCTTTCAGAAACGCTTTTTTGCCATTACCAATATGTGTTTTATGTCTTCTCTGATGTGGTCTGTAGGTTTGGGGTAACTGAGATAGAATAGAAAGAAAATAAGGATATCTGGTCACATGAGTGTATCAATGAGTGGATAATATCAACAGCAGCAGAAAGTGGTGTAACAGAAGTAAGATTCATCAGGAATAGAAAGCTAGGCCAGAGAGTGAGTTACTATGCACTGTACAATGATAAGATTATTCTCATCAAAATCGACAACAAACTTGTGCCAACAATAGAAATACAAATTGTGTATGTCTAAGGTGTTATCAAAAGATGAAGCTGTAGTATATTATGATATTCAAAGTATAATTCAGTATTCAAAGGGTGTTGAAAGTGTAATAATGATGGATGATTGGAACACAGTAGCAGGGGAGGGAATAGAAGAGTTATGGGAGAGTTTTGGCTTGGTAGTAAAAATGAGACAGGAGAAATACCATTTGAGTTCTGCAATAAATTTCAGCTAGTACACAGAAAGATTCCAGCTGGACTACAGAAGCTGGACAGACAAAGGTAGACAGAATGAAGGAAACTTTGGGGAACAAAGGAACTCAGTGAAAGGAGGAAGTAAAAGGTGGTCAGAAAAAATAAAGGAATACAATAATTGAAGTCCATTAGGAGTGAAATGAACAGGAAGTGCAGGGAACTCGTGGTGAAATGGCTGCAGGAAAGATGTAAAGAAATATTTGTTAGTAGGGATGACTCATTATATAGGAAAAGCAGAAAAACCTATGGGAAAATTAAAAGCAAAGCCAGTTATTATTGGTATTAAAAGCAAAGTGTTCAAAATAAAGAGTGCAAGAGGAATTCCATTGTTAAACACAATGAAGAAAAGGTGTAGGTGGAAATAATATGTTAAGGGCACTGCGACAGGGAAGAACTGTCTGGTGACATTGTAGAAGAAGAACGGGGAGTCTGAATGGGATTCAGTACTGGAGTCAGAGTTTAACAAAGCTTTGCAAAACTTGCAGTCAAATAGAGCAGGAGGCACAGATAACATTCCTTTGGAAGTTCTAAAATTATTGGGGAAAGTTGCAACCAACCAACTGTTCATGTTGGTTTGTAGTACTTGTGAGTCTGTACATGTGGAAAAATATCATCCAAGCAGCCCCAAAGAAGCAAACAGATAATTGCAAGGACTGTCACTCAGTCAGCTCAGCAGCTCATGCGTCCAATTATTGATAAGGTTTATGTACAGAAGAATGGAAAAGAAAATTAAGAACCCTTAAGATTACTTTGTATGTAAGAAAGATAAAAGTACCAGGTAGGCAGTTCCTGTATTGAACTTGAAATGAAAGCAAAACTTGAGTAAAAGTAAAGACACCTTCGTAGGATTTGTTGAACTAGAAAATTGTTCAGCAATGCTTAACAGTACAAGGTACTCAAAATCTCAGAAAAATTAGAGTTAGCTTATAGAAAAAGGCAGGTAATATACAACTGGTACAAGAACCAAGAAGGAACAATAAGAGTGGGGTCAAGGAACAAAGTGCCCACATTGATAAGGCTGTGAAACAAGGAAGCAGTTTTTCTCCCTCTACTTTTAAAGCTCTACATCGAAGAAGCAATGATAGAAATAAAAAAAAGATTCAGAATCGGTATTAAAATCAAGGTGGAAAGAGATAAAGGGCAATGTTTTCTGATGACATTTCTATCCTCAGTGAAAGCAAGGAAGATTGGTGGACAGACTGAATGGAATGAAGAATCTACTGAACACAAAATATGGATTGAAAGTACACCAAAGAAAGCCAAAAGTAATGAGGAGTAGCAGAAATGAAATTTCTAAGAAACTTACCATAAAAATTGGGGACCATGAGTTTGAAGAAGTGAAGAAATTGTGCTACCTAAGAAGCAATATAACTTGTGCTGGGTGTAGCGAGGATGGTGTAAAAAGCAGACTAGCACAGGAAATGAATGAAATCCTGGGCAGATGAAGCTAGTATTCAACATAGGCTTTAATTTGAGGAAGAAATTTCCGAGAATATGTGTTTGGAGCACAACATTTTGTGGTAGCAAAACATGGACTGTGGGAAAACTGAAAAAGAGAGAATCAAAGAATTTGAGATGTGTTGCTGTAGAAAAAATTTGCAAATTACGTAGCCTGATAAAATAGGGGATGAGGATGTTCTGTGCTAAATCAGCAAAGAAAGGAACGTATGGATAACACTGACAAGGAAGGATAGGATGATGGGACGTCTGTTAAGACATCAGAGTCTTCCGTAGTACTAGAGGGGCCTGTAGTTAATGAAAACTGTAGGAAATGAGAGCCATTTGAATATATCCAATAAGTAATTGAGGACATTGTGTACAAGTCCTACTCTGAGGTGAAAAGTATGGCACAGAAGAGGAATTCTTGAACTTTGGCCATTGTTGGCTGTTTTGCTGACAAAATAGCAAAACTCATCTACTACTTACAGTGTCCCATTTCCCAGTGTAATTGTATCTATGTTACCTGATTTAGCTACAGCTGCTTGTTTTACTGTTGTTGGTGTTGTCTCGCCACCTCTTTTCAAGACATTCATGCAACTGATTTCCAAGTCTTTTGCTATCTGTGACTTACAATATCATCTGCAGACTACAAGATTTTTATTTATTCTACAAGATTTTAATTTATTCTTCCTGAACTGTAATTCCCTTTCCAAATTTATCGTGGTTTCCTTTCTGCTTGCTCCGTATACAGACTAATTAACTTCAAGGAGAGACTGTGACCTGTCTTGCTTTCATCTTAGCTGCTGCATTCTTTTCAAGGCCTTTGACTCTTATAACTACAGTCTGGTTTCAGTACAAGTAGTAGGTAATTTTAGCTCTGTATTTTATCCCTACTACCTTCAGAACTTCAGTGACTGTATTCCAGTTAATGTTGTCAAAAGCCTTCTCTGTTGTATTTATTTATTTGTTTATTCATCATATGGTGCACATTGTGATACATTTATATTTATATAACAATAGAGTTAACATAGTTTATATTATGTACCCAACTTAGTCACAAATTGACATCCAAGTATCTGATATACTCGGTTGCCTCATTTGTTGCTGCAGGGAAATCGGTAAGGGTCCTTCTTAGGCTCAATTTGGATAGTCTTCCTCTATGGGTCAGGTTGTTTGGTTTTCAACTAAGCACTTAAAATTTGGAAATGATGTACTTCTGCGTTTATGGAGGGCATTGACACTTCTGTAATGACAATTGTGTGTTTAATTTAATGCCATCTGCACTTTCCATGATTGGTTGAAAGCAGGGAGCTTCTCTGTGACCATTAAACATTTGATATTGTTGTGGACTGTGCTCTTGTCAGTGTTCTAGGCATTGTGGACATCAAAGTTTTGAGTTTTATCAGTTCCTCAGCAGTGATTAGTGCTCCTCTTATTTATGTCAGTTGTCTACAACCCAGGTCAGTGTCTTTGTGTATGGGTAGCTGAGGGTTATTATTGAACTTGTGGCACTCCCATTGGGGGAAGGGGTGACTGTGTGGTAGACACGGGACCCAAGCTATTGCAGCTCCTACTTCTTTTCCAGTGCTGCAAATCTCTCTCCTCCAACTCTACTTTCTTCTCTTACACTCTTGCTCATAGTGGGAGCCTTTGATGTCGAACCAGCTCATTCCTTCCTTAACTGATGTAATATTTGGTCCCCTTCTGTGTTTCACCTCCATTACCCAAATTTTTCTATAATGTGGAGAAACTGGGGAAAAACGCCTTAAATAGTGCCTACTGCATGCAATGTTCAAGGTCACATGTGCACAATATCTGTTTAAGCTCTTACAAACCCTTGGTTGAGTGTCGTTACAACACAGGGATCACATTACTGATGATTGAGCTACTAGCTCCTTACAAGTGCCAAGGACTAGATAACAAACTCTTGGAGCATCAGAACTCCCTGCAACAACCATTGTTTCAGGTGACCTTTATTATGGATAAGTGACACCCATGACGAGAGTCCTTAATCGGACTAGGTGGGATCAGTTACCTTTCTAATCTGGCCATCTTGTTCAGGCAGGTACAGAAATTTCAATTTAGTGGTGACCTTTCTAATCTGGACATCTTGTTCAGGCAGGTGCAGAAATTTCAATTTAGTGGTCTCCCAGTGCTTAGCCATGCCAAGAGAAACTCCTCCTTGCATTCTACCGCTACTGTCCCAATTAAGGACGAAGACAGCTACAGAGTAAAGAATGCCTTCTAACAAGAGATCCAGAACAGTAAACGGGAAAAGGCTAAATATTTAATGGACATCAGTTGTACCGTCAATTACAAAACAGTATGAGAGAATTAGTTACGGCCACATGTGGGTGTCCCCCCAGGGTTCTGTATGTGAAGGGGTCACCCACAGCTGTTCATCACAGGCAATGCATTACAGATGAAGATAGCACCCACTAATGAACAGAGTACTACTCCTGAAATGGGAATGAGGGTGCAGCAGAAAAAGAAGTAAACTGCCTAAAAAGCAGTTAAAGCAGAGGAACAGAGAGATGGCAGAGGCAGCAGGCAAAGGGGCAGCTCCAGGATCCCGGTGACCCAGCATGTGGCAGGAGATGCACCCAACCCCAACCATGCAGCCCCCACCCTGAAGGTTGTTCAAAATGTTATATGTGAGGCTAAAAGCAACTTTCATAGAGAAAACAGGGAACCTTTTCAGTTGTCCATGTGTCATCGCCAACATTAGAGACCAAGAATTTGGAAGACCATGCTTAACATGGAAAACTAGGAGATGAAATTTGACCAGCATATGACTAACTGTCACTAAGGCTTCACAAATACTGTGTTGATGAACAGGCACTGAAATGTCATGGGGTCTTTAGGTTTTTGAAATAGATCAGTCCTAATTCGTGCCCTGGGTACCAACCAAGGGAGGGTGTGCGAGAAAGCACAGGGAGTACATTCTAAGTAGGGTAGATAGAGGTCCTGACAGAGACCACAGGTACAAAGTAGAATAAACTAGGCAGGCTGCTTTCTTACCATCTTGTTCACGGAAGGCGCAGCTTGGAAGTGTAGGCTCTGGGCTGTAAGTGTTTCCTGGTAGCTGGTGAAAGCAGGGCCTGCCCTTGCAAGCTGTCTTCCATGCCTGTTTGAGATGGCAAGAAAGCGGCCTGTGTAGCTTGTTCTACTTTGTATTTATGGTGTTGCACAATTCCCACCATTAACTATGTGAGGCTAAAAGCAACTTTCATAGAGAAAACAGGAAAACAGGGAACCTGTTCAGTTGTCCATGTGCAATCGCCAACATTAGAGACCAAGAATTTGGAAGACCATGCTTAACATGGGAAACTAGGAGACGAAATTTGACCAGCATATGACTAACTGTCACTAAGGCTTCAGTAAATGACCTAGTAGATAGTGTCGGAAGTTCCATGCGGCTTTTCGCGGATGATGCTGTAGTATACAGAGAAGTTGCAGCATTAGAAAATTGTAGCGAAATGCAGGAAGATCTGCAGCGGATAGGCACTTGGTGCAGGGAGTGGCAACTGACCCCTAACATAGACAAATGTAATGTATTGCGAATACATAGAAAGAAGGATCCTTTATTGTATGATTACATGATAGCGGAACAAACACTGGTAGCAGTTACTTCTGTAAAATATCTGGGAGTATGCGTGCGGAACAATTCAAAGTGGAATGATCATATAAAATTAATTGTTGGTAAGGCAGGTACCAGGTTGACATTCATTGGGAGAGTCCTTAGAAAATGTAGTCCATCAACAAAGGGGGTGGCTTACAAAACACTCGTTCGACCTATACTTGAGTATTGCTCATCAGTGTGGGATCCGTACCAGATCGGGTTGACGGAGGAGATAGAGAAGATCCAAAGAAGAGCGGCGCGTTTCGTCACAGGGTTATTTGGTAACCGTGATAGCGTTACGGAGATGTTTAACAAACTCAAGTGGCAGACTCTGCAAGAGAGGCACTCTGCATCGCGGTGTAGCTTGCTCGCCAGGTTTCGAGAGGGTGCGTTTCTGGATGAGGTATCGAATATATTGCTTCCCCCTACTTATACCTCTCAAGGAGATCACGAATGAAAAATTAGAGAGATTAGAGCACGCACGGAGGCTTTCAGACAGTCGTTCTTCCCGCGAACCATACGCGACTGGAACAGGAAAGGGAGGTAATGACAGTGGCACGTAAAGTGCCCTCCGCCACACACTGTTGGGTGGCTTGCGGAGTATAAATGTAGATGTAGATTAGCTATTATCTTAGAAATTGGTTTTAGACTTCAGCACGGTTTCTTTTTCTTATAGATACTTGCACATGTAACGAATAACCCATATATTGGTTCGATCGACCTGTCAACATTAGTAGGGGATATTAAGTGAACAACCTTACCATGTAGCATTTGTTCATCTAGATGTTTTATATATTGACTGTATTCTCAGAATGGCAGTACCATGACTAAGAACATTAGGTTCACCTGTGAGTATTAATGTAATAGTTTTGTGGTTATTGAGTCTGTAAATAATCTTTATATAATAGCACAAAATTGCAACACATTTCATAATGATCTTCCAGTAAGAATATGTAGATTGCACTTGAAGATACAGCTGTAAACTGTGAAACCAGTAGTGTAGTAATTTAAACCAAGTTTTAGTAACTGTCAGTGGTGTTTTCATTCATCATGACCTTCAGCAGCTGTGGCTGCCATACATATAAAATTGTTTGTGACTGTTAGTGTTATTTGTTTATGTACTTACTGGCTACATTAAATCAATTCTCTCTGCAGCTGATTTTGAAAATGAAATATATTAGACCTATATTTACTGCATATCTATTTTATTGAAATCACTCATTTTGCTCCATTTAACTTCATGCTCGTTGTCTACTCATCCATGATTTATGGTAGTTTATGTATTTATCTCTTAATAAAGGGCAATCAATGCAGAAGATAAGAAAGAGGGAGAAAAAAGACAGTATAGTTTATTAAGGGATGCAACCCATTTAAAAGGAGTCATCCCAACTCAGGTAAGGAGAATCTGAGTGTGTTTCCAACTGGTCATGCTCTTTCAATAGTGGTACAGAACTGGTATGAAGTTACATGACAGCTGTTGACAAAAGATATCAAAGAAATTTCAGAAGATTATTCCTGAAAAGCTAAACAAAACTAAGGGTATTTAAGCAAATAAACAGGATAAATGTTACAGTCATTGATGATGCTAATGTATCAGTCAGTTATTTGAATAAGCCTTTGGCACTTATGAGTGAATCAACGCTAAAGAAAAATTCCTCATTTACAGTCTTATGCTAGAAAGAAATTTGGAAAAATTATAACTTCTGAAAACCAAATTAATATCCACTGTTCAAAACTACAGAATTCAAATATTCAAGTTGAGGCAGGAGTGGATCTGAAATCTATTGTAAACTCAAAGTAAAGTTACTTTTTATGAAAATCAGAGTTAGAAAAATGGAACTGTATCTCTTACCAGTGACTTTAACTGTTAATAAAATGCAACAGATGTTTGAAGTTTTGATCTGTATGGCCAGAACAGCTAAGAAATTAGTTATGAAAAAGTTTGTTGTGAGTAGTCTGGATGCCAGGCATTGTAAGATATAATGTTGAAACCAACTGAATGACGCCAGGGAGAAAGAATGTATGTATCAGTTGGTGACAATGGCAATAAAGTTGAAATTCAAGAACATTTTATCTTGAACATCCTTTTTTTTTTGAGAGGTTTATGAAATAAAGTTAATACCTACGACATGCAGTGGGAATTTTTAAGTTCTGTTAACAGAGACCAAAAAACTGTGATGTTTCAGCAAAATTGGGCACACACACAATAGGGTGTCACGTGAATGAATGTAAAGTATGCCAAGGAGTGAATGAGCTTAAAGAAGCATTAATAATCAAATTTAATAGAGAGAAGATTGATCAGCTAACCTATAGATAGTTAACTCGAGTGGTCAAAAATAATCTTGACAGTGATCGCAAGAACACTGAGTTTATTAATGCAAGTTGTGATATTTTGATTTGATGTTTCTTGCATTAGTTACATATCAAGAGAAATTATTTTACCTTAGCTTCCTTCACAGTTTCGTTATAAGAGTATCGTAGTTCTTTAAAATATTGTTATATTTTTAATTTCATTCCTCAAGAGCTCATTTTTTACTTACTTCATTAACATGACATACATGTTGTTTCTATGGAAAAGTACAAATCAAATCAAATTTATTTGGACATCAGTAAAATCAGACAGAGATCAATCTGCAACACCAACAGTGTAATCACCCAATGAATGTACTGTAAACTGGAAATTCCAGGGATTCCGACGATACCCTTGTTAAATTAAAGAGTAAAGCTGGTCAATAAAACACTGAGAGTGACTTGTGGCCGTCCTGATTAAATTAGTTTCAACAATTGCTGTTTCTCCATCAGTCAGTGCCTGCTCCCGCTATCTTTGAAACCATTTTCATTAGAAAGAACAGGTTTTAAACCATATAAAAACTAAATTTGGTTTCCCAATGTGAGCATATATTGCCCTAAGAGTTATAAAATGAAGGTACAGCAGAAATATGCACTTGCTGGCATTCAAATTATGACATTAGTTTGTCTCTGGGAAAAGGAAGATCTAAAGTCCTAATGAATAGAAAGTTAGCTTGAATCAGAAAAAAGGAAAAACCCTTTTTTTAGTTTCAAAAAAGGAAAGGACACAAAGAATCCAATAATACAGACAGCATACTGTATTTTCTGCCTTGGTGTACCAGTCGACCATAAAACTCATCTTTCACTTCGTCTTCATCACCATTTGTAGCTGCCTACACATACTAGAGTGATTTCGAAGAAGTGGGCCTTCATTCTCACAGTGGTTTAGCATGCACTCTTTAAATTGCAGATTGCAAACTGCCATATTGAGAAGCTCATGAGACTACCTCAATTTCAGTGTTCACGTGTACAGTAACATTATTTATGTTTGGTTTATGTTAGATTTCAGTACATTACATTACGTCAGTTTCATTGCACGGTGTTATATTTCACAAATTCTGCTGTGCGTGACAAATGTTGAAGCAGGAAATGGCACACAGTTTTGTATTGCCTTCCTTACAACAAAACTGAGGAGCTAAACACGTCAACACAGAACTGAAACAAGGTGGGAAATCAGTAGTGCAACAGAAGCTGAAACTGTACTTGAAACTTGAATGCAGCTGCCATCTGGTTTCTCCACTGCTAAGCAGTCTTCCAACACAACCACTAGATGGTTCATAGGTCAAACTTACCCAGAAGTCGAGCATAGTGAAGAGTTAATTGGAACGTGATATAGAATGTTTTAGAGAGATGTGAGAAGGCACATGAAAAACTATGTGAGAGAAAGAAATCAAAACAATAAGAAAAACAAAACAGAAATGCTCTTAGGGTAGACTTCATTTTTATCGGTTTCAGTGACAGATGACTCGGTATCCAATGTCAGCAATCAAAGATGTCTTGAAAGATTTGCGTAATTCAAGAGGTCAATCAGAAACACAGCCAGTTAATGAAAATAATGGATTTTTGGAAATGTTGCTTCTTGAGATGTGTAGAGTCATTCAAACTAAAAACAAAGGAGACAACTGAAGATAATTTTGTTTCAGTGGAAACATTGAAAGCTGGAGAAAACTGTTTAAACATGTGTAAAAAAAATTATTTTGCAAAGTATCATTTGCAGTATGTTGAGAGGAAATCAGTTTCACAGTTGTTTGTCTCCACAGGAAAGCTAATGGACAAATGCACCTACAGACTTACTAGCTGCCTCTTTCTAATGTCCAAGATCTTACTTCACATACCACTATTTGCATTAGATACATACATACACACATAAATAGAGAGAGAGAGAGAGAGAGATTGATTTCAGTCAGGAACAAAACGAGCTGGTCTTAGTAGTTGTTATACGACACATTCGCCATCTTGTAAGTAGTGAGTGAAAGTATTGAATTAAACAGTGAGAAGTAGCTACCATAAAGTGCATTAAAACAAGGAGGCCTTGGGTCTGTGAACAGAAATTTGTACCTTTATTTCAGAAGTATTACCCAGCCCTGTTGAGGCACTTGTCCCACTGCGACAAAAGAGTGTATGACTCTCTTGTAAAATTCTTGTGGCTGCGTTATGAACCAGTTCCGAACGTACCACTCTATGGTGTGAATCAATGGCCATCAGAGTCTTCTTTCACTCACTAAAAATGGCGTAATTATGGGGAGACAGGTGTGGATGGCATGGAAGGTGACTGAGGGCTTCTCTTTTGAAAGACTGCAAGAGAACCTTGGCTCTATTTGCTGTATAGGGGCATTGCCTTGTCATTGAACTGAATGATCCCACGGGTGGATATGCCTTGGTTATTTTGATTTAATTGCCTTGTGAAAGGCGGTCACTGTTAGTATTGTTGTGCATTCACTGTTGCCTCATTTTGTAGGAAGTTAATAAGCAGGGAGCAATTTTGGTCAAAGAAGATGATGAGCATAACCTTTCCCACATGTGTGGATGGCCTTGGATTTTTTGAGTGGTGGTAACCCTGCATGCTTTCATTGGAGACGTTGTCGTTCTGACCTCCTGGGTTTGAAGTTATGACACCATGTCTCATCTCCAGTGACCACTTGTGATGGACCCATCCTTAGCATAGAGCTTCAGATGGTCAAGGGAGAGCATTATTCAACATGCTTCCTGTGCTAGTTGAACACTGAGGCACCCATTGTGTGCACATTTGAAATTTCAGTCGGTCCTTAATGATGGCATGAACATGTCCTTCTCTAAATTCAACTTTGTGGCCGTGGCTGCTATCATGAAATGCAATTCTTGAGTTATGGGCATACTCCAGTTGGATAATGGCATCAGTAATGCGGTGTGGTATTCCAGACCATGCATCATTGGCCGACAATATCTGTCCTCTGAATCACTATCAGTCCCTGAATCTTGCAATGGATGTGTAGTCTGTATACCCTTCCCTGTCATTGTTTGATGAATTCCTGTTCCTCGCACTCTTTGCTGTCCAGAAATGCATTACAGATCTTTTTTTATCTCCTTTTGGAGCTTTTAATTTGCTGTTTTCAGCATGACTGAGAGCAGTGGTGCTTGATCAGTTTTCACTTGGGTGTGTGCCTGTGTACCATCTTATTGATTCTGTTTCACTCAACGTACCTTGAGGAATATGTACCAGCTGCTGCTACATCATCATCCACGAGACTTTATCAGCATAATGGGAAGTGAAGAGTAAGACTTGTTCATGCATGTATGTGGATATTACTGTTTTGAGTAAGTATTCCCCAGTTCAAAAGCTGCCCATTTTGCTCACCGTTTGAGATAGTATCAAATGTTATTTCACTTAGGTTTATGACAACAATTGTGATGTTCTGAGTACTAGTTTGACTTAAATTAACTTTTTACATATCACTTCAGTTTGTAATATGGCGAGGCAAAATAATATCAATGTCATCTGGAAATTCCATCCTTCAGGCACGCATTGGAGTAGCAGTATTTCATTTTCCGATATTTTGGTTCTTAACCGTACATCCGTTCAGTCACTGACTCCCCTTGAAGCAACCAAAATATCAGAAAATGAAATGCTGCTATCCTGGATCCATGTTCAAACGGTGATGGAATCTATTATCAGCCAAGAAAACTTCAATAAAAACCTAGGAATTGTTGAAAAAATATTCTCTCTCTCTCTCTCTCTCTCTCTCTCTCTCTCTCTCTCTCTCTCTCTCTCTCTCTCTCTCTCTCTCTCTCTGGAAGGATCCACTACAGCTAATTCAATAATTCAAATCACTCGCCATTTACTCACATGCCAAATAAAAATGAAACTGGAAAATTAGTTGTTCTTTCTTCTCGTTATCTTACAGCAAAAGTATGTAATTGTGTTCTTTATTTAGTTTGTGGAAGGAATCAAGTGTTTGATCTTGATAACTTCTGTAGTCTGTGATTTACAGATTGTAGTTGATATATTTGTGTGACATTATATTCAATTAAAAGCTAAATTTATCAGTTATTTGTCAATCTGAAAATAATCTCCAAATGGTGCCTCCAAAAATTTTGTAGAACTTAATTGGAAAAATACTGCGTAGAGCTAGTATATGTGGTTTGCTTGGTTAATATTTTTTTTATAAATTATCCTGCTGTCAATTCATTACATTTTTCTAATTTATTAATTCTTAGAGTGACGAGGATAAAGCAAATTTTGAGAAGCTAATCAATGCCATAAAAGGTAGTCGAAAAGGAAAGACGCTGGGAGTATTTCCAAAAGAAAACTATCCAGGTCCTTTTATGGATGCATGGAGAAATGCCTTGAAAAAAGAACAGTTTGATACTGTAAGTATTGCTCTAATCAAATTAATTTTTTTCTCTCTCTTGTGTTCACAGATTACTGAAATATTGTTGAGAAGATTGTGTAGTTTTGTTTGTTTGTAAATAGATAAGTGTGTATGAGGGGGAGAGGTAAAGTTCGTATTACAAGCATTTGGTTATCATGTCTTACCCTCATTTGCTTATTTGTCCTTTTATTGTATTGTGTTAAGCAAGCATTGCATTGATTGTCAGAAAGTAACACATTAAGATTTCGTAAGGGCAACTATCCTGGAATCCAGTACCACTTAATAAATTAGAATTAATAGCTTCCAGAGGCAACAAAGATTTGATTTTCAAAATTTCACATTATTATTAACATAACTTAAAAATTTAAAATCCTGTTGTATTCTGCTTATCAAGATGTAAAACACTGTTTTAAAAATTTAACACAATAAGACTACAAATATTACAGTGAGAAACTGTTTGACTTGAGAGAGTAATTGACAGCTCGCAGATACCCAGACTTTGTTCATCCAATATTTGAGAATGAGAGCACTTTGTGACTTGAAACTAACTTTACATGTAATTTCAAACTTTTATGAAACTTCTCTCGCTTACAACCCCCACAAAATGACAGAATCAGAAAAGTGTTAATGCAAACATTTTTGCTGTTCATTTAGGAAAATTTCAGTATCAGACATGTTTAAATGTATTACTTCATTACTACCAACTCTGTTTGCAACACACTTCTCAAATGGTATTCATGTACAGGATGATTCACGAAGATATGCAAATATTTGAATACATTATTTTACGAATAAAACTAAAGAAAAAAAGTTCATGTAAACATGGGTCCACAGATGTTTGGTTTCAGAGTTACGGCTAAAAAAAGATTTTGCTTGAAATTTAGCAACATCGCTAATATGAAGCCATTTCCAAACTGTATGAGATTAAAGTAAAGCACAATTTCCATTTATTTTGTTGGTATTTTTCTGGTGAATCGAATAAAACATATCCCAGATGTGTACCTGTAGTAGTTTTCCAGAACACCCAGAGAAGCAAAGATTATTATACAAGTAAATTTGTTTACTTTCCATTAAGAATGTAGAAACATTTATGTCATTGGTGGCAACCGTTAGTTAAATACTAACTGGCAGTTACACAAATACATTGTATTTACTGATGAGACACAGTTTACTCGAGATGGTATAAATCATTTACATAACGGGCATGCATGGCCTGAAGCAAACCCATATGCAACAGTGCAATGCAATTTCCAGCACCGATTTAGCATAAATGTGTGGTGTGATATAATCAACACACTCTTTATTGGACCATTCATTTTCCCAGGACGTCTAATTGGCAAGACGTACTTACAATTCTTTCAAGAAGAAATGCCCCGCTTGCTTGAAGATGTTCCACTTGCTATGCAATTGCAAATGTATTTTCAACGTGATATTGTGCGTTCACATTTCACCAGCGCCGTTACTACACATTTAAATGAACATTTTCCCCAGAAATGGATTGGTCGTGGTGCTACACGTCTGTGACCACCTAGATTGCCTGATTTAATACCAATAGATTTTTGTGTATGGGGATGGATCAAAGACATAGTTTATGAGGACAGAGTCAATACACGTGAGGCATTACTTGCTTGCATTATGAATGCAATAGACAAAATTGAGAACAACCCTGTGAAACTGAAACAAGCAAAAAAATCTGTTCATACACATGCAGCTAAATGCATTGGACTTTATGGAGACATTTTGAACATTTATTGTGAATGTATTGTGAAACTGTATGTACAATTTCCTTAACACTGAGCTTTTTTTTCTTCTGGTTTAACATGAATTCATGTGTGCTATGGTATTAATAAAAGCAGATTATCTGACACATTCATACAGTTTCAGTTAATGTTATCACCATTATTTTTCCAAAATGATATTCTTTACAACTTCCATTGAAAACTTTGTGCAGTTGTCTGGAATTTAAAGAAACAAATTTGGTCAAGTAGTTAATAAATTGAAAATTTTACAACCTTACTTCTTAACTACTCTGGATGTTCTGGAAAACTACTGCAGTTACACAAATTTTACAACATTACTTCTTAACTACTCTGGATGTTCTGGAAAACTACTGCAGTTACACATCTGGGACATGTTTTATTAGATTCACCGGATCAATAACAACAAAATTAATGGAAATCGTGCTTTACTTTAACCTTGTACAGTTTTTATTAGCCGTAACTCCATAACTAAACATTTGTGGACATATGTTTATATGAACTTTTTTCTTTAGTTTTACTTATAGAATAACATATTAAAATATTTACATATCTTCATGAATCACTCTGTATGCCTTTGAATGTACCTGCAAAATTACATCATTGTATGAAACGCTGTTCAGGATATACAATGTCATAGACATTTAGATGTGTGAAAAATAAGCTTCTGCTAAAAATGGTGCACAGTAAAACTGAATCAGGTATGATTTTTTAATTTACTATTTCTTTAGACTATTAACTATAATTACAATACATTTTGCAAACAGTATCTACATATATCACTGAATGTACCTGCAAAATTAAATCATTGTACAACATACAGTTCAAGAGAGATGACATCATAAACATTGTGATATAAGAAAAAACTTGCTTTTGCTTAAAATGTATTGCAAATTACCCCGACTATATTCATCCAGTGTTTCATAATGAGAGCACTTAGCGACTTTCAACAGACTAAGTATAATTTCAAACCTTTTATATACTTTTTCTTGCGTATGTTCTTAATGTCATATATTTAATACACTAATTCATTTGTAAAGCAATCAGACGTTTGAAGCTGTTATATACTTGGGAATTTGATTCTTTGAAGAGTTAGGGATTTACTGGTTTTACCCTAATCATGTTCACACCTCAAAGGACCTCACTCCATCTTTTGTAAACACATGCTTAATGAATACGAGACCCGTGCTGTTGCAGCACTCCTACTTTTCCATTATTGCAATCCTACACTGTGACTGATTCCTCCCCCCCCCCCCCCCCCTCTTCGCACTCTTTATGTTGCAAGATGGCATTCACATCTATCGCTGTGATGTGAAACCGTAGGAACCATCCTCCCATACAATATTCTACACTCCTTTGCCCCATTGGAATACTTTAAGTGTTTAAAATGTTGTTACATATCTTCTCTCTTTGCCCATGACCCTATCTGTATGAATTCCAGACAGCGACTGCTCAGAGACACAACCCACAACCAACCACCGACTCACTTCAACTGCGGTGAGCATCATCCCGCTCATTCACCATTTTGCCCTGATACAAAGAATGGAAGGAAAAAATCTTACAATATAGGACTACTTCTGATATTTCAAAGCCAAAAATAAGTAAAAATGCTTGGTCTTGGCCCACTTGACAACTAAGTATCAGTGATATGATTAAGGTTCTGTTGTAGTGAGGGTAAGTGCGCTCTTGCCTCTGTCAGTGTTAGTCATTAGCGGCCATCCTGATACACCCATTCATGTTTTGTGTGTGTGTGTGTGTGTGGGGGGGGGGGGGGGGGGGGGGACTCAGACTCTTCCACTGCCCTGTTGTCAAAGTCCAGCCAGCAGCTAAAGGAAGTACAGGCTGAGTGGCACAGAGCTACCTGTTTACTGTATATTCCAGACTGTCGACCCAGACAATCCCTACGTAAAACTAAGCCGAACACAAGAAAGTATCCAAAGTCAAAACAAAAAATACAGTGTCTTTTGTCATGCCTCCTACTGCCTCCCTTCTTTCTCCACCATTGCCAAACTTTTGCTTGTTGACACCTTTTCTCCTCAAAAGATGGTGCAAGCAGTAACTGAAATCTTATCTATTCTTTTGACTTCTTTTGGTCACTCACAGTGAGCCATATAGATGTCCTGCAATGAAATTTTAAAGCTACTATCACTTCATGCAGCAGTATGTATTGTTTTTCGGGACACGCTGTTCCCTTAAACCCATATCCTCTCCTTTCCAATTATTCTGTACTGTTGACCTCGAAGAGCATCAGACAAATTCTGTTTGTTGGTACTTGTGTAGGTCTTCAGTGAACAAGTACTTTCCGAATTCATGTAGGGGGTGTGGTTGTTTACATTTGGTTCTCTCCTGATGTTTATCCTGTGTGACACATGTGCCCCTCCTGGTAGGGAGAGGGCATACTATGAGATAATTATCTTGCTTAGTCAGCTGGCTTTGCCTTTCCTCTTAATGAAACAGTCGTGCTCCAACTTCAAGCTATAAGTGGTAAGTATCGGTGTTCCCATACACTTCTATGCTGTGATCTATAACGACTGATTAACAGTGGTCCCGAACACTTTAACATGATGCACGGAACTTATTAGGCCATTAATTTCTGTGTGTAGCCTCAGCTTTTTTTTCTGTCCAGTGTAGAGTACACATTTATCTCTGAGGTAGTGATTACTTTCTGACTGTTGTCACCTTGTCAGGTAGACATCCAGCAGAATGTTGTTCATGATGTGCTCTCAAGAAAGCTGGATGGTACATTTTTAACACAACTCTTAACTTTTGGTGCTACCCCCAAGGAACTATTAATGACATCCTGTGGGGTATGTCTGTCACAGTACTAGAGGCCACAGAGTTGATGATTCTGTTTTCCTTGGGATCCAAAAACTCATGAGAGGTGGACAAAATGTTGCTATGGCTGTTTTAAGATTGCGGATGAGTGCTACAGCATCATAATGTCACCCATCAGTTGCTGTAACACTTTTAAAAAAAATTATGCGCAAGTGTTTTTTTGCAGTGTCACAAGAAGGAATGCTAGTAATGATACATATGTCATAAGCATGCATTGTCCTTTATAAGTATGGGCCAAGTTGCACTGTATTTCTCTCCGATATCTGTCGAATGGTGCCCTGAATCTCTGTGGAAGGCGCTGTTCGCATTTATTTTATTGTTTGTGTTGAGCACTTCGATAAACCTCTACATCTGACAACTGCCACCATAGCCACCACCAAAATTCAAAAAATGCGTTACTGTTAGTTTATGAAGTATGTATCCCACCATTTACAGTTTCCTGCAATGTAGACCATTTTTAAAAGTCCATAAAGTGTAAAATAGGGATTTTTCTGTAGTAATGAGTAAGAGGAGAGAGAAATGATAACTGTTTAAATATAATACTATAACACCATAGTAAAAGGTTTTAAATGAGAAGCTTCCTCTTGCTATACAGTCTTAAGTGGGTGCACTTCATTTATTTCCTTCCATCCCTTGTTACCAGGTAGAATTTTAGAGGTGGTCCAAAGAAGAGTGATGCATTTCATCATTAGTTGATTTAGTAGGTGTCAAAGTGTTCTCATCAAACTCTTAGTGGTAGAGACTGCATTGTGCATAATGGAGAGGTTTACTGTCAAAATTTTGAGTGTGTACATTCCAGGCAGATTCCAGCAACATACTTCTGCATCACAAATGTATATGATGAAATGTGCAAGGTGTTTGAAAGAAATTCGAACTTACACAGTGACATTCTTTCCATACACCCTTCTGAAGGGTGGAAAGTAGTTGTGCTACTTGAAATACTCTGCCTACTCACCTTAAGATGGTTTGCAGGGTATAGATGTACAAATCTCAAAATTTGTTGTATTTCTTTTCCTCGTTATCATAATTTTGTGCTGTTCATCTATATATATCAAGTATATATTTGCCATGGAGGAATAAAAATTGTTATTTTAGAAATTTCTAATCATTTTGCAGGTTGATGTCAGTGCTGCAGTGGCATATATAATGGCTCCAAAGGAAGACTCAGAACTAGTTACCATGAAGAAAGCTTGTCTTGTGTCAGTTGATGTTTTCAATAAGTACCTGAAAGATCAAATTATGGAAATCATTGATGCTGACAAGGTTTGTATATGCATGATATTTATTGGAATGTCTTTTATCTTATCATTGACTGCAGTAAATGATATATGTCTGTCAAATGAGTATTGGTATATGATTTTTCGAAAGTCTTAACAATTGTAGAGAGATATTACTATTGTATTCCTCTTTTCTTTCAGAAAGTGAAGCATTCAAAACTTGCTGAGGGTGTGGAAGCAGCAATTACAGACAAGAAGTATGTCACTGGTGTCGACACTAGTCAAGTGGATATGTGCTATCCTGCCATTATTCAGAGTGGTGGCAATTACAACCTGAAGTTCAGTGTTGTCAGTGATAAAAACACACTGCATTTTGGTGCAATTGTTTGTTCCTTGGGAGCACGGTATCGCAGTTACTGTTCAAATATTGTGCGGACTTTGCTTGTCAATCCAAGTGAAACTGTACAGGTATGTTCTACTGTAGGCGTGAATGTTGAAAGTAGAAATGACAGAATGTTTTCATAATCTGTAAATGTTAATTTTAGTGCAGAACAGTTCAAATAGATACATTTCCTTTATTGACTTTAGTCAGTACCAACAGATATGGAGGAGAAGTTCCTTTTTCTAGATTTTAAGCAAACTGTGTGAAATTGAACCAGTAGTAGAAGAGAGAACAGACTGGATGACTGACTGTGAGAGGTACCAGCAGAATCATAAAAGAACCTGAGAATACAACAGTGTAATTTCAAATTCTAAGAGCATTTACAATGCTGACAGTGGGAAAGCTACTCAACCATTATTGATAAATATGATGGTGTTGTGAGAAAACAATGGTGTGGCCATTAAAATGTAAATAGAAGAAAAAGTTAGTGAGGTTTGTAGATGGTTATCTTAAATACGTAAAATTAAAAATAATGTATTTACTTAGTGGAAAACCCAAGAGGATAGTTGGAACATAAAGCATGAAATGGAAAAAAGGAGACAATGAAGGAGTAAACTGTACTTTTTAAGGTATGACTTCCTTCAACCTGAATGATGCTTTACATGGATTTAGTGGGCAAGGCCTGACTGAAGATAATGTGTGGTTGCTCCCCTGCAACCTTTGAACTGTTCAACGAGTAAGCTATGAGAGGCTGAATGGTGGATGTGTAGCAGTTGGGTGAAGAAGTAGATACTTTAACCTAAATAGTCCTTAAATATAATTTCTTAAATATTTTGTCATCATTAGGTATTAAAACACAGAAACAGATTTTACAATAATTACACGTGTAGTTTAGTCACAATAGGCCTTTCTACTGGAAGGATTGCAGGATAATATGACAACATTTTCAACCAATTTTACAACACAATAGAATTTGCATGGAAAGACATAAAACATGATACGTGGAGAGCTATATCGCACTTGAGGCATTTTTAATGGTAGTTTTCTTCTTCCACATTCTGCATTGCAGTTTTTTTATCCTGTATTGGTGAGTCACAAATACAATCTTCTTTTGCATCATAACATATTCAGTTTTATTTGCTTTGTTATGTTGTCCTCTACTTTGGGCAATCCTCTTATTTTCTTCAGGTATGGTGCCTAAATGTGAGATCATTCATTGGCCTCTCATTACATGTGTACAGATTCCAAGCATTCTGTTCAGCAACACCGCTTAGATGTACTGTTATAGGAAAATACCCCTTTTTTCCTCTTATGAATATTCTTTATAAGGATATACTTTGATCTGTGTGATCTACTCCAATATAATTATTATATGCTTGGAACAGCCTTGGTTGAGGCACTGCAACTTTGTTTCTTCTCCCTGGAGAATCGGCCTACTTGTCTCCATGGCAGAGCTTGGTCATATTGGCAACCAGAGTAACAACATTGTTATGATTCCAGATGAAGATTGATATTCGTAAAGAAAAACAAAAATAATTAACATGTAGATTTATTTCCATGTCTGGGTGGATTTTTACCAGTATTTTTATTTGAACAGGACTCATGTGTTCCTCTTTCCTCCTCCTTGATTTTTTTTCTGGTGGAGACAAAATGCAGCTTTTAAGTATTCTGTCCTGACAGATTGTTCCTGAAGCTTCAGTGCCTCTTTTCTTGAGATCTTAAAGAAGCCGAATATTGGTAAACAGTTGTCATAGAAAAATCAGTATGGAACATTTTGCAGCAGGTGATAGGCATATGTAAAATATAACTCCATACAGCAGATCCTTGCCCTCATACTTTTTGATGCAGGTTCCAGCTTCCTAATAAGGTTCCAAACATATTAGATTTTACTGATATAACGAAAGTATGATCAAAGAAGCAGAAACGGAAACAGATGTCAAAAGCCAATTTTAGCAGAAGCGGATGCAGAAGTAGAGGTGCAAATATTAAGGGAAAAAAATTACAATTCTTTTCAAAATTTATCATTGTCATATGATATTTAATAAAATGTAGTTTTGCTTCTTTTTCGCAATGCAGTCTGTTTCAGTGTTCTTTGCACTAGGGCTATTCAGAAAGTAGGGAAAGTTTGACATTAAAAAAAAAACTATGTACAAGAAATACATTTTGTTATATCCATATGAAAGAGTGACTGACATACTACTTTTCCACATAGTCACCGAACACATTGAGGCATTTATCATAACGGTGGACAAGATTTGAAATACCTTCGTCGTAAAATTCTGTCGCCTGAGACTTCAGCCAGTGAGTCATCCCCACCTGGAGTTCGTTATAATCATCAAAGCGCTGCGTTACAAGCCAGTTCTTGATCTTGGGAAACAAGTGAAAGTCACTTGGTGCAAGATTGGGGCTGAGAGAAAATTTCCCATTCGAATGAATTAAGAAGTTCTTTAGTTCGGTTTGCCATGTGAGGTTGGGCATTGTCGTGCAAAAACAAAATTTTGGATGTCAGCATTCCTCGGCGTTTGTTTTGAACAGCTCTTCTAAGGCTGTGCAAAGTTTGACAGTTGTTGTTGTTGTTGTTGTTGTTGTGGTCTTCAGTCCTGAGACTGGTTTGACGCAGCTCTCCATGCTACTCTATCCTGTGCAAGCTTTTTCATCTCCCAGTACCTACTGCAACCTACATCCTTCTGAATCTGCTTAGTGTATTCATCTCTTGATCTCCCTCTACGATTTTTACCCTCCACGCTGCCCTCCAATACTAAATTGGTGATCCCTTGATGCCTCAGAACATGTCCTACCAACCGATCCCTTCTTCTGGTCAAGTTGTGCCACAAACTTCTCTTCTCCCCAATCCTATTCAATACTTCCTCATTAGTTATGTGATCTACCCATCTAATCTGCAGCATTCTTCTGTAGCACCACATTTCGAAAGCTTCTATTCTCTTCTTGTCCAAACTATTTATCGTCCATGTTTCACTTCCATACATGGCTACACTCCATACGAATACTTTCAGAAATGACTTCCTGACACTTAAATCTATACTCGATGTTAACAAATTTCTCTTCTTCATAAACGCTTTCCTTGCCATTGCCAGACTACATTTTATATCCTCTCTACTTCGACCATCATCAGTTATTTTGCTCCCCAAATAGCAAAACTCCTTTACTACTTTAAGTGCCTCATTTCCTAATCTAATTCCCTCAGCATCACCCGACTTAATTAGACTACATTCCATTATCCTTGTTTTGCTTTTGTTGATGTTCATCTTATATCCTCCTTTCAAGACACTGTCCATTCCATTCAACTGCTCTTCCAAGTCCTTTGCTGTCTCTGACAGAATTACAATGTCATCGGCGAACCTCAAAGTTTTTATTTCTTCTCCATGAATTTTAATACCTACTCCGAATTTTTCTTTTGTTTCCTTTACTGCTTGCTCAATATACAGATTGAACAACATCGGGGAGAGGCTACAACCCTGTCTTACTCCCTTCCCAACCACTGCTTCCCTTTCATGTCCCTCGACTCTTATAACTGCCATCTGGTTTCTGTACAAATTGTAAATAGCCTTTCGCTCCCTGTATTTTACCCCTGCCACCTTTAGAATTTGAAAGAGAGTATTCCAGTCAACATTGTCAAAAGCTTTCTCTAAGTCTACAAATGCTAGAAACGTAGGTTTGCCTTTCCTTAATCTTTCTTCTAAGATAAGTCGTAAGGTCAGTATTGCCTCACGTGTTCCAGTGTTTCTACGGAATCCAAACTGATCTTCCCCGAGGTTGGCTTCTACTAGTTTTTCCATTCGTCTGTAAAGAATCCGTGTTAGTATTTTGCAGCTGTGACTTATTAAGCTGATAGTTCGGTAATTTTCACATCTGTCAACACCTGCTTTCTTTGGGATTGGAATTATTATATTCTTCTTGAAGTCTGAGGGTATTTCGCCTGTTTCGTACATCTTGCTCACCAGATGGTAGAGTTTTGTCAGGACTGGCTCTCCCACAGCCGTCAGTAGTTCCAATGGAATATTGTCTACTCCGGGGGCCTTGTTTCGACTCAGGTCTTTCAGTGCTCTGTCAAACTCTTCACGCAGTATCATATCTCCCATTTCATCTTCATATACATCCTCTTCCATTTCCATAATATTGTCCTCAAGTACATCGCTCTTGTATAGACCCTCTATATACTCCTTCCACCTTTCTGCTTTCCCTTCTTTGCTTAGAACTGGGTTTCCATCTGAGCTCTTGATATTCATACAAGTCGTTCTCTTATCTCCAAAGGCCTCTTTAATTTTCCTGTAGGCGGTATCTATCTTACCCCTAGTGAGATAGGCCTCTACATCCTTACATTTGTCCTCTAGCCATCCCTGCTTAGCCATTTTGCAATTCCTGTCGATCTCATTTTTGAGACGTTTGTATTCCTTTTTGCCTGTTTCACTTACTGGATTTTTATATTTTCTCCTTTCATCAATTAAATTCAATATTTCTTCTGTTACCCAAGGATTTCTACTAACCCTCTTCTTTTTACCTACTTGATCGTCTGCTGCCTTCACTACTTCATCCCTCAGAGCTACCCATTCTTCTTCTACTGTATTTCTTTCCCCCATTCCTTTCAATTGTTCCCTTATGCTCTCCCTGAAACTCTGTACAACCTCTGGTTCTTTCGGTTTATCCAGGTCCCATCTCCTTAAATTCCCACCTTTTTGCAGTTTCTTCAGTTTTAATCTACAGGTCATAACCAATAGATTGTGGTCAGAGTCCACATCTGCCCCTGGAAATGTCTTACAATTTAAAACCTGGTTCCTAAATCTCTGTCTTACCATTATATAATCTATCTGATACCTTTTAGTATCTCCAGGGTTCTTCCATGTATACAACCTTCTTTCATGATTCTTAAACCAAGTGATAGTTATGATTATGTTGTGCTCTGTGCAAAATTCGACCAGGCGGCTTCCTCTTTCATTTCTGTCCCCCAATCCATATTCACCTACTACGTTTCCTTCTCTCCCTTTTCCTACACTCGAATTCCAGTCACCCATGACTATTAAATTTTCGTCTCCCTTCACAATCTGAATAATTTCTTTTATTTCATCATACATTTCTTCAATTTCTTCGTCATCTGCAGAGCTAGTTGGCATATAAACTTGTACTACTGTAGTAGGCGTGGGCTTCGCATCTATCTTGGCCACAATAATGCGTTCACTGTGCTGTTTGTAGTAGCTTACCCGCATTCCTATTTTCCTATTCATTATTAAACCTACTCCTGCATTACCCCTATTTGATTTTGTGTTTATAACCCTGTAGTCACCTGACCAGAAGTCTTGTTCCTCCTGCCACCGAACTTCACTAATTCCCACTATATCTAACTTCAACCTATCCATTTCCCTTTTTAAATTTTCTAACCTACCTGCCCGATTAAGGGATCTGACATTCCACGCTCCGATCCGTAGAACGCCAGTTTTCTTTCTCCTGATAACGACATCCTCTTGAGTAGTCCCCACCCGGAGATCCGAATGGGGGACTATTTTACCTCCGGAATATTTTACCCAAGAGGACGCCATCATCATGTAATCATACAGTAAAGCTGCATGCCCTCGGGAAAAATTACGGCTGTAGTTTCCTCTTGCTTTCAGCCGTTCGCAGTACCAGCACAGCAAGGCAGTTTTGGTTATTGTTACAAGGCCAGATCAGTCAATCATCCAGACTGTTGCCCTTGCAACTACTGAAAAGGCTGCTGCCCCTCTTCAGGAACCACACGTTTGTCTGGCCTCTCAACAGATACCCCTCCGTTGTGGTTGCACCTACGGTACGGCTATCTGTATCGCTGAGGCACGCAAGCCTCCCCACCAACGGCAAGGTCCATGGTTCGTGGGGGGGGGGGAGTTTGACAGTACTGGATAGAATTTATGGTTGCTCCACATTCGAGAAAATCAATAAGAAGCACACCTTGCCTATCCCAAAACACTGTTGCCATCAACTTCCTTGCTGACAAGGTTTGCAAACATTTTCTTGGTTTTTGGGAGGGATCTTGTGTGCCCCCACTCCATGGACTGTAATTTTGTCTCGCAATTGACTTGTTTCAACCAAGTCTCGTCACCGGCTATGATTCAATCCAGTAATGAATCACCATGTTTGTGGTGGGACTTGTTTCACCCAAGTCTCATCACTGGCTACGATTCAATCCAGTAATGAATCACCATGTTTGTGGTAGGCCTCCGGAAATGTCAACGTTTGCCCCCATTCGCTGTTCTTTATGGTGCCCTGTAAGCATTTTGGGCACCCATCATGCACAAAATTTGTGGTAGCCTAGCTTTTGAGTGACAATTTCAAACAACAAAGTCCGTGAAACTTCTGAAAAGAAAGTGAAAGCTCCGCTATTGAAGCGACTGATTCATGAATCGTTTCATCAACTTTAGTGACAAGATTGTCAGTCACAATGCTCAGGCGTCCACTCTTCTCACTATCATGAACGTTGGTTCGGCCAGTTTTAAACCGAATGCACCATTTCTAGACAGAACATTCACTCGTTATGTTGTTTCTGTACACTTCGCACAGTTCACGATACATTTTTATGAGTTTTAGGTTTTTTGCCAGCAAAAACCGTATCGCAGACCGGATCTCTCAACTGGTGGGATTTTTGATTGCAGCGCACGTTTCAAATTGGAATATCGAAAAAACCAGACATGCAGAGATGTTCCTGTTGTCATGGATGGATGCCAACTGAGCTGCCGAGCACACACATACGGCACGCGCCTAGCGGCCCGCGCCTAGCGGCATCAGACAGAAACGTTCCCTACTTTCTGAATAGCACTTGTATATGAGGCCAACTCCACTGAAAAATTGTTCACTGGCTATGCTACTGGGAGGAGCTGATAAATACTAAAGAGTTAGTGACAGTAGATAGTAGTACTTGTGTCCACTTGATTTCCACCACATTAGTGGATAATCTAGTAGAGAAAGCTTTTTTTATTCCTTTTTGTACTCCAGTAGGTTTGATTGTAACATCACCCCAGATTGTCATTTTCGTTAGTTGTAGCCGGGTCTTGCTAACATTCATTCATATGTAACATGAATTCTAATGTTTGTAACGCTGTTTGTAATTGAGATTCTGTGATTAGGGCACAACTTGTTGAAGGCCAATTTGCAGTTCCAAATCAGCACCTTTTCTAGCTAGTAGATATGCAGTCATCTTGAGGTGAGTTTGGACCTCTGGCTTTCATCATCAGATTATATATTTGGGGCACAGCTTGCTCTGTGATGATGCTGTTGAAAAATTTTGAGTTTTATTGCAGATCAAAATAAGTCACAATTGTGTACTTACCATTTTTGGTCAGTTCTCGGAATCTCATGCTTGAATTCATCGTGTAATTTTCTCGTAAACTTTTATAATTGTTCTGAAATATCAGTTTTTATGTCGTCTTACTGTAAAGTGCTCACACTTACTTGAATTAGCTATATGACTGATGAAATGCTCGCTTGAGAACTGCTTAAGTTTCTAGGAATTTGTTTGAATGGTTTCATCATTTCTACAGTTTTTTTCAACATTTATCCAGTCTTTAAGTGGATATAATCATGATTGCATTTGAACATGAGCATAAAATTAGCAAATCCTTGAGCTTTGAAAATCATTCCATCATATAAAATTTGCTATTCCAGCTGGAAATAGAAGAAATTAAATTAACAGATATGGTTTTCATAAAAACAAAACACATGATATTTACTCTACAGATATAACATAAAACTGAAATTCATTTATATATATTTAACAATATTTAACATGTTGGGCAGTCTTGAATGATAGATATAGCAGATTGATCAAGGCATTCCCTTTGAATTTTTGCCAGCTCGGTTTGTATGACAGAGATGATTGAAATGGATTGCAATTTTTTTCAGTTTAGCAGTAAGTTGAAGGAGCCACTCCTACGATTCCACAGCAGCTCAATCAAACTCAGACAATTGCAAAACTTCAGTTATGTTATATCCATGATCAAAAACAATACAATGCACTTCTTGGTGATTTATATCCTATTCTTGAAGTATCATTTCCAATTTTGTCAATATTAGATCACTTGTATGACACCCAGTCGTGACTAAAAGTTTCAAAACTGTAGACATCCTATGAAAATTTTTTGAAGTACCAAGACAAGTCAAACTTAGTAATGAAATTACAGAATATAGGTCAGACCATTTGACATATGTCAGCTGTGAAAGATATTTTTCAAATTCTTCAAGTAAATTTTTTATTTTTCGTGCCATCTTATTGTACCTGTTATCGCACAAATACAAAATTAAAAAAAATAATAATAAAAAAATTCCACGACCTTTCAACTTATTGTTTGGAAGAGCAGCATTCATTACACTGTGGAAGCCAGTACCCATGACAATAAATGATAAGTTCAGGAGGGCAATCATTTCAGCAATCACACGATCCATTTGCTGAGACCTTAGGTGCGAGGAATCCCGATAATAATTTACTAGCAGACTTTGTTGCAGTGTAAATTGTTGTTTAGTGTCTTTGGCCTGAGTAAAAGAAACCTATAACAACAACACAATAAAAATAGTAAAATGCCCCAAGAAATAAAATACATAAAAAGTAATATAAAAATAAAATTCCAAGTTGTTAAGTAGAGCATGTCAGTAATTTGCAGCATGCCCAGATAAAGCAACAGTTGTAAAAGAAATATTTCTGAACCAGTTTATAAATCATGCTGCAGTTTCTCAGTAGGGTGTTAATTTGTTAATATTGGATTTTATTCCTCATATTGCATGCTAGTTTTTGGTAACTTATTTAACATCATTAGTGTTTAATTGAGAACTGATGATGGTAAAGAAGTTACCGTCACCTGGAATCCAATATAGAGAATAAAATGCAATAAATAAATTAACATTCGACTGAGTAAGTGCAGTGTGATTTGTGATATAAACAGTTACATAAGTAGCATTACTTGTCTACAGAAAAATTGAAGGTAAAATTCTTAGAAACATTTTTATATAAAGTGCAATAACTCTTTTTAAAGTGCTCACCTCAGATTGGATGAGGGGCAGGGACATAAAACCAGTTTTAATTTCGTGCCTTGCTACCAACATACTCTTGTGTTCAGCTCATGTACCACAGTGGTATGTTTATTCTGTGCCACAGACTGTTATATGCTGACATCATTGTCACTGCATAGTAATTCAATAAACGCAACAATTGCTATGGCCACGTGTCTGCTTGCTACACACTCCACCCAACGAATTCCCATGTGCACAGCAGCAGGCTCATTGACCCAGTATGCACGCGCTTCAATGACCTCGTCATGTTGAAAGTTCTGATAAACTTCCGATGTAAAAGTGTTCGGAACTTCCCCAGTTGCAGAAGTGGAAGCAGAGGTCTGCCACGTCACTATTAGGTATCCATATCCGGCACCTACATACCAGAACATATATCCACATTGAATTATTTGTTGTGAAATATATTACATTATGAATATGTTTGAAATTATTTGAACATAATGCACTCTTTTAAAAGTGAGTTATTTACCTTTATGAACTGTTTGCATCCATGCCATCCAAAATATAGCACCAATGACTAATCAGTTGAATCATGTCACTCATGCGGTGCCAGTGTTATGAAACTCTTATTGAGCATGGATAAGAATCTTATGCTTTTTGCAGATCTATTATTTTGATCCAGTTTATCATTGATGTAAACATGAAGATTGTTCAGTTCATTCTCTTGATGTGGCACTCGAGACAAGTTCATTATGGCTGTCAATTTCTTCTTACCAGTACATCTTTCTCCCCAGGACCACAATGTACCCACTGGGAGGAGGACTACTAAGAAAATCCGCATTTCATTTTCAGTGCAGTCTCCGAATATCTCCCTCACCCCCCCCCCCCCCCCCCCCCCACTTTTCCCCCAAGGGACCCACAGCTCCCCTCCTTGGTGTCCTTATTTGCGTCAGCCCGGCTATCCTCTTGACTTTGTTTTATCTTGCAGTTTTGGTTTGCTTGCTTTTCCCCCTCCTTTTTGGCTTTTCTGTTTTGGTACCCTTAGGGGTTTGACCTCCATTTCTAAATTTGTAATCTGTATTGTTAGCCGGATGGGGAAGAACTCCCTCCTTACATCTATGGTGTGGGTTGCTCTCCTCCTCCTCCTCCTCCTCCTCCTTCTCCTTTCCCTCTCCCTTTACCCCTTTCTCCACCACAGCCCTTTCGCCTCCTTGCCAGGTCACAAGCTTGGTAGCCAGTCCGTATGGTGGGTCTGTTACGTACTCATATCGTTGAGCCCCCAACACCACATGGATCACATTGCTGGTCGCGAGAGTCCAGGTTAGACATAAAGAAACCGAAGGGAAGTCATGTCACCGGGTCATGGTCAGCACTGACGAGGATGGGATGACATCCATAGAAGCTGGGTCTGATTCGCAGAGAGCAGGAGGGAGGGAGGAGATGTTATCAGTAAGGGAATAGGTGGGACTGCAATTGCAACGGATATTACAGTCACCTGCCAGAACACCAATGTCTTTCCTCTTACTCTGCAATCTGTCTTGCTCTTCAAGAAATGTGCTTCAGTGATGATCACTCTTCAACATTTCTTGGTTATCGAGCATTCTGTTGGAACCGTGCCGCCACCAAGATAGCATCTGGAGGGATCTGAACTTTGGCTCACACAATTCTCATTAGTGACTGAATCCCCGTTTGTACCAACCTGGAAGCAATAGCGGTATGAGTGCGAACGCCTAGCAGTCACCATTTGCAATGTCTACCTCTCTCCAGGTAGGCCACTTCCTTATGTTGAACTGCCTACCTTAATACAGCAACTCCCATCCCTGCATCCCATCCTCGGGGACTTCAGTGCGCATCACTGTCTGTGGGGGAGTGCTGTTTTGATGGGTAGGAGCTTCCTAATTGACCAGCTTATTACAGACTTTGATCTGTGTCTCCTCAGTGACAGCTCCCGCTCCCACTTCAGTGCTGCTCATGGCACCTTTCCTGCTATTGATTTTTGATCTTCTCCCCTGCTCTTGTGGCTTCAGTACATTAGCCATCCCATGATGATCTTTGTAACAATGACCATTTTCCAGTGATTCCATTGTTCCCCCTGCCATCATCAGGTAAACAGCCCCCCCATGTTGGGCATTCCGCAGAGGCAGTTGGCCTTTATGTATATGACTGCTGTGCACTTTTGACACCTCTCTGTCGGATTGTTTTGATGCAGTCATGCAAGACATCTCTGACACTATTCTTCATGCTGCTGGCACTGCTATCCCCCTATCCACAGATTGCCTTTGTTGCCTGGCCCTGTGGTGGACAAAGGACATAGCAGTCGCTATCCAGGACCACCGATGGGCGTTCCAATGATTTAAATGACACCCTTCACAGACCAACCTTATCGCTTTTAAGCATCTCCATGCTAAGGCTCACTGCCTTATTAAGCAGAGTATAAAGGAATGCTGGGAATGCCATGGGGACATAATGCCTCTTCATCCCAGGTTTGGTCCAAGCTCCATAGCCTTCCGGGCTGTCAGAGGCAATCAACTGTCCATGGTCTTATCCTTCAGAGTTTACTGAACCATCAGTCCTTGCAGAACACCTAGTGACACACTTTGCATCAGCATTGGTGTCCTCTTCGTAACGTGCTACCTCTCTCTGGCAGAAACGATGAGTTGAGAAAACAGCTCTTGCAGTTTTTGGAATTGGGTGGATTATATTTTTTCGAAAGTCAGATTATATGTCACCAGACTCGTACATTCAACACACCAACGTGAATAGTCATTTTGTTGCCACTTCCCCCAATGATTTTAGATATTCTGATGGAATGTTATCTACACCTTCTGCCTTATTTGTTCTTAAGTTCTCCAAAGCTCTCCTAAATTCTGATTCCAGTAATGGATCCCCTCTCTCCTCTAAACAGACTCCTGTTTCTTCTTCTGTCACATCAGACAAATCTTCCCCCTCATACAGACCTTCAGTGTAAGCTTTCTACCTATCAGCTCCCTCCTCCACATTTAATGGTGGAATTCCCGTTGCACTCTTAAATGCTACCACCCTTCCTTTTAATTTCGCCGAAGGTCATTCTGACTTTCCTATTTGCTGAGTCAGTATTTGCTGAGTCAGTCCTGCTGACAAGCATTTCTTTTTCGATGTCTTCACATATTTCATTCAGCCATTTCGTCGTAGCTACCCTGCACTTTCCATTTATTTTATTCTTCAGTGATTTTGTATTTCTGATTCCTGAATTTCCCTGAACATTTTTTGTACTTCCTTCTTTCATTGATCAACTGAAGTATTTTCTTCTGTTACCAGTGGTTTCTTCGTAGTTACCACCTTCGTTGTACCTATGTTTTTCTTTCCAACTTCTGTGATTGCCATTTTTAGAGATGTCCATTCCTCTTCAACTTCACTGCCTACTGAGCTATTTGTCACTGCTCTGTCTACAGCCTTCAAGTGTGTCTCGTCATTCCTTCGTAATTCTATATCCCATTTCTTTGCATATTGATTCTTCCTGACTAATCTCTTAAACTTCAACCTGCTTTTCATCACTACTAAATTGTGATCAGAGTTAATATCTGCTCCTGCATAAGCCGTACAATCCAGTATCTGATTTCGGAATCTGTGCCCGATTATGATGTAATTGAACTGAAATCTTCCCATATCACTTGTCTTTTTTCCAGTATATCTTGTCCTCATGAGATTCTTGAACAGAGTATTTGCTATTGCTAGCTGAAATGTATTACAGAACTCACCTTTCTCCTCTTGCATTCCTTGTTCCAAGCCCATATTCTCCTGTACCTTTTCTGCTACTCCTTCCCCTACAACTGCATTCCAGTCCCCCATGACTATTTGATTTTCATCTTCTTTTATGTACTGTATTACTTTTTCAATATTTTCATACTCTCTCTCTCTCTCTCTCTCTCTCTCTCTCTCTCTCTCTCTCTCTCTCTCTCTCTGTATGTTCAACTTGCGACTTAGTATGTATACTTGTACTATCGCTGTCAGTGTTGATTTGCTGTCGATTCTGATACGAACTACCCTACCACTGAACTGTTCACAGTAACTCACTCTCTGCCCCACCTCCTATTCATAATGAATCCTACTCCCGTTATATCATATTCTGCTGCTGTTGATATTACTCTATACTCATCCCGACCAGAAATCCTTGTCTTCTTTCCATTTGACTTTACTGATCCCCTCTGTATCTAGATTGAACCTTTGCGTTTCCCTTTTCAGACTTTCTGGCTTCCTTATCACGTTCAATCTTCTGACATTCCACGCAACTGACTCGTATAAAGTTATCCTTCCATTGATTATTCAGTCTTTTTCTCATGGCCACCTCCCCCTTGGCAGTCCTCTCCCAGAGATCCGAATGGGGACTATTTCAGAATCTTTCGCCATTGGAGAGATTATCATGATACTTTTTCAGTTGCAAGTCAACGTGTCCTGTGGATACACTGTATGTGTCTGTAATGCAATGGTTTCCATTGCCTTCTGCATTCTCATGCTGTTGATCATTGCTGATTCTTCTTTTAGGGGCAGTTTCCCACCCCAAGGACAAGAGAGTGCCCTGACCTCTGTCTACTCCTACACCCTCTTTGACAAGGCCCGCTGTCAGAGTGAGAGTGACTTCTTATGCCAGAAGTCTTTAGCAGCCAATGTTGATTGGTAATCAAAGTTTAAGCAGTGGCAGGTTACAAACCCTGGGACCAAAGAAGTTTTCAATACTAATCAAAGACACTACCCTTAAACCACATGGCTATACTGACTATAATTGTTGCCATAACCACTGTAACCAGCCATTACTGTCTTCTTTAATTTACTTTGAAATTTAGATCAAAACTGCTTGGGAGTAGGTGTAAAGCATTCATGTGCCAAATCTCCTCATATTGTTTAGTAACGTTTTCCTCCTGAACCATTTCCCATAAGGCACACTCATCACAATTACACAGACAGGATTTAATATATAGATTGACATATGACAGTTCCTGCCCAAAGTGACTGGAAGACCGGAGTCAATAAGCATAGGGCAAGCACTTTCAACTGTTGATCCGATATCACATTCAACTGTACGGTTCTGTTCTGGTGTATATAGTGAACTGGCACCACAGACGATACCAATCGTCTTTAAATAATGATGAATTGATCACTAACAAACTCTGTCCCATCATCAGTCCTAATAGCTTTAAGCTTATTCCTGTCTGCCATTTCACCAGCTGTTGAAACTATGAGAACAACAGGAAGCAACATCACATTTGTTTTTGAGAAAGTGTACAAACATCTGTCCGAACAGACCTTGAAAGGCCCAATGGTGCCAACCGACCGCCATGGCATCCTTAGCCAATAGGTGTCATTGGATGCGGATACAGAGGGGTGCGTGTCAACACACCACTCTCCAGCTGTTGTCAGTTTTTGTGACTGGAGCTGCTACTTCTGAATCAAGTAGCTTCTCAGTTGACCTCATAAGGGCTGAGTGCACCCAGCTTACCAACAGCGCTAGGTAGACCCGGATGGTCACCCATCCAAGTGCTAGCCAAGCCATCAGTACGTAACTTCGGTGATCTGATGGAACCGGTGTTAAGACTGCGGCAAGGCTGTTGCTATTTATAGTTAGCTCCAACCTTTCACATACATCAGCATGAACAAATTTCCTGGAGCACAGGCACGAGTCTGAAAACTTGATCTAAATCCCTTCCTATGCGTCTACCATACTGACATGACTTACAGAAAAAGTTATTTAGAACATCTGATTTTATTTCTGCCATCAAACCACAGACCGGCACATCTTCAATTTTTTCAAAATTTACTTGTCACACCACCCGCATCGTAACCGAGCTAAGTCAAGTGAAGAACAACTTGTTTGTTCCATATTGCCTATACAAAATGACATTTCATAACATTGCTTTTCAAATTTTACACCCCTTACCACTAGCCTCTCACTAAAGACTTCAGTTTTTGTTATTGTTAAATGTGAATTCCAAATTGACAGCCTTTGCTCCCATTCAAAACTTCCCCCTCCCCCAAAAACCAGTTACATACATTGTATCCTCCAGTGTACGAAATTCCCACACCACACACCATTTACTAGGTAGTCAAGTTTAACTTTACTGATCCAGCACCTTCAGCACAGAAAACTGAATTATCTCTTAACTTAACAGGAACTACGAACTTCTCTAGTGATTTAAGTGTTAAAAACCATTCTGTGTGCGACATCAATCATGTGATGCAGCACTATCAGCAAGCCAAACATTATTGCAATTGGTAGTCAAAATGTTCCTAATTTCTGCACTCAGAGCTTGATGTTTATGTTCTTGATTTTTGCTTGATAATTTCGTGAGTCTTTTCTTCAACTCAGCTTTATAATGACCTTCCTTATGACAATAATAGCACTCAACATTCTACTTGTAACAGAACAATTGCTTAAACTGCTTTATAAGAATAACAGCAGCAAATGCAGTTGCGATTCCTTCAATATGCGACAAACATTGCTAGTCTTTTAGAAACCTTTCTGGTAAATTATCGTAAGTCTACCTGCTTTCATCACACAAGTCCCATGCCATAACCAACAAACCACATTTTGCCCGAAGGCCATCCTGAAACTTTGGCAATCTTGTCTTATCTCCAACTGTTCATGATCTGCAAGAGACTGTGCTAATGCATCAACTTCACTATTATGCTGCACAATTGTATCGCAGAGTGACATATTATAACAAAAGAACTGTTGTTTCAGTGCTACTTTAATTTATTGCAGATTGCTGCCTGTGAATTATCTTCAGCTGATTCCACATACATTTGTTGTAGCAGCACACACAATGACAACTTGCAGCTGGTCCGATTCCATACCATTCTAAATAAAAAGCATTGCTTTTGCATTAAGCTCATCCACAAGTTCTGTTCATCTTTGCCTTTAACTGTTCTTGCTTTACTTCCATCAACAGCGCCTAGCAATTTCTCAGGTTGAAAGATAATTTCCATTTGATACTCCCGTAACTGAAAATTACCTTCGTCAAATTTTTGGATACTGAGAGCTTCATTCAATCTATCTTTTACTTATTCACTTTACAAATAAATCCTTGATGTAATTGAATGACTTCGGAGACTTGATTTACAAAAAGAAAAGAAAATGTTGTACGTGTAAATTAACATGTTTTCTGGGACGATAGCCTGTTCAACAGCCTATAATTACATTATTACAGCATATGATGAAAGAGTTCTACTTCTTGAATCAAACGAAGGCACTTAAAAACTCGAGACACACAACATTTACTGTGGTGGTGGTGGTGGGTGGGGGGGGGGGGGGGGGGGGGGGGGGGGGGGGGGGGGGGAACTGTATGCAAAAGCACGAAAGGCCGTGTGCTGGTCAGAAGCAGCATAGATAGTAAAACATCAGATACACAAAGACATTATGTCTGCACAGAAGCTACACTGTGCGAGAAAGAATGGTGTTTTTTTGTAACTTTACTGGTGGTTTGTGGCACAAATATTACTGTACATCATTCAGCTTTAACTGTTTACCAATCCCTTAAAACATTGACTGTGACATGTCCTTGTAATCAGTCAATTATTTTGCGTACAGTGCTTCGCAAATGTACCACTTTTGTTGATTTCGGTTCATCTTGGAATATCCAAAACAGTTGTTTATTACTTAGTTTCTGGCTCATACAAATATATCCAGTTTTTAATTCTTTCCTGACTCACATTTTTTGAGCATTTCATTATGCTAATGGACAACAACTGAATATTCGAACAAAATCATGCCAATCGTCTTCAATCACTTGTGCACAGAAATCAGTCCCCCCCCCCCCCCCCCTCTAAAAATCAATTTTAGTCATACACAAAATACATTTTTTGCAGAAGCACAACTACAAAGAAATTTTGCAAACCAATTTGCAAACAGTTTGACACATTCGACAGAGTTTTAAACAATAGTAATATCCCACATCAGTTGCACCATCTAGTGGTTGTTTATAAAAACATAAAGGCTACACTTGTACTCAGATTATCCAGACAAATAAGCCGTTAATTTAGTTATTCAGAAGTGTTTAATACTACTCAACGAATCAACCTTATGTAAAAGTTTTCCCATTAACATTTTAATTATGCAAATGATTGTTTTCCTGTTCCCTGCTCTGATTGTTTATTTTCTCTACTATTTAGGATAATTACAATTTCTGCTGGCGTTAGAAGAAGAACTCCTGAAGCTAATGACAGCTGGAACCAAGATAAGTGCAGTTTATGAAGCTGGTGTGGAGTATGTAAAACGAGAAAAACCGGCTGTTCTTGATCATCTGACAAAAAATTTTGGGTATGGATTTGTTTAATTGTTTCTGAAATCGAGAGCAGGCAAATTCCATGTTTAATGTGTTAAAACGTTATTTGTAATTTTATCATCTGTTTATCCTCCGCCCCTCAGGAATTCTCTCTTTTCATACTGACATTAAATGAAGCTATCTTAAAGGTTTATTTTATAATGACTGAATAACATATTGAGCATCATTAAGACTTATGTGTGAGGTTTCAACCAACATACTGAGAGCTGCATAATATTGATTATGGTTTCTTTTCCCCTCCACAATCAAACTCCATAAATGTTATTTATAACAATGACAGCAACCAATTTTCAACAAAAAAATTTAATTGGAAAGATAAAATTCTACGCAACAGGCGACGGGAGAACACGCACGTTAAAGGGGGTCATAATTATGCAAACTTTCGGAGCCAGTAGCTTGTTCTTCCAGCAGAAAGGTTGAAGGGATAGGAACGGTGGGTGGGAGGAGGGGGGGGGGGGGGACAGGAGAGGTAGATTTCGGAAAAATCACCCAGAACTGGGAGACTTACTGGACGGGATGAGAAGGAAATGCTTTAAAAAGTTATTTTTAATTTCCTTCTCATTCCATCCAGTAAGTCTCCTCTGACCCGCAGCTCTGGGTGACTTTTCCAGAATCCACCCGGTTCCCTAGACCTCTCCAGTCCTTTTCCTTCACCACTCTTCCTTCCTTTTCAACCCTTCTGGCGGGAGAAGGAGCCACTGGCTCCGAAAGCTTGCATAATTATAAGCCTCTTTTACATGTGTGTTTTGCAGTCGCTTGGTGAGTAAGTGTAATTTAGTTAGAACTTTATGATGAGAATATACTGCCCTCCCTCGCCTCTGCCCTCGCCATCCCCTGCACTTCCACACCCCCCCCCCCCCCCCACGCTTCCACACCCCCTGCACTTCCACCAACGCCCCCCCCCGCACTCGCGGCACCTGCACTCCTTCCCCCCCCCTCCCCCTCCCCCTCCCCTCCCCTCCCCCCTGCCCGCCCTTATCCTGTCTCCACCTCTAAAATGTTGTGTTACCAGTTGTCTTATTTTCACTGTGTTTTTATTTATTTTTTGTTGTTCCATTTTTGACAACACTTCTTATTGTGACAGTTTAAAACTTAAAATAGTCTTCGGATGTTATTAATTGATGAGTTTATTTTTCCTATTGAATGTTTGTTTCAGGTTTGCCACAGGCATAGAGTTTCGGGAGAGTTCACTTTTGATTGGCCCAAAAACAACAACAGTATTAAAGAAAGGAATGATTTTTAATGTAAATGTTGGTCTTTCTGGATTAGAGAATAAAGATGCTCAAGACAAGGAAGGAAAAGTATATGCACTCTTCATTGGAGACACAGTTCTTATAAATGATGTGAGTATTTCACCTAAATTCTTGAAATTTTGGAGCATTGACTTTCTCATTGACTACATTGTAACTGTCATTTGCTGAAATCTTTAGAGTATATGAAAACCAGAGATGGTAATTACTTTAGAAAAATATCATAACATACTCTTGAATTGTCATTTAGATTACACTATTTGCTGCTTTTCTTAATTCATTATTACTCAAATAATTAGTTACAATTTTCGTTTCTCAAATTAACACACAATAAAATATTGTATCAACATACAAATAAGTTATAATTACAATAATAGATGCACAACATGCCTTATGCTCATGATTCTTTCTTGGCAGAAACATTAGTTTGTTTATATGTTCAGATTGTTTCAAATTAGTTTTTGCTGTCTAGTTGAACAGATTTATATGCAGTATTCTTGTTGTGCATCTAGGGCCAGCCGGCAACAGTGTTGACAGCATCAAAGAAAAAAATTAAAAATGTGGGTATATTTGTCAAAGATGAAGAAGAAGAGGAAGAGGAAGAAGAAAAAGAAGAAGATAAGAAACCTGAAATACTGGACCGTGCCCGACGCACAGCTGTACTTGATTCAAAACTTAGAGTAAGTTGCATATTTATGTCTTTCACCTATGTTGTACAGGGTGTTTCAGAAAGGACTTTACAACTTTGAAAATTTATATAAATTAATTCGTAGTATCTGAAGAGCTGATTGTAGTGTCAATTTGTAGGGAAATACCTCAAGTTTTGTCTCACGTAGTTTGCTAGTGCCAAATCACACCATAAGGAGTGCTAGCAACAGTTGCCTGAGGTGCTCGGTAAGACATCTAAGACATGGGAAATCATCAGGTTGTTCAAGCACATCTGACGACATCGTTGAGGGAGTGAGACAACGTTTTGTCAACAGCCCTGCGAAATCTACCCGGCTTGCATGTCGCCAACTGCAAATCCCACATATGTCTATTTGGCAAGGTTAACACACATAACTGTAGGATTTGGGGCAGTGAAAATCCACATCAAACATTGCAACTTGTTCATGATAGCCCCAAAACTGAATGTTTTATGTGCATTGAGCAAGAACAAAGTGTACGGCTCCTTTTTGTCCCATGAGAGAACCATCATTAGGATAGTGTACTGGGAAATGTTACAACAATTTTTGATACCACAGGTCGATGAGGGTGACCAAGAATGAAAAGTTTGCTTCACCCAAGATGGTGCTCCACCCCACTACCTGGCTGACATTTGGGATTTTCTCAGTGACTGCTTTCCAGGTCAATGGATTGGGTATTGTGTGCCAATTGTATGGCCCCCACATTCCCCAGACCTGACTCCACTCAATTTTTTTTTTTTTTTTAAATGGGAATTCATCAAGTATATCGTGTTTGTACCTCCTGTGCTAGCTTCTCTACTTGAACTTGGAGCAAGAATTTATGCCACCACAGAGAAAGTTACACCTGCAGTGCTACAGCAAGTTTGGGAAGAAATTGACTTCCGGTGGGATGTGTGCAGGATAACCAACAGAAGCCATATACAAACGAGATCTATATCTTCCTTCAATAAATTTATATGAATTTTGAAAGCTGTAAAAATCCTTTTTGAACCCCACTGTGTATGCCTCCAGTTGTTATCTCTTTTACAAACAATACATAATGCAGCACAGTGAAATTTAGTGGTATGAATAATATTGCAGAATAGTGATACCATACCAGTTTTACTTTTATGATGTTTTCGTAACAGCTTTGGTCTGTTTTTCATTTAAAGTGCCAAAAGTTTTTGTTATTTAAATAAATAAGAGGTTACTTACAAATCTGAAATGCAAATCATATTTAAAAGAAAAAGAAAAAAATCGTCTAAGATTTTGGAAATTATAGCATAGTAAAACTATCCAGATGAAGTGTGAAAATGATAACAGAAAGATTTAAAGATGATTGCAACATATTTGCTGATTGATGATTGTGTTTGGTGCTGATAACCTAAATATTTGCCAAGTCCAGTTCTATATAGAGTATTTTGCTACCATATTTTTGTTTTGTCTGTAATTCAGTTTCTAAAATATATCGTGAACATACAAGCTAATCAGTGACACCAGTTGTTTGATCCTAATTGGTGTTAGTATTTTAAAAAGAAAAAGAAAGAAACTACAGTGGAGCAGAGTGCAACATGT
The DNA here is from genome assembly GCF_021461385.2 of Schistocerca piceifrons. Lineage (NCBI taxonomy): Eukaryota > Metazoa > Arthropoda > Insecta > Orthoptera > Acrididae > Schistocerca > Schistocerca piceifrons. The sequence goes on from NC_060138.1 coordinate 280,685,822, forward strand.
TAGTGTCAGTCATATTTTCAATACGGGTCATTGAATCCTTAAAAATTGTCTGACATGAATACTAATTCATCATAATACTGTATAGGTAGCTTGGTCACAAAACACTCTCATCACATTTGCATGTACTCCAGTCAGGCAATTCAGACTTAAATTTTATTATCTAAATGAAGGAGGCAATGAGCTAATAAAACCATGATAGAGTCCTTGTCTTCGGTCCTAACATAGCTTATATTTTATCTGTGGTTATAGCAGTACCATTAAGATACTAACAGTACCAAAAAACTAAAAATTCTACGAGGGCGGTTCAGAAAGTAACCTCCGATTGGTCACAGTGCGGGTTGTGGGGGGAGTAGCGACGCCATCTGTGCGTTCACGCACTCAACAGGTCAGTCGGCATCAAGCCGTGGTCGACTGAACGTCGTATCTGCGCTAGTTTAGTTTTTGTGGCAGTTTGAAATGTGTGCTGCAACAGAAAACCCCGCCAAATGTGAAGTGCGTGCTGTCATAAGGTTTTTTACAGCCAAAGGATATTCTGCAGCAGCTGTTCATCGTGAGCTTTGTGCCATGTACGGACCAAGAGTTATGAGTGAAGGAGTTGTCCATGAATGGGTACGTTTATTTAAAAGTGGACGAGAAAACGTTCATGATGAAGAGAGGAGTGGTAGACCATCATTGGTGACTGACGAACTCGTTCAGACAGTTGCTGCAAAAGTTCGTGAAAATCGACGTTTCTCAATGTCGGAGTTGTCTACTGGTTTTCCACAGATTTCTAAGACTCTCTTGTACGAGATAGTGTCAGCAAGATTGGGTTACCGTAAGTTCTGTGCACGATGGGTGCCCAAAATTCTTACCGACCACCACAAAACTCAAAGAATGGCCTCTGCATTAGACTTTCTGTCACGTTATGAGGACGAAGGAGAACCATTGTTAAACAGAATCGTGACCGGTGACGAAACCTGGATTAAGTACGTGAACCCTGAGACAAAAGAACAATCAAAGATGTGGGCACATTCAAATTCGCCTACCAAACCAAGAAAAGCCTCGCAAGATTTTTCTGCCAGAAAACTGATGGCAGCGGTGTTTTGGGATGCCAAAGGGGTGTTGTTGGTTGAATTCATGGAACGTGGTACGACCATTAATCAAGACGTGTACTGTGAAACAATAAAAAAGTTACGACGGGCTATACAGAACAAACGCCGTGGTATGCTGACTTCCGGTATCGTTTTTTTGCACGATAACGCCCGTCCTCACTCTGCTCGCAGAACAACGGCCCTTCTTGAGTCCTTCAAGTGGGACGTTATCAACCATCCACCTTACAGCCCAGACCTGGCGCCAAGTGATTATCACCTCTTCATGCATTTGAAGAAATGGCTCGGGTCACAGCGGTTTGATGACGACGAAGAGCTCAAAGATGTGGTCACAGGCTGGCTCCAGGCACAAGCGGGTGATTTTTATGCAGAAGGAATTTCAAAGCTTGTGAAGAGATACAATAAGTGCCTCAATCGCTATGGAGACTATGTAGAAAAATAGTGCAAAGATGTAGTTGTAAGATGTATATATTAAAATATTTTTATTTAACTTGGTGTATTTTTTTAAATCAACCGGAGGTTACTTTCTGAACGGCTTTCGTATATTGAAAGTGATGTTTTTAATGGGATTGCTCCATGTGTCCAAAATATTTTGGACTTTGAGAAATCTCTCTTCTTCCTCCTTTCTTTGCTCATTTTAGATGCTGTGGAAACCAATAAAAGTGACAGTACACTCAGAGTATATCTACACAAACACAAGGGAAATAAACTAATATTTATTTTAATTACATGTAAATTATGCCTACAATGGTATTTCTTATTTAATTCTTGTTAACAAAGTACCACTCTAAGTATAAGAATTTGAGAATAAATTTGTGGAAACTGAATATTTTATCTATTTATTGTTACAGTCTGAGCAAAGTTCAGAAGAAAAGCGTAGAGAGCATCAGAAAGAACTTGCATTACAGTTGAATGAAGCGGCTAGAGCTCGTCTTGCTCAACAGTCAGGTGGCAAGGAACAGGAGAAAGTACGAAAGTCAACAGTATCTTATAAGAGCCACAGTCAGTTGCCCCGTACAGAGCCTGAAGTGAAGGAACTGAAGATTTTTGTTGGTAGGTATTCAACATACATAAACGATAGAGATAACCTGTTAATCGTCGAGGTATATTTAGTGCTGAATTAAATGCAGTTCTGATTTTTGGGGTTCCATACCTCAGTTGGTTCAAAAAAAAAAAAAAAAAACAGGATCTTTATAGGGTCACTTCATTCTCCGTCTGTCTGCTGCCCGCCCACTCAGAACTCTTCTCAGGAACTGGTAGACTTATTCTGTTGAAATTTATGTAACACATTAAGGTTTATGGTCCCTTGGTGATGTAAAAAAGTGAAGCTATAGTCAGTGGAATCAAAAGTACAGCCATACGTTCACACATTTTTATGCTCGCAAACTCGCTCATCAAAATTTACAGTATACGTCCTGTTGACCTGGTATAATGAAATTTGGTAAGAAGCTAGGTTTCACAGTGCAACCAAAGGAAAAAAATCTGAAAATTATTAATTTTTGATTATATCATATGAAAAAAATTTTTTTGATCCTTTGTCTGTCTGTCTTTCTGTCCATTCATCCATCTGTCCATTAAAAGATTGTACTGTGTTGTGGCGATATGCTATGCTTACCTGTCAATAAGTCTCCACCCCTGCCTTTAAGTTTAGCAACATTCTGTCCCAGTACAAATAGGAAGTTAAATTTTAATCCAGGATTTTTATTGCTTTTATGTCCTTGTGGAGTTTGGGCAAGACAAACTCTTTGCCTTTACATATGTCTGTCTACATCTACATCTACATTTATACTCCGCAAGCCACCCAACGGTGTGTGGCGGAGGGCACTTTACGTGCCACTGTCATTACCTCCCTTTCCTGTTCCAGTCGCGTATGGTTCGCGGGAAGAACGACTGTCTGAAAGCCTCCGTGCGCGCTCTAATCTCTCTAATTTTACATTCGTGATCTCCTCGGGAGGTATAAGTAGGGGGAAGCAATATATTCGATACCTCATCCAGAAACGCACCCTCTCGAAACCTGGCGAGCAAGCTACACCGCGATGCAGAGTGCCTCTCTTGCAGAGTCTGCCACTTGAGTTTGTTAAACATCTTCATAACGCTATCACGGTTACCAAATAACCCTGTGACGAAACACGCCGCTCTTCTTTGGATCTTCTCTATCTCCTCCATCAACCCGATCTGGTACGGATCCCACACTGATGAGCAATACTCAAGTATAGGTCGAACGAGTGTTTTGTAAGCCACCTCCTTTGTTGATGGACTACATTTTCTAAGTACTCTCCCAATGAATGTCAACCTGGTACCTGCCTTACCAACAATTAATTTTATATGATCATTCCACTTCGAATTGTTCCGCACGCATACTCCCAGATATTTTACAGAAGTAACTGCTACCAGTGTTTGTTCCACTATCATATAATCGTGCAATAAAGGATCCTTCTTTCTATGTATTCGCAATACATTACATTTGTCTATGTTAAGGGTCAGTTGCCACTCCCTGCACCAAGTGCCTATCCGCTGCACATCTTCCTGCATTTCGCTACAATTTTCTAATGCTGCAACTTCTCTGTATACTACAGCATCATCCGCGAAAAGCCGCATGGGACTTCCGACACTATCTACTAGGTCATTTATATATATTGTGAAAAGCAATGGTCCCATAACACTCCCCTGAGGCACGCCAGAGGTTACTTTAACGTCTGTAGACGTCTCTCCGTTGATAACAACATGCTTTGTTCTGTTTGCTAAAAACTCTTCAATCCAGCCACACAGCTGGTCTGATATTCCGTAGGCTCTTACTTTGTTTATCAGGCGACAGTGTGGAACTGTATTGAACGCCTTCCAGAAGGCAAGGAAAATAGCATCTACCTGGGAGCCTGTATCTAATATTTTCTGGGTCTCATGAACAAGTAAAGTGAGTTGGGTCTCACATGATCGCTGTTTCCGGAATCCATGTTGATTCCTGCATAGTAGATTCTGGGTCTCCAAAAACGACATGATACTCGAGCAAAAAACATGTTCTAAAATTCTACAACAGATCGACATCAGAGATATAGGTCTATAGTTTTGCGCATCTGCTCAACGACCCTTCTTGAAGACTGGGACTACATGTGCTCTTTTCCAATCATTTGGAACCTGCCGTTCCTCTAGAGACTTGCGGTACACGGCTGTTAGATGGGGGGCAAGTTCTTTCGCGTACTCTGTGTAGAATCGAATTGGTATCCCGTCAGGTCCAGTGGACTTTCCTCTGTTGAGTGATTCCAGTTGCTTTTCTATTCCTTGGACACTTATTTCGATGTCAGCCATTTTTTCGTTTGTGCGAGGATTTAGAGAAGGAACTGCAGTGCAGTCTTCCTCTGTGAAACAGCTTTGGAAAAAGGTGTTTAGTATTTCAGCTTTACGCGTGTCATCCTCTGTTTCAATGCCGTCATCATCCCGGAGTGTCTGGATATGCTGTTTTGAGCCACTTACTGATTTAACGTAAGACCAGAACTTCCTAGGATTTTCTGTCAAGTCGGTACATAGAATTTTACTTTCGAATTCACTGAACGCTTCACGCATAGCTCTCCTTACACTAACTTTGACATCGTTTAGCTTCTGTTTGTCTGAGAGGTTTTGGCTGCGTTTAAACTTAGAGTGAAGCTCTCTTTGCTTTCGCAGTAGTTTCCTAACTTTGTTGTTGTACCACGGTGGGTTTTTCCCGTCCCTCACAGTTTTACTTGGCACGTACCTGTCTATGTGTGGATGGATATGTGTGTGTGTGCACGTGAGTGTATACCTGTCCCTTTTTCCCCCTAAGGTAAGTCATTCCGCTCCCGGGATTGGAATGACTCCTTACCCTCTCCCTTAAAACCCACATCCTTTCGTTTTTCCTTCTCCTTCCCTCTTTCCTGATGAAGCAACCGTGGGTTGCGAAAGCTTGAATTTTGTGTTTGTTAGTGTCTCTATCAACATACCAACGCTCTCGTTTGGTTAAGTTACATCATCTTTGTTTTTAGATATATTTTTCCCATGTGGAATGATTCCCTCTATTATATTCCTATCATTAATTTGGACTTATTATTTTTAATGTTGCTTATTGAAATTATTATTAAAACATTTTCAGTATTCAAGTAAATTTATCTATAATTGATGAATAACTTTAATTTGTTATCTCTAACACTACTAAAATATGAATTATCTTTGTGATTGTCGCTTTTGAATGTCTTGAAAATAAAAATGATATATTTTCCTTTCAGAACTACTTGCATTAATAGCTTTAGTGGGGATTCTATCCTTTCCACTAAATGAATGTTCATAACACAAATTTTATTTTTACTTCTTTCCTTATTTACTTTAGTTCAATAAATTCAATACGAGTTTGAAGTTTTAGTGTGAATGTGTGACTCAAAACTAATCGCACGTGAAACAGAAATAGCAGAGACAAAAAAATTAAAAACAAAAAATCTACATGTCGCCACCCGACTTGTATCCTGAATTAAATTACATTATTAGCCAAAATTCTTCAGGTGTTGGCTCATATGTTCTCACTAACAGTCTCTATTTGAAATGTCATTCTTCACTCTAATAAACAATGGTAAGTTGTCAGCTTTTGTGTTTGTTGGTTCCACTAGGGTGCTAAACTGTCCACACTATATGCAGTCACACATTTGCAGGCAACAGTAGCTGTATTACCTCAACACATATGCTGTCTAAATTCTGGCTCCTGGCTATTATCAATCACTGATTGAGACCCTTGCTAAACAGAACATACCCCATATATGTTATACCAGAAACCGAGTAGTGCGTATTAAAATCTCAAAACAGACCGACCACAAAATCATCACATACATTCAATTACTTTAGAGCCTCAAAAACCTCCAAATACAACCACAACAATTTTCATTGTCTTGTGCACACTAAGATAACCATGAATTGCAACTAATAGTCCAGTTCTGTGACTGACTAGGACTCCTCTACATACCTAACTTTTTGAAACAGAGAACACAGCTACAGTTTGTGCATGAACATTTGCTCAGCATGACAGCCCATCACTTATTACTTCTGTGACCACTATCGATGAATATTATGCTGGTTACAGTAACAACCATCACATCTACCACATAAAATATTTTAACTAAATTTTTCAAAAACTTTTGACCAGAAAATCTAAAATTTACTGCTGTCAACCTATCCTGATCGTCTCTTACAGAACAAAATCTATTATAGGCACACACAGCTAAACTCGTATTCAATAACCGATCACACCAACAAAGTGATCAAAATTCCCCACAGCATCTAATTCTATGTCTTCAATGAAACCAGCTCATCAATGATATTCCAAACAAATTAAGTTCTAGAACTCAGCTACATCAGCAATCATCTGTCTTACCCAGGCACCTGTTATGCACAATATCTAAATGGGACTTTCCTCTTCGCCATCTGATATTGACTATCTAACCTATACTAATCATAGGGGAACAACTTTTTGACACTCATATTAAGACTCCATTGTTTTTAACAATTAAATACTTATTCTTCAGCTGCCGTTGCTACTAGATGAGATGGGATCTATGGCGCGGTTAGCTGTTGGCTTCTGCTGCTGGCGCATGGAGAGTCCTTGCTGCAACTTGCTCGTACTTTAAAGTGCAACCATTTGCTACCTTTTCTACATCATATTGACATGTAGTGACAATAGTTTTGAACATTTGTAAAGTAAAAACAAATCTTCAAGGTTTTAACATCTCTCCAGCCACTATATATGTTGAAACGATAAAAAATCCGTGACGACACTTACAATCTTTTGTCCCGTTACAAGCTCTTTTTTTCAGGAATGGGTAGACATATCAAGTTCAAATTTATATTGCTCTCTAAGGTTGTCTTCCCTTGCTTGGCAGTATAATAAACATTAGCTTCTAAGTCTATGCAATCAAAAGCTATGGTCATTTGTGTCCCATACTTTGAGACTTGCAAACTCACTCGTAAAAACCTACAGGGTACTTGACGTAGAATCATGTAATTTGTCAAGGAAAAAATTTTCATAGTGCAAGCAAAGGGAAAAAAATTGAAAATTCTTAATTTGTAATTATATCAGACAAAATAATTTTTCTTCTGTTATTTGTTATCAGACTTAGAGCTTGAAATTAAAACACCCTTGAAAATCTTGCAATCCATGGAACCAGTATCTTGACAGTATCAGTATTGATAACAGGCAAAAATCTTCGAAATCCTAATATGGATGAACACACTGTCAATGCTGGCCATGGCGTACCAAACCACACGTGAATCACATGTCCAGACAATGGGTGAGCCAAACCTCGGCCTGTCCCAGGTTTGCTTGGTTCTACTCGGAAGTACCCGGTATAGAGCAATATTTTATTTAGTATTGCAGTGCGGCTTTTCTCAGTCAACACAGCTGTTTTCAATTTGGCAGAAACATGGTGTCTGCATTTGTGCCCTTTGCTGTTTGTTTGTTGTTTAATGGACGTTCACAGACCCATTAGGAAATCGTATAAAGAGAGGCAGTGTAGTGATCTATTGTCAACAACCTTTAAAAATGAATGTCGATGACTGAAGACAGGGACAAGGATTCTCAATATCTTATCAAGCAGTTGCATGATTGACTTGTACTACAATTTTGCTGTGAACCTGTAACACCATATAGAAGGAATTATGACATTTGACAACGAAAGAGCAAAAAAATTACAATTGACAGAATTGGTTTGATATTCTGTATGTCAAGAAGTACTTTGTGCTAATTTTTCAGACATGGAGCACCTAAAGAAAATGAATTGAATTTCTGAAAAAAAGTTGTATGCGTTATTCCACTGTCTCGTTGCAACAGTTCTTGTTGGAATAGAATGGAGACTTCATATATCACTGCAATGTATGTTGGTTAAGTCGTGTGGCATGCTTGGAAAGATTTCTCGATTTAAATCCCACTATTGTTGAGTTATGAGGGGAAAAAAGTACTGCGGGAAGGAAAATTAAAACATCTGGAATGGGTTGCAGGTCTCACATTTTAGCTGAACTTGATTGCACCCTGTCCACAGTAAGACACTGCATTGTGAGAAAAAGCTTATTTCTGTTTTTTTTTTTTTTAAAAAAAGGCCTTAGAGAAGGAACAAACTCTGGTCAGAAACGTCCATTCCCTTAAGCTGACAGGCATTAAAGTCCGTCCCCGGTAGCTGAGTGGTCAGCGCGACAGAATGTCAATCCTAAGGGTCTGGGTTTGATTCCCGGCTGGGCTGGAGATTTTCTCCGCTCAGGGACTGGGTGTTGGGTTGTCCTAATCATCATCATTTCATCCCCATCAACGTGCAAGTCGGCGAAGTGGCGTCAAATTGAAAGACTTGCACCGGGCGAATGGTGTACCCGACGGGAGGCCCTTGTCACACAACGTTTTATTTTTTACAGGCATTAAAGAAAACACAGGTTTTGTAGTATTCTGTGTGGCCTTGAAAGAGTTACAAGGATAGTTTTTGGAACATTTTTGAGGACACTGCGACCTTATATATGTTTTCGGGGCTGTTTGGCATTTCAATTGAAATCTCCCCTGCATGTCTGCAGATGTAACTGATGGATCTGCAGTGTAATTTCCGTTTTAAAGACAAAACCTTTTGTGTTAAAACTGTCCAGGATGTCTACATTGTTTTCTTCAGGGGCGTTTCTACATCCCCATAATGAATTTGCAATTGTGATAAAACATTTTGATCAGCATATATGTGTAAAAGGCATTTTTCCAGTTATGAAACCAATTAAGTCACAATTACGTGGTAGTCAGAGGCCAAAATCACCTGCATATGTCTGTATGCTGATACTTTGTACCAGGTAAAAATTATGTTTTCAGCATGAAAAATAATTAAGTTATTCTCAAATTTGTTTCGTTTGTTATCTATTTTGTCGAGACATATGAAATGTGAAATTAAGTCGTATGCAGTATGACCGCATTGCCATTTAAATACTTTGCATTAGCAGTTTACCGCCCTTCCTCCTGACATCGTGGCATGGCGATGTGGAAAATGTACACTCTGCTTGAACACTGTGGCGTGCAGGCCAGGACATGGATTGCGATCTGAATTCCTGGCCACCCCTGTTCCGTGTAGATAATAAAGTTTGTTCGGAACCCACAGTTCACAAGTCCTACTCACACCTGGACCATTTTTGAATTATTGCCTCGAACACCCTTGTAGTTTGTTTAGAGATACATTGTTGTTGTTGTTGTGGTCTTCAGTCCTGAGACTGGTTTGATGCAGCTCTCCATGCTACTCTATCCTGTGCAAGCTTTTTCATCTCCCAGTACCTACTGCAACCTACATCCTTCTGAATCTGCTTAGTGTATTCATCTCTTGGTCTCCCTCTACGATTTTTACCCTCCACGCTGCCCTCCAATACTAAATTGGTGATCCCTTGATGCCTCAGAACATGTCCTACCAACCGATCCCTTCTTCTGGTCAAGTTGTGCCACAAACTTCTCTTCTCCCCAATCCTATTCAATACTTCCTCATTAGTTATGTGATCTACCCATCTAATCTTCAGCATTCTTCTGTAGCACCATATTTCGAAAGCTTCTATTCTCTTCTTGTCCAAACTATTTATCGTCCATGTTTCACTTCCTTACATGGCTACACTCCATACGAATACTTTCAGAAATGACTTCCTGACACTTAAATCAATACATTACATAAAAGAAAAAAACTGCATATTGTATGATAAGTAAAATGGAGTTATTAGTGAGTTTTATTCGGATATGTTTACTACAAGAAATAGGTCAGTATAGCAAAGGGTTATCTGTAGCAAACAAAAAGAATGTTGGTGGTTATACTGAATAGAAGTCTGATAGATATTATAATAAAAGCCAACCAAAGTAGCAATTGTCAAAGAAATTGAACAGCTGTTTGATAATATTAATGAACTTTTAAAATATATGACAGGAAATGAGAATTCTATTATAATGGAAGATGGGACTGCTGTTGTTGAGGATAGGGAAGTTAGTTCTTCAGTGAAAAGAAAGGGGAGAAATGTCAATAGAATTATATGCATTACATGAGTTAGTTATTGTGAATACACACTTTGAGAACTTCTTGAGGGGGAAATATACATAGACAGTCTTGGAATGCCTTGGTTGAACATGGAGCAAAAGAAATAATGCCACTTCAATGAGTTGTTGATGTGGAAAATGATTGGAGCAGCTTTAAGAGGTGCTGTAAATGAAGCAGGAAAAGGTACTAGGAATGAAGTGGCAGAAAAGAGGTAGCCATGGATAACAGATGAAGTAGTGAAATTAATAAGTAAGATGTTGAAAGTAAAACAGCAACAATGTAGGTCACTTAGAAATGAAATTCATTGGAAATGTAGAACAGCTAAAGACAATATCATGAAAAGAATAGATTGCTACACACCAGATAGTGGAGATGTCGAGTCACAGACAGGCACAACAGAAAGACTGCTAAACAAGTAAGCTTTCAGTGAAAAGGCCTTCTTCTGAATTAGACGTGTCACGATTGTGTGTATGTGAATTGAAATAGTGTGAATGTCGGTGTGTATGTTGTCTAAAATAAAAAAGTCAGTGGAGGAAGTAGACAGTCTCAAACTGGAAATTTGTCGTGGACAGAAAATTGGCATGACATGATCCACTGGTGACTGCTAAAGATCAGGTTTGTTGATTAAGGCATGAAGGGTGCGTACAATGGACCAATGAGACAAATGCCTAATAATAAAGAGTTAAGGGGGCAAAATATAACAATGCGAGTTTTTGCTGAAAACTAGTGGAGGGGAAAGAACCACAGTGCCAGGTGTGAATCAGCAAAACTCAGAATGTTCACACTAACACTGTGAGAGCTGTTTTTGAAATTAGATACTTTTACAGCAATATTCAGGATGACATTGTGCTAAATGCTGTTTTCAATATATTAAAGCTTAAATGTTATCAAAGTGAGCAACTTGAATATTTATCACAGATTATTTACACATTAAACCTTCTAACTACCATCAGGCCTCAGAGGGCCCATCTGTGATTTTTTTTACCTCCTCTATTAGTAACTATACATTTTATTTTAATGAAATGTTAGGGCTTTTCCTAATTTGTCTTCTTAGTCATAATTTTGGAAAAAATTATAAAAAATTTATCTGTAGCTTTGTGTTAAAGTGTTGGTTCATGTTTCCACCCATAGGGGACTCACAAACTTGTGTTGTTAAAGCAGTTTTTAGACAACCAGATGCCTGTTACATCATTTGATATTTTTGGCTTGCGTTCTTGTTCTGTCAGTGTTTAACAGTTTGCTTTCTCATAAACACATGTTGATTCTGGTATGTTATTTTGCTGAGTTCTACAGACTAAAAATGTTATGGAGGAGAGGACTATCAGATACGGAGGTGGCGGGAATTGTTGGAGCAGTCTTCTCGTACTGAAAACCCACCTAGTGAATTTGAATTTTCCAGTGGTGGCGATAATGAGGTAGACATAGCTGAAAACTGGTGATGATCATGAATAATCCCTTTACGAAGAAGGAGAACAACAGTTTAGTGCAAATTCTGTTGAGTGTTACTTGTTTTCTCGTCTTAATGGCAATAAAATATGGACTATAGCCTCGCAAGCTGGATTTTCTTGTAGGCGGAGTGAAAAGGGTGTATTGAGAGAAAGCCAGGAAGCTACAATGTATTCGATTAGGAACTGTCTTAATGGAGAGTCTTGTATTTTGTTGTTATTTTGTGTGCCCCTCATTGAGAAGGTGTATGTTTGAAATGAACATAGTCACGTTTTGAGGTCACTGCCCATTTCAGTCCAGGCTATCTGGGAAATTGGTTTCAGTGCAATAAGCTAGTGCTGAAAGATGAAAGTTTATTTGTTGAAGGAGAAAGAAACAAGAGGTGTGCGACTTTCAGAGGATTTTGTGAAAATCCTGGTGACTAAACTTGAATGAAAAGTTTGGATATAATGTAAACTGTGATAATTTTTTTGCATTTCTGATTTTTGTCATTCGTTGTCAAAAGACCTGACACTTGTTAGTACTATGTGAAAAAATGAAGGTGAACTGAATACTGATTTTATTACACCTTAAATAGGTGAAGTACGGTGTACATTATTTGATCAGATGTGATGATACCCTCTTATGTCCTAAGAAGAATGAAGTTGTTGCTATCCTAGCTGTATTTATGACCACCCAACAGTATCACCATCATAAGTAAAGAAGCCTGGAATTATCATGAGTTAGAATGCCACAAAAATTGACATTGGCACCATGGACCAGAAGGTGCAGTGCTGCAGTGTGGAGACAAAAACAGGGCACTGGCCATTGGTGGTTTCCTCTAACATGATTAATGTTAGTGTAATGAATGACTATGTAATTTGGATAATACCAATACAGAAATGAGATGTTGGGCTTTAATCATCAATTTGGGAAACCAACTAGCAGAGGTAGAGAAGTTATGAATTTATTAGTAGCACTGGATCCAAGAAGGGCAGCAAAATCTCCAGCTAAGAAAAGGAAATGTGCATATTGTTCAGAGTTCAAGAAAAATAGAAAAAGTCAAATTACATAATATAAGTGCACCAAACCTTTGTCTTGGAACACTCTGCTTTTGTCTGTGGACTCTGCATAAATTTGCAATAAGTATTACACAGGGCATATCAAAAAGAATCATCTGATTTTAAAAAAATCATGACTATTATATTATTTGAGATACATGTGTGAACAATGTACTGTTGGAAAGAGCAAACACTAGAGTTTCACATGGTTCCTGCTAGGTAGCAGCAGTGTACATCCATTTCAGTTTTAGTCAAAATGGTGTCGGGACAACAGAAAGCATTTTGTGTTCTACGTTTTTTAGTGCGGGTAAGTAATAACTGTTCAGCATGACTTTTATACTAGGTATGGTGTGGATCCTCCTGCAGCACAGAGCATTAGACAATGGCATGAACAATTCCAAGAAACAGGTTGCCAGTCTAAAGGCAAATTGCTGGGCCATCCCCGATTGTCTGACACAGGTGTTGAACGCATCTGCCATGGTTTCTCAAGAAGTTCGCAGAAATCTGTTCACCATGCAGTTCAACAGCTCAACATGCCCCCAATGTCCGTCTGACGTGTGTTGCATCAACCATACAAAATTCAGCTACGGCAAGCTATTCCTGAAGGTGACAAACAACATCGTGTGGAGTTGTGTAATTTCGTTCTTGGCAAGATGAAGGATACATGGTCCACTTTTCTTTGCTGCGAATAATGTTACAGGAAGTGCATATCTCAATATGCTTGAGAACTTTCTTTTCCCACAATTGGAGACTGATCCGAACAACTTCATTTACTGATAGGCTGGGGCACCGCCACGCTGGCATCTGGAAGTGTGGGAATTTTTAAATCAAAGGATTACTGAAGAATGGATCAGTTGCAGCCTTACGTTACTGGTCTCTAAGGTCACCAGACCTAACTGTATGTGATTGTTTCTTGTTGGGGTTTATAAAAGACTCAGTTTATGTGCCTCCATTGCCAACAACAATGAAGGATTTGAGACATTGCATAACAGCAGCTGAGGAAGCTGTAACTCAAGACATGCTCACTGCAGTGTGGGAACAGTTTGAATACTGCATTGACATATGTCATACATCTCAATGGGGGCATATTAAACACCTACAAAAATATATGAAAAAAGCTTTTTGAGTTGCCTGTTCATCAAAAACCAAAATTCATTGTGTATGTTTATTAGTTTCAGAAATGTAGACATGCCAAATCAGATGATTCTTTTTGATACTCCCTGTATTATAATAGCAATTGGTGTAGAATGAGTGTAAACTGTTCGTCATTCAAAAGCCACCAGTTAAAGTATAAAAATTGTGGTTTTAAAATGTAAACTTAAAATGAATAACATTATTTTAAAAGTATTTATACTTCACATGTGGTTCATGTCGTAAGTAGTCAAAATAGCGTCAATTTATATCAGTGTAAAGATCACAGGCCTGATGGGCTCAAATGGTGGGTAACATTATACAGATTTTCTGGTAAGCAGAGTGTTAATACCCAAATTGTAAGTGCAGTGTTATTTATATTAGAGAGTCTTGATCATCTTATACTAATGCAATGTCTCTCATAGCAGATCTCAGAAAGACTCTGTCATGTTTACAAAATGAATTGCTAGCAGAGTTTTCTGAACTGACATTTGGCAGTAGTTTGGTTCACAATCTTCTTGAGCTATTATTACTTAATAAATTTTCTGTGGTTTCCTAAAAACAGTACATGTTAATTCTGGGTTTTTTCTTCGTCAGTTTTCTCTAGATGTGTTGGTGTTTCACTTCTGAATAGCCTACACCAACAAGACATTACACTGAAATAACAGAAATATGCAAATTATCTTATTGGAAAAGTTATTAAGAAAAGGATGCATTATAATTTTTAATTATAATTATATAAATGATAAGAGTAATTTTCATGGTGACACTGTATATTCCCTTCATGTCCTCTCTAGAGCTGTTTCACTCAGTTGTTGTTGAAAAAGAAAAGAAAATACTCAGCTGGGATTTTATCTTGATTTAGCAAAAACTGTGTATCATGATCTCTCGCTATCTCGGTATTAATAGAATTGTTAAATTTTATAGTGCTGAAATAGCTCTGTATATAGCACTACATAACCAGTACACTTTCTGTAGTTACCAGGGTCACCCTTGTGTGCAGATACACTGTCTGTCCACATTCTTTCACCCTGGGAGAGAAATTGGACCGCACAGACTTTTCCTTCCATCTTAAAGGAAAGATGTGGAGGTTTGGTTAGGTGCATACATATGTTTGAAGGCAGAAAAACCTGATATAATTCTCTCTCCCTCCCTCCTCCTCCTGTGTGTGTGTGTGTGGGGGGGGGGGGGGGGGGGGGGCATTTCTGTAGACCATTAATCACAATGGTGATACAAATGTTTCTTATTCATTGTATCAAATATTTACATGTATTATTACTAAAACATTTTGCAGTATGACCTTAGTATTAAACAGTGCAGATGAGTGTGAAGATGGTATGCATGTATTAGACAACAGTGAAACCAGTAGCAGCAAAATATCAGAATTGCTGTCAGAATCTCTGAACTTTCCAGAATGCTGTATTTTCGCAAACATTCTGGCACAAATCACCTGTGGTCTTCAGCGCTGTTCTGTTATTCACCACCACCATTAACAGCTACTATTAAATCAATATTTTGTAAATTTGCAGAGAGACAGACTGGTAGGCGAGTACTTCTCTTCAGGGGGTGAAATTCTAATACTGCCAATAGACACAGTCAAAAGTGGGGAAGAAAGAAGGAAAGAAAGAAAACCTATTCGTTGCTTTCAGAACTATTGGTTCTTTTTTCAGGCAAGAAAGAGGGATACATTGGGGAAGCCTAGAAAAGGAGGAGCATGCCATGCAGGCCGCAGGATGGGAGGGAACCAGCTGCTGTGGGAATGAAGTACATTCTATTGCTTCTACTTTCATAATAATCTGGCAGATTATTTGCTGCTGAGCAGTGCTGGCCCTGAGGTGCAGTGGAGGAACTGTGTGTGAGATTATTTGCTACTGAACAATTCTTGATTATGTCAGTAAGGTTCAGAGCAGGGGAACAGCCACTGCAGTTCTGCATCTATCTGTTCCACAGCATACTCAACAATATAAGATTTACCCATGTCCTCCTTGTGAGCGAGTCCCTGTCTTTGGAACTGAATGGCCTGTCCCTCCTTTTTAGTCTTCCCCAACGCATACCTCTTTTCTACCTGAGAGTGGAACTAATAGTTTCGAAATGTAGGAACAGGTCTTTTTCCACAATTTTAATTGTATGTATTGACAGTACTAAAATTGCATCTTGTGAAAGTACTGGCCAACATTCTGTCTTAAGAGAAGAGATGTTCCTCCTCACCTGGTGGCTCATTGTGAGTAGGCAGTTGACAAATATTTCTCAGTTTTTGTGGTACTAGTTCTATTTTCATGTTGCAAGTTTGACTACTTTTTTTCCTTTTAAATACTTTGCTCATGTGGTGTTGGGGTTTAGCCTGCAGTTGTGCCTGTGACAACTGAAAGAAGTACTATTTTTAGGTGAGATTTTACAAAGGTGGCTTGGCTTTAATCAGGACAGTACTTAGTTGTTATTGGCTGTACTCAGATACTTGTGGTCCCGTGCTGGGATTTGATTTCCACTTTTCTAAATTTTTCAGAAGTGTGGACCATTTGAGAAAGGGTGCTTTACATGGTACTTAACCTTTCCACTGTGCATGAGCATCCTACGCACCTCTCATCCAAATGGTTTTATGTACACATCCGAAATCCTGCATGGTATCAGATCTATGGTGGTGGGACACATGTACCATCTTGGTTGAATCCATCTGGCAGTGCAGGGACCACACTGCAGATGCTTGAACTGCAAACTCTCCATGTATTCTGAGGAACAAGTGCAACCCCCTCCCTCTCCCATGCCCCATGGGTTTTGTTGCTCTTGAAGAGGGGTAGATAACAAGAAGGTGCTGAGGGCATTGAGATTTAGGGGAGAAATGAAGGGACCATCTCTTGTAACAGTGTGTGCCAAAAAGGGGGGGGGGTCTCAGCTTTGTTCTACTTACACACTACTGTACACAAGAATATTATTATTATTGTTATTATTATTGTACTCTTGAAGGTAACAGCTTATCTAGTTTCTATGAGTCTTAAGTTTTTCACCCCATTTTAGACACAAGGAACAGAGCTACCCATCTTAATTTGGATTTACCTGACTATGACATGGTCTTTTTTCCCAAAATCGTTGTTAAAAAAAATACATGGTAGTCTTGTATCCACAGATAGAGCTGTGGCTGCAGAGGTCAACTATTTTACATTGTGTAATAGCTTAATTTTGGTGTTGTTTTACATTCGGCGAGGAAGCTTTGGTAGTTGAAGTCATTTGCAGATTTAATTTGATTATTTCAGAATGATGGGATTGGGTACAGTGGCACCAGCATGGCTGAAGTTGAGGTGGGTAGTGGTGAGATGGCAACAAATTTTGTTGTACTGCCGACACTGGGAATACATCCCACACGCTTTGCTTATTGTGAACATTTACCATGTTTAAGTTGCAGTTCTTCTAAATGTAAATGTAATCAGTTCTGAATGGACATTACAAATGGATAAATGCAAAGACAATATACATTTCTACTGGAGACAAATTATCATAATAAATTTATACAGGAGACAATTTATTTGTAATGCAAATATGTTGTTCACACACAACAATCTAAGCCCAGAACAATAAATGAAACGCTAGGTTCAATAATGGTGCTAAAGTAGCTGCTGCTCGACAGCACTGTTGATTCTCAAGGTTGGCAACCAAAGGTGAAGTCCACTATTGACCGAAGTGGTCAGATTTTTGCCAGTTCGGGACTAAGAACCCAAGAAGATAACATATTGTTGTTATTTAGTTAGTTTATTGCAGTAAGAATAGTAAATGTAGCGATTGATAAGGGGTGTAGGTCACAGGCAGGCTTGACTTGAGAAACGTAGATCTAAAAGTTTGGACTTCATAATTGGTTCATACAAACAATATAAAACTGTTTTAAGTTAATGGTTACTCTGGTGCAGGGGCCACAAATAACTGTGTAGCAAGAAGAAAATTTGATATAACAGGAGTGAGTGTTTGTAGATGTCATCAGATGAACAACAAATAGCCAGTTCGAAACGGCAAATGTTCAGGGCATCAAATTAAAAAAGCTATCATAAATTGGAGCAGCAAGTTGTTCAGTATGTGGGTGAGAAACACAATTAATGCTCCTTGATTACTTGAGAAATTATACAAATGAAGCTGTTGGAGATAAAGAGTTCTTCTCCAACTCCTTGCATTGTGAAATACCAAGAAGGTAAGAGCTGGTGGTTGACACTGATAAAGGGGGCATGGCATATGTTGCTACACAGAACAACATTGGATCAGCAACTTCTGTGGCTTTTAATGGAAAACTACTTGTGTGTCAGCATTTCTCGGTATAAGAAAACACAACTGATAACAATGTATGGTGTTAATTCTTCTTGTGCAGATCTTAACATACTTTTTATCAGTAACAAAACAGTGGAAACTCCAGGTTGGAATATCAACAAAGTAGGAAAAGATAAATTGCTACTTACCGTGAAGATGACACATTGAGTTGTAGACAGGCACAATTAAGACACTTACTCATAAGCTTTCGATCACAGCCTTCGTCAGAAAAAGAAAGAGAAGTACGCACCATTCATTCACACAAGCAAGCTGCTGCAGTTGACAGTCAAGTATGTGTGAGGTGTGCTTGCTTGTGTGAATGACTGGTCTATGTTTCTCTTTCTTTTCCTGATAAAGGCTAAGGCTGATAGTTGATTTGTGAGTGTCTGTTAATTGTGCCGGTCTGCAATCTAACGTGTCATCGTTATGGTAAGTAGCAATCTATCTTTTGCTACATTGTTTATATCAGTTACACAGTTTGTTAATTTGCTACATTAAAATTGAAAATTTCCCAAGGAGCCTCTTCAGAAAAGGGAATCGTTTTATATTTGTGATAGTCTTATTGTCAGTTAAATACAGTATATCCTCTATTGGTGTCAGTGTTAGGGCAAAGACAGAGGAATGTGCCACCTGCCGCACATATTTATCCCAGGGGCCGTATCCCCCCACCCTCTACTGTTTTTTAGTTCCTCTCATTGTGCTAACATTTCTAGTTACCTTGAATTTCCTTTTAATCATCTCATTTAAAGTGCTCTTCTGCAAATTTTAGTCTGGATGACATTGAGGCCTAGGAGCAGACAGTTCTTGCATCCTCATTTCACATCATTATTTTACATGAACATCTTGAGGATGGAAGGACTGATAGCCATTTAAATAAACAACAATGGGTTGAAATTGTTATTATTATTATTATTATCTTTTTTATAAAAACAATTACTCAGTAAGGTATTATTTATTTGGTTTTTGAGAAATTATTGTTTACTGCATACTTTTTCAGATCGAAAATACGAAACTGTCATACTACCTGTATTTGGAATTCCTGTACCTTTCCATATCTCAACAATCAAGAATATTTCACAGTCAGTTGAAGGAGACTACACGTACCTGCGAATAAATTTTTTCCATCCTGGTGCAACTATGGGCCGTAATGAGGGTGGCACTTACCCACAACCTGATGCTACATTTGTGAAAGAAGTGTAAGTTTTTGTAATTACGTATTTGTGATCAACATAAGTACTCAAGTTTCCCAGTCCAGAAACAATCTTCTGCAGATTCCAATGGGAATTTGTATAAATTTTCTTTTTCACTTGTTTCTTGAGAAATATAGAAATCACTAGTTCTACTATTGGTACAGCAACCAATATTACCTATTTGGGAGTAATATTACATAGAAAGTAATATACATTTTTGTTTTTGTATTGCAGGACATACCGTAGCACCAATGTCAAAGAAGCTGGAGAGCTGTCAGCACCCTCTTCGAATCTCAGCACTGCTTTTAGGTTAATAAAAGAAGTTCAGAAAAAGTTCAAAAATCGTGAGGCTGAAGAACGTGAGAAGGAAGACCTTGTAAAGCAGGATACACTTATTCTATCCCAGAATAAGGGCAATCCGAAACTGAAGGACTTGTACATACGACCCAACATTGTTGCTAAAAGAATGACAGGTATTACAATTGTTTAATTACTTATTAACAGCCAGTGATCCATGACTTATTGAATTCATTGTTCACAACTTGTGTGCCTAATCGATTTTAATCTTGCTTATGTCATGATGTAGATAATATTATGTTGTTTAACTTACAAAGTGTTTTGAGTTGTTGATAGGGACATAAACAAGCTTGAGACCATTGCTATCTTTCTTATATAAATCCTCCTTCAGAGCTATAGATTTTACACACACACACACACACACACACACACACACACACACACACACCTACCTGATGGCTGGGATGAAGCAACAGGCGTACGAGATAGACATGTGGTGCCACTTAGCTCATTCTATCCCCAAATAAGGAGAATTGTGGGCAGTACCTTATGATGTGGTACATGAATTGGAAGGAGGAGATAGGACAGATACAGAGGGAGACTGGAGGAGAAGGTGTGAAGCTAGGGTCATGGGGCGGGCAGAGGTGGAGATGGATGTGCAGCAGTGGCTCAAGGGGAATTAAAGGATTTATGGTTGCATTGCAAGGATAACCCTCATCTTTGTAACTCAGTGAGGCTGTTGTAGTTAGAAGGATCCAAATGTCACAGATGTGAAACAATCACTGTAATAAAGCTAGTGTGTTCGGCAGGAGTTTCTGACATTGGGTGTTCAACTCCACTCTTGGTCACAGTTTGACAGTGACCATTCATTTGTTGTGGGTGACAGCTGGTTTGTTGTCATATCCACATAAAATACTGTACAGAAATTAAAGTGGAGTGGGATATGATATAACCGCATTTACAGATGGCTCGGCCTCTGATATATGATGAGATAATCCTGTGACGAGGCTGGAGTAAGATGTGCTGGTTGTATGTAAGTTGTGGCTATAAAATAACAGGACTGATGCTGTCACAGAGTAAGTGCACATGCACCAAAGATGAATGGGATGACCAGTAGGTGTGAAGGATGAAGTTGGCTCAGTGGAATGTGGCATATCTGGTGTCTGTAGACAGATCAATGTTGCCATGGCCTTTGTTTGTGTAATAGCTGCTATTTTGTTTTGCTGCAAAAATAAACGTAATAATAGAGCAATGAATTGTCATGAAGTTTCACATGAAACTAGGAAGAACAGCTACTGAATCCTGTCTTCTATGATAGGAAGTGTATGCTAAAGATGCTTTATCATGTATGTCAGTTTTTGAATGGTTCAGGCATTTCCAAGACATTGAAGCTGATGATATCCAGGTCATCCTGCAACATTGAATACTAGTGCAAATATTGAAAAAGTAGGTATGATTCAATCTGGCCTTTGGTTGAGTAAGTTGATTGCCGAATTTGTAGAAATTGACAAAGAGTGCGTAAGGCAGATTTTACATAGCCAATTTAATATGTGGAAAGTGTGTGAGAAACAAGTGCTAAAAATTCTCATCAAACAAAAAGAAGCTCATGAAAATGTTTGTACTGACACTTTAAATACTGTTGAAAATGATCCTGATTTCTTGGAAAGAGTGATAACGTGACAAATCTTGGTTATTAACTTATGACCCAGGAACTGTGTGTCAGCCCATGCCTTGAAAGAGCCCAACTTCACCTAGAGTGAAAAAAGCTCTAATGACCAAATCAAGAATCAAGGGGATGATGATATTTTTTTAAAGAATATATGGAATTGTGTATCTTCACTGGGTTCCTGAAGGTCAGCCTGTTGAACAACAGGCTTGGAGTGTCATGTTTGCTTACATTCAAAAGAGAACTCTGTAATCCTACAGAAATCATACTGAGAGAAGTGTAACAAAGAAGTTTGTGAATCCTGTTGACATGTTTTATTCATAGTATTTGAGAAACAGTATTGTAGGTGAGAGAAATTAAATATAAAATTCATCATGTTCTGTTTGATGGTTAAAAGAACATAGATAAGATTTATAAAAATGTCATGATGAACTAAACCATGGCTCTGTATTTGTGGTATGTATATAAAAAATAAAGTTTTTAGGTTTTCTTATGGAAGAGGGAAATGATGAAAAAAATGTTGATGAAAAGGTTAAATTAGAAGAAAAGTGATAAACCCGATAAATTTGTTTGCTTAGCAATTTATTTCTGAAGAGTGCATGGTAGTTTGAAAGATTATTTAATTTAATAGTGTGCAGCCCACACGCCATTGCATTGATCACGTCTCATACATTTCATGTGTGCCCCATTTAATAACAAGAACTTAGAATGCCGAGAGAACAAATTGTTGAAGACATGCTTTTCTACGTATCATGATATGCTCTTTTTCTAGTTATAGAACTATACCCTCTATTTGGCAATAACAAATGGTTACATTGTAGATCAGGGTTTTATACAAGTGAACCAGGAATGACAATCAACAGTTTGGAAGAGAAGATTGTCAATGTAAATTCTACTAGTAAAATGCTTGTAATATATGTCATATTCCCATTCATTACTGTTTGTTGTGAATAGTCTACACAAGAGAAATTATTCGTGATCACTGGACCTTGCATCTTATTTTATCAGATCATGATGTCATGTTGAATGTCAGTCTCATTCCATCTGAAATGTGTGTGTACAAACCCTACACTAATGTCTCTTTAGAGGTAGTGGTATAAATCAGCAGGAGAGATTCCATAGAGTTTGCAAGAATAAGGGCATGCAGTAACAGATAGAAGCTTTGCATTGTTTAAGGTTATTCTTTTGCTTTTGTTTTTTCTCCCTTAACTTATCCTGTATCTTCACAGGGTCGAAATGTTGATCTGGATTTGACCATGTCAGCAAGAAAGCCAATATTATCAGAGTCTATTGACAAATGTGAATTAAGAACATTCAGTTCTACACCCATTTTATTCTACACCCGTCAACATCTGTTAAAATGTCGTAATTGTAAACTTGTACTTATGTATGTGGTGGTGGTGGTGGTGGTGGCGGTGGTAATAATGATGATGTTGTGTCTTTTGTAACATAAAAGTGGGTGAGCAATATATTAGGTTAAAAATCTTCTCTCCAGGTTCATTAGAGGCTCATGTGAATGGCTTCAGATACACTTCCGTTCGTGGTGATAAGGTGGATATCTTGTATAACAACATTAAGAATGCCTTCTTTCAACCCTGTGACGGTGAAATGATCATCTTACTCCACTTTCATCTCAAGGTACAGTATCAGTAAATTATAATAATCTCTCTCTATTGTAGCCAGTTACATTCGGAAATGGTAGATATTTATTTAACATTTCAGCCTGCTTAAGATTTTTGCTGATCTCAGCATGGATATGAATTAAACATCCTTTTGTAATTCATTCAGGTTTGGTTAGGAAAGCTCTGGCCTAAAGTAAATCATTTAGAAGTAGAGGAGATAACACCCTGAATAGCAGATGCTTGGGGTTGTTGCCAGGCACACAAAAAGGAATGAAAACTTTGCCAGCTTTCAGATTAATTCTTTAATGACTTAGAGCGCACCTCGCTCTCCCCCAACCCCCCAAAAAACCACACACACACACACACACACACACAAACGAGAGAGAGAGAGAGAGAGAGAGAGAGAGAGAGAGAGAGAGAGAGAGAGAGAGAGAGAGAGAGAGCACCAGCGCCAGCACAAGGTAGTTGCATAGGAATGAAAAAGAGAAACTTTTTTTAATGGCCTACTTTCAAAGTACCGTATTTACCTGATTATATGACAAGGTTTTTTCCCAAATGGTCATTCAAAAAATGCAGGGTTGTCTTACATTAGCAGATAAAACTATTGTTGCTATGGTTAACATTGTTCCATTTTTTATTTGAATGTATTGGGGTTTGTCTTATATTTACATACGAAGGTCACATGCAGATTTATTTTAAAGAATTCGGAAGGATAGGGCAAGGCAAATGATACTCGTGTTCACACAGGCTCAGTATTTCTCAATATGCTGAAGCACTCAGTATAGTATCGACGTTGCTTGAACAAGCATGTGACATTTGACTTGTGTGGCATGAGTGCAAGAGATACATGAGAAACTATGAACTAGGCTCTACAACAATCTATTGCTCTGCTTAAAATTTGGCAATTTTGTTAGACACAGGAGGAAATAGTACTAAATTCTATCATCTTACAAACTCTTGTTGTGTTAGAATAAATTTGCAGTAAAAGTTCTCATATATGTATGGATACCGTGTGCAAACATTAATGCTGCTTTTTAAGTAAAGAAATGTTGTCTCTCAAAAAATATTACTTGATTCTGAACCCAGATAAACACTTCATTTGATTATGAGAGATTATAATGATTTACTAAGTGGCTTGCAAATGAGAAATTCGGTCACTGTTCACATCTTGCAATAACGGGTAAAAACATTACCAACTGTTAATCAGCTTTAGAACATGAGGGTAACATTAAAATGAAACAAGAAGGAAAATTAATACAGAATGAAATGTCTAACAAACGAAATAAACCATATTAGACTGATTGTAATTTTTGTCACGGGAATAAATTACAGTGGCAAGATCAGTCATGGAGATAAGGACCAACAGACGTCAGTAGATCACAGAACGGGTGAACGTTCGAAAATTAGACTGAATCGTGAATGTGATTTTTTATTTATGTTTTAGTTGCTATTGTTAAATATGACTTGCGCTCTAGAAGATATTGCAGTCTGTGTTTTGCACTTGGTTAAGCACAGCACTGGGGAAGGGTTGCAGGGGGAATGGTGATATCAGCTAGGCTGAGAACCAGATGAGTTGAGAGGGGGAATAGTGAGAGGGCAGCAAATTTGGCTATTTAAGAACATCTATCACATTAAAACTACAATTTGCCCGAGTCCATTTGTAGTCGGATTTGAATCGACTTTGAAATTTGACAAACAATCAACAAAATAGTATTCATTTCTGCAGTAGGTTGTAAAGTCTAGTTGGGGTCACTGATGTATTTAAGTGTTTCATGCTACATTGTTGTCAACAATCACCGTGATGCGTGACGGGACAAAAGGGGTGCATCAACAGCAGGTTCTGTGCAGCCAATGAGAGAGCAATGGACAGATGATAAGTTTGAAAGCAAGAGACATTGCAGTGTCCTCACATCAGTACAGAAGCGAACATTCCACGTAGGAAATATATATCTAAAAACAAAGATGATGTGACTTACCAAATGAAAGTGCTGGCAGGTCGACAGACACACAAACATGCACACAAAATTCAAGCTTTCGCAACAAACTGTTGCCTCATCAGGAAAGAGGGAAGGAGAGGGAAAAGACGAAAGGATGTGGGTTTTAAGGGAGAGGGTAAGGAGTCATTCCAATCCCGGGAGCGGAAAGACTTACCTTAGGGGGAAAAAAGGACGGGTATACACTCGCGCGCGCACACACACACACATATCCACTAGTGGAGGCACATGTTGACTCAAATGGATTTTGTTTGTAGACAATCTCAGTTTATTCAACATATTTTAAAAGTATACAAATTTTCAACTCCAGTATCACTTTATTTGTGACAGGCCATGTACACATTTTTTGGCGTAATGCAAGTTAATATCAGTACTACTAAGCTGTTCCTGAACCTAGCTGATCAATATTGATGTATTTTGTCTCAATATAAGGACATAAATAAAGATAAAAAGCAATTGCACTCCAAATATGCTACATTAAGTAGTTCCTGGTAATGTGGTCAATCTTGTTTCTTATGAGTCAGGCAGGATAGTACATTATTGTTTCTGAAGTTCTGCGTAGCAACACTCCACCAAACTTTTGCTATCCTCTGCAGACTCCTTACAATCTTTGCTACATTTAAACCAAATTAATGAGATTGCTTTGCTCAAAATATGTGCTCAAAATTTGTTCACAGGAACCCTATTTATTATTCCTGCACCCCTCATCTGAATTTAATTGGGAAAACCTTACTGTGTGGTTCAGTGTGAAATCTCCTCATCCGTGAACATCACAATGGGTTGTAGAGTTTGGACGTAGATGATATAACATAGATGTATCTAAAAACAAAGGTGATGTGACTTACCAAACGAAAGCGCTGGCAGGTTGATAGATACACAAACACACACACAAAATTCAAGCTTTCGCAACCAACGGTTGCTTCATCAGGAAAGAGGGATTCCCTCTTTCCTGATGAAGCAACCGTTGGTTGCGAAAGCTTGAATTTTGTGTGTATGTTGTGTTTGTTTGTGTATCTATCAACCTGCCAGGGCTTTCGTTTGGTATGTCACATCATCTTTGTTTTTAGATGTATTTTTCCCATGTGGAATGTTTCCCTCTATTATATAACATAGATGGGATGATATGGAATTTCCTCATGCTTTTAAGAATATTCAGTGAAGGTCTTGTCTTGCTTGGTCAATCATTTCAAAATACGTAGAAACAAAAGAGAGCAGTCGTAATAGAACCATAAAAAACAAAGAAATCCACACATTTGTGAAGTTATCATGTTACTGACGACTGTTTTAAATGAATATGGCGACGTACAGGGACTTGCGGTCAAACATAGTTTTAAGCAAAATGTTCCAATTTCTTGATTTTTGTTTGCACTTAATGCACTATAATATTTTGAAAAGGAAGATTATAGGTAACTATTTTATCGTGTAACCACAAACATTTTCCTTTCCATCATTGTATAATGTCATACATGCAATGCTGTTTACAAACTTGCCATATTTGAATATCCATAGTATGTGTGAGGTATCATTACTACTCTATCACATAGTCAATGGCTGTAAGGAATTTTTATGGTTGCTTTAGTGCTAAGTTCTATCCAGTGCCAGATTAGGGTGTGGGATGATAATTAATTTACATTTAAAGCATGTCAAGGGAGCTTTGTGATGCTTTCCTGGAAAATGATCATCTGTTCAGTTCTTCTCTCTAGTTGGTAGTTGCCTGTTACCAACATATTCTTAGCTTAAACAGACCAATTCACATAGATGAACTATGGTATAAAAACTGAAGATTGCTTAGTAATTAGGATGTCATATTTTATCTTATCCAAGCAGCTCATTCATTTGTCTGTGGATCATAATTATGTTGGGCATGGCTATTTTACAAACAGATTACATAGTTAAGAAAACAATTTACTTTACATGTTTTAATTTGTTATTGGTATTGTGACTACATAAGCTCTCCTAGCTTACTTGTTTGCAGTAATCTTCTAAGGAATTTTAATACCCGATCCTAAAATTAGCTTCACATAATTTATCAGTAGTCTACCTGTTTACTTTCTTCAGATGGGAGACTGTTGCCAAGCCTTGCCGAAGTAGATGTCACCACTAGACACAGCAATGTTATATAGGCTGCAGAAAATGGACATGCACTTTAAGCTGCCATTTCTGCCCCGTTTAATGTAAACATTAAGTGGCACTTTGTGCTAACTGCTAGCAAGAAAGAATTATCATTTTCCAAAATTACCAAAATTTATATAGACAGCAAAGATAAAGTGCAGTCTGTTTTGATGCACGTTAATGCAAGGATCCACGACTTCCATAAATTAAAACCCATATTTCTTTTAATCAGATTGCTATAATCTATGGACCTCTTCTCCTATTGCATGCTGTGCTTCTTAGTCAAAGAGTGCTCACCACCAAAGATTTCTCAGTTTGTTGTAACGTTGTGTTATGGTGTTCTACACACCTTTTTAACATTCTAGTCTCCTTCAGCTTCGCCTCAGTGACATAGTACTTGTGTAAGTAGCATGTCACTGAGCTTCCAGGAATATACTCTAGTATTGAAATTTCGTGACAGGTTCAAACTGTGTGCTTGACTTGGGCTTCACGCTGGGACTTCTGCCTTTTGTGGGCAAGTGATCTAACAGCTGAGTTATTCAAACATGATGCACAACCTTTCCTCGCAGTCTTTCTTTCGGCACTACGTAATCCCCTACCTTTGAACTTCGCAGAAGTCCTCCTACATACCTTGTGGGACTAGCTCTCCTGCAGAGTGAAAATTCATTCTGGAAACCATTCCCCCAGGGTGTGACTTAAGTTACGTCTCCACAGTATTCTTTCTTCTGGGTGTGCTGGTTCCACAAGTTATGTGGGAGAACTTCTTTGAAGTTTGGAAACAAGTGATACGAGGTACTGGTGGAAATACAGTTGTGAGGGCAGGTTGTTCATGGAGAGCTCTGTCAATAGAGCACTTTCTCACAAAAAAACAAAGATACCAGGTTCAAGTCATGGGCCAACACAAAATTGTAATCTGCTAGAGTGAAAATTCATTCTGGATACTGCAGTGTTAGTTGCCCGGTAAAATTCAATACTTCTGGAATCGTTCTAAACCCCAAAGCTCAACAGATACGCTCCTCTACTCTGCTAAAACATTATTATAAGAGTTCCGTCATAATCATGGTGCTGAAATGGAGACCATTAAAACATTCCAAGAAATGATTGAGAACATCTAATCCATGTGCCCTAAACATGACTGCATTGTCAGTGTATCTGAAGTCACAAATTGTCTTTATATTTCTGCCAAAACAACTGCTCTTGTTAAGCCACTGCACAGTGTGTTTTCTCAAAGTGACCAGTTAGTAGTGGTTGGTTAAGTCTGGTAAAACAGCAAGGAAAAAGTCTGTGTTTCCTAAACAAGTCACCTTATTTTTTGACATAGTCTCCTTTGAGGCATATACACTTTGGTCCAGCAGTCCTCCAGCTTTTTCATCCCATCGGAAAAAGAGATTCTGTCACACTCTGCAAAATACTGGTTGACTGTGCAGTGTTACGTGGCTTTATGCTTAATTACAGACTTACTATTTTATCACTTGATTTGTTTTCACCACGTAACACCCACTGTTTACGTCCTCCTTCGTTGCTGAGCGATGTATCACTTTTCGTTCTGACGCCGTAACTCTTCCTTTCCTATATCTTTACTACTTTTTATCTATATAAATGATGAACTATTGGTTTTGCCGTTTAACAACTTTTTAATAACTGTGGAAGTATTACAGGCATCGGGTCCCACATAACGTGTAACCCGCCTATACGTTTTACATGAACCTTTCAAGACTCGATCGATCTGTTTACAAAGAGAAAGCAGATTATCTCTTCCTTTGACGTTGTACAACAACGACCTAGGAAGCTCGACGCCCTCGTGGCCCAGGCTCTTCCATGGCTCGCGGTAGTTTGCAGCATTCGTTTTATTCCTTGCCCACTTGCTGCTATGTCGAACTTTCGTGGTGATCATTGGGCAATGTCTTCCATGTTTTCTGCAACATAAATAAACTTTCTTCCCACAGTACTTATGAAAACCCAAAAACAAACTTAAAGAACATAATAATAATAACTGTTCTTACAATTATTCGTATAAGTCTTGGTCGATTTAAGGAGGGGTGGGACAGGCCTCAGCCTTGTGACACCACAACTGCAACTGTCATTCCTCATTTGATGGAAATTTCTTCCCAGCAAGCCAAAGTTTCAAGTTAGGGAACACGAAGAAGTCACTTGGGGGCTAAGTATGGTGAATAGGGTCGATGAGGAACAAATTAAAAGCCCAATTCATGCGCTTTTCCCATTGTTATTGCCGATGTGAGAGTTGGGGCATCATGCTGGTGAAAGAGCACTTCTTTCATGCTGACCTGGTCTATTTTTCAGCCAACACAAGTTTCAAATGATCCAACAATGAAGCACAATAGGATCCAGTTATGATACTGCCTGTTTCAAACCCGTCTGTGAGGATTATTCGATAAGAATCCTACAAACACAGTGGCCATCACCTTAGCAGCTGACAAAATAGTCTTTGCCTTCTTTGGTGCACCAGCCATTGTCCATTGCTTGGACTGCTGTTTTGACTCTAGTGTTTAATGATGCAGCCAGGTTTCATCAGCAGTCACAAATTGAAGCAAAAAGTCTTACATATTGTAATTAATCATAGCCAAACATTGTGTTGAAATGTTGTGCCAGATGCGCTGTTGGTCGACTGTGAGCAATTGCAGCACCCACCTCGCATACAGCTTCTTCATAGGCAATTCTCCATGCAGGTCAAGATATTATGCACCCCCTCAGTTTAGATGCCTAAAGTATCAGCAATCTAATGAATTTTTATTTGGAAGTCTTGCACTAGATCATGAATTTTGTCAATGGTTTCCATTGTGGTGATCCCAATTGTGTGCTTCATTTTCAGTGCTTGTACGACCATGTTTAAATTCACTAATCCTAAAGTAAATGGTCTTCAATGATGGTGCAGAATCCTTGTCAACTGTATCCGATTCTGTTAGTCCAACCCTTCAAATCAAATTATTTAATTACAGCATGAATCTCCGTTTTCTCCATTTTCGATTGCAGTTGACACACTAATCAATTCAGATGGCCTTCAACAATGAACTGTATGTGGTACATTGTTGAAATTCGTGATATGAGCCTTGACATACCATGAAGGTGCAACAAAAATGTTCCATTCTTTCATTCAAAATTTACCAGACTTATCGAACCACCTACGCAGATGGGGACAGCATATTTTGGCACATGTATCGTACATTTCCTGCAGCTTGTGTGAGACTGTGTTTAGTGTAGCCAATGTTAGGCAACAGCATTTCATCCAAAGATAAAAGCCAGATGAACTGGTGATTTTAGGGTCAGGCAGCAAATTTGAGAATAATGCATGTGATGTTAGTTTGCATCAAGTGTTGAATGACATCAGTGCGTCACACTTTGTTATGCTCTATAAGAAGATTTGTCTGCCGATGGCAAATTAGGTTCTCAGATGTACAGGTTTAGTTTAAGTTACTCCACAAAAATAAAAAAAAAGACTGCTGATTGTGGTAATTTTTGATTTAGAAAAAAAGATTAATGAAATATTATAATAATGGATCCATTCATCAAGTGCATATTGCGTTGGTGAGAATGGAATATTTCTGTGGTTAGGAGACTGGTTTATAAAAGTGATGGGATTTTGTGGTTTCTCTATTTTAGTTTGAGGGCAAACTTGTATTTTATTAGAAAAATAAATTGATTTGCTTTGAGCATTTTTCCAAAATGTGTTTCCTTCTGATTCAAGTAATAGTATAAAAAAATCAGTGGTTTCTATCTCGATGGGTTTATCTACAGAGACTGCTCTTGATATTTGGATTTCATCCAGAAAATTCAGAAATATAAAATTAGCAAATTAGGTATCATGTTGCATTTAAGGAAATTTCTACTTTGATTTTCAAATTTTCTCAGCCATTTACAGTTAGCCTTGAAAACTCTGTCTTTGTACTTAGTATTTTACAGAATACTTTGCCCTCTGATGTGCTGAACCTTCGGTGCCTTTTAGTATGAATGAAATGTATAGAGAATTTTCATTGTAGGATCACTCATCAGAATTTAGTATCTGCTCACCAGTGAGACTGTTGTCTGACCAGTTTTAAAGTGTATTTGTCTTCAGTTGAATTACATAATTTTTATATTTGACAACTTTTTAAATTATTTCCATTGTACCACATCAGATTTTGGTGTTGAATATCTTCAAAGCATTATAGATTACAGCTGCCCTGTACGATACACATAGTGTGCTGTATATATTTAATATGTGGGGGTGCAGGGGGCGAAGATCACTGTATTTATTGTTCAACATTTCTTCTTATTTTTGTATAGCATGCCATTATGTTTGGAAAGAAGAAACATGTGGATGTTCAGTTTTACACAGAAGTTGGAGAAATCACAACAGACTTGGGGAAGCATCAACATATGCATGATCGTGATGATCTTGCAGCTGAACAGTCTGAAAGGGAGTTAAGACATAAACTGAAGACAGCATTCAGGAGTTTTTGTGAAAAGGTAACTACTAGAACACAGTTAAACAGTTTTGCGGCACAAAAGATCTCTTATTGTATTCACTGTCTAATGTTCTTTGCATCTGATATTTAAAAAAATCTGTGATGTATCGCTAAAATAAAAAGGATAAACATTAGTACTAAGATTGTTTTTGTCAGTAGAATCCTAACATTTGTCTTTATTGTAACTGAAAATCTAGTTATGCTTTTGTTTAGGTGGAGGCAATGACAAAACAAGAAATAGAATTTGATACTCCATTCCGAGAGCTAGGCTTTCCTGGTGCACCTTTCCGAAGTTCTGTACTACTGCAGCCAACGAGTGGCTGTCTTGTAAACCTTACTGAGTGGGTGAGTTACGTATTTATCATGGTTTCATAAAATATTAAGAGAAGAGTTTCCACACAGTTTGTGAGTATTGCTTACTGTTAAAATAGGAAGAAGGAATATATCTCAATCACAACTTCACAGCATTCACATTACTTGGCCGAGATGTTCTGTGACAATACTGAAGTGTAAAATATTACAGACAAAACAACAACTCTCCTTGTTATCCTGTGATCAGAAATAGATTTTTTTTTCCTTTTTTCCCCCAGGAAGTGTCCTTGCTATCTGTGTGTAACATTTTTACCGATTATTGCAGATTTGTTGCCTATTGCCTTCTGCAGTGTGTTCATATTGTGCGCTCCAGCTGTTCCTATAAGCACTAACGAACACTACCATACCCTCACATTTTTCGGTAAAAGATTATCACAAAACAGTTGCTAAGTTTATTACAGTTGATTTGTGTAAATCCATGGATTCAGTTTTTTTTTTTTTTTTTTTTTAGGTGCATATTGATGACTGAAAATCTTTCATAGGTTTTTAAGTATGCCCGTAAGTATAGTAGCTGCAAGACAAATGTCAGCTCTAGGTCAATTAAAAGTTACTATTTGCACGTGGGCTCAAAACTTGACACTGCTTGTAAATGGTCAGTTGACTTTCTTGTTCACTGCATGGAAGTGTAGACACGAACTTATTCCCAGGCATCTGACATTTGCCACTCAGTGAGATGATGCTGTGGTGGCCCACTAAATTGGACTGTAAGATTCAACAATTGTGGTAATGTTTTCTATACTTTCTGCAAACCATTTTATACAAAGGACTGTATTGCTCCCGTAAGTAATCCAGTAAAATAATTGCCATTTCTTTCGCTCATCCTCATTTTACATCAGCTGGACTCAACTGTAGTTGACCTCACTGATGATATGTAGTCATTAATCTACATCTCCATATATGTACATACTTTGCAAGCTGCCGTATGGTGTGTGGCAGAAAGTACTTTGTACCACTACTAGTCATTACCTTTCCTGTTCCACTTGCAAATAGAGCAAGGGAAAAAATTACTGGCTGTCTCCGTACGAGCAGCAATTTCTCGTATCTTCGTGGTGGCAAAATGTACATTATATAATAAATCTGCAGTCAGCTTCAAATGCCGGTTCTACAAGTTTTCTCGATAGTGTTGCATGAAAAGAAGTTGCCTTCCCTCCAGGGATTTCCCCCAAACACTTGAGCAGTACTCAAGAATTTGTTGCACTAGTGTTCTATAAGGGGTGCTCAAAAGAAAAGGTATGAAATAACACTGTGACTATAAATGAAGTCTTTATTGAAAAGTAATTACTACAGACCTGAGCACAGGTATCCCACTGTTTCCCAAAATTTCTGTGGCTGTGACTGGGGCCAGTCCCCAACTATGACATTCATTTGTCATCAGTGTTGAAGCGCTTTCCTTTGAGTTTCTTTTTTTATTACCAAACACGTGAAAGTTGCAGGGCATCATATCTGGGCTGTAGGGCAGATGCTTAGTTTGCTCCCACTTGAGCTTGGCCATTACACTTTGTGCGGGCTTGCATAGGCTACTGAGTGTCTCACTGTATACAATATTGGTAACCAACTTGTTGGTTGAGGGCATAACTTTGTGAATTTTTTAACGGGTGGTGATGTCACTAATTTTGTGTCCCTATATGTCTCACTATGTTATGCAAATTACAACTGGTTTGGCAAGTATGACATTTTGTGTTTTTTCATTTTTACATTTTTTATGTATGTGGTCACCTTTACAGAGGAACCAATAAACTGCTGTTGACCATTTGCTTTCCCTCCTATAATCCTTACATGGTCATTTCATTTCACATCACTTTGCAATGTTACTCCTGGGTATTTAATTGACTTGACTGTGTTAAGCAGCACATTCATCACATGAACTAGAAATTTTGCCTTAAGTCATCTGTACCATCCTCCTGTCATTCGACGACAACATCTTCCCGTACACAACAACATATCGGAAAATGGCTTCAGAGTGCTGCTCACACTGTCCATCAGATTTAGAGAATAAGATCAGTCTTATCACACTTCCTTGGAGCACTCCTGACAATACCCTTGTCCCTGACGAACACTCGCCATCGAGGACAACATACTATGTCCTAATACTTAAGAAGTCTTCAAGCCAATCACATATGCGGGAACCTATTCCACATGCTCGTACCTTCATTAACAGTCTCCAGTGGAGCACCATGTCAAACAACTTTTGGAAAGCTAGTATATGGAATCTGCCTGTTGCCTTTCATCTATGTTTCACTGGATATCATGTGAGGAAAGGGCAAGCTGAGTTTCACCCAAGCGATGCTTTCTGCAAAATCATGCTGATTTGTGCAATTAATGGTGATTAGTGGTTTGAAGAGATCAACACAGAGCCGTCTCCCTCTGCCCCCTCCCCCCTTTAATTTGCTTGAATGAACTGTCTTTA
Organism: Schistocerca piceifrons; assembly: GCF_021461385.2. NCBI lineage: Eukaryota > Metazoa > Arthropoda > Insecta > Orthoptera > Acrididae > Schistocerca > Schistocerca piceifrons. The sequence continues at coordinate 280,719,951 of NC_060138.1, forward strand.
TACTTAGATGACAATAACTTATTGATTAATTGACGTTTCAGCAAATCGAATGATAGGAAACCAGGCACCAGCAAACTGCAGTTCTTTCTCAGGTTCTGCATGCTTGCAGTGTTGTCAGTTTTGTGTGTAGCATTTGCAGACCCTTGACGGGTGAGGAAGGTTACATAGAGTGTAGGGGGTTGAGTTAGACACACAGTAATTTATCCTGAATGTGTGAGCATATGGCATGCTGTGTACCACCCAGCATCACTGCACAAGCTACGGGAATTCCCAAGATTTGTGTTGGCCAATTCAGACGAGATCAGTTGGAGAGGCCAAATACTTCCTTGCTTTGACGAATGTTCAAGGAAGTACTTGTCTATAATGCCAGAAATAAAAATTGAGTACCACAGCTATTTTTGTTAAAAAGCAGACTGTAAAAAGTATCTGCACTTTGTGCGTAGATAGTGGCAGAAAATATGTGAACAGTATTTTAATAATCTATTTCAGACAAGAAAGAATCTGACATCAGACCACAGCAGAATACACACAAAAACAAAATGGAGTAACTAAGAGTTAATCCTTTTGCAGTCACCCGATTTGGAGTGGTGTGTGCTAAAAATGTCATATGTATTTATACTGTTATGCTACATTCTATTTAAATTGCCATATATCATTCAGTATTCACTTTAAAAATATGAAAAAATTACCACTTATCCATAAAAGTATGTAGAATATTATGGCTTACACAGATTATCATAATGTTTCAAATGAATTTGATTGAGACAGTCCAAATAAAATATATATATTTTTTTAATATTATAAATTTGACTTTGATTTCATATATCCAACACTGTGCTTCAATTTAAGAAGGCTAACTACAGTCCATAGAAGCTACACACATTTGTGAGTAAAATGACATGAGGGATATCAAATTTGTGTTATTGTTTAGAAAGATAACAATTCTTTATTTGAAGAGAACATTACAGAATTTCCGTGTCTACAGTATGACTTAGCATTTGTGTTTAGGAAAACATTCACCATGCAACCCTTATTACACCTATTGCAAGCAGTTCTTGACCTTCTTTTCCTTCCCTCACTAGTACACACACAGCATCTTGATTCTTTCTTCTCTGGAAGTTTTCTCAAACCCGGAGAACCACGAGGATCATCAGTTGCAAATGCTGTAATAGGGAAGTGTGACATTTAATGGTAACTAGACTCTCATCAATACTAAGTTTTTCATGAGGTGTGTAATGATGTCTAAATATATTATTATATATAAATACAAAGATGAGGTGACTTACCGAACAAAAACGCTGGCAGGTCGATAGACACACAAACAAACACAAACATACACACAAAATTCAAGCTTTCGCAACAAATTGTTGCCTCATCAGGAAAGAGGGAAGGAGAGGGGAAAACGAAAGGAAGTGGGTTTTAAAGGAGAGGGTAAGGAGTCATTCCAATCCCGGGAGCGGAAAGACTTACCTTAGGGGGAAAAAAGGACAGGTATACACTCGCACACACGCACATATCCATCCACACATACAGACACAAGCAGACATATTTAAAGACATATTTAAATATTTAAATATGTCTGCTTGTGTCTGTATGTGTGGATGGATATGTGTGTGTGTGCGAGTGTATACCTGTCCTTTTTTCCCCCTAAGGTAAGTCTTTCCGCTCCCGGGATTGGAATGACTCCTTACCCTCTCCTTTAAAACCCACTTCCTTTCGTTTTCCCCTCTCCTTCCCTCTTTCCTGATGAGGCAACAATTTGTTGCGAAAGCTTGAATTTTGTGTGTATGTTTGTGTTTGTTTGTGTGTCTATCGACCTGCCAGCGTTTTTGTTCGGTAAGTCACCTCATCTTTGTATTTATATATAATTTTTCCCACGTGGAATGTTTCCTTCCATTATATTAAATATATTATTAGCATGATCTACCAATGGATGGTACCTGATACATGGGTGATAATCAGGATGGCTTGGTGCTGGACATTTCTCACTATCCACAAGATGAAAGAATTTCATAAGATGCCTAAATCGGGGACAGAAAATGTTTGCCTGTGATGGTTTTGTGCTCCAGTATGAGAGCATTGTGGGCCTTTTATTGAGTCCAATATTTAGTAAGTAAGCAATAAAACCTCTTACCTCGGTACTCCTCACATTCTTCCATTTCTTTTATGGTTTGGACAATGTATTATGTTTAGTTACAAACTGTTAGGCTGAGCGATTTGTTTCAGTTACAATAAGTTGCCGCAACGTTGTAGTAAAGAATAGACTGAAATATTCTATCACAGGAGATCCTGCTGGCGGCATATATTTTGGTCCTGGCAGCTCTTGAAATGGATGTGGTAATGGCTGGAGTGTTTCCGGTGCAATTACTTCAGTGTATTGTACATCTTCCATTTCGTCTTCACTTTCATTCACAATATCGTCGGGTACGTCACTGTCACTTTCTGAACTGTTGCTACTTTCGATAAAACACTCTGTATCGCTAGTACAATCTAAAAGTACACAAATTTATTCGTCTGTAAGTCCTCTGTTATGGCCTGGTGTAGGTCGCATTTTTCACAAAAAGCGTAGAAAATAAACAAACTGTAAATGCTTAATGTGAAGAAAACACACAGAAATAATGATAAATAACAGTGCTGCACAAAAACAAGAATGTAGAATGCAATAACAGAATGTAAATATGTACTACGAAACACGACGTCAATAAACATACGATGCAAAAGGGAATAATCGAACGCTAATATTTCACTGAACGATGCTCAATTGTTGATAGCTATCAACCTACACGTAGCTCGAGTCAAAGAGCATCTGTAATCAGCACGCCAACACCATCTAGTGCCCGATTCTGTAAGATAAATATGAAGAAGCAGAGTACCGACGGATCGGCACTCTGACAGTATTAGCGTCAGTAGGGGGTGACGATAGATTATTACCTTGACATTCAAAGGGTTAATAATGATGATGATGATGATGGAAGAAGCAAGATGCTTGTTCTCCGAAGCAAGCTTGCCAAATGAATTCTGTGCAGAATCAGTCTCCACTGCAGTCTGCCTAATTAACAGATTTCTAATTGAGACACTAAAAACAAGACTCCAGAAGCAGCTTGGAGAAGCAAGAAGCTTTACGATCAACATCTCAAAATGTTTGGGTAGGATACTGTAAAGAATAAACAGCATACAGGCCTTTTGGAAAAAATGTCCAAAGAATCGTAAAAATAAGACATTATTTTTGATGAAGGTACTTCTGAACGGTACAAAGAAGAAACTGAGTGACAGGAGTAAAGTTTACTCTTCATCTTTCTTATTCATGAAACGGAATGAAATAACAGTTACTGAACTTGAAAAAAACTGACCTCAAACCTGAAACTATCACGTCAAGTAATAGTTTGATGAGTATCTGGCTGCAATTAGAAATTCAGTTCAGACAATGCAAATAATAATAACAAGCAACCATAGCAATTTGAGGCTATACAAAAGTCTGAAAGAATTCTGAATGACAGTTACCCTCTCACAAAGAGAAGTCTGCTAGTTCACCGCCAGACAAGAAAGCAATAAATGCCAAATGGGTCTGAAAAACTAAGAAAGACCTGAAAGGCCACATTGCGCATTATAAAGCACGACTTGTGATACATAGTTATGCTCAGAAGCAAGACTTTGACTATTATCAAACATGTAAAGTGGCTACACTGCACAATTCTTTAAGGGATGTATTTGCTCTGGCTGCTAAACCTTATATAGAGTTTGATCACTTAAATGATGTCACGGCTTTTTTACAAGGTGTCTTACATGAAGAGATCTATCTGAAAGTTCTGGAAGTAGATCCATTTATGAGGACAGTGTCAGATGCTGTTATTAAAAGACTAAAAAGGTGGCATATGGATTGAAACAAGGCAGTTGCTGCAGTAACTAGAAATTAGACAGTAGACTGTTGAATTTAAAATTCAGAAGGTCAATAGCTGACATGTATTTCTATTGCAAAAATCAAGGTACATACTTTTTGATATCTGGAGATGATTTGAATATTATGCTGATCTTTAGTAGCAGCCCGTGGGAGGCAGATGTTTTCAAAAACAAACTAGGTGAAAAGTTCAAGCTGAGAGACATTGGTTAAGTTACTAACTGCGTAGATACCTTAATTACTATGAATCACAAAGTAGGTTGTTTGTGGATAGACCAGACACGCTGTGTGAAGCACATTCTCAATGGATTCAATATGAAAGATTGTAACATGATATCTGTGCCACTGAACAATAAACAACTGGTCACTAGTGACGAGTCCAAAATCAGGATAAGGAAAAGAAACTATGGTAAACATATCCTATTGGGAAGCAATGGAAGTCTAATGCATGTACAATCAGAACAGGTCCAGAATCAACTTAACTCGACAGGAAATGTTCACCACTTTTCTAATAATCCAGGCAGCACCTCTGGCAGGCAGTCAAAAGGATCTTTAGATGTCTTAAATGTACCGAGGATAAGAAAGTATTATATTCTGAAGCTGAGGAATACCACAGAATAGGTTACTGCAGCATAGTCTGGACTGGAGGTGCAGAGGATAGAAGACTGACATTATGATTTCAGTTTAAATCCCAAGGAGAAATGATATCCTGGCAGAGTAAGAAACAGCCTATGGCAGCCTTATCACCAACTGAGGTGGAAAATATACCCCTGACCTGAGAGTATCAGGCTCTTGGTTTCAAAGATTAGGCAGCTAAATATCTCTAGTCTCGAGGAGGAGGCAGTGAAACTTCTATTACTAGTGGCTACAGGATCTGAACCAAAAATATACACACAAAACTGTACTTCATAAGAGAAAAATATGGTGTCAGTCCAAGTCACTGTGGCATATGTGTCTTCAGACTAAATGTTAGCAGGCATTGTGACAAAACCTCTGGAAAAGCATTGCCATCATATGCTACTACAAGATTTTGGACTGAAAATGTAGTTTCCTGTTTTCCAATTTTTTGCAAGTATGGCTAATGGAAATGTGATAATTTATAGTATTTGACTAGCTTGTTAAAGCATCAATTACATTGCTCTAGTGTGTGTATTGGAGCCTGGAGCTTTTTATCTGTGCAATATCATATTGTACAATAATTTCATGTTAGTCTTAGCTTGTTATGTATATGTGCAGTAAATGTGTTCATTTTAATTGATACTACATAGCAGTTACTACACTTAACACATTTTGCTTATCCCCCTATATCCAGCTCCAATGTATCCATTTCTCTTTTTAAGTCGTCTGTTGTATTTATCTGATTAAGGGATCTAACTTTCCAATCCCCACCCTATACACAGCCAGTTTTGTTTCAATAACAGGCGACTACATCCTCCTCTATACTCCCTAGATATCTGCATGGGATACTATTTTATCTCTGGAATATTTTATCTGAGTTGATGCCATCATTAATAAACAATATAATAGAGCTGCATGCTCTCATTAAATGTAACAGTTATAGTTTCCCATTGCTTTCAGCAGTTTGCATTATTGACATAGCAAGGTCATGTTGGTTAATGTTACAAGGAGAGATCAATCAGCAATACAGGCTGTGCATTTGCTACTATTGAAGAGGCCTCTGTTCACGAACCATATTGTGTTAGTACAAATATAAGCCACATGTGAATATAGGCTGCATATAAACTTTTGATACGAGATTATAGTAAAAAGTAAATCTTGAATATAGGCCACACTAGAAAATTTACCTCCTATTACAAAGTACTACTACTATGTAAGTGATGCAGACACTAAAGTATCTTGGCAATCCTATATAACAATTGAGCAACATTAAGTTACCAGCTATGCATTATGCAAAGGAACACAGAAAGTGGAAGCTGGATGTAGATTTCATGTGTATGAAAAAAATGTTCATTGCCAGTGCGCAAGTGATGAGAAACTCTTAATTATATCTAAAAACAAAGATGATGTGACTTACCAAACGAAAGCGCTGGCAGGTCGATAGACACACAAAATTCTAGATTTCGCAACCAACGGTTGCTTCGTCAGGAAAGAGGGAAGGAGAGGGAAAGACGAAAGGATGTGGGTTTTAAGGGAGAGGGTAAGGAGTCATTCCAATCCCGGGAGCGGAAAGACTTACCTTAGGGGGGAAAAAGGACGGGTATACACTCACACACAAACACATATCCATCCACACATATACAGACACAACAGCAGGAATGTGTCTGCTTGTGTCTGTATATGTGTGGATGGATGTGTTTGTGTGCGAGTGTATACCCGTCCTTTTTTCCCCCTAAGGTAAGTCTTTCTGCTCCCGGGATTGGAATGAATCCTTACCCTCTCCCTTAAAACCCACATCCTTTCGTCTTTCCCTCTCCTTCCCTCTTTCCTGACGAAGCAACCGTTGGTTGCGAAAGCTAGAATTTTGTGTGTATGTTTGTGTTTGTTTGTGTGTCTATCAACCTGCCAGCGCTTTTGTTTGGTAAGTCACATCATCTTTGTTTTTAGATATATTTTTCCCACGTGGAATGTTTCCCTCTATTATATTGAAACTCTTAATTAGTTTGAAAAGTCTATGTTCATTTCAAGAACAAATTCCAAATATCCAGATGTGGAAAGACACTCGCTTGATTTTGTTGTTCAGGAACTGTAGATATGCTGCTATAATGGAACGATTGAAATTGAAGGCTGCAAAACAGCACGTAAAAGAAACACTTTGCCAATCGAATTTAAAGTTTTGTGTGAGTGAGTAATTTTTAATTTACATTCCCAGCTAGGGACTGCAGGCCAAACACTGGTCTAGTTTGATATGTCAGACAGCTCTACAATAAATAATTTAGCGGAACATAGTATGCAGATACATGTATATTGTGCTTAAAAAGGCAGTGGTGCAGTGGTTTCTTTGTCACGAACAGCTGCTATATTTGCAAACTAGGTATAGGTTTTTCTACTATTTTCTTCTAAGTCTTTGGTGGTTTACGAAAGTAACTGCAGTAACTTGCAATTTTATTAATTTCAAATCACAAGGTACTTGTACATGTCATTTAGAATCTGACTATTTGTGATGTGAGGGGAAATTTAGATTCGAGGCTGCACCATGATTTTTCAAGGTAAGATTTAGGAAAAAAGTGCAGCCTGTATTCACACAAATACAGTATGTTAGTTTGGCAACACCATAAATACCCCTCCAATGTGATTGCACCTTTAATATGGCTATCTGCATAATTGAGTCACAGTCAGACCAGCCAGCTGTGGCAAGTTCAATGCTTTGTGGAGAGGGAGTCTTTCATTAATCTTTATTAACATTAAGTTTAGCTTTTGTACATATTTGATCACTTACCTAGTGATACGAAATGTCAGACACATAGCTAATCTGAATTTGACTTCTTTCCATGTGAAATCAACCAATGGTCTGGGTCTTTACATCTCAGATTTTAATAATTTTTTGTTTATCGGTAGTAGGATTTGTTTGCTTGCAGACTCTCAAATTAAAATTTTGTTTGGACCATTTGTTTTTTTAAGTTACTAATTTTTGAAGTAAACACTACATGCTCAAAAAAAGGCAACAAATAATTTATGTAACTATACTTGAATTGCACAAATACATTCACATTAATTAATATTAGTAATTAAACATTGGTGCAGCCGTAAGTATTTATCAGTGAGTTGTTTAAATGCCTTTCATTGAGAAATTTTCTGTTCACCTTCAACAAGAAAAGACTCAAGATTAAATATCACATTGTTCTTGTATATGCCATTACCTAGTCCTCTAAAGCCGTAGTGACAGATTATTTGTACAACCACACATTGTTTGACAACATAATCTGTCAGAGTTTTCGCATCTCTTCATTTGATAGTCTGAACATTCTCCCAGTGGCAGTTGTAGGGTGTAATTTACAAAGTATGAAGTTCTTTAGAACAATCAATTCATCCTATCTTCTTGGGTATGAAAAAGGAGCAGCTGGCCCACAAGGATGCATAAATAAAAGGTTACTTAAGCTCCTTTTTCGTCTCTAGACAGCACACAACCCATCCACCATTTGTTGTCATAAGCTCAACCATCAAATCCAGTAATCTGTTGAAAAGACGTGTCATCTACATCTGGACTCACTTAAATTTTATTAACAACAAAGTCGTCAATATCATTTGTTTTAACCTTGTCTTTGCTCAAAGTCCATGTGACTGCTATGGCTTCTTCTGCTTCTTCTTCTTCTTCTTCTTTCAAACAATTGGGAGTTAATATTTTGTGACTGATAGGATTTCACAGACTGACTTTGGCTGAAAGATTTTTTACTGTGCCACCACCACCACCACCATCATCATCATCATCACACAAGTAGCATAAAAATGCCATTCTTTTTAAATTCCTTCAAAATCTTCAGCGTGGTGACATAAGTTACTAAAGTTCTTTTGATTTTTGTGTTGCACTGCTGAACCATCACTAAAGTAAAGATTTTTTTTTGGATTATGGAGAAAATTCAGTTTTATAAAGTCAATAATTTCTTTCCAAAATTATTTAATTGGATAGATAAAAAATCTACTCACCAAGCGGTGGCGCAACTCACCCATAAAAGATGGTTGTGACTGGCAAGCTTTTGGAGCCAGAAGCTGCTCCTTCAGGCAGAAGGGTTGAAGGGGAAGGAAGAGGGGTGAAGGAAAAGGGCTGGGGAGGTCTAGGAAAAGGGGTAGATTTTGGGTTCAAAAATGGCTCTGAGCACTATGGGACTTAACATCTATGGTCATCAGTCCCCTCGAACTTAGAACTACTCGAACTTAGAACTACTTAAACCCAACTAACCTAAGGACTTCACACAACACCCAGTCATCACGAGGCAGAGAAAATACCTGACCCCGCCAGGAATCGAACCCGGGCGTGGGAAGCGAGAACGCTGCCGCACGACCACGAGCTGCGGACTAGATTTTGGTAGTCACTCAGAACTGTTGGTCAGGGGGAGACTATACGGGATGAGAAGGAAACATTGATTGTTGGGACTGCATCAAACAAGCTTTGAAAACCAGAGAACTTAAAGGTGGGAGACAGGGTGATATGCAGACAGAGATTACTGCTTAAACATCATGCATGAATTAATAAGAGTGAAAAGTTAAGTGCATTGTACATAATTGAGGTGGGAGGGGGGGGGGGGGGCAGTGAAAGATAGACGGGTAAGACAATAAAAGATGTAGGAAACTAAAACAGAATGAAGCAAATAATGGTTCCAGTGAAGAAATGCTGAGGCGGAAGAAATTAATGTAAATTAAGGCCAGGTGGGTGGTGAGAACCAGGGAAATGTTATGTGCTAGTTCCCACCTGCGGAGTTATGAGGAACTGGTGTCTGGGGAAAGAACCCAGATGGCATGGGTAGTAAAACAGGCACCGAAGTCACGATTGTCATGTTTTAGAGCATACGCTGCAACAGGATATTGCGAGTTGCCAGTATACACCCTCTGTCTATGCCCATTCATCCTAATTGGGCATATCGCTATCTGTCTCCAGTTCCGAGAAAATGGAGAATGAAATACTCATAAATCCCTGATATCTCGTGAACGGTCTGAGATATCGAAACAAGATGTTGGCAAATGTCGGTGAGTGAAATGGAGAATATTTTGCCGTATGATTCATATGTGAATCTTCCATATCTACCGCAATATTCAAGCAACTACAGATCCTTTTCAATAAAATAATGTAATTTTTTAACAACCGTCAACAGCTGCTGAAACGAGAATTGCTGTGTGTTTTGCAACAATATAAATGGAGAAATTACACATTCATGTTTATTCTGAGAATATGGTTCTTCATAAACTACTGACCTGTCTTGCCCCAGTTGCTAATTTAATAATGCACTGTTTCAGGATCCTGTCACAATTTCAGCTGCATTAGAATATTAATGACATGAATATTTTTAAACTCTGCTGTGGACCTTTATTGCTAATTTCCTGTTCAGACGTGCTGTATTGCTATTATCTTGTTCTCAATACGTGACGCCTACAAAATACTTAAACCTCCTGAAAATACCACTTTTCAACTTTGCAATGTAGATACATTAAGTGCATAACACCATGTGGTACTGTTTTCTGTGGCACGGCACAGTGTGAATTGCTGGTGATGTGATAAGGAAAGCCGGCTCGCCATTGGTGTTACCTGGAGAACGGTGTCATGTCCCCTCCAGTGAGGGAAACATCAGTAGTCACAACTAATTTTAAACACACTACAGTCGCAGCAATAGTGTCCAAGACATGCATAGCACAAAATCAGATTTATTTTAATGTTCCCATTGGAATACTGTCACGAAAACGGCACACACATTAACAAATAGTGTATACCTAACACATTTTATTTTTTTTATTTTTATTTTTTTTTCAGAAAAAAAAAATTTGAAATTTTAAGAATTTAAAAAGAATTTGGTTTTGAAAGGTTAACGTTTTTATGAATGTAGAGTAATGTGACATGTATTTTTAAACCTTATAAGAAGCTGAATAAATTGGTACAAATTTCAGGTCTGTAAGCCAAGTAGTTCCTGAGATATAGCAGCTTCAAGGTTTCAAAAGATGGCAACAATCACACAATTTTGGAAACTTTAAAAATTAATAACTCCAAAACAAAACACCCAAAAAATCTGTAATTTGAGATTGTATCTTGTTTTGGTAGGTAGAATAAATGACAAAAAATTACAAAATTCGAATCATCAAGGTTCATTTTATTTTCTGATTTGTGAATTTCACATGGAATGACCCTGTAAAGTAAATGAAAGTAGTTTGTTTTATGGAATTGCTTTGTTTGCATAAGGAATCTTTATTTAAACTCTTGTATGAGTTCTAAGGAATTACACCCTTACTTCTGTGATTAGACTGTTCCATAAACTTATGTGTAAATAGCCCTGCAGCATTATATAAATAACTTTAAATAGCCTGTGAACGGTCTGCATCCCATATTATTACGGTATACTGTGGAAATAATTCATGCAGCAGTATAAATGTCCTAACAAAAGTATTTAGAAAACTTTTATCTGCATTCAGTCATTTAGAGTAAAAATATTATGAAAGTTGTTGAAAAGCTTATACATGTGAATAGCAGTAAAATGGAATGTAAATGGCCGTAAATGCACACTTCACGACTAACTTAATTTGCTCTGGAATATTTTTAACTATTGTAGAATTATAGTCAGACACACATCTTATTCAAACATTTAACAGTTGGAAGAACAGACATTTCACAGGTACAAACATCAGATAAAAATCAGATTAATAAAGCGGATGAAATGATAACTTATCAAATAGTCACTTTTGTGCAGTTACTAATGTTCCATCAGAAAGTAGAGTGTCATATCACTTTTATCGTCCCTTTTACTTTACCATGCCACTGGAATTCATGTGGATTATTCTTCCACCTAATCTCGTAGCGGTGTGAGACAGAAGAAATACCGTCAGCCTTCAAGGAGAATGTAATAAGTAAGATTCCAAAGAAAACAGGCCCGAATATTACTGAACTATCATTTTAGTAACTCATAGTTGCAAAATACTGATAAGAATTATTTACAGAAAAATAGAAAAACTGACAGAAGTAGTCCTCAAGGAAGATCAGTACAGGGTCCTTAGAAATGTGAGGACAGATGAGGCAACACTTACCCCTGTGACATGTCTTAGGAGATAATATTAAAGAAAGGCTAAATATTTATAGCATTTGTAGATGTAGAGAAAGTTTTTGACAATGTAGAATGGAATACAGTCTTGAAATTCTGAAGTTAGCAGAGATAAAATGTTTGGAGTGAAAGGTTATATACAACTCTTATTGAAACCAGGCAGCAGTTATAACAATTTAGGCATGAAAGGGAAGTACTGATTGTGCAGGAAATGAGACAGGGTTGCAAAAGGAATTAAGGAATTAAAGTTCAGGGAGAAATAGAATCTGTGAGGTTTGCTGATGACGTTTTGATTCTGTCAAACAGCAAAGGACGTGGAAGAGCAGCTGAATGGAATGAACAGTTTCTTGTAAGGAAGAGACAAAATGAACATCAGCATATTAAAACAAAGATAATGGAATGGGGTTGAATAAAATCAAGTGATACTGAGGGAATTAGATTAGGAAATGAGTCACTAACAATGTAGATGAGTTTTCCTGTTGGAGCAATAAAATAATTGATGATGGCTGAAGTGAATTGGAGAGAATCGAAAATGAAGATTGGCAATGGTGAGAAAAGGGTTTCTGAAAGAGAAATTTGTTCACATCAAATATAAATTTAAACATTAGGAAGTCATTTTTGGAGGTATTTGTACAGTGTGTTGCCTCATATGGATGTGAAACATGGATGAAAAACAGCAAAGACAAGAAGAGAACACAAGCATTTGAAACTTGGTGCTATAGAAGAATGTTGATGACTAGATGGGTAGATCAGATAATTAATGAGGTGATCCTGTATTGAATTAAAAAAAAATTGCACAATTTGATTTAAAGAAGGGATCATTTGTTAAGAACATTATGAGATATCAAGGGATCATCAGTTGAGTGTTGGAGGGAAGTGTGGGAAACAGAAATTGTAGAGGGAGACCAAGAGACAAATATAGTAAAAAGGTTCAAGTGAATGTATATTGCAGTTGTTATTCAGAGATGAGTAGGCCTGCACAGAATACTGTAGCTTGGAGAGCTGCATCGGACCATTCTTCGGACTGAAGACCAAAAGAACAAAATTCTTCAGTCTTCATAAACTCGTTCAGTTACCATTATGTCATTTGGTGAACTTGTTGTATCCATGCAGTTAACAGCATTTACTGTTGTTCCCCCAAATATCATATTGTGGCTTGTGAGCATCAGTTACACCTGCAGCAACCTGTCTTATATTGAGGCCATGTTGCTGCAGAACTGGTTCTGATTATGTGCCAGCAATTTACTTAAATTAGTATTTTAACCATTTATTTATATTATTATGTCAAATTTGCCGTACCTTTAACATTTCTGTGGTAATTCAGTCATGATTGCACATTTTCCACAAGTGTCAGTTTGCATAAGGAAACATTTTGGTAGTGATAGGAACAATATATTGTCATTATTAAAAGACACCATGGGGTTGTGACTTGTTGGAAAACAAATACCTGGAGAAAAATAGATTCTGATTAATCTTATTTCTTTAACTACATTTATTATTTTTCTGTATGTCTGCTGTGTGCACTAAAATGTATTTTTTTTTTTTTATTTCTAGCCACCATTTGTCATCACTTTGGAAGATGTGGAGCTGGTGCACTTCGAACGTGTACAATTCCACTTAAAAAATTTTGATATGATCTTTGTTTTCAAAGATTATCATCGAAAAGTAGCAATGGTAAATGCTATTCCTATGAATATGTTGGATCATGTGAAGGAGTGGCTGAAGTGAGTATTAATTAATTAATTGAAAAGAAAAAAATCAAATGTAACAGTATTATGAGGTGGAAAGTTGCTACTCACCATATAGAGGAGATGCTGAGTCGCAGATAGGCACAACAAAAAACATGTTGACAGTGTGGTTTCAGCTGCCTGAGACTGCAGTCGTGTGTGTAGAGTTGTGCTTGTGTGTATTGTTGACAAAGGCCAATGGCTGAAAGCTTTAACTGTTAAAGAGTTCTTTTTGTTGAGCCTATATGCAACTCAGCACCTCCGCTATATGGTGAGTAGCAGCTTTCTTTCTCATAATATTGTTACATTCCATCCTGGATTTTCCATTGTTTGAAAAATCAAATGTAGTTTCTTATGAAATACTGTTTCAGTATTTGAAATTTTACCTGATTTTAAACACTCAAAACTGAGGAAAGGCAGCTGCTTGTCTGTAACTAGTTGATAGGTGAACCATACATATCACTATATAAATATTGTTTATGAGCAGATGCCTCTGCTGACAGGTGTGGCAGCCAGGGGTGAAACATAGTGTGGGAGTAAAGTCCTTTACCATACTTAATCAACAGAATGAATGACCATTCAAATACTGCCTATCAGCAGTCAGGGGTGTCTTTATAAAAATAAAGTTATTCTGTCAGGCACAGTTTCGAGCAGCGTATATGCACATAATTTTACAGCTTAAGTAAAATGCCTCTGTAATGAAAAGATACGTCATACGCATGTCTGAAGAAATTTACAAACTTGTTGGTTCCTCATCATTCTAAATGTCTTGTGTACAGAAATAAATAGAGGTGCATCCAGTAATTATTACTCAACAAAACATACTGGTGCCCGAGAAGTGGGGATGGCATACACTTCAGTAGTCTTACAAATAGGAGAGTCATAGCATGCTACGTCTTTAAGTGCCACTGAATGAAGTACCTATCTAGAACCAGAACAGATACGGAACATACAATATTTCTCACATTAGCTGCCCACGATGGTTTTCTGGTAGTATGCATAAAACTACCTGTCCATAATGGTGACTGATGATTTGTCGCCTGCTGTTTCAGTTGTGGATGAGTCAGCATGACTTTTTCTTAAAATCTGTGCTGAACGAACTATATTAGGAAGAGGATAGATTGGTATTCAATGTAAAGATGACCAACTGAGTTGGACAGGCAAAACAAAAAGACTTGTCATACAATTAACTTTCAGCCAACAAGACATATCTCAAAATTGGACAAAACACACACACACACACACACACACACACACACACACACACACACACACACACACAAATGCAACTCACACATGCATGACCACAGTCTTTGGCCAGAGGCTGTGGTCATGTGTGTGAGTTGTGTTTGCTTGAGTGTGTGCATGTGTGTATGTTATCTAATTTTGAAATAGGCCTTGTTGGCCAAAAGCTAATTGTGCAACAGCCACTTTGTTGTGCCTCTCTGCGACTCACGATCTTTGATATATGGTTAGTAGCAACTATCCTTTTCATTATATTGTTAAATATTTTATTATATTTTCAGTTTTCCATCGCCATCTCTCTCCTCCAGTAGTAATCACACACTTTTTTGTGCAGTACATGACCTTTCAAGTTTTATAATGTTATAACACAGAAAGCTAAACTGTATTTAATTCACCACATGGGATAGTGATTAGTATTTTTGGCTAGTAATGGCAAGATCCTATTTTCAATCCTGAAGATATTTCTAATCTTTTTTGGGTGGATAGCCCTGATAGGAGGTCCATTCAGCCTTATGTACCAACTATAAAGGTACTTGCATGTAAAAGCAGTGATGTTGATGCACAAGTCACTGAAGTAGTGTTATGTTAAAAGGCTTGCGCCAGACAAGGTGAAATACACTGTGTTTGTTTATTAGCAGTAAAAAGCATCAGCCAGTATCTTTTTGAGTTAGAGAGTAGTTGCTTGGTGTATTATGACTATGGATATTATTTTTGCAAGATTCCAGACCAGTTTCAAAGTATGTAGGTTTTGATGGTATGGCAGCAGTCAGCAGGCAACCATCATACTGCAAAATTTTGTCCTCGTATGTATATATTTTCAATTTTTTATGTATATTTCTACATGATAGTATGTACTTACCTGTTGTAGTCATAGAGCAGAAGTCAATAAAATGAAACTGCCTTCACAACAATGAGACATTGCCTGACAGTGATATTTGACAATAGTTGCCTGACATTCTTATTTGACACTACTAGTCAAACTGTGCCACTTTTCAACACAGTGTAGTGTGTTGGAAAATCAAAAAATGAATTTATTCACACACCTTTTAAAGTAAAATCTCATAGATGGAGCAGTTACTTCTCTAAGTTTCCGTGCTATCCTGGAAGTCCAGTTTGGTGCGACAAAAAGCTGTGGAGTATCTGCAAACACAGTTTTCTTTGTATTGTTCATAATATCAAAGAAGTTGCTCTCAAATTTTACATTGTCAATGAAATATTTATTGTGTGCATTTTTTTTGTTCTGCTTTGGGGCAGATACTTAATTCTGCTCAAATTCACATGGTGTCCCTCCTTCCGTAATTTGCACACCATTGATTTAACTCTTACTTGTCAAAATTTGCTTGCATCTTCTATTGCCTCTGTGTCAGGACTGTCACAACTCTCTCATTCTCATTATCATCAAAATTAGTGATGTAACAGCAATTCTCATGGCTTCTCGTGAATGTGTTTTCCATTATCACTTTGTACACTTGCACTCTGAAATAACAGTGCACACTGTTTTGAATTAGAATGAGACTACCTGGTCACATGACCAAATCAGTTTCTACTGTACCCCAGTTACCACTACGTCTTGCCAATCAATAGATTCTGCTTATTTACAACTCAGATAAAAAACAATTTCATTTAGTGTGTAATCACAGCCGAGGGATGCGCATCTCCACCCCTTCCTCAAGTGTACACATTGAAGAAGTGGCTGCCTTTCCTACCTTATGCTTGTTGTTTCGATTGTACAGTTTTCATTATCATAACAAACTCTGACCTTAAAGTTGTGACAGCAGTTTTTTGTTCAGCATGAATTTAATTTTTTTGCAGTTCATGTGATATAAGATACACTGAAGGTATTCAGTCTCTGAATTGGACAAAAATTATGAAGACAATAACAGATGATCCTGAGGGCTTCTTTGAGAGTGGTGGGTGGACATTTTTAGATCCAGAGAGTGATGATGAGAACAATGAAGATGATGTTGATGAGGAGGAGGAAGATGACCCATATGAGGTATTGCATAAAACTTCTGTATGAGACTCAAGTAACTTGGATCTGTTATGAATCATAGTTATAGTATATCATTAATACCTTTGATCTGGTATCCTGCCTTGTCACCAAATGCATTTAATTTGTAAGTTTTAATACAACAGCAAAAACAAGTTCCAAGTCTCTGAAATACCTGTTTTCCGTAAAGGGTAGAAATATCACACTACACAAATTAATACATTGGCATTTGGTCACTTACAAATTTTATAACTACTAACATACTTTCAGCAGGCGTAATTAGTATGTAGTCCTCAATAAGACCTCTCAAACTTCTAACTTAAAACAGTTTTGTGTGACGAATAAAGGAATTTGGAAAAAAAAAAAAAAAATTCCAAACAGTATAAGATGAAAGGTACTCAGAGAAGAACTGGGTCTAGTTGCTAGAGATGGACAAACACTTTCATCTTTGGGAACTTTTTATTTTTACTTGTTCATTGTTCCATTTTTATCTGATTGTGCAAGCTATATGGATTTTAGATAAATTTCCTAAAAAAATAGTGTTTCTGCATGATATATTCATTGATTACATAATGTAGACAGATTGGTTAGTTAGATCTCCTTATCTGCATTCACTCTCAGAAAGCATTACATAATCAGGTGATGTAACGGGCTAGTGACTGTAGGCCAGGTAGAGAGAGGATGAAGATTTATATGGAAAACACACAATTTCCTAAACAAGAATTGAGGAACTCCACACTAAAATATAGGCTTTGTATCAGCAATGGCAGCAACACCGTAAATATGCTGAGAGAGTGTCACTTCATAAGTGAAAAGAAATAAGGGCTTTGAAGGTCTTTACAATCAAAGAAGATGGTCAGTTTTAAAGCAGTCAATAGTTGAAAGGGACTCCAAAGTTTATGCATGTATCAGTTGTCAATTATTTGAGAAAAAGATTTTCTGGGTAAGCATAGGCACCCATTAACAGATGAGAGTCAAACAAGCATGAAATTCAACAATTCAGTAAATTGCTTATTGATGTACTTAGAATATATTTTGTACACAAATGTCTTTGAAAATAAAAAGAAAAGAAAAATCCACCACTATTTCAGTGCCGATAATTTGATGCATAATTTGGTTGCTTAACAGCTAAGGAAAAGGGTTGGAAAAAGTTATCTGTGAAACTTGCACTGAATTCATTTCAAGTTGGATTGTTAGTTTGTCACTACAGCATAAAATATGACAAATTTGAGAGGTGCGTTTGTTGTGTTTAAAAACATTTTAGAAAAAAATCTGTATTTGCCACGCAGGCCGAAGTATACAAGAGGATTGTATGGATATTTTTTTTATTAACTGTGAACTTTCTTCTCGAAAAACACTCTCATGGAGTATCTTTCGTTGCTCCAATGGGATCCATCATGCAAGGTGGGTGGCGAAAGTCATTTGTGTATTGAAAAAATCTATGTACCTTGATGAAGTTGAATTACAACAACAAGAACAGAATTCAGTTTTTTCTACAGTAAAAGTCCATTAATCTGGCATCCGACAGTCCAGCATGTCCAATAATTGGGCACCGCTTCGTACAAACTGAATATTTTGGACTCATTCAACAGAGTTCGATCACGTAGTGCCAACAGTTGTTTCAGTCACCTGTCAGCCAGCTTGTTTCATGCACCAGCTGTCTACAGTAATTTAAAAATTGGTGCTTTAAAGAATAACCATGGTTAGAGCTGTTCTATATTACATTTACAATAGTGCTGAGTGTTGTTGTGGGAATGTTTTTTCAAACAACTCCCAAGACAAAGTGAAAGTGAGATGTAAAGAAATTATGCTTACGATACAGCAAAAGCTGGAGATCATTAAGCGACTTGAAAAAGATGAGAATAGAATTAAGATTATGGAAGAATGTAAAGCTGTTTCTTCAACAATTAATGATATTAAGAGAATTAAAGTTCAGCTTCAGAAATTTGCCTCACAGACTGTAGAATTAAATGACACAATCACAAAACCTTTATAAAAGTCCAAACTCTTATCAGTTGAATGTAATTTTGTAGAAGTGGTTCTGTGGCAAAAAGTGTGAAGGAAAACCTGCAACTGGGCCCATGATTATAAAAAAAAGTAAACATTTCTATAATGATTTGGGGTAATCAGAAACCGAACATGTATTTTCTTATGATTGGCTATACCTATTCAGAACTAGTAATGGAATTTGGAAGCTGGGTGGGAAGTTATGATTAGCTTATCAAAATGCAGCTGAAGAATACAAAGGAACTTCTTCAATTTAACACCATAACTTAACTGCTAGTCATATCTATAATGGTGATGAAATGGGCCAACTTTGGCATTGTGTTAACCCCTTATGTTATTGGCAAGTACAAAAAGCCAAGAGCTTTTAAAGGAATTTTAAATTTGTCTGTAATTTATGGAGCTCATTCCACTTCATAGATGGCTCCAGAATTGTTTTAGGTCTGTCTTTTCTCAATTTTGTACTGTCTGTGAGGGGGGGGGGGGGGGGGGGGGGGGAACTTTGTTTGCCTGAACCGAGTAAGGTTGTACTGTTGCTGGGTAACTATGTAGCCAACCCTCCAATATCTGAATTGATCGTGGGGAATACATTCACCACTGATCTTCCAGCAAACTTTACTTCCCATATTCAACTTATGGATCAGGGAGTAATTCAGAATTCCAAATGTGTTTACAGAGCTTCTTTTCTTCAATAGCTTATCAATTCAGGCTGCTCAGTGTTGGATTAAAAAAAAAAAAAAAAACATTAAAGAGTCTGTTTGTGGAACCATTTTGGTGTGGAATAAAGTTAAAAGTCTTGGCAAAAACTCTGGCCAAAAGCCTAAGAAAAAGAAACAGGTTCCACTGTTCCAATCAAAAGTGATACTGTTGTTAAACTGTTAGATGTTGAAACTTCCTGGCAGATTAAAACTGACTTCCGGATCTCGGTCTGAGACTTGAACTCGGGACCTTTGCCTTCTGTGGGCAAGTGCGCTGCCGACTAGTCCATGAAAGGCAAAGGTCCCGAGTTCAAGTCTCAATCCAGCATGCAGTTTTAATCTCACAGGAAGTTTTAAATCAGTGCACATTCTGCTGCAGAGTGAAAAATTCATTCTGTTAGATGTTGCTCAAAATGAAATAAGAAATTTGCCATGAGATGAAGTTTCGGACTGGAAAGACGGTGACAGTAAAGAACCTGTAGTTAAAGAAGAATCGGACGAACTGATAGTAGAAATTGTTATGGTGTTACAACAAGAACTTGAACCTCTCAGGCATCAAACCTGATGAAGGAAAAGAGGCCGACACAACCAACTCATCACCTCCACCTACCTGCCACTATTGGTATATCTGCATAAGATTTTCTGAAAGCAACAAATCGCACAAAAGTGCAAAACTTTCAAATTTATGTATTCTATGTAATGTATGTGCTGGAGGGTGGGAAATGAGTGGGAAGCAGGCGTCTCATGATATTGGGAGCAAACCTTCGAAAGAAAAGACTCATTCCAGTCACCAGTGGAGGTTTTATAAGCCTATTCCTAAGTGGTACACTAAACTCCCAACTCACTACGTCAACAGGAGGCTGCTGGTGTCTCGGGGGGAGGAACTAGTGGACACGACCGGTTGTGGATCAAGCTGGCAGTCAAGAGAGCATTCTGAATACTGACGCGTTTCTTACCAACGCGTAACCCCCCCCCCCCCCCCCCCCCACCCCTCCCCCACCCCCCCACCCTCCGTGAGGGTGCTTCAGTGAGTGTCCATCTGTCAGCAGTTCTACCATTGAACCATGTTCACATGGACTGAGAATGGATGTTATGCAAAACATCTGGTACTGTGCTGGCCCAAGTTCAGCCACTGTCTTGCCAAAGTGCCAGTACTGTACATCATTTGAAAGGCAGTTAACACAGAACATTCAGAAAAATATTTTGAAAAACTATTTTTCCTCTCATAAAATTGTTCACTGCTCCCCGCACACGTCTCCTCCCTCTTCCATGGGACCATTTTATGGGCCCTAAGAGTGAGTTACAAATTATAAAACTGAATACATATTTAAAAGGTTACCACACAAAGTTCTGCTGATATTTACAGTAATAAGGGACCTTAGAAATATTTGGTGATTGGATTATAGCAAATCATTTAAAAGGGGCCTGGTTTACATATGATTTGTGACAACCGTTAAAATTGATTTAAAGGTTTTGACATTTATGAAAGTCAAGTGTAGAAGGGCCACATAGAACTTCTTACAAAATTAAGCAAAACTACAGAGAAGTGGCCCTGTAAGTTGGGTCTGGATGCGAGATAGCTATTGTGACATCGTCAGAGTGAGGGCAATGTCAGGAGGATGACTGCTGTCAAAGCCAGTGGATGGCACAATGATGTGGTCGAGGACAGTCAGCCAGACAATGGCTGAGCTGCGCATGGCAGGGCTCAGGTACCAAGGTATAGGGGTGCGGCCGAAACAGACAGTGCTGGTGCTGCCATAGGGTGAAAGGCAGGCTTGGTGAATAGGCCTCACAAATTACAGGCGACTGCAACACACAAGGACAAGTCTCACTTTGGTGGACGGCTCAGGGAGGTATTCAGTGTATGGGGCCATTTACAGGTAAGTGTATCACAATTATTATTAACATACATATCACATAATGGGCTTTGTCACACAAATAAAGGTAACTAGGCAATACCCATGACTGCTGTTTACAAAAATGTTTACTCATACATTTCTTAATAAAAGTTACAAAATAATCCTTGTACCTGATATGCATGACTTTTAAAGTTGAAATATAAATACTCCTTGTCACGCGATTATTCAGTACAGTGACTCTGCATTACTTCATGCCTAGACACGAATTCGACCATTTAAAAGGAACATGAATGCAATAACATAGACCACTAATCTCAACATCTTAACATGAGGGTGGGTCATGCCTGAAGCGTGCCTAGGTATTACCCATGATGTTAGCCCATTGTTGCTTGGGTATTGCTTTTGGTCGTACCTTAAAACATTTACAGTAGCCATGGGCATACAAGATTTGTTCAATAAAGCAAACAAGGATCAGATTTAGTGGGACAGACATAGCACTGGGAATAATCACTTGGTGCATGTGTTCGATGTTCATTCAATGACTTTTATGATCAAGAGTATTTGTCCAATTTCTGTAGCAAATAATTTGTTAATGGAGACTAAAAGTCAAGTCTTAGAATTGTCGGGTAATACTGCTGTTTGTGTGTGGTAACACTGTAGGTACTTCAGACAGGTGTAACACTAAACACTTGAGACTAGTGTTGCGGGATTGTGTTAAATGAACAGAAAGCTCAACAGTGGATGTAACTATATTGCAAGAAAAAATGTTAAACAGTTGTCCACTGTTAGCTTTGATGACCTGATAGTTATGAGACCTGATTGTAGGCTGATAGCAGATCAAAACTACTTGTGGCACAGAGTACAATAAACTGTTGCTGACAGGTACAAACCAAGGTTTGTGCCTCATAAAGACAGAATGAGGGCAAAGAAGGGTTTTAGTCTCTTCTAGGAATAGATTTTTGGACAACATGGTTGTGGAGAGAAGCAGCAATTAGTATGGTTAATCAGTAATTCAAGAACAGTCTCAGTCGCATTTATTATTGTTATAATGCCGCCAACCGGTTTCAACCCGACGTAGGGGTCATCTTCTGGGCGTTTACACCATTGGTCGACTGCTGGTGGCAGGAGACTATCAGGATAGTTAGGATAGGGATAGGCAGGATAGTTTTCTGCTGTTATGTAGACAGGAGTGACACCACCAGCAGTCGACCAATGGTGTAAACACCCAGAAGATGACCCCTACGTTGAGTTGAAACCGGTTGGCGGTATTACAACAATAATAAATGTGATTAAGACTGTTCTTGAATTATTGATCTTCTAGGTATAGTACAATTTCACAGTTCCTTACCCCAGTATTATGCGTTGTAGTCATTCAGTGACATTAAAGTAAGTAGATATGTCCTGGATGGTGCCTCTAGCACAATAATTTTATTAATGGGATCAACCATCATACACTTTTCCTTGTCTCAGTTAACCACTGCCAGTTCTTACGGAAATAAGCTACTCTAACTTGTGCTCAGTTAGAATGTTTCCCGTAATTCTAACCAAAAGGAAATGTGGCAATTAGCTTTCAGGGTGCGCAGGTTCCATTTCAAGTCCAAAACCCTAACAAGATATGCTCATCCACAAGGGGAAATAGTGAATCACTGAGTCGCAGCAGGGGAAGTGATGTTAAAGATATAGGGAAGCTTTTCCTTAACAATGTTATTTATAAATGAACAAATAAGAATTGACACACACTATCTGCTTGTATCAACATATGTTTGTTTGCTCGTATTGAACAATACCGATCTGCATTAATGCTGTTTCTTTCCATTAGTTATCAGTATTCTCATGACACAAAATACACTTGAGTTTATGGCCAAGCTCAGAGAAAGGAGCAAACTGTCACTCTTTATGGAACAAAGTTATAAAGTATAATACAAACAAATGCAAAAATAGCAAGGCAGAACTCAATAACCATATGCTAAAAACAATAAACATTATGAGAAGCTAGAACAGCAGTGGGCATAATTCTGATGTAACTTCCTCCAATCTTGCATTTCTCAGACTTATGAGCGTACTGCTTGACATTTTTATGTCTCATTTTATCATTACTTCTTGAGTCTAGTTAAAAAAAAAAAAAGCTATGTCTCTTGTAAGAGTTTGAACTGTTACTAGCTCTCTCATATTAAAGTAGCACTGGATTGGCTTGGTACAAAATATATGAATTGTGTCTGCCTTTAAACAAATCAATCAGCATCGCTTGGCTCATGAATATCTAGTTTGTGTTCAATCTGTTTTTCACTATGGGTTTTACATGCAGTGCTGCAACATGTAACTCATCCTCCGTGTTCACAGTAGTTACAGAAGTCTTCCAATGTCATATAGTATGATGTAGTTGGACGAAATGTAAAGGTGCTGTAGAATATCTCCAGTGTGGTGGAATACAGAACTAATTTCAAAAATTTGTAACAGCTTGGTATCGTGTTTGATTGCTAAAGGTAGACTGTGTCTTCAAATACGTTATTCCAGTGTATTGTGCTAGCATTCTCTTGTTCAAAAGTTCGATTAAACCCGACCTGTTTGTCCAGTAGGGGTTGCATAGTTCCAGCGCACAGGGGGCAGTCTCATTGCGAGCCCAAAGTTTGTAAAACCTCTGCAGAATCATGCTTTCTGCCAGTAGATCCGATGTAGGTGTAAGCATATTAAGAAGGAATGTTGCATCACTTACTTGATAATTGTGCATGGTGACTAATATTAGCAAAGTTTTTAAAATCTATTGTACTGGGTCACTAGTGCACTATACAGCACCTGGCTCGTGGTGCAGTTTGTACGTGCCTACTTAGCAGGGTCAGATTGCATTTCCACCCAGGCTGCTTGTGTTTTTACGTCACAGCGGCTTCACAGGCAGCTACTTTGAAGAATATTCATAGCAACATTGGCATTGGGGCAGTATTCCCTTCTATTAGGTGGCATCAACACCTATATTGATTCACGGTACATGCAGAAGGCTGACGTGAAATTTTTTATGCTATTGCAGAAAGGTGTTTAGTCAATATTTATATAATAGGGGGAAACATTCCACGTGGGAAAAATATATCTAGAAACAAAGATGACGTCGAAAGTGTTGGCATGTTGATAGACACACAAACACACACACAAAATTCAAGCTTTCGCAACCAACAGTTGCTTCGTCAGGAAAGAGGGAAGGAGAGGGAAAGACGAAAGGATGTGGGTTTTAAGGGAGAGGGTAAGGAGTCATTCCATTCCCGGGAGCGGAAAGACTTACCTGAGGGGGAAAAAAGGACAGGTATACACTCGCGCCCACACACACACACACACACACACACACACACACACACACACACACAGATATCCATCCGCACATATACAGACACAAGCAGACATTTGTAAAGGCAAAGAGTTTGGGCAGAGATTGGGGAGGGGAGGGGGGGGGGGGTCTTGCAATATAGAGTACCAACATCAGTGTGACAAACTCTGGGTGACATTCTACATCTCTCTCTTTTCTTTCCTTTATCTCCTCTATTGAAACATAATCTGTCTGAACAATTCTGACTTCGTTGCTCAACACATCTGCATTTTGGTGGCGACGGCCTGGGTTGTGACAGACTGTGCAGTCATACTCTGCCAGCTGCATTGCCCAAGTTCAGTGACTAAAGGAGTGCTTTAAACTTGACATTCGTATAAAGGCATCATGGTCAGTGATCACACTGCACTTGCGTCCTTATAATTAGCATTTAAAATAATTGCCTCCAAACATAAGGATTAAAAGCTCTTTCTCAATGATGCTGTCACTAATCGCAGCTGAATTCATCTGCTTAGAGGCATAACCTATAGGTGTTTCCTCACCATTGTATTCCTAAGAAAGAGTCATGCCCACAGTGTAATCAGCTGCATCCGTGGAAAAAGTAGATGGTTTTTGAAAATCTGGGCAGATTAACAAAGGTAAACTCGTTAAATTGTCCTTAATTTTTTTCATAGCTACCTCACATTCCTATGTCCACTCAAATGCAAACCCGTCTTTAACAACTTTTTCAAAGACTTGACTATCGTAGTATAATTCTCTACAAAACAGCAATAATAATTTGCTAGGCCCAGAAATGATTGCAACTCTTTAAAGTTTGTAGGTACTGGAAAATTGTCTACAACTTCTGTCAAAATAGGGTCTTATTGAACTCCATCTGCACTAATAATATGTTCCAGGTACTGGACCTGTGACTCAGCAAATGAACACTTCTCTATCATGAAACTTATGTGTGCACTTTGCAACCTAAACAACACATTCCTTAATCTCTCTTGTGTGTTCCTCAATTGTCTTTGAAAAAATTATGTCATCCAGATACATGACACACATAGTAAGTTTCAAATCTCTCAATAGTAAGTCAGCAGACCATTGAAAAGTGGCAGGCACATTCCTTAGACCAAAAGGCATACAGAGAAACACACACAATCCAGTAGGAACCACAAAAGCAGTTTTGGGTTGATCTTTGATCTTGTGGTGCAGTCGAAACTTGGTGGTAGCCAGAGCACATATCAGGGGTGATAAAATGCTTACAATTCCCTAATCAGTCAGTGTTCCATCAATATGGGGTGAGGGTAAGTGTTAGGGGTGGTGATTGTTTACTGCTCTCATATTGACCTATAGACAACAGGATTTTCCTCAGTTTATTACTTTTTTAGGACCATGACTATATGTAACGACCATTGGCTTGCAGAGGGTTGACCTATCTCTGCAGCCATCTGCTGTTGAATAGTTTCTTCAATAACAGATTGTAAATGAAATGATTTCAGAGCAATCAGTCTAGTATCTCCCATGGGGATTTGTGCTGTACAAGGGCAGTTGCTGGCAAATACTGCTATTCCTCGACTAGCCATGCATATTCCTCCAGAACTGGGTACAGAAGATCTATAACCTCTTCTCCACCTGCCAATATCATTCCATGTAGGATCTCAATATCTTGTTGACCGAAATTGTCAACACAAACTACTACTCCAAACTTCTGGTTTACTTATACGTCTCATAACATTTGATTTGCAATCAATCAAGAATGTCATTCTGCCAGAGCAGATCGATCAGGAAGTCCGATCTCGACAGTATTAGAGTTTTCACATCAATCCAGAGAATTTTTCCTGTGCCTCCACTGATTCTGATAGTGGTGGTAGTTTTTAACGCCCACATAAGTGAGTCTGTTGGAGCTTGTGGGAAAGGCCTCATACCAAAAGTTCCTCATGGCTGAGGTTCGCTCTTACTGCTGAAACCGTGGGTTGCCTCATGGAATTGAACAGTATACATCTTGTAATCTATCACTACCTGAAGACGGTGCAGGAAATCATTCCCTATAATGTTCAAAATCTCGTCTGCATCGCCTCACTACTTCCATGTCAAACCCTTATTGTATCCCAGTGATTGCTGATCAACAAAACTAGTGTCAGGCGGTATTATTGTCTCCTCACCTCAGCCACTTATAATATACTGTGGGATGAGTACGTGCTGTCAGCTGGGACACAAATAAAACACTTATATGAGCTCCAATATCTACTAACATATGGACATTCTTCCCCCTGAGCCTACATTCTAACAATGAATTGACCACCTTGTTAATACTTCCCTTGACTAGGTTCACAGTTGTGTCTGGGGAGGAGGGTGGGTGGCAGAGCCTGCCCCTCAGTTGATTCCCCATTTTGTGTTGTTCCACTGGGACCTCCCACTTTTTCTGTCATTTTGCAGAGGAGTCCTTTGTGGAAAACTTTCTCTTGTGTTGTGAAAATTTGTCACTGGGATACCCGATAGTGTGGCATTTTGTGCAACAAGAAGTGTGACAACCCTCTACAGTGTTATTTGGCTTTCCACACCACTGGCAATTGTTTCATTGATAGAAACTCTGTGCATGCAAGAGTCAAAACGAATCAACTTGCTATCTGGCATTGAACTGCCTCATGCAGAGAGGTGGTGGAGGCTACCTTTATCTCAGTCCCGATCTGCAGATTAAGTCTCCATACGACCACATCAATTGCTTTGGCTTTGAGTTCGGCTTCCTCAATTAGTGCATCATTGTGGGTTTGTTTCTTCCTTAAGACATAAATGTGACAAGAGACAGTTATGATGTGATCTGCAAATGCTTCGAAATCTTTTCAATTCACCCTGTTTGTCAGAGTAACACTCTGCAAACCCCAGGACACCGAAAGTGACTGTGTCGTGCAATATGTCAACGTACTCCATGTATGTGTGTACTTCATGTATGTGCATGCATCAACAGAAAATCTTTAATTTTGATAGGTTCGAAAGAAAGCTGTTGGGCCAAGAACTTATTTGCCCTTACATCATGGACATTTTGGAGGAATGTAGTGACATTTTCACCTAGTTTCCCAGAAAATGAAGGTGCAAAAGTAACTGCTGGGGGAGTACTGGCAGCATTAGCCAAATACATGATGGGATCCACTGCAGGGGCTCTGGAGGAGCTTGCAACAGTCTGTATTGATGCCTGCAGGGTTTCACGGCATGTATCGTGTGAAGCTTTATCAAGCTTCCTCTTTAATTTCTAAAGTGTCATTTGATGAAGCTATATTTGTAAGAGCGTGAGAAGATATTCCTCATCATTTAAAGAAGTAGGGGCTACAGGAGCCATTTCTGGCAAAGTACGCAAATTCCCATAAGGCATAGTTACAGTATGTAGACCGGCAGCGTTACTACAGAGGGTCTAAACAGTTACCTACACTGGATTAAGGAACAAATTCCTGTGCCGGAAGCTCGCAGTGCAGACAGTGATGAGAAGTAAGGGCACATTGCAGCGACCAAAAATAGATTAACACCCCACATCGATGGAGGCAGGGGGAAAGGCGGAGGTGTTGATGGACCAGTGGCATGGTGGCGCTAGGCACCGAGAGGGCAAGGATGGCAATAGCATCTCCATGCTGCAGCGATGCAGCATGGACCGTTGGCAGCACAGCAAGAAGGCACAGCTATGAAGGTGTGGTGTGGTTTGCAGCATGCACCCGACTGTACCCGCACTGACATGAAGACTGCAGCAGCAATGTGGCATAGTCCAGAAAAGTTCCGCCACACAGCAAAGAGGGTGTATATGTCCTGGGAAATCCGGGAAAAACCTGGGAATTTTTTCATCCAGGTGAAAACTGGGAAAAATGCGGGAATTATTCAGAATTCTGGGAATTTTTCAGAGTTTAAGTTTTCAGTTAAATTTTTGTAATTTTGAATGGTAAGAATTGATACTCTCACAGAGAATACTACTATATCCCGCTAATGCAAAATAATACTGCAGCAATAAAACATAAACAAGATAAAAATACCAAAAGAAGACTTTAGTTGCAAAGGAAATGCGCCGTTTACAACAAGACCCCTTGCAAACTCAAACATCTGCAAACAGCAAAATGTGGTGAAGGGCTTAGGAAGAAGACTATGCAATACTTCGTAACAACAAACTGCTTCAGATGAGCATAACGTCATAACTGTTTACATTAGGTTCATTTGAGCAGTTGCAAGAGGGATCGTGCGCATGTGCAGTTCTGTCGCATAAGAGCAGTACCTTTCCCGCTACTTGAAGCCTGATGCTAACTGGAATTTTTTTTTTTTCTGGCGCACCCAAGCTGCCAGATTCGCATATGCGCAGAGCAGTCCGAGTTGTACTGGGGAAGTGGGTAGTCTCAACATGACCTGTGTTTATGTTTAGTGATTTTGCTGTTTCCTCTTAGGGTACAGCTCCACATCACATGAAATCAAAACGGATTTCTGTGGCCGAGAGCTGTCAAGTGAATTAAAAGATATTCACATAATTATGGAAGCCTGAAATACGAGGGCGGTTCAGAAAGTAACCTCCGATTGGTCACAGTGCGGGTTGTGGGGGGAGTAGCGACGCCATCTGTGCATTCACGCACTCAACAGGTCAGTCGGCATCAAGCTGTGGTCGAGTGAACGTCGTACCTGCGCTAGTTTAGTTTTTGTGGCAGTTTGAAATGTGTGCTGCAATAGAAAACCCCGCCAAATGTGAAGTGCGTGCTGTCATAAGGTTTTTTACAGCCAAAGGATATTCTGCAGCAGCTATTCATCGTGAGCTTTGTGCCGTGTACGGACCAAGAGTTATGAGTCCGTGAATGGGTACGTTTATTTAAAAGTGGACGAGAAAACGTTCATGATGAAGAGAGGAGTGGTAGACCATCATTGGTGACTGACGAACTCGTTCAGACAGTTGATGCAAAAGTTCGTGAAAATCGATGTTTCTCAATGTCGGAGTTGTCTACTGGTTTTCCACAGATTTCTAAGACTCTCTTGTACGAGATAGTGACAGCAAGATTGGGTTACCGTAAGTTCTGTGCACGATTGGTGTCCAAAATTCTTACCGACCATCACAAAACTCAAAGAATGGCCTCTGCATTAGACTTTCTGTCACGTTATGAGGACGAAGGAGAACCATTGTTAAACAGAATCGTGACCGGTGACGAAACCCGGATTAAGTACGTGAACCCTGAGACAAAAGAACATTCAAAGATGTGGGCACATTCAAATTCGCCTACCAAACCAAGAAAAGCCTCGCAAGATTTTTCTGCCAGAAAACTGATGGCAACGGTGTTTTGGGATGCCAAAGGGGTGTTGTTGGTTGAATTCATGGAACGTGGTACGACCATTAATCAAGACGTGTACTGTGAAACAATAAAAAAGTTACGACGGGCTATACAGAACAAACGCCGTGGTATGCTGACTTCCGGTATCGTTTTTTTGCACGATAACGCCCGTCCTCACTCTGCTCGCAGAACAACGGCCCTTCTTGAGTCCTTCAAGTGGGACGTTATCAACAATCCGCCTTACAGCCCAGACCTGGCGCCAAGTGATTATCACCTCTTCATGCATTTGAAGAAATGGCTCGGGTCACAGCGGTTTGATGACGACGAAGAGCTCAAAGATGCGGTCACAGGCTGGCTCCAGGCACAAGCGGGTGATTTTTATGCAGAAGGAATTTCAAAGCTTGTGAAGAGATACGATAAGTGCCTCAATCGCTATGGAGACTATGTAGAAAAATAGTGCAAAGATGTAGTTGTAAGATGTATATATTAAAATATTTTTATTTAACTTGGTGTATTTTTTTAAATCAACCGGAGGTTACTTTCTGAACGGCCCTCGTATATTACTCGTTTCAGTTTTCTGATTTTATTTTTTTCCACGTTTTTGGCAGTCAAGCAATAATTGCCTTGCAGGACAATTAAGCTACTTTTGATGGTTTGCTAGGGAAATTTGGCTTTTATTAATGTTTTCCACTGAAGCAGTCAATTTATTTAAACTAAGCTTTTCATTCCACAGTATAGGCTGGTTCGCTGAATTTCAAGTGCACATCTTCATCTTCTGGCACATATGGCATTTTGCCGTAATAAAGAACCAAACATGAGATAGTAAAGTACAGGTACTCTGAGAAAATATACATCCCAAAAACCACCCTGGAAAGTGTAATATGAGGTTGGGTACTACTTCTTTGTGAATCTGGACATATGAATGTGCACTTCAAGCCAAATTATACATTTTAATATGGTTTATGAACTTTTGATGCTCCTGTAGCATCCTCTGATGCTCTGTTTCTTTTGTAACGCAATGTAAGATATCTTAATGCTATATACATATGAACATACAGGTTTCCTACACTATTGTAGCTGTGCAAGCACAGTAATGTCTGTTTTCTGGCACACTCTGGTAACTGTTGAAATGAACCTATTTCTAACAGGTCTCAGGAAAATTCTGCAAATGGTGGTTTGAAAAGCATTCATTACTTTCCTTTTATACAAGATGAATTACGTTACGTGTGAGAGAGTGCGGTGAATTTCTTAAATCACAGAGCGTTTGACTCTTGTGTATGACTTCACATTTTGAGGACTGGTCAGTTAGAAGAATTTCGAGCCCGGAAGACTAAACATTTATGTCATTATTTTAAATTTTACTAGTACATTTTTGCTGTTTCTTAAAGTGTAACACATGCAAAAAGACCAGTATTACATGTGAAAGCTTAGCTTCTCTTGTAGCTTATTAATCTAAACCATCAACTTTTCCTACCTGTGTGTTCGCGTCACTTGACAGTGTTGTTGCTATTGGGTGACTACATCACGTGTGCTATGCTCTGAATATCGGCTGGCGAGATCACGCAGCATGAACTATGATTGGCTTACAAAAGGTCATCGCAATCTCAATTTCAATGCTTTGGAAACTAATGTGCTGTCTTGGGTGGAATTCGAATTTACGCTTTCGTAATTACAAAAACATGTAGTGTACAAGTTGCTGCACACCATCCAAGATCTCTTTTTTGCTGGATTTCATTTTCTAAAGTGGTGGCGGGAAGTTCAAAGTCGATGACCTATAAAACGTTACCCGTTCAAAGTATTGATAAGTTTTACAGTTCCATGAGAAAGTATACAGTCACTTAACATGGAAAAGGTGTATTTTCACCCAGGAAAAAGTGTATTTTCACCCAGTAAAAGCGTATTTTTTAACTGGGAAAAATTGGGGAATTTTTTTCCTTGTCCAAGTATACACCCTGTTGATAGCGTGCTCTGCTTGTGTTGACATGCAGTGCGTGCACAGTGTGTGTGTCCAAGTGCAAACAGGTTATGGAAGTTTCCTGCCATTGCCCAGGATACTTGGTAACTACCAGACAAACAGGCTGTGCCATCAAATTAAAGCAGCAACAACTCGTGAAGGAAATGTCAACCAGTGCTAATAATGAGCTTATCCCACTTCAGCTGACACCACTTTGTACATGCTGAACCTGGTCAGGATAAGAAATAAGTGGGAAGCGGGGTGTTTGGTAACGTTCGGAGAAAACCTTTAATAGAAAAGACTGAGTCCAGGTAGCAGTGAAAGTTTTATTGCTCCCAAAGTCTATGCCTGAGGGATACGCTAAGCTCAAAACTCACTACAGCAACGGGAAGCTGCTGCAATTAAATTGAGAGACATTGTGCCCCGAAAGGGAGGAACTAGTTGATATATCTGGTTGTGGACAAAGCTGGCAGTCAAGAGGGCCTTCCGAATACTGACACACTCTTGCCAACCCATCCAGCATGCTCCACATATCCCCGCCCAATTCTCCTATTGGTGGGCCGATTGTGTTTCAGTGACTGTCCGTCCATGAGTGGTACTCACACATAGCGCTCCTAGTCAACGGTACTACCATGGGGCGATGTTAACATGGACTGAGCGTGGGCATTATGCAAAACATCCAGTACTATACCATCCCAGCCTCAACCTCTGTCTTACCAAAGAGGCGATACCGTATATCTACCAAAGACAATTAAAATGGAAAATTCGAAAAAAATTTGAAAATAGGTTTTCCTCTCAATTAAACTGCTCACCATTCACACTAATGATTTTGGACAAAAAAAGGGCCTTAGGTCTTATTTAGAATGAATAAAATATAGAAATACTGCAGTTTAAAACATACATAGTACAGTACTACAATGTAATACTGTACTGTACTGATCTTGAGATAAAATCTTAAAATAATATTACATGATGCATGCAAAAGGTTTTTCATTTTTTTGTCTAAAATGTTTTATGCTATACAGTTTTTCACTTTAATGGAAAGAGAGAACGTGCAATAAATAAAGGAGATTTGCCCATTGTTTACCTTGTGTCTCACACCCTGTACACTGCTATTTTTAAATGACACTCATAAATCTGGCACTTTTGGTAGTCTGACACCATAAAGGTACCAAAGACACCTCATTAGCAGGTTTCTACTGTCTTTGTATTTTCCTTATCACTACTTATGTTTAAGCATGATCCTGTGCCACTTCTGAAGCCAAAGCACCGTATTTTTTTTCAAAACGTATATTCCGCATGCAGCATTACAAAAACTGAAGAAGCATGTATGGTTCATGTTGGTGAAACCATTCACTACAATGAACTGTGAAGCAGATCCAGCAGACAAAACTCTATAAGAATTCAAGTAGGGATCAATCAAAACCCAAATATTAGGATATGGGATTGAACAGTTCCTTTCTGATATGATAAGACTGTCTCCAAACAGATATGCTTTGACTGGCAAGTTCCTTAAAACAGATTCTTCGCAGTGGCATGAAAAGGAAAATATCAACACTACACCTAGTCATTTAATTAAAATTCATAAATTATCTAGGTGTCATGCTCATGGAACACTTTTGATGGAGGGGGGGGGGGGGGGAGGGTGGAGGAGATGAGGCCGAAAAAGCTAGCTATATATTCTTCATGTTGTGTCTGAGTATCTCCGTAAGGTTCCAGGTAAAAAGAGGAGACTTCATCAAGGAATAACTATGCTTAAAAGAAAATGTGATTTTGTCATGATAATTATCTCACATGCTAAGTGGATACTAGGATTATAGGTTGTATTGATAATGAAGCAATAGGGTATGAATAATTAATTTGAAAGTAATAAAGTTTTTGGTTAAAAAACTACTTCTGAATAACATTTTTTTTAGATAAAAAGTAATCGCTATTTTATATCATTCTAAGATTTTTTAAGTGGAGAGGAACATCTCTCTTTACTGAGCTGAAATCACACTCAACTCTTTTGTGTGTGTGTGTGTGTGTGTGTGTGTGTGTGTGTGTGTGCGCGCGCGCGCGCGCAAAGAAAGCAAACTGGGAGTAGCACAAGAAATTTATAAATTGTAAGTTCACATAAAACTTTCTTGCACTACAACTAAAAAATGATTAAAAGTTATTTTAAAAGCCAGTCATTAAATCAAGCAGATAAAAACAAAAAAAAGTACGAATAATAATTTTTTAAAAAATCTTGCGTTGTGATAATCTGTTCTACAGTTAACCAAAATGACGTAGAGGTTAGGAAATTTCTCTTTTTGTTGCCTGAAAAACGTATCTATTACGTTCAACTTAGTTATTATTGAGTTATTAATTATGAAAAAGTTGAACTGGAATGATGAACCAGTGACTACTCGAAAAAGATTGAGGCCGAGGCGGGAATGGGGAATGCGAACGTGTGAAGGGAAAGGGTAACTACTGTTCTGGAAACAACACCAGCAGTGACCAAAGTGTATGACCATTCCTTAACAGTCAGCACTCAGTCCTTCCATTCACTTTAGTTAACTGTTATTTTGGACCCATTCTGTTGCGGCCCATTCTGTTGCAAACGACCCACTTATAGTAGTTGCGTCACAGTAATTATAACACACACACACACACACACACATTTTAATGTTCTTTCTCATTTTAAATTGTTTTCTTACCTTTTCCGTTTTTATGATTTTAGCCGACTGACATTGACTCGGAAGAATCAGAGGATGACTCAGAGTATTCTGAATATTCAGAAGACAGTGGGTCCGAAGGTAACATATTATTTATAATCGCATATGATTGTAGTACTTAAGATAAGAGATTTAAAAATGAAACAGATTTTGTGACACCAGTAATTATCAAAAACAATTTTCCCCATTCAGAAGAGGAATTGGGTAGTTCGGAGGAGTCAGGAAAAGACTGGTCTGACCTTGAACGTGAAGCAGAGGAAGCAGACAAAGAGCACAGAGATTTTCAGGATGAATATACGGACAAAAAAGGAAAGAAGAGATCTGGCGGTTCTTACAATGACCGCAACAGCAAACATGCTAAAACATCACCTGAAAAAGACAGGTAATATATTTTTATTTCTTATTTATCATGCGACATTATACAGAAAATTTGTTGAATGTCTTTCATGAAGAGTGAGGCTCCTTGTTCTTGGATATGGCCATCACAGATAATATCTATCCCTTGTGTCCAGACTAAGCAAATAACAGTTTTAAAATGAAACTGTTCTGTATAGTAGTCATAAGAGTTATAGAGTCATTAGTGCTGCCTATTTTGTGGTAGGGATGGACGTCAGTTGCCAAGTGAAATGTGGAAGAGTAAATGAGGTATTTGAGTTAAATGTTGAATTGATGAAAATAGTGGGATGACAGTGTAAGTGTAAATTACAGCTGCTGATATAAACACTTTAGCTCATCAAATATGATAGGTGATGTACAAGTAAGATTTATTGTGCTGATATATTCATAAATGTCCTATGTGCTAAACTGTATGAATATATGGCTATAATGGGCACCCAATCCCAGTTGCCCATTTACTTAGTTCCAGGGGCACCAAAAATTTGACTTTCAGTATTTCATGTAATTATACCCGGGCCGCTGAAACATGTCACTCCAAGGTCACTCCCCAAGCGCCGTAGAGTTGGTAGTGTAACAAACAAACAAGTGAGGAACGGGAGGCGCTGCATCTTCTGAACCAATAGAAGCACCGAACAAAAGCCAGTTGCGGCATCAGCGCTGCCTCGTTGCCAGCTTCTGTGTAAACATTGTATGTTAGTGCGCAAACATCTCCTGTTGTGTTGTGTTACCGCCTCAACTACAGTTTTTGTTTGTTAAACAATGTCACCAAAACGATGTCGTTCACCACACGACAATCCGTTGGGCCGTGGAGTGCCATTAAATAGTCAGGCTTTGGAATTGCTACAGAGGACGCGTGAGTTTTACGAGCAAAAACCCGTTGACTATCATGAGGATATGGACCACCCACAGTTTCTACAGTGGTTTAAAAATTTGCTGCTCCAGTTTAGTGTTCTGACAGTTTTTATGATGGACAATGCACCGTACCATTCGGTGATTTTAGATAAACCTCCCACCACTAGTGACCGTAAAGAAACTATGGTGCAGTGGTTGCAGGCGAGAGACATTGCTGCAGACATGAGCATGACAAAGCTGCTGTTATACTCACTCGCGAAACAAAATAAGTCTGTGACGCCTAAATACATTGTAGAGGAAATTGCAAACGGACAGGGTCACTTGGTAATTAGGCTACCGCCTTATCACTGTCATCTTAATCCAATTGGATTGGTTTGGAGTGAAGTCAAGGCGTACATTAGAAGTAACAACAAGACTTTTACCATAACAGAAGTGGAAAGACAGTTACGTGAAGGTCTTGCTACTGTAGACACTATCTCATGGAGGAAAAAAGTAGACCATGTTACTAAACTGATAAGAGAAGCATAGACCATAGATGGCATTATAAATGAAAACGAACAGTTAATGATTTCTCTTGATGATGATGATTATGACAAAGACAACAGTTTTGGCACTGATTCCGATGACAGCGAAGGAAAACTGGATGGAATTGCGCCATTGACATTGAGTGTAAATGTATACAGAATTAATTCTTTTTCTCTATGCAATCGGGTAGTCTATGCATGTTTTGTTCTATTTCTTCTTAAGAGTGTGGATAGCATGTTACTTGGTATGCTTAGATTTACATTATTATACAACGTTTTACATGCAGCTATTACTGTAACAGTTTGGAACGACTTTTATAGATATTGTTATTAACTTCGGGTGTTTTTATTTCCCGGTTTAATATACTATCAAACGCTTAGTCTCCGTCGTCGTTCTCTCCACTGTTAGAAAAACGTACTTTGTTGCACTTACATATAAACGTTGATTGTAGCTTATATTTACAAAACGTACTTCGGAGTTGTGGACATGTGCGGTGGCAGCTATTGCAACCTTGCAGTCGCAACCACACGCAAGTTGTCAAGTGACATGTTTCACCGGCATGGGTATGTTGACCAAGTTTAAAATTTATAAATACTGACATAATCTACTCATTAAGAGCTACAATATTACATTAATGGTTTGACACAATAATTCGGATAGTAAGTTTTAAACTGTTTATACATATTCAGGCACACAATTTACTCAGAATATATTTGGCCAGTATTTCAGAATGAGGGCACTTAGCAACTTTCAACAAACATTGCATACAATTTCAACCTTTTCAGAGCTCTTGCTTGTGAAAATCATCACAAGATAATGAAAGGATGAAGGTTTATTCCTTACTAGATGTTGGTTATTCATGTGGTAAAACTTCAGCTTCAAGAACAACTTGTAAAGTATAGTTTTTTGTTACTATCTCTTACTCGCAACAAATTTAGCAGACAGTGTCCACATATACCATTGAAGATACCTGCAAAACATACACTATGTGATCAAAAGTATCTGGACACCCCCAAAAACATACGCTTTTCTTATTAGGTGCATTGTGCTGCCACCTACTGCCACTTACTCCATATTAGCGAGCTCAGTAGTCATTCGACATCGTGAGAGTGCAGAATGGGGCGCTCCACGGATCTCATAGACTTGGAACGGGGTCAGATGATTGGGTTTCACTTGTGTCATACATCTGTATGTGAGATTTCCACACTCCTAAACATCCCTAGATCCACTGTTTCCCATGTGATAGCGATGTGGAAACGTGAAGGGACATGTACTGCGCAAAAGCGTACAGGCCAACCTCGTCTGTTAATTGACAGACACCGCTGACAGTTGAAGAGGGTCGTAATGTGTAATAGGCATACATCTATCCAGACCATCACACAAGAATTCCATACTGCATCAGGATCCACTGCAAGTACTATAACAGTTAGGCGGGAGGTGAGAAAACTTGATTTTCATGGTCAAGTAGCTGCTCATGACATTTTAAGCACCTTCTTGCTTCCCACTGTTGATGAGCAATTCGGGGATGGTGATTGCGATTGGCTTGCACAGAGTCCTGACCTAAATTCTATAGAAGGGATGTTTGGAATGCCAACTTTGTGCCAGGCCTCACCGACCGACATTGATACCTCTCAGTGCAGCACTCCGTGAAGAATGGGCTGCAGTTCCCTAAGATGTGCAACACAAAGTTTAGGAGAAGTTTTTGTTTTCAGAAAAGTTTAAATGGTTAGTAATACCATTTGTCTTCAACAGTAAAGGTTTTGCATGCTTGAACGTCAAATATTTAACACAAGAACCCATTTGTGAAGTAATCAGACATTTGAAGGTGTTTTATACAGGGGAGCTACTTTCTCTAATGAATTGGGGACGGGCTAGTGGTAGTCTATGATTTGTAAAGATTTCCGGTTTGATTTTAATTTCACAATTTTTAATTATTAGTAGCATCTGATAGTTCGACCTATTAATATTTGTACCAGGCAGCTGTTATTAAGTATTTGTTTTGTTATTTGTAAACAATGGCAAATTCAGGAAGCAATGTTACAATATAATGAAAAGGATAGTTGCTACTCACAATATAGTGGAGATGTTGATTCGTAGAAAGACACAACAAAAAGACTGTTGGAAAGTTAGCTTACAGCCAACAATGCCTTTCTAAAAATGCACACACGACCATAGTCTCTGGCAGCTGACTGCTGTGTGTGTGTGTGTGTGTGTGTGTGTGTGTGTGTGTGTGTGTGTGTGTGTTTTGCTGTAATATAGGAGGCCTCCATCATGAGTTTTTTAAATGTGAGGTTTTTGGGAAACATTCACAATTTTGATACACAAAACATTAGTTTTTTTTGCTACTTAGTATAATGATAGGTGTTATCAAGATGATGTGGCAGCGGATCTGGTTAAACTGGAAACTTTTTACAGAAGTTAGGCATTTGACTGAAGTATGTCATTTAAGGTTGCATAGATGGTTTCAGAAGAAGCTGAGCATTCATACACTCTCAGACAATATGCACAATCTTGATTGCATGAGCCTATTATTAAGAATTGCTACATCCATTCACTCAATTAGTAGGGACAGGAAAATTCGTCCTCCCCCCCCCCCCCCCCCTCGATTCAGTGTTGTTGATTTTCTTCAGTTGTTGTTTTCTCTACAATTCAGTGTTGTTTTTGCCCAATTCAGGTCTCTCTCTCTCTCTCTCTCTCTCTCTCTCTCTCTCTCTCTCTCTCTCTCTCTCT
The DNA here is from genome assembly GCF_021461385.2 of Schistocerca piceifrons. NCBI lineage: Eukaryota > Metazoa > Arthropoda > Insecta > Orthoptera > Acrididae > Schistocerca > Schistocerca piceifrons. Next base: position 280,758,796 of record NC_060138.1, read on the forward strand.
CTTTCTTTCTTTCTTTGAGGGCTATATTCATCACTAAAAGTAATTTTCCTATAGTAACGGATCTATCTTTTTTTTCTTTATCTGATGATGCCACATTTCTGGTGCTTTTGCATGACAAACTGTACTAAAAACAATGCATTTTGGAGAGGTCTTTAATGCAAGGCATCAGTTAAAAATATGTCTAATATGTCTAGTTATTGTACACACACACACACACACACACACACACACACACACACACAGAGAGAGAGAGAGAGAGAGAGAGAGAGAGAGAGAGAGAGAGAGAGAGATGACGCTTTTCGCTTTTATATTAAACTTCAAATCATAATATCTTTTTTGTCTGATCTCTAATTTTGATTAAATAAAACCTATACACTAATTCCAATCCCAAAGAAAGCAGGTGTTGACAGATGTGAAAATTACCGAACTATCAGCTTAATAAGTCACAGCTGCAAAATACTAACACGAATTCTTTACAGACGAATGGAAAAACTAGTAGAAGCCAACCTCGGGGAAGATCAGTTTGGATTCCGTAGAAACACTGGAACACGTGAGGCAATACTGACCTTACGACTTATCTTAGAAGAAAGATTAAGGAAAGGCAAACCTACGTTTCTAGCATTTGTAGACTTAGAGAAAGCTTTTGACAATGTTGACTGGAATACTCTCTTTCAAATTCTAAAGGTGGCAGGGGTAAAATACAGGGAGCGAAAGGCTATTTACAATTTGTACAGAAACCAGATGGCAGTTATAAGAGTCGAGGGACATGAAAGGGAAGCAGTGGTTGGGAAGGGAGTAAGACAGGGTTGTAGCCTCTCCCCGATGTTGTTCAATCTGTATATTGAGCAAGCAGTGAAGGAAACAAAAGAAAAATTCGGAGTAGGTATTAAAATTCATGGAGAAGAAATAAAAACTTTGAGGTTCGCCGATGACATTGTAATTCTGTCAGAGACAGCAAAGGACTTGGAAGAGCAGTTGAATGGAATGGACAGTGTCTTGAAAGGAGGATATAAGATGAACATCAACAAAAGCAAAACAAGGATAATGGAATGTAGTCTAATTAAGTCGGGTGATGCTGAGGGAATTAGATTAGGAAATGAGGCACTTAAAGTAGTAAAGGAGTTTTGCTATTTGGGGAGCAAAATAACTGATGATGGTCGAAGTAGAGAGGATATAAAATGTAGGCTGGCAATGGCAAGGAAAGCGTTTCTGAAGAAGAGAAATTTGTTAACATCGAGTATTGATTTAAGTGTCAGGAAGTCATTTCTGAAAGTATTCGTATGGAGTGTAGCCATGTATGGAAGTGAAACATGGACAATAAATAGTTTGGACAAGAAGAGAATAGAAGCTTTCGAAATGTGGTGCTACAGAAGAATGCTGAAGATTAGATGGGTAGATCACATAACTAATGAGGAAATATTGAATAGAATTGGGGAGAAGAGAAGTTTGTGGCACAACGTGACCAGAAGATGGGATCAGTTGGTAGGCCATGTTCTGAGGCATCAAGGGATCACCAATTTAGTATTGGAGGGCAGCGTGGAGGGTAAAAATCGTAGAGGGAGACCAAGAGATGAATACACTGGGCAGATTCAGAGGGATGTGGGTTGCAGTAGGTACTGGGAGATGAAAAAGCTTGCACAGGATAGAGTAGCATGGAGAGCTGCATCAAACCAGTCTCAGGACTGAAGACCACAACAACAACAACAACACTGTGTCAAGTTATGTGTGAAAACGTCATCAAAATTTGTTGTCGTTTTGGAGATTAGGGTACTCAGGCAGACACGACAGTTTTAAGATTTTATTATTAGTATAGATTTTGTGCATTACCTTAGTTCCCACGTTAGTAATGGAAAGCAGTTATTTCCTCAGTAAATGACAAATATACATTTAATTTGAATGTAAGATAGTTTTACAATGCTTGATATATACTGCCTAACAAAAAAAGCGAAGCACCCGGAAGACAAGCTCGCATGTTAATGTAACTCCGTACATGTGCACACCATTGGTGTTGCGTGTGTTAAGAGTTACAGTTCTCTCTGATGGATGGAATGGCCACCAAAGTGCATTAATGTTGTTCAGGTTTATTGCCTGGTAGGCAGGATAGTATGGAAGGTGCATGAACAGCATCGGATATCACTGTGGAGGACACAGAGATGCACGTACTTATATGAGACAGCAGTATCAGTATGACAGAATTTGGAACGTGTCTCCTGTTGTGTTTCCATTTGACCAACTGGTTGAATCATACAATATCCAGATCCGTGGGGTATTCGGGAGTGTTGGTGGCCTGATGTTGGACTACATAGGAACATGAGGGCAGGCGTACCCTACATCAAGGTTCCAGTCAACCATGTCTGATCTCCAGGGAGGATCATTGTATTGTGTGCCAAGCACACCGTGACACTTCGCATCTGTGCCTACCATTATAGAAAAGGTAATGGACTAGCAAATATCTTGGGCAGCTACCATACCATACATAGGCTGCCATTAATGCCACAACACAAACGGCTGCATTTGGAGTGGTGCCACAGATTAATAGTGTCACAAGGCTGCCACAACACCAATGGCTGCATTTGGAGTGGTCCCATGATGGGAAGCATGGACTGCTGATGAATGTTGTCATATTGTGCTTTAGGGATGATTCATGATTCTGCACTACCCCGGATGGCCTTCGTTGATGAGTATGACAACGGTCTGGGGACAGGTTCAGTTTTTCCAATGTTTTTGAGATCCACAGTGGTGGTACTCTTTGTGTCAATGTGTGGTGAGCCATGGGGTATAACTCCTTGTCAAGGCAGGTAGTGATTGAGAGAACTCTGATGGTACAGTGGTATGTCACAGACATCCTGCATTCTTCTCATGTCTTACGTCTATGCAACAGTATCATGGTGCAAATTCAACACAGCAGTGCTCATTAAAGCAGGACACGTCTGTGATGCTGAGGTACTCCTGTGGTCAAAAATATCCCTAAGTTTGCTCGTGGTAGAACATTTGGGTGATCAGTTGAGATGTAAACTCTCTTCCAGTGCCACTATTCAGGATATCGAGGATCATTTACAACAGTTTTGAGTTGGCTTCCTTCAGGAGAGGACACAGCGGCTTTATGGCACCCTTCTCAAAGGAATAGGTGCGTGCATTCGGGCCATAAGTGAGGCAACATCATACTGATATGTGGGCTCATACTTAAAGTTTCTTGTAAATTTCATCGATTTTGAAATCATTAAAATGGCATCACATAGCCTGTAGATGGCGAAGTTTCTTCATTTCATTTCTTTCTTCGTCTGGGTGTTTCGCTTGTTTGGTCAGGCAGTGTATATGATTAAATGATTTTATCATGTATGTCATCTCTTAAGTTAATTTGTACAGCTGGTCTCGATTGCTTAATAAAACATTCGTTTTTTTGTTTTAGGCATTCATCGAAACATAAGAAGCACAGTTCAAACCACAAGGACAACCACAAAAACAAATCTTCAGATAAAAGCAGGTGAGTTAACCCTCCTTGATTCTGATGTTAATATTGAATCCCCAAAATTTACTTTTTTATCTCCTTTATTCATTTAATCAATTTAGATTCTTTCTAATTAAGCTGTTACCACATTTGTTTGCAAATTTGACTTCTTATAGTTTTAGAACAACAAATGTGTCTGATGCCTTAAACATGATGGTCACTAGTATGTCAGTGCCTGACAGATTGAGTAAGGCAATCATTGTGTACACATACTAAACATTTTGTCAACAAATATAGTTGTGCAGGGCTTTGATCTGTTTTGTACATATTTTGTTTCCTTTTATGAATTTGCATTTAATGTGTTGTACATGTAGAAGTTTGTCCAAAGATATGAAGGGTTGTGATTGTTTTCAGGACTTTGATGGAATTATTAGAGCATGAAATATTGCACTGATTGTACAAAGTCCAGCAAAAAGACCTCCCTTATGTCAAAAGGTAGTTACAAACAAACAAAGAGACAGAAAAGTACTTTTATTTTTGAACAGCAAATATTATGCCATTTTGTATTAGTTTGTTTTAAAAATTACGTCCAGTAAGTGGTGTCCTCCATTGTTTACACGTTGACGAAGCCATTCCCATAAGTCGGTGATAGTTCTTCGTGTCATGGGCAGTGGAATGGCAGCCACTTCCTTGGTGATCGCCTTCTTATGTACTTGCAGTGTTGTCAGGCAATGTTTGTACATGGGAGCTTTTAAGTGTCTCCAAAGGAAAAACTCATAAAGTGATTAAACTGGTGACCTTGGGGTCCAGGTGAAGCCTTCTCATGAAGAGAGAAGATATCCCGGAAACAGCTGTTTCAAAATTTCTACAGAATACCGATAGGTGTGACCTGGGGGCTTCGTATTGTTGGAACCAAACTTCTCCCTCTTCATCGTCCCCAGCTAACTAATTTAACTTAAGTCTCTATTGTGCAACAGTAACAAATTGAATTAACCATTACCATTACAATATCTTCTTCAAAGAAATATGGACTCCACACACCTAATTCAGCAACAGTGCACCAAACTGTCACATGATGGCTGTGAAGTGGTGATTGCCCCTGAGAGTTTTCTGCTACCTAGTAGAGGAAATTTTGTTTACTGACAGTATCTGACTAGTGTAAGTGGACCTTGTCAGAAGAAATCTCAACAGCACCTGGTGGATGTTCTGAAGAATTTCGTGACGCATACCTTTGGGAGTTTCAAAATCTCTCTCACTTTGTTATTGAGTAATTATCATTTTGTAGGATTGCATACGAAAATCTCTGTGCAGATGGTCATATCAGACATTCCAGGGCAGTTGCATGTTTAAGCACTAAACACTTTGGAGATTGCTTGATGGACACTATCACATACAACACATTTTCAGACTCAGAATATTAAAAATTAATTTTTTTGAGTTTTCTTATTTTTATTATATTAATAGATGTACATTGAGACAGGAAGTATGAAAACCAAGTGTTACATTAATTGAACACATACAGGATGGTTTCAAATGGAGCCACCATGCATGAATTGTCGTTACATTAGGTGATAAGGAATAACACAGTTCCTTTGTGCTGTTAGGCATAGTACTACTTGACAAGAGAGAACACTTCCATCTGTTTATGCGATGTTCCTTCTTGAGTCATTCTTTGCTCTCTGTCTCTGAAATAACGCAAGACAACACTGATCATTTTTTCCCAAAAATAATCACTATCTTCACTGAACTTGTTCCACTTTCACTGCTACCGTTGATCCAAGTCAGAACCAAAAGAAATCGCTTCCGAAATGCACAGCAGAATTTCCTCTTCCTTTATTCTGCAGAGCAAATCATGAGAAACTGAAAAAACAACAACACAGCTACTCATTTTGCCCTTAGGGATGCAGTGGATTCAAAAGGAACTACCACAATAATTGTGAGAGTAAGTACAGAAATTTAATTTTTATTGGTATGCACAGTGTAAAAATTGGAGCAGGACAATTTAATATACTTAAGGCAATCAACTCAATTGTAAAAAAACACATAGGGCGAAAATTTGTTTCAAAACATATCTTCTCATGCTGAATTAATTGGGTAAATCCATTTTGCTGAACAGAAGCTTTTCTCATACCTTTGTATTTTTGCATTTTGAAAAAAAAAAATAATCGTTTTCAAATCTATACATGGAGTTGTTGATTTTAATGTAATATATTCACAAAAAAGTTTACTCCAAAGATATTTAAAACTGACACATTTCAGCCATGTTGATCGTTTTTTCAAAAAAACTTAAATATTATGACATTTTTAACATATATAAAAACGTCCAAAAAGTGTAGAAACATTTAAACCATTCTGTTTTTATTATACATTGCAAGAATTTAGTGTAAAATAGAATTACTATGACATTATACAATGTTTGGTCTAGTATGAAGGAAAAATAACTAAAAGATGACTTCATTCACTTGAAAATTGTATTCTTTATTTTTAGTGTACATATTACTTCACATAGGCAGTCTGTGTGTGAATAATATGCAATTACATTAAAACAACATGACATTGTAGGCTACACAATCACGTTCGAATCTGTGGTGTCACCGCCAGACACCACACTTGCTAGGTGGTAGCCTTTAAATCGGCCGCGGTCTGGTAGTATACGTTGGACCCGCATGTCGCCACTATCAGCGATTGCAGACCGAGCGCCGCCACACGGCAGGTCTAGAGAGACTTCCTAGCACTCGCCCCAGTTGTACAGCCGACTTTGCTACCGATGGTTCACTGCCTACTTACGTTCTCATTTTCTGAGACGATAGTTTAGCATAGCCTTTAGCTACATCATTTGCTACGACCTAGCAAGGCGCCATATTCAGTTACTATTGATATTGTGAACTTCAAGAGCGACGTTCATCATTAATGGATTAAAGTTAAGTATTCCACCAGCTACGTTCGTTTTTCTAAATTCTAATTTCCTTGTCCTGTTCCAGACCTCACGCCAGCCTGCGTGAGCTAAAATGCGTGCATTTCGGCCTCCTCTAGTAACACGGTGTTGGCTCTCCTGCCAACCACAACAGAATCTAGCTTCTTCTCTTTGATGTTTGGCAAAATCAAGTTTTCACTTTGGCTTGCTGTTATACTACTTCATCCTTTTTTTGCTGATGCTTTTGCTGTTTGATAAGGATATTTGAGCCCTAATTTTGTCATTATTTCTGAAATAACTCTGTGAGAGGCAACATTATATTCACAAACACTGGCAGAAGCTGCTGCTTTTACTCTCATTGCAGAAACATCTCTCTCTTTGGGACACACATTCCATATAATGCTGTGTAAACACTCATTAGCACTTCGTGTTAGACATCAAGGACAACTTATTAGTAGTGATTCATCAGTCAAGCAAGTACAAAAAGGCAGTATTTTATCCAAACAAAATTAATGTATGGTTGTTTGTCTATTAGAAACATGAGATCCAGGCTCTGGTTCTTTTGCCAATGCTGACTGATAAAAACACCATGATGACTCTCCTTTCAGGCAGTGAGAAAGTTGAGAATTTTTATCCATAGAAGTCCAATGATATATTGATTTGTATATTGCATCTTTCATATTCTTTAAGTAATAAATTAGTTGGCATCTTTGTAACTGTAAAATGTCAATCAGACTGAAAACTACGTTATATGTATCTTTATATCACCTTTATTTCTAAATATTGCTTTTTATAATATTCTGTAAGCTTTTTTATCATAGTGTCCTTCAATTGTGACCCGTGTCACCCACTGTAACTTTTTTTCTTCTTCCACAATTTGTATTATACATGGTAAGGCCCTGCACAAAGTATGACTTTCAAATGTATCCTGTCCAAATTTTGCGATATAAATATTGAAAATAAAAGTTTGCGAAGTAAATATGTGTACACTTTTGTGTATATACAAGAAATTTTTTTGTAGACCAGAGGATCCCGAATGATTCACAGTACATTGATTGGCGTCCCCTTCCAATCAAAAATTAAATTCGATTGAATCTTCACCTAACTGAGTTGTAGAAGCCATGCAAGTGTGACAAAACTTTGGTACAATATCAGAATTGATAATATGTCCTGTGAATAAATCAACAAGCTGTCAAAACCAACATTTTTTTGGAAACCCCTAGTTGGCTATGAACCATTGTTAACTGGCATCCGAATCCATTTTGTCATCTAAACTTTTGCAGTATTATATCATTGTTGGCGATATTAACATCACTAAGCCCACAATCAGAATCCATGTGTCAATTGTCCTCACAATCTTTACCAATAAGCTCATCATCTGAATCCAATTTTGCATTTTCCTCAAGATTTATGAATAAGCTCATTCTCAAAATGCAATGTTAAATCTTCATCAGTGTCAGTTTCAATAAGCTTGCCATGAAGTTCTGACCCTTCATATGTATTTTTTACTATTATGCAACAGTAATAAAAAATGACTTTTATAGGTTATCAACAGCAATTTCTGTATGTTGCACATGTTCTTGAAAAGTATCACAGGAGAAAAATTGCATATTCATAATCATCACAAAATGTTGAATGCTCATATATCCTCTTCCTGCATATATAAATGCTAAGCACAGACTCATATTTACATCAAAAGAAACTTTGCTTGTATTTTGTTTGAAGCATCATCTTGATGTACAAAAATGTGATTTGGAAGATTCATTTCCACTGAAATCGCGCGTTGTATCCAACTCAAAATTCAAGGTACTTTGGTTGTTATTAGGGAACCTCATTTTTGATCATGATGATGATAACAATGAAAAGCCTATTAAGATTCATCTGTCTTTCCTTCATTGTTTTTTTTTTTTTTTTCATCACTAATACTAGCAACATTGTGTTTCTCAATGCTATTCCTAGCAATATTCTCAAATTGCATTTGTTTTTGTATGTTTTTCTCATACAATATATTTGTTATTGATACTTTCACTACTGTCACTGACACTTTCATTTTCTTCACCTTTCACATTTTTCCTCTCTTCTTCACTATCTCACAACGATTCACCGATTGTCTCTTATATTGAGACATGTTTGATACTATTAGTTGCTTGTATTTCAAGTATTAAAGAATGTGCCAGAGAGTGATGAGGTAGTGCACGCGAATACTCACCCTCCACTGCAGAGAGCACATTCTCATGTCTGCTACATCCACATGGGTGGGTCACCAGCCAAGGGTATAGCTGGCCAGGCGGAATAACACTGGGTCTTTTATAGCAGCCAGGTGTCGTGTTCTCAGTAATTGCCAGACTTCCGCATCCCTTTAAGAGATGGTAGACGGACGTTTAGGACGTTGACTGCTAGAGTTTATGCATGTATCATGATATGAATAAAGTTATGTAAAGTAACTGGACTGTGAAACTTCCTGGCAGATTAAAACTGTGTGCGCAACCGAGACTCGAACTCGGGTCCTTTGCCTTTCACGGGCAAGTGCTCTACCATTTCTACTTGCCCGCGAAAGGCAAAGGACCCGAGTTCGAGTCTCGGTCGGGCACACAGTTTTAATCTGCCAGGAAGATTCATATCAGCGCACACTCCGCTGCAGAGTGAAAATCTCATTCTGGTAACTGGACTGTGTTCCAATGTTGATCACCCACCTGCTCACCCTAAGAACCTCACACCCCATCACAATGCATCCTGGACCACAAATCTTTATAAATATTTATTGAGTCCACCACAAATGTAAATCTGCATGTCTGGCAATTGCAAGAAAAATGTACGTGTAGATTAGGCACATAAACATACATGATTACTTATTTCATACAGATTGTGCACATATGCAGGCATTTATTTAATGTTTCAATTAAATTTTTGCATTGTCCATATCCGTTTAGTGATAGGAACCTAACTGTACTAATTTCAACTTCTTTGGAAAAAATCAAAATGACGGCAATAAAAACATACTACTTCTCCATCAATTTTAAACATATTTGGCTCAAACTTTTTTTGTGAATACATTCCATGATAAACTATGATTCCATGCATGGGTTTGAAAAAACAGTGATTGTTTCAAGACTCAAAAATCCAAAGATATGAAAAAAATTTTGGTTTAGCAAATTGGATTTACCCAGTTAATTCACATGCTAAGATATCTAATGACACTCATTTTTCAGTCTCATGTGAAATTTTTTTTACAATCGGTTTGAAATTTCATCAGTACCCATCTTAACCCATGTGCAAAACATGGCTTGTAGAGACAAATTCAATCACAGTTCGAAGACAAAGACATTCATGCACTGCATAAAAAAAATGTCTGTTACATATGTTCGTGTACCTGCTAAGATTCAGAATTTATAGAGTTGGTCAAGCTGCAGCTGCTACAGGGCTACATCCACTGTGGATGTAAACGGTGGCTACTATGTACCTATGGTTTGTATGCCACAAAATGATAAAATCCTAGGTGGCTTCAAACGGAACCACAACATCTGAAAGGGTTAAAGTTTGAGGTCGGTCAGTAGATTTCCTTGTCAGTGGAGAACCTGATGCTCTAAAATGTGATCCTCAGAATTGAATAGTTTTTCTATCAGGGACAAAATCATGTCGTTCAAGTTTGAACCAAATGCGGAACGCTCGCTGAGGAGTAATTACAGAACCACAATTACGAATATACTCCTCCACAATGGTGGCATGTATACTATTGTTACTTTGTGGAACCATCTAATGAGCTCTTATGACTGGGAAATGGCGACCCATGTTATTGACGAGGTAGTGTTTCTTGTATAAAGCAAACAGCATTGCAGTTGTGACATGTCGTAAGTTGGTTAGACCGTCAGGACCATGGAGAACAGGTATATGGAGCATAAATGTGATACAGGCTTATAACAGGCAAGCAGATCTTCTATTGAATAACATTGCCTTGGCAGAAGTTGTTCTATCAAATATAACAACACAGAGATACTACTAGCCTGTTCTTCCAGCTATTTGAATAGTGTTATTAAGGAAGCAGTTGAGATTAAATTAGCATGTGAGCTCTGAAATAGATGGGGAGGCTTATGCTTGGAATCTTGCTCCCTCCCTAGTCAAAGAACAGCAGGGCAGAGTTAATGCTACTT